>NC_136071.1:347579943-348310857 GCF_964261635.1 Lissotriton helveticus | reverse complement strand
CATGAATACATGCTGTTTCCCTAGAATGCGGGGTCCCCTGACGCTAGCCTCGCCACTCCCGCGAGATACACCACTACCACCGTCGGCCCCGATCACCCGCTCTGCACAAACCACTGCCCACACCACTTACCTGGCTTCAACATCCTCACTTTCTTCCCCATTTCTCCCTATAATGGAATATCCGCAGCATTAACCCCCAGTTCATTCCCCCCAAAAGTTAGTTGTTCCCCTCACTATTCGGAAGTTCCGATTCCGATACGCAGCTCTTAGGAATGCATACACCCACAGCTCAGACAGAGCCGCAACAGAGATACATGAGAAAACCGCACAGAATCCCTGGACACTCCAAACAATCTCACCGTAGGGCCTGTCCCCTACATAGTGGTGCACTGATGGGTGGGCATGGATTCTTTCCCCACGGAATGATAGTTGTAGATATGTACAGGGACTATGTCTGAGATGATAACCTCAACGATCGAATAGACATGTCACCACTGCTCGATGTATAGCTACTAGCCCTGAATAACTGTATTTGTCTTTATCATATCTCGAAAACTGTTTACACTTGTTAGGATAATGGTTGTAATGCAATATAAACCTTCAATAAAAACATTTAAACAAAAAAAACAGTAGCTTAGTATATTTCTTTAATTCTCATAATCATTTACGAAGCACTTGTGTGTGTGTGTGTATATATATTTGTTCCAGTTCCAATTCATGCGATAAAAATCGGATCTCAGCACCAGAGTACGACTCATCAATGATTTTCTTTTTGCTCTTTATTAATTCCGCTGTTATATTTACACATACACACCTCGCGCTCGCTTCCCTTCCCCTAGCCATTTACAGACAGGCAGCCAATGGCTAGACCAGTGGTTCCCAAACTGTGCGCTGCGGCACCCTGTTGCGCCGTAATGAGATGCCAGGGGCGCCGCGTGCACAATGTGGGAAATTGCTAGCAACGGCCCTCAGCCGTCCGTCATTCGGCGGGCACGGCTTGGACGCAGTTTAATGCGCAAATGATAACGAATCCAGCAATCATAGAAAAAATCAAAAACACATAAAAGACCCACCTCTTAAAACACTTACAAGCAAAACTGTAACGAAAAAAACTCGGACGAACAGCCCCGAAAATGATGCTACGGGGAATCTTCCTTTGTTTGGCATCTTCGGCTCAGCAGAAAAGGAGTCCGAGAGAAAATGATGCGGGAAGTGTTTTGCATAACAAATCACATGCCAAGAAAAAAGCTGAGAAAAATGTAAGAATGTATCCGTTCTCCCAGATTCAAGCAAAGTGAGTAAATATAAATAAGTCCCCAAGTCTTCATACTCCAGCTTGTTTTAATTACCAGTTGGCCAAACTCCCCTCTTCTTCCAATTCTAGGCTAGTTTTTAAGAGCCAGTGGACTAAGCACACGTTTTTGAAAGAGGAGTCTTCATCATCAACTTTATTCAGTTTTATTGACTAAAAACCATAAACGTACATGCTATGACAAAATCATTGTTTGTGATTAAACAGAATAATATATACATCTAAATCAGTCAGTCAGTCAAAACTCTTTATTTCGATTAATTAAAATCATAAAAGAAGCAGAAATACATGCATACAATTCGGCATAAAATAGATAAAAATAGGTACAGGTAAAAATGCATACAATTACAAAACTTTCATATATGTACAGTACTAATGATTCATGGTTCTTACGAAACAATTGAACAACTAATGTCTCCACCTGACGTAAAAACCACTGTGTATAATATAACATAGAAATCTAAAATCATTTTTCAAATTTCCATAATTAAAAGGACAAAGATGCCACCCTCTCAAACTGCAGTACTTAAGTCATGCATATACTTCTTTTGTTCTTCACTCTAGCTGCGGCCACTAAAAAACTTGCTACACTGAAGGTGACCCGCACACTGTTCAGCAGTTGCAGATATAAAAGTGCGGGCCTCACCTGCACAAACCCTGCTTTTCGTAATATAGGGTGTAGAAATTGTTAGCGTGCTTCGGAGAAATGTTCACAAAACATAATTAGATGGAGGGTGTCTTGTGTCGAGAAGTTATCACATGAACATGCTGGGGAATCAGCTGGTTTACCCCATTGCTGGAAATCTCCTAAAATGAAGTGAATTAAGTTGAATCTAAATCTTATCAGCAGAAAGCGTTGGAACGGCTTAGTGACTGTCTTCAGATATGGCTCAATGGATGGCGAAGTTTGTAAGGCATAAATGCCTCTTACTCCTGATTTTTTGAGCTCCACCTCCTCCCTGTCAGCCTCAAGCATAATCCGGAAGTTATGTTTAATCCATGCCACATCCTCTTTCTTAATACCCTCTGGGGCTGTGTACAATTCAGGACGACCCAGTCTGGCACACGCCGCTCTAACGTATGCCAGCCATGGGATTCTGTCTGCCTTGTCGAGGGCCAGGCAATTTTTTAAGGATAAGGTGGTTAAGCGTAATATCCTCATTGAGCCACGTCTAATTCAAATGACAACATATAGACTATGTAAAAAATTCAGCATAGATTGACAGACACCAGACAACTATATAAACAGCTCATAATATTTTTAGGTGTCTGTCCAGCCACCCTTACCATAAAGAGTACAACATACTTCCCAAAGTTCTTTCTAATATTTAAGGCATGACTTATGGAAGTGCAAACTTTAAAACAAACCTCGTCTGACTGTATTTGCTGCAAAAAAAAATACATTGTCTTAGCGCATATTTCATTAATAAAGGTTTCATGAAATCAGTTTAAGGTCTATCATAAAAGAGACAAAAACATGGGTTGTAGTATGGAACAACGCATTCTGTTGTGACGCATACCTTTACCAGCCATGCATTACAACGCGAATGCCTTTACCAAGTGTAACCTTTACCACGCTTGCTTTTACAATGTATTTTGTTGTAAAGCATGTATAGTAAAGCCCTCAGCGTGATAAACGTTTCCCTAACCCCTGCCCTCAGTCCTCAAGCTGGTTCCTGGGCCTCCCCCACCCTGTCCTTTACATGGGGCCTGTCACTACACATCACCATTAAAGTAGCAGCGGCTTGAAACACAACTAAAGTTGACGCCATGAATGCCAGGGTCAGCACCAGACTCGCAAGCTGTACAGCACACTTACAAATACGCTCTCACTCATGCTCATTTTAAACTCACTCACTCACACTCTTTCTCACTTCCATACTCACACTGATTCAGTGCAATGCACTATCACTTTCACTCACTTGCCCTCATTCTCAGTCTCACTCGTTCTAAGTCACAATAGCAGTCACTCACTCCTGTCTCTCGCTCTCTTTCAAACACACACACTCATCTGCATGCACACAACGTTTGACAGATTATTTTTGCAGTTCCATGTAGCTGCCTGCCCTGGTTCACTCCAGCTCCTCTCTTGCTAGCGGTGAATGAGTTCTGAAGCCAGGCACATAGCTTTCTCCACATAGGCCTGCGCGAAGCCTTTGCGCAGGTACTGAGCCGCCTAGTCCTGCACCTGCATGCGTCACTCTGGGTCGGTGAAGGAGCCCCCCTTTTTAGTGTAAAAATAATGCTGGTGATACTGATCACGACAGACCAAACTCAATGTTCCATTTTCTCAGAGCTGGTCTCAGTACCAAAAGGTACTGAAAGCAGCTGCTGGCATAAATAAGGGTTTGAGACCAGGCACTCTGTTGGGGGGGGAAACGATGGATTGGGATGCAGCCAAAGTGATTGCCAGTGGATGAGATTAATAATTCAAGCATTCCAACCATCATTGCGTCCCAATTACTTTAAGGAAGACAACAGGAAGTACTCCCAAGGTTGGGCTTACATCACCCCCACCCGCCCACTATTAATAAAAATGGTGGGGAGCCCCGGCCAACTGCTGATTAGGTCAAGGGAGCCACAGGTCAAAAAAGTTAGGGAACCACTGGGCTAGACCATAAGCTTGTTTCATGACTTTCAGGTGTCAGACTTGCAGGGGTAGCACTTAGGATAAACTTAGACATTCAACTAGGATTCTATGATTTTAATTTAGGAAGCTGGTTATACAAGGCATTGACTTAGATTGAAAGATGTTATAGATATAAGTATGAGACCAGTTCACTTACCTAGAAACACCGTTATTGGCATATATGTTTTGTATTTGCAAATACAAAATGCCACTTCAATAGTACTCTGAAAGAATCAAAGACAATAGTCTAACTAAAGAGAGGGGGAGATGGTCCTCAAGTAGCATAGTAAAATGTTTGTGACCTACTAGTTGTATTGTATGTGTAGCACCTTCTTAACCCTTGTGAAGCCACAGGGCACTCATTGGAGGTGTGATTGCATTCTTTCTATATCTTTTGATACAACTGATGAGGCTGTTTCAAATGTCAAGTAAGTCAGATGGAACTTAAAATTAGAGATTTATAGAATGGTGTGCCACTTTTCAAAGAAGTTGCCTGTACTACTTTTCTGTAGTTACCTTTATAGTGGTTTGAAATATAACTCTCCTTCCTTGCCTGCTCTTTACGAATTACCTAGAGCTGCAGGCAAAACAAAATTCTAATGGAATCCCAGCAAGGTCATCTCTCTGCTCGTGTGGGCCCCTATCTTTATACCTGCATCACCAACTGCTCTTATAGATATCCTTTTGTATTCAGCCATCAATCCTGCACACAATTATGTTTAACTGGCCACTGAATCTACTACCAAAGATAATTCTTTTATAATTTCCTTGCAGCCTCCCCTGCCAGGAAGGGGCATTGTTTTTTGTTGCTTCATCCTACGATATGCGTCTTGGAGTACTGGCACCACCTGTGATTACTCAGCAGTAACTTACATGGGGTTTATAATTTGCCACTGTTGTCACCATATTGATGCCCCTTTCCAAGGATGGTGGGATTACTCCCTGTGGGCGTTCTAAAATCTGTTCTCCTACAGTACTGGTAGAGCATCTTGTTTCTGTTGAAGGCCAGATTTTGTAGGCTCCTAATCCTAGAGTTTCCACAGTCAGAATAATTGATTTGTCAGAGTGTTGTGTATTGGCTTGAGATGGATGCTAGCATGGTTGGTTGTACTTGGCGATGGGCAAAACTTAGGTAATGAGGGATGGGTAAATTTAACCCAAGCAAGGGAAACTTTAAATGAGAGAGGGGGCTATGGACTGGAAACTCCCTCCTCTTGGAATCTCTCCCCTCCCATCCCCCACTTTGCTGGTACACAGGTTTGGGATGGGATCAGGAAGAGTGTTCAGGCTGGGATGCCCAAGTTGGGCATCTTTGGCTTAATTCACCAGTGAGCCACACCTTGGCTGCACACAACCTACATACAACTTATATCCTATACATGTATACCAGACATGATGAAGACAAGGGATCAGTTATGGAGATTGGACAGAGCATTACTGTGGAGAACAGTCTCCCAAATGTTGCGGATTAAAAAGGCAGTGTCCCTGCACAGTAACTAACAGCGGTCCCCTCAAGTCACTGTGTAGCCTTGGCTGAAGGTTCAGTCACCCCACACACTCAAAATGTGGCACTCTTTGGGTGTCCACTGACAAAGCCATAAACAGCTCAATGAACTTTCATTATCCACCAGAGGAAAAAACAGGGCTACTTGTAAAAAGGTACTAGGGCAAGGCAGCACTGCTTTATAAAACCATATAGAGGTCTTTCATCCCAGCAAATAGCATCAACAGGGCAAGGAGAATTTACTATTCGGATACTGTACCCAGGCTCCATCATCCTCCCCAAAACGTCTATGTCGCACTTGTATAAAATCTTTTCATGGGTTGATGCATTCATTCCTCGCTTGATGCCTCTCTTGAAAAAGAACAGATGTTGGCAAGGCCATGCAACACACCATGGTTTCTTGAAATGTAGTTTGCCATGTGTTGCTTCCTCATCCAATTATTTACATTCTATCAAACCTGATTCCAACCAGTTAGAAATGAGGAGAAACAGAAGGGAGTAATAAAAAAAAGAATCTTGTGATGATTTGATATTCATAATCCTTACTCTCCGTACTTCACAACATCCATCAAGCCATGTCCTTTAGGCATATGCCTCCTTGCATGTCAGGCTAAATATGGTGGATCTGGCTGAGAAACACGAATCACAGGAAGTGACTATGTCTGTGTAAGGACACTTGCAGTCGGATTCCATTAGGACGTTTCCTGGACTTGCCTGAAATCCAAGTAATCCCTAAATAGTTGTGAAAAAAGGAGAGGAAATACATAAGGTACCCAAGCCATGAATAACGTAATGTTTCCTATTATATTTTACGAAAGTAAAAAACATTGTGTAATCTAGCAGAAAATGATTCTCAGCTTTATGGCTTTCCTGCAAGGTATCACATAGTTATATTCTGTTATTTTCTTTTGCTTAATGCAAGGTATTTATATTTTTTCTTTCTCTGCTTTAGGGAGATGAAAAAGAAACCTCCTCCAAGACCTACTGCCCCAAAACCTGCTCTCCAAAAGGCCCCCTCCGATTTGGACTTGGAAAACGATACTGCCTTACAAATGGCTGAATTGAAGCATCTCCATTCGCTTCTTCTTGCCGATTTGCCTGAAGAACTCAGGAGCTTACCACCCGAAACTTTGGCAGCACATATTGCTAGATTATCTGGAGATGGCTTAGGAGTTTTTCCCATGGACACAATGAGCGGATATAGTGGAGTGAGGCACCGTGGCCCAGAAGCTTTTGTTGGCAATAAGACAGCAAGCGCACCAATATTGCCGCCTGGGCAACAGGCAATGCCATTTAACCAAAGGAACTTTAATAACACTGCTCATCATGTGCCTGGACAGGGGCCTCTCTATGCACCTGGCAGGTTGCCAAATTCTTCATCAGGTGTTCCTGTTAGCTCTGTCCAGGGATCCTTCCCTCCTGTTTCTTATTGTGGTCCTCAGTTTGTTGGTGACCCATCAGCAACTCCGCTGCAAAGAATGCAACCATCAGCACCTCAGTCAGCGGTTCCATCCCAAACTACAGTGCCGTCCCCACCTGGGCCTCAGAACTATCCGCCGGGCACAGTGATGGGAAGCCATGCTCCATCAAATGTTTCCATGACTGCTGCCCAGCATAATTTTCATGGTGCTCACTTACCCCAGCAGGGTATGCATATTCGACAAATGCCTTCTGCTAACACTGTTGCATCTGCTGGATATCCTGTCTCTAGTGCAGCCTGCAGAATAAGCCAGCAGGTTTCATCTTCTGGTGGTTTACCAGGTGGACTTGCTTCTGGTGTTCCCTTTGGACCTCATTCCCAGTTTCCTGGTAGCAGGGATAATAATGTTCCTCAACACTTGCATGGTGTTAGACCATCTACTACTACAGTTGATAGTATCCATGCTCCGATCTCAAGTTACACTGCTCCTAGGGACTTTGGAGGGCACGGAAGGCCAATGCTTAATAATCATCAGCCAGCATTGGTCCAGCCACAGGGTACCTATGTGGGTCCACAGGGGCCTTCAGCTATGGGACAAGCAGGGCAATTTCAGTATCCTCAGAGTGGTGTCCAGCACTTTGGGCATGCTCAACAATCACATTATCCTTCTGGACAGGCCCCACATATGTTTCATCATCAAATGCCGACCAATATGGACATGCAAGCTAGACCGCAGCAGTACCCCGTGCAGCCTCAATACCATCCTCAGCAAAGACCACAACTTCAACCACAGCAGCAACCTCCCATGTTTCAGGCTCAAATGCAGCCTCCCATGAGACCTTTGGCACCAGTTCAAATGCATCCTCAGCAAAATTTCCAGTCACAACCCCAAAGCCAGTTTCACGGACAGCATGGAACCATGGTGCAGATGATTCCACAGCCTCCTGTTCCAGTCCAGCTTAATGCCCAATTGGGCCCGCATGTTTTTCAGCACCCTGCATTGCAGGACAAATTGCCCCAGCATGGCCTTCCACCACATTCTGGCAGCATGGGTTTTCCTGGTGCACCACCCATGGTTTCCCAGCAACAGGTTCCCAGCATTCCTGCTGCATTGATGCAAACAACTCAGCAACTTCAGCCTCATCCTGCATCCACTGGGATTCAGTCCCTGCCAGCTGGTTCCCCTGCCCAGTCTGCATCAAGCATGTCGTTTACTGCTGGGGCCCCTAACAGACACCCGTGTACTTCTGGCCAAATGCCAATAGTAGGTCCCCAATCTGTATCATCTGGTCAGGCTGCACCCCATCATGTTCCTTCACCTCCCAGCCCTGCTGTGAGTCAAATGCCAAGCAATGTGATGGCCCCTGGCCCCCCTAGCATGCCTTCCCCAGTACCATCACCACAGCCACCCATGACTATTCAGACTCCGGCCATCATTCCACCTTCTGTACCAGGTGCTGCTCCATTACCACAGCGACCTCCCCCAAGTCTTACTCCTGGGACTACTACGCAAGGTTCTGCTGATGTCCTTTTTCACCGCCAGAGCTCATCCACTGATGACTTGTTGTCATCCAGCCCAGAGAGCCAGCTTGGAGGGTCGAAAACTTCAGTCAGCCAGCCTCTTCTGCAGCCAACAAAGGCGGACACCAAAGATGGCCTGAAGCCAAAGGGTATACAACTGATAGAAAATGACCCCTATGAGAAACCTGAACATATCATGAGGCTTCTGTCAGAGCTGGACCGCTTTAGGAATGTAGTTGGCTCCTTAGAAAGGCCAGTGCTTGGATCTTTAACTGCATTGGATAGCATGTGGAAAGAATTCCAGGATGCCCAAGAGAAAGAAGCCCGGCAGCTGTCCATAGCCATTGCCCGCTGCTACTCTATGAAAAATCGCCACCAAGATATAATGCCCTACGACAAGAACCGCATCGTCATACAATCTGGAAAGGACGATTACATCAATGCCAGTAAGATAGAAGATCTCTCCTCTTACTGTCCCTCAATCATCGCCACTCAAGCACCACTGGTTGGAACCGCCTCAGATTTCTGGTTGATGATCCATGAGCAGAAGGTCTCCTTAATTGTCATGCTGGTCTCTGAGCAGGAACTGGAGAAGGTCAGTAGCTGTGTGTCATGCTTGCATATAGAGATGAACTCACAACAGTATCTTCTATCCACCACTTTCCTATCTTCTAAGGGCCAATTTCTTAATGTTTTTATGGCCCTAAGTAGGAGAAACTAGCTTTAGAAGGTAGTTAACCCAGCCGTCCAGCCAATGTGCCCCCCTCTTACAGGGCTATTCCTGTGAAAGGTCTGACTTACTGTAGGCATATACTCATTGATGTCTGAGGTGGAAGATTTGGATAGTGCTATAGAGCTTATTTTCAGAAAAAAAAGGGGGTGGGACCATTTTGTGTACTTTTCTACAGCATTTAAGCTTATTGGTTCTGCAGTTAGGGGGAGCCCTGAGGTAGAGTGGTATTTTATTTTAATGGGAATCAAGCAAAGGACTTGGGATGGAAGTAATGTTCAACTTAGTTTCAGTGTTTTTTCTGTATCCTATATTTAGAGCGATGTTTTACTACACCTCTTTGTATTTGTCTTTTTCAGCAAAAGGTGCCTCGTTATTTCCCTACAGAGCGTGGACAGCCGATGGTGCAGGGACCAATCACTTTAACCCTGACAAGCCATAAGGTTAGCCAGACCCATGTGGAGAGGATGATCGCTTTGCAGTACCGTGACCAGAGTCTGAAACGCACCATCATCCATCTACAGTTTACTTCCTGGCCTGAGCTGTACGTGCTTCTTTATACTAATTTACATTGCTGGCTCAGTATGGCAGTGAGAGCCATAGAATAGGTTTGGGTGAGGCAGAAGAAACTGTTGTCTTATTTACATCCTTTAGCTATGAAATACAGATTATCCAGTATAATTCAGAAAGCACAATGCGTGCCCTGTTTAGATCAAATCTCATTTTAAATTCTTTTTGAACTGCACTTCTAGCACAAGCCTAAATCCCAGGTAGAGCAGAATGGAGTCAGGCAAGTAAAGCGTCTAAATATATCACACTTAGAGTGACCGCTGTAAGTACGATAAAGTGCTGTCAGTTGTCCATTCGCTCCCCAAACTCCTCACCCCCCAACAATATCTTCGAGGCCATTCATTGCTCTTGGATATCTCTAAAACTGTTTAGGTAAGTCAAGGCTGCCTCACTCATGTATTTCCTCTCGATTATGTTGCCATGCCACATATTCTTGCAAATCTGTTTAATTCATTTTCTTGTTCCTGTTAGCTGTCAGCTACTTAAATCTCCAAGATTCCCCCGAATTCCCGTAACGTTTTTTTAAAATTCCCATTAATTTAATTCCTCCATGCTATTCAGGAGTTTCATTCTCTTTATTGCACCACGACTATTGAGCACTCCGCTAATTTTGAATAATCCGGATCCAAGTTGCTAGGCCTCCTGACCTTTTCAGCACCTAACAAGCTTTGTTCACCATCTACTGCCCATTTGCAAGTACCAGATGATTTATTCTGGACAGATTAATGGGACCTTCTGCTCTTTCTCTCCTATTTACCCCTCACCCCACTTCCTCCGTCTGCCACTGAGGAGCCCGGAATTCAGCCAGATGTCTAAGATAATTTTGTTATGCATTCTGCTTTGTAATTTCTCCATATATAGTTAGAGAGGCCTCTTGATTAGGCACTTCAAAGATATCTTCCAGATTTTCTCTATCCAGCTGGATGCTCTCAGTTTGTATATCTATATCAGTTTGTTTTAGGTATGATTTTTCTCTGCATTGTCTCTCACCTTTATGTTCAGTCCAGTCTCTTTCTCGATATGTGGGCATATCTCATTGTATTGCTACCATCAGGCGCAGGCCATTTATCAAACAGGTCTCCTGTGATTCAAGTGCACTCATTGATCAGGCCCATTTGTTCACCTCCCCTGTTACTTCTACTCCAAATGCACAGTTTTCTGTTCCTCTGGGCATCTGAGTGTACATTATTGCTCACCCAAAAATGACTAACATTCTCTTCTGGGAGTCTCCATTTTCCTCTGCCCATCATTGCAAATCATCCCTGATATCAGGTATAGCATTTTGTCAGAGAAGTTGCTGTCTCTATATTTGTAGGCATCGGCGGAGGGGGCATGGTCAAGAACCTCCTTTTGTTTTATTATCTTAAATATTACCACCCTCACTGCCACAGATTTACTTACAGTTGGAGAGCACATCCATATTCTCTCCATCAAACAAAACCGGAATCCATTTAGATGTTTTGCCCCAGCACCTTCAACATCTTTCTCATCCGCTCCTGTCAACAACAGTCCGCGATAAGGACCAACTGACACCTCATCCATCATAATGATCAAATTTTATAAAGTACACAATGCTTGTGTCACTTGGCATTGGTCTTTGGTAATTCCTGATGCTTAATACTGGTGTGTCTTAAATGGTTTCCAGGAAACTTGAAAATTGGACTAGTCCCTCAAGTGCTGTTTTAATAAGTAGTTTTATAATGCTAGTTCTTGCACTGAAAATGCTCTAACCCCTTCCGATTTAGGTTTGACTCAGGGAAGACAGAGAATCTTTTAATATTGACTGCAAAGTGCTTTATGGCATGACAAAAAAAATGTAGAGAGCTGGTCTACAGGTGCAACGTTGTCAACATATTTATACACCCAGTTGCCCAATCATGTCACAAGCTAGCAGCCAGTGCAGAAATATTGTGGTGTGCGACACATGATCCCTTCTGTCTAGAAAGATGATAAGCCTAGGTGTTGCTCATTGGCTAATAATCCTGCGTAGAAGTAGTTGCAGTGGTCTAATCGTGAGATGATAGCAACACCAACCACTAATGATTTGAGTGGGGGAAAATAAGAGGGTGAACATTGTCTTTAAAGAGGCCAGTTTACTTAAGTAGTTGGTTTTATGTTTTGCTCCAAGCTGAGTAAATTCATAAAACGTATTTCAAAACATTGGAGGGCATATCAAGTAAAGTAGGAACACAGATTAAAGCAACACACCTAATAGTAAATGCTTGCAAAAGGCTCTTTTATATCAATTAAAGCATAAATCAATATTTACAAGTAATCAGAGGACTGTGAATACAAGAAATACTGACAAAGTGACATGTGATAGGGTGACATTAGGTGCTCAGTGATAGTGGTGCTGTGCATATATACAAGTTGATTTTATGTACAATTATTTACACTGGGGACTAGAATGCGATCAGAATGACGTTCTGCAATAACTCTGGTAAACAGCAAGTTACCTTGATTTAACAACAGAGATTTGATTGATCTGGACCATATGTATTCCTCGAAGTTTCGACCCTGACAGAGCGTTATTGAAATGTCATGGCGGGTCTTCTTCAGGACATAAGGCGAAAACCCTGAGAGAAAATATACACTGTGTAAGTACTGGGGGATAAACGTAACGCCCAGGCAGTCAAATGGCAGTCCTGAAGAAGACCTGCTATGACATTCCAGTAACGCTCTGTCAGGGTCGAAACATAGACGAATACATATGGTCCAGTTAAATCAAATCTCTAGTTGTTAAATCAATAAGCTAACTTGCTGTTTACCAGAGCTATTGCCTACCTTCATTCTGACCGCATTCTAGTCCCCAGTGTAAATCATTGTACATATCTTATAGAGACTACTAGCCACAGATTCCTTCATGTAGAATTATCCCCAGGCGTGAGATTGGATCCGGAAAACGTTTTGCCACCGCATCCCTGCGCGCCGGGGGCGGGGCGACATCACATAACTCTGCCCAGGTGGCGTCTGCGTACGTGACGTCAGCGAGGTCACATAACACCCGCCCCGGCGTGCCTACGTCAGTTTTTTCCTTTTCCATGTGCAACGCGGATCCGGTCCTTGCTACGGGCCTGTTTAGGACCCCTTTTCTTCATTTATTTTTTGGTGGAACAGTGTGCGAATGCCTTCGGGCTTCAAAACTTGCACGTTTTGTGGGCATCTCATGTCGGCGACGGACCCGCACCTCATTTGTATGTGGTGTTTGGGGGAGGATCACGGTACCACTAATTGCGCGGCGTGCCAACAGTTGAAGCCGAAGTCGCGGCGGGAGCGCTGGATGAAACTTCTATTGGCGCGTCTCTCCAGGTCGACGTCCTCCCCTCGGTCTGCTTCGGTGGACAGCTACAGATACAGCGGTGGTCGTCGTCCTCCCCCTTCTCCGATGTCATGTGAACATCGCTCCCCGGTGGGTAAGTGTCGCAGTTTGTCCCCAGGGGCTGGTTTACAGCCTGCCGGGGGCGTGGACTCGCAGCGGGTGAATCAGCCCCGCGTTTCGTCCTATCGACCGCTTCCAGGTGTTGGGGCATCGAGAGTCCAAATGGAGACATACGCGGCGGCCTTGAGGGCCTCACTGGCGTCTCCTCCTCCTTCCCCTCCTGGGGCGTCAGCAGATCCCTTGCCCTGCGCAGAGCCGACCGCAGTGCCGCCGGTGGCCTCCGGCTTGGAGGATGTGGCGCTGTTGGGGTGCGGCTCCTCCGGGGCGCCTCCTTCAGGCCACAGCGCCTCTGCCTCGCCGCAAACTCCCGCGGGAGTCCCTGTGGTGTCACGGGAGGCCGCCGGGGCTTGGGTCGCATCCCCAAACCCCTCTTGGTCCTTTGACAGGGTGGTCCTGTCTAAGTCTGAGGTGACGCCGCTACGGTGCCGGCAGCAGCTGGACCGTGCGAAGCCACAAGGGGACTCTCCTCGTCCTGCTCCGGGTCAAGGCAGGGGGAGGACCTCTCGTCCCTCTCCGGGCCCCTCTCGTCCCACCCCCACAGGTTGCTGCCTCGTCGGAGGATGAATCGTCCCTGGCACCACCTCATGGGTTGCCGAGCGATCTACGCCTCATTCTGGGTCGCGGCTGGCTGAGGGCTTCGTGTCACTCCCCAGGCCTGTCTCGTTCCCCCATGTAGGTGGCTGCCTCGGCGGGGATCGGGTGGGCATCGTTCCGGCGCCACCCCAAGGCCGGTTCGGCTCCAGCTCCACTCCGGTCTCCAATCTCGTCTCCGGTGCGGGGTGACTTGGAGGAACGTTGTTTGGTGACGCCGGATGGTGCCAACGTCTTGCCTCAGGCGGTGGACTCTACGGCTCCGCGCAGGGGTCGTACCTCAGATTCGTCTTCGGACGCTCCTTCTTCTCTGGAGACTGGTCGCCTTGTGGTGTCTTTTTCCCCGGCATCGAAGGGTGACTCCCCGCTCTTCCTGAGGCAGAGGTGTTCACCGGAAGAGCGGCAGGTCCCTCATTCCTCGGCTCCTTCTGACTTCCAGGTCTGGCCCTTGCCCGTCCCGCTTGGCCTCGGGGACGGCCACCTTAGTTTGCAGCCGTCGCCCACGGAGGAGCTGTTTTCTCCACTGCGGGGCCCTACGAAGGCGGGTGCGGCCTTCGCTCACGCGGTGTCCACGGCTGTGGGCATCCTGCGCATGGGTGACACGGTGGCTCACTTTCCGGCGTACCATCTATTGGAGGTCCTCCACCAGGGCTCTGGTGGGAGGGAAATCTTACTTCCTTTTGAATGTTCGCTCCTTTCTTCCTTGATGGGGGCTTTGAGGCATCTCGCCTCCACATCTTCTGCACCGGCACCTCCCGGTGCTGCGTGACCCGGCGTGTCTTTCCCTTCACCACTCGGCCGGCAGCCACCTATTGAGGACTGCCTTTCCCTCCCTTCCGCCACTGTTGACTCCGCCGTCCCGGGAGGCCCGCTGACTGTACTCTTGGGGACACATCATGTTCGCCTCGACCAGCGCTGCCCTGTGGGTCCTTATCCTCCTCCTCCGTCGTTCCTCCTCAATGACTCCTGAGTTGGGTTGATTCTGGGCCTTCTTAGACCGGTTGTTCTGGCTGTGGAGTGTGTTCTGGCCATTTGCGTCCTTCCTTGGGACTTTGGCATTGTTGACTGCTGGACGGCCCTTTTGTTGCTTCTGTGTGTGTGTTCTGCCGGAGATGTTGCACAGGCTTGGCCCTGAGATTAGGCCTCCTGCTTTGCTTGGGCTGCTTGTCAAGCCTCCTGCTGGGGTGTTTTTTTCGCCTGACTCTTTTGTTTTTCCTCTGCTGCGGAAGTTCTTCCAAAGCGGGTTCCCATATCTTGGGACTTAACGTACCCTATGTGGGGTAGTGGTAGCTGTAATATGGCTTGCGCTCTGCTAGGGGGTTCTGGTCGCCTTTGGGTGCCTGTTCTCCATGGCGTTCATGTAGGTTGCTAAAAGCTTCCTGAGGTCGTGTGCGCGGCCACTCGTAGTGGTGTGCACGGGCATCTCCTCCTCTCCCTACTCCTGCCCTGAGGTCTGGGATGATCCTGTGTTCTCCCTTGCCGGGCGCTGCCTACTCAGCCTTCCTGGGGCCTCAGGCTGTTTTTCTTGCTTGTGGGGGCTTTGACTGCCGGCACTGTTCTGGCTGGCAGGTTGCTCTCCTTCTGGAGTGGGTTTGCCTTCTTTTCCCTCGTTTCCTTGGGTCCTCTAGGCTTCCTCCTCCGCTCTTCCTGTCTTGGCATGGGGCGGTAGCTGGTTTGCTTTATGGGGGAGTGTGGTGCTTCGGCATCTCCGACCTTGCCCTTGGTTTCTCTGCTGTGAGTATACGGGCCTCTTCAGCATTCTTCTCCCTCCTACATCCTTTTTGAGTCAGTGGGGTACTGCTTGTGGGGGTTCCCATTGCCTGGCAGGGGCGAGGTTCTACCTGGTCCTCAGATCTGGTTCCCTGTGGGGCCCTCTGTTCTGTATTGGCTGGTGGGGCCTTTCGCAGACCCTACTTCCCAGGGGGTATTGCTTGGGTATCTATTCTACGTGAAGGAATCTGCGGCTAGAAGTCTCTATCGGATGTACGAGTTACTTACCTTCGGTAACGATGTATCTGGTAGAGACGATTCTAGTGGCAGATTCCTTCACGGCCCGCCCTTCCTCCCCTATTCTGCGAGGACCCTTGGGTTGGTCTTCGGTACTCACCTCCCGGTGGGGGGCTGTGTCTCCTGTGAGTTCCTTCCTCGTTCTTGACGGGTGGCTCCATCTGGGGGCGGTTCATTACTCCTTGGTTCTTTGGAGGGTGGGGTTCCGGTGCTCCGGTTCCCTGCTGCTCCTGCTACTCCAGGGTTGGGGGGGGATTGCTTTCTATCCCTGTCCTCCCTCCCCTCCCTTCCTTCCATTGATATCCTCTGGCCATGTCTTGACCTAGTCCCTTGTGGGTGGTTGCCCTTCATGTTGGGGTGGCTTGGAGGTTTGTTGTCCCTGTCTGTCTTGGGACTGGTACCCTTCCTTGCTCAGGATGGGGGTGGTAGGTTTACTCCGTGTGCCATGACTTTTACGCATGTTCCTTGCCTCAGGGGCACAGGGGTTGGGAGGCTGTCTATGTGCTGTCAGAGTGGCTGCGCAGGGCTCTGCTTGTTCTTTCTTCTTTCCCTGCCTTTGGGTTCTGCGGTGTTGACACTACTCTGATGGTGTTGTTAGTCACCGTTTCTTTCCAATTTTTTGTGCTCTTTGCACAATGTTCCCATGCTTCCACAGTTGTTTATCTGGTGGTTCTGCGTTGTGGTGCGGAAAAGTTATCCGAAGAAAACTGACGTAGGCGCGCCGGGCGGGTCTTATGTGACCTCGCTGACGTCACGTACGCGGACGACGCCTGGGTGGAGTTTCTTAATGTAGCCCCGCCCCCGGCGCGCAGGGATGCTGTGGCAAAAAGCTTTCCAGATCCAGTCTCACGCCTGGGGATAATGTTACGTGATGGAATCTGTGGCTAGAATCGTCTCTACCAGATACATTGTTACCGAAGGTAAGTAACTCGTACAATATCACCTTGTATATATGCA
Organism: Lissotriton helveticus; assembly: GCF_964261635.1. Lineage (NCBI taxonomy): Eukaryota > Metazoa > Chordata > Amphibia > Caudata > Salamandridae > Lissotriton > Lissotriton helveticus. The sequence continues at coordinate 348,294,177 of NC_136071.1, read as the reverse complement.
CTGCACCACTATCACTGAGCACTTAATCTCACCGTATCACATGTCACTTTCAGTATTTCTTGTATTGACAGCCCTCTGATTACTTGTAAATATTGATTTATGCTTAAATTGATATAAAAGAAGAGCCTCTTGTAAGCATTTACTATTAGGTGTGTTGCTTTAATCTGTGTTCCTACTTCACTTGATATGCGTTCCAGCGTTTTTGAAATACGTTTTATGAATTAATCAATGTAAATGCTTTACTTGTCATACTTATTAAAAGGTATCAAGCAGCACTTCCTGTTACTTTAAAGCAATTGGGTTCTCCCCAACAGAACTATTGTAGCCTATTATACACATACCCAGGTTCTGAGGGACACAGGGTCGCCCCATTGTTGCCATACCAAGCGGAGTAAAGCCAGGCGAAAAAGGAACTGAACCGTTTGAAGGCATTAGGGACCTCATTTGCCACTGTCGGCAGCCATTCTTGTGTTATGTTTCCTAACGTAGGCCTTAGTAGCAAAGTGACCTTTTACCTACATTTGTCCTACCTTGCTCTGCATAATTAATCTAGCACTCATCTTTTACCCAGTTATGTGCTGAATAAATGTCGATTGGTTTCCTTGAAACTAGCATAATTTATTATGCATGAGGATTCTTAGTAAAATCCCCTGCACATGACGTACATAACCAAATTAACATACTCTGTACAAAAGTCATCACAATCTTCATCCTAGGTCGACGGGGCTACTTTGCATAGTTACAATTATTGATTTTGGCTCACCTGCATAATCGTACTAACAACATATTGATTATGGTAGAACCCTGAGGCTTCCTTTTTGGTATAAAAGGACCACACCTTCCCTAGGTAAATAGAGGAGACACTTCTAGGCTGACACAAGACATGGAGGTCCCTGCATGCTGAAGCTTCAACATGCAGTGGTCTGACATCCCTTGCGGGGTGTCCACCTCGTGACCAAGAAGGGGTCCTTCATTCTCTCACATCAGTTAATGGGGTTGGCTCTTTCCTAGGGGATTCTTGGCTTTACACCCACATAAATGCTAGGTACACTTAGGTAGGGTTAGCATCATTGGAGTACACTTGATAGCTGTCATGTTTATATGCCTGCATATATTCACTGTTTTATCACCATGGTAGAATTATGCCTTCTATTTACTCTGTTGGTGCTTGTAATCTCTTGCGTTAGCTTCTGTCTATTAACGGTCGCAGCAAACATGTTTTATACTAGAAGGACGCTGCTTCAATAATTGCTTATTGAAAACGTCCCCAATGTTTATTCTGGGTTTCTCTCTGAGACTAAGTGAACCCGATTGACTGAGCGAAAAGTACTGTGCTGTTTCCACGATCCCTGAAGGGTCAAGGGTTGTCCTGTTCAATTGTTGCCAGAAACTATTCGCTCCCTGGCAAGGTTAGGAGGCTTATGGTAGCACTGTGAGCTAGCTGGTCTATAGGCTGATATATCCTGTTGGGAGTGTCCAGAAACAGTCTAGACACCAAACCCTTAGTTTACGTTGTCCTACAAAAGTGCAGATTCTAAGTATTTTTAGGAACTACACAACACTTGGAGGATTGGAATGGTATGCAATATCAATACCTGCAGTCAGGTACAATAGATCCAATCAGTGTCCAACCCTGACATTTGCTAATCTGTGAGCTTTATCCCAGAAATTTACAATAACATGTTTGGTTTTGTGATTAAGCCAGACATCTGATTGAAAGGGTGATCAGCATTTGCAATTGACTAGATGCCCCTGAATTTGCAGCAATGACAAGTGAATTGGAAATTGGCCTAAATTTGAAGTTCTGAGTGGATTTATTCCAGCTCTGGCCAGAGTATGAAATGATAGGGTGCTCTCTGTCATGTTAAGAAGACATTACTCAGCTGTAGTACATCTGGTACTCCTCTTTATCTAACCATCCTGAGGTCTCGAGCATTAAAAGTTCTAAACACAAATGGTGGACTCTCAGGGAGGAGGGCAATATTAAATTAAAATCAGCAGTTGCCTATGTTTGTGCTGCGATCAGGCGGAAGGCACATTTACCCACACGATATGGCACTGTACATCACTAGAGCGCTTTGGAGGGGGGGTCTTTGCATGCCTTTCGGAGGTCCTGGGTTGGGCGCTAGCCCGCACACCGCAGCTGTCCCTTTTACACGTAATGGAGGGGGTGGGAGGCAACAGATACAAACGACACCCCTTATTGTTAGGGCTCACCTTAGCAAAGCGAGATATTGCACAGACATGGAAGGCGACGAGGGCCCCCTCGTGGCGGTCTGGAAAAATGGTCTTGATTTTTGCATAGGTCTGGAGCAACCTATTTTTGTGGCCAGGGGGTGCCCACGCAAGCTCTATAAAATCTTGAATAGGTGGGCAGAATATCGGGGATTGTGGCTGGACCCCCCTGCGGCAGACGAGCATTTATTGCCAGGTTAGGGGGAGACTGCATATAGATACAAAGGAATGGGCCGATGGGGTGGCGGGGTGGACCGCGAGTGCCTTAATGTATATTGTTAATCTGCATAACGGTGAATGTGGAACTGTCGGCTTGTGTGACCGGGGGGGGGGGGGGGATTTGGGTGAAAGGGGAGTTGGGGGTATGGGTGTTTTTTTTTTTATATGCTCTTGTACTTTGGGCAGGGGTTCCTTGGAGGCTGAAAGACTTTGAGCCGAACAGTCAATGGCAAATGTGAATTTGTTGCAATGTTTTTGCAGATGCCTCTGGTTTGCAGGGGGCTGCTTGATATGTGCTACTTGTCTAATAAAATATGTTTAAAAAAAAAAAAAAGAAATCAGCAGTTGCCGGCACCGATCGGGGGTTGGAGGGGGTAACAGTGCAGGGGTGCGGGAGGTTAAATTAAAAAAAAATGTTTAACTTACCTGCGCACCGTGTTCTCCTTACCACTCCTCCTCCCGCGGGCAGGAAGAGGAAGCAGCCAGGAGGCACCCAGGCTCCCCTGAGCCAATGCAGCATTGTGATTGGTCTTAGTTCAGTGACGTGGCACTCAGACAGGGCATGGGGGACCTGGGCAAGTGTGTATGACTGGTTTGGATGTCCCGAGAGGGCAGGCCAAACAGTCATTGCGCACTTATGAGTGGGGACAAACCACTCCTCTGCTGCTGTCAGCCCTGCCTTTCCCACCCCACCTTTCAAAGCTGACGTGCACCAAAAAGGAAAAAATAAAATGATAATAACTGACTAATTTATTTTTCTCATACTGGTGAAAAAAACAGTGGGGTGACGCTCCTCTGCCTTAGTGAAGGAGCTGCCACTGATTAAAATGGAGAACAGCGATGCCTTGTTGTGGAAGTTGTGCTCTCCGTGCCACTGGAACGAAGCTATTCTGGCTAATGAGGGCTGAAAGCCCGAAACCGGTCCGAGGATGCTTGTTTCCAGTCCAGGGAGGACCTGGCTTGGCAGTTCGGGCTGGACTGTCCCCATGGGGGACAGGGTCAAGACTGATTTGCATATGGCTGGGTTCAAACTGGAATGGCATGGTGAGCAAAAAAACGATGGATTTAGACCCAGATCTCTGTACTGTGGTGAATGTATGACATTGTTCTGCTTTCTGTCCATCAACTGTTGTTGTTGCACTGGAATCAAGCTATCCTCTCTGATGAGGGCTGAGGATGCTTGTTTCCAGTCTGGGGAGGACCTGGCTTGGCAGTTCGGCCTGGACTGTTCCCAAGAGGCACAGGATCCAGACTGATTTGCATATGGCTGGTTTCAAACTGGAATGGAATGGTGAGCAAAAAACTATGGATTTAGGGCCAGATCTCTGTACTGGGGTGAATGTATGACATTGTTCTGCATTCTGTCCATCAACTGTTGTTTTTGCATTTGTCACTCCGAGTGGGAGGGGTATGCTCAGACGTGAGTCCTGTGCTCTCCATGCCACTGGAATCAAGCAATCCTGGCTGATGAGGGCTGAAAGCCCGAAACCGGTCCTAGGATGCTTGTTTCCAGTCCAGGGAGGACCTGGCTTGGCAGTTCGGGCTGGACTGTTCCCATGGGGCACAGGGTCAAGACTGATTTGCATAGGGCTGGGTTCAAACTGGAATGGCATGGTGAGCAAAAAAACGATGGATTTAGGCTCAGGTCTCTGTACTGGGGTGAATGTATAACATTGTTCTGCATTCTGTCCATCAACTGTTGTTTTTGCACTGGAATCAAGCTATCCTGTCTGATGAGGGCTGAAAGCCCAAACCTATCCTAGGATGCTTGTTTCCAGTCCAGGGAGGACCTAGCTTGGCAGTTCAAATAGGGCACAGGGTCAAGACTGATTTGCATATGGCTGGGTTCAAACTGGAATGGCATGGTGAGCAAAAAAACGATGGATTTAGACCCAGATCTCTGTACTGTGGTGAATGTATGACATTGTTCTGCTTTCTGTCCATCAACTGTTGTTTTTGCACTGGAATCAAGCTATCCTGTCTGATGAGGGCTGAAAGCCAGAAACCGGTCCTAGGATGCTTGTTTCCAGTCCAGGGAGGACCTGGCTTGGAAGTTCGGGCTGGACTTTTCCCAAGGGGCACAGGGTCAAGATTAATTTGCATATGGCTGTGTTCAAACCTGAATGGCATGGTGAGCAAAAATCGATGGATTTAGGCCCATATCTCTGTACTGGGGTGAATGTATGACATTATTCTGCATTCTGTCCATCAACTGTTGTTTTTGCATTTGTTGTGGAAGCAGTTTCATGCACAATGCATAGAAATGGAGCAGTTGTAGGGGCAGAACAAAATTACTTTGTAGTATATGGGATGAAAATCAACAAAACCAGCATTTTAGTGCACATATTTGGGAGATACAGCATCACTAATGTACAACATGCTGGTAAGTAAAGAGGCAAGAAAAAAGACAGGGAACTGACAATCCATTTTGGGGTTGGTATACCCACTCACAAGACCAGAAGTTACCTGTTTTAAGGCCTGCAGCATGGACTGATTAGAATCTCAGAGAAGAAGCCGAGATCTCCAATGTTCTCTTTCGGTTTCAAAGATCTTTTTCAACCCCCAGTCTTAAACTTTAATGACTTTAATCCATTCTTGGAGGTCTTTGAACCTTCAAGATTATTATTCCTCATATTCATTCTGTTCAGAATCTAGTTCGTCTCTTACTTTTTGGGAACTCCAGACCTCGTTTGAGGGAATTAAATAATTTTTTCTTGACTACTAAGTGTTGAAAGCAATTAATGGTGCAACCCAGACCTGAGTATGTAAATAGATCATTTATAAGTACATAATTCGGCATTGATGAAATACAAAAATCATTCTCAAAGGTGGAAATATGTGTGCATTTGCAGTACCCTAGGTATGGATTCACAACTTCTTTGAATGAAGAAGGAATGGTTTGATTGGGTTTTAGGATGATCTGTCCTTGTGCTGAAGAGCTTTACAGTGTTTCTCATGACTGAGCAGGACCTCCAGATGTACTGGTATTTATTTTTTTATATTTATATATTGCAAACCTAACTGAATTGCAACAGAGAACTGTATATTATGTAAGTAGTTGGGAGATGATATACAAGATCGTTTACTACATGTGAGGATTATACAAATACATTTTACACACAATTAGGCATGGGGAGATTACGTGATATGCTCAGAGTCATACATTGTTGGAGCTAGCACTGAGGCAGACAATCTCCAGGAGCCAGAGGGGGCAGTAGCAGCTCAAGCTTCTAGACTACATCTCCATCTTCTTTTAGGGACAGCTCAAGATATTTACTTGTATGTCTGTGTGACCCCAATCTCTTCACCCAGTTTGTGTTACCCCATGTTTTTATACTTCAGGTCCCTACACACCCCTCGCTGTTACTTTGCTATATTGCTCTTCATACATCTGGTCATCTAAGTTCATGTCACTGTGTGTTTTTGTCAAACACGAAAAGGTGGGAGAGGTATTGACCTATTCTTTCGCCTTCCCAGGCTAATCACATTGCAACAAAGAAATAGCAGTGCTGTAGATTGTGCACGTCTGCCAACAATCTCTGTGGAGATGTTTCTCTGGGAAGTGAAAGGCCCTCACCCACATATGGTAGCATGCTTCATCATTGAGCTTCCCATATCAGACCACTGTATGTGTCCGGATGCGCTCAACCACCTACCGTGGGAAATGGTGTTTTCGAAGCATATGAGCTGTAGATCATATGCAATGCATAGATCGCCATCTAGTGTTGGGTCCGGATGCTTACACTTTGTTTTTCTTCGAAGAAGTCTTTCCAGTCACGAGGTAGGTGACTCCTCCTTTTGGTGATAGTGCGCAAAGGCATCAACTCCAATGTTAGATTGATTTTTCCGCCATCGGGTTCGAACGTATATCGTTGCGCTCTGGTTCGACACAGTTCCTTCTGTTTCGTTCGGTGCGCGCTGTATTGTTTTCGCGTTTCCCTTTCCATCGTGTATTGTAATTAGTTAAAATAATCTTTCGAATGGAAAGTTCGTGGAAGGCTGTCTGGCTTACCCGCGTCGGGTTGACCTGCAGTCAATGGAACGAACTCCCTTCAAATTCTGCCCTTGGTGTCACGCGAAATACCCATGCCCTGACTCACATGAAGTGTGTAATCTGTGTTTGTCCTCCGAACACAGAGAACATGACTGCGACGTGTGCCAGGCTTTCTGCTCCAAGAAAACACTTTGCGACCGTCAGGCTCGACGTTGAGACATGCAGAGCCAGCACACTAGCTCCATTCCGGATCTCTTGGGTCAACAGTCGGACGAAGAGGCCAGCGAGGCCATGAGAACAGAGGAGGAGCAGGAGCCGGTCCCAATCTCAGAAATCAAATCCGACCAAGAAGAGGACATCCCACATGGTCAACTTACAGCGAGCAGTCACAAAAGAGGGACTGAGGGTACCGTAAGTACAGCTCCTCCTTCATCCCAAGAAACAATTTCAATTAAAAAGAAGGCTTCGGTCCAACCCGCTCCCTCTGGCCCCGGTCGGCACTGGAATCACGTTTCTGATGCCCCGCCCTCTGGCTCGGCACGAAAGCCTACCAAAAAGCTTTCCGGCTCCGAAAAGGATCCCTCCAAACTGAGTTCGGAGCCCAGACCTTCAGGTTCGAGACAGAAGTCCAGCACCTACCCTCACCATTCGGTCCTGAAAAAGTCATCCGATCCGAAGACCTCAACGGTTTCGATTCCAGCACCGAAACAGACAGAAGTGCAGAAAACAACTACAAAGCCCAGTTGTGGTGCCCCAGTTGAAAACCGAATCTGAAACAAAGGATTTTGTATATCCATCCACAGACTGGCCATATCACCACTTTAGTGACTCTAAAAAGAAGGGCTGATGCAGAAGAAGAAGATCACATCCCTTTAAAGAAGAGATCTGTTAGAACTAACCCTTCCCCATCTACTCTTCCTCCACCTATTCTTCCATCATCATCACCACCACCTTCCCCTCAGCTTCAACTAGTTTCACCTGAACATTCACCACCATATACACCTGACAACCAGGATGATGATAAGGATAGGGATGATGATCAGCCATTAGAAGACCCATTGGACGATTATAACACCAATTCGCCCACGGGCAATGATCTCGACCTGTACTCTACCAAACCCTCTCCACCAGATGATAGTGTAGGCTACATTGAGTTACTGGGTAGAGCTGCCAACTACCAAGTGGTGCAGCTACATAAGGAGTCATTAGAAGAGGATTTCCTCTTTGAAACACTCAGTACCACACAGAAGTCATCACATACACTGCCCATGCTTAAAGGGATGGTCAGGCATGTAGATTAAATTTTTAATGACCCAGCCTGAGCTCGTATTCTTACCCCTAGAGTGGACAAGAAGTACAAGTCAGCACCATCGGACCCAGTATATAAAAGGGGACAAGTGCCACTAGACTCCCTGGTTGTGTCCAGGCAAGAAAAAGAGGAAACTCCCAGACAACAGGAGAGGCTCCACCTTCTGATAAGGTATCAAAAGTTAGCGACGCTTCTGGGAAAAGGGTATCTTCTCAAGCAGCCAATTTCTGTTGCGTCTCCAACACTCAGGCACTGTTAGCGCGATACGACCGTGCACACTGGGATTAAATGGAACAACTGATCCAATATTTACCCCTGGAACACAAATCAAAAGCACAAGATCTGGTTCTTGAAGGGCAACTTCTTGCTAACAATCAAATAAAGAGGCTCTCTAGATGCTGCAGACACTGCTGCTAGAGCTATAGTGTCCTTTTAACACCGTGGCTGCAGCGCTGATTCCTTCGCGGTGCTGGACATTCCATTCTTGGGCATGGTTCGGACGGCCCACGGCCCTCGTGCGCACACGCCCACAGTGACTCATGATGGCCGGGGGCCGCCAGGAGCACCGAAGGGGTTAAGGGGGCATGCCTGGCTCTGTATATCTGGTTTTACACATGAGGTTCAAACCTCCATTTTAAATACCCCATTCGATAAGGAACATCTATTTTACCCAGTGGAAGATTCTTCACTTGAGAAAATGAAGAAAGATACTGAGGTAGCCAAATCTATGGGAGCCCTTCAGTCCACACAGAGTCGTGCTTCCTTTCAAACCTTCTTTTATCGAGGAGGTTCCAAGAATACCTCATCAGTATCCACTTCCACCTATAAGGGCAATAACCAACCCTCTTCTTTTAGGGGTTATTTCAGGGGAGGTTACTGGGGTAACAACGGTAAGGACAGGGGCCGGGGTTCAAACACACACACCTCCCCGCCAACACAAAGCAGTGACTTGCCTCCACTTTCCCCTGACCACTCAACACCTGTCGAGGGAAGACTGTCATATTTTTTACCAATCTGGCAATCAATATCAACAGACAATTGAGTACTCCAAATTATCCGTTCTGGTTACTGCCTGGAATTTATCAACACACCTCCAAATATTCCACCAAAGCCCCACAAACTATTACCAGACAATCTATACCTCCTCAAACAAGAGGTTCAGTCTCTACTTCTAGAAGGGGCTATAGAGCCTGTGCCGCCCCAACATCACAGGTCGGGCGTATACTCCTTTTATTTCCAATTTCCCCAAAAAGACGGTTCTCTCAGACCAATTTTTTATCTCGGAGAACTCAACCGGTACATTCAGTCTAACCATTTCCACATGGTGACACTTCAACAGGTACTTCCTCTACTACAGAAAGGCAATTTTCTATCTACTCTAGATCTAAAAGACGCCTACTTTCATATAACACGAAAAAATACTCCAGTGGACCACGGGGTGGTCAGTTGAGTAGAAGGTAAAAAACTGTACCTGCGGTCTAGAAAGTAGAAAAGTAGGAGCCACACGGGTAGTTAAACTATAAGGTTGTGTCCAGCGCAACCATGTATGTGGGGGAAAGACTAGCTTGTTTATATTACCCTCACACACCCTAGTGGTGTCATGCTTCATCATCGAGTCACCCCGACCCCTACAAGTCGGGGTGGGCTCGACCACAGTATTGGGAAGCTCTTCTGATATATTCGAGGAGGGGGCTTTACATAAAATAAAATCACCCAGATAGATCCCCGGTATCCCTTTATTTTGGGGTCTATCTAAGAAGTTAAAATACTGTATAGAGATTATTTATACAAGTGGGTCTCGTCAGGGTATTATGGTCCTATGACCCTAGTGCCTACATGTTTCAGTCCACAGTGGCCGTAAAGGTCCGGGACTTTCTTCAGGGCAAAGGCAGCCCCCTATGTGAGGTAGATAAGGATGGGATTCCCTATCCTAACAATGTAGTGAGGGCAGAGTAGCTGCTCCTCAAAGTATAGAGTGTGCTGTGTGTGTCAACTGCCAGGCTGCGTCTGGGAAGAAAAACAAAAACAAGCAACATCATATACTTGTATGCAGAATTCTGTTTTCTGCGGTGACATAGGTGGTCTGGAACATGTGCCACTATTGTGAGCATGCATCAGGATTGTAGTGCATGCCTGTATAGAGGTATCAGCCCCTCCTTGTGCCATTCAAGTACATGCCTCCGTGACATATCATGGATTACATGACGGAATAAATGTTTCAGTGGCGATATAATCGCATTCTGCTATTTTGCAACCTTTAGCGACTAGTGTATATACATGTATCAACATAACACTTGCACCCAAGGAGTTAGTCTCAATCGTATCCACTCGATTAGTAAACCAGAAATCTCAATTATTCTTATAACATTCGCAACATCACCCGGTTTCACCCATTTTGTCATGCACATATGCGTGGTTCAAATACTGTACCCAATTAGGGAAGTTGGCTTGCTTCACGCAGGACCGGACAACATGTGGGTGGTCCTAGTAATATGGAATTATGACAGGATTACATTGTAGTGATCGCAAACAGCGGGTTATAGGAAAGGATCGTGAGCGGTATCTTCTCGAACACACTGCGTGTAGAGTCACTTACTTTAATTGAAGGTCTCACCCTGCAGTGTGCCTACATCGGATCCGGTCCTCGGCTTTGGGCAGCCGGAGTGATCGGAGCGTTGGTTAATATAGTTTAGTTAGCGGCATCCGAGGGTGCCGTCGGTCACGCCCCTACGCGTGCGTGAATGACGTAGTACGCCATGCGTGTGCGTAACTTGAGGGGCGGAACAGGATGGGAATTGTAGTTTTTTAGCCCGTATGTAGTTCTTCATCAATCCAAAGTAAAATAGGAGGATATCCAAACAGAAAGTATTGGGGTGATTGAAGAACTCCTCAGGAAGGAAGAATGGCCGTGGGCAGCCCCAATCGAGTAGATAACCTCTCTCATGCGACTGGCACTAACTGAGAATTTCTTCAGATTCAAAGACCAACTGTATTTGCAAGTCCATGGAACTTCTATGGGCAGTACTTTTGCTCCAAGCATAGCCTGTCTCTATAGGAGTCACTTTGAGGACCAATATATATGGTCTCAAAACCCTTACACTAACAACATATGTAAGTGGTACCGCTACATCGACGATATCCTTGTTATATTGAGAGGCGATGATAGTAGCATTGACAATTTTGCAATCTGGATCAATGGATTGAACCCATATCTACACTTCACCCTGAACAGGAACAAAAAAACCATTCCTTTTCTAGATGTTAATATAACAACACACAATGGATCCCTGGGGTGCTCTTTATATACAAAACCGACTGATAAAAACAGTCTACTGAGATTCAACAGCGCGCATCCACGGGCCCTGAGAGAAAATCTACCTGTTGGACAGTTTTTAAGAATCCGTAGAAACTGTTCCAAAATTGAAGACTATAAAAAAGAGGCAGAGATACTCATATCAAAATTGAAAGAGAAAGACTACCCCGATAACATCATTGAAAAAGCAAAAAAGAGAGCGTGAAACACCCCACGTGAAGCCCTCCTAGAAGACAAGGAGAAAACACAACCTCAACAAATTATCTGTGTCACCACATACAACTCGTCGTCAAATGACATAAAAAAATAATAAATAAAAAAGGGCCAATTCTAACATCAAATAAATAGACATATGAGAAACCTATGTTCTCATTCAAAAGAAATCAAAGCTTGAGAGATGTCCTGATCCACACAGATTCGTACAAACCCAAAATTGATAATCAAACAACACTATGGAACACCACACCAGTTACTGGACACTATCCATGTGGCTCATGTGTGGCCTGTGCGTTCACTGAACAAACTAAGACTATCGATCTGGGGCTATGCACTGTATGGGAACAGAAATCCCACACTAACTGTAATTCGGAATCAGTGGTCTACCTCATCAAGTGCCCTTGTGGACTTATGTATATAGGTATGATGAGCCGAAAAATAAAAATACGTATTAGTGAACATAGGAGCACAATCAGGAGAGCAATTACAGCCACCCGATTAACAGCCCACTATGTTGAAAAACATCACAAAGACACAGACCTACAATGGACGATAATTGAACAGGTGAAAGGCACTGGCAATCTTCAAAAGAGACTCCTACAGAGGGAACAACGTTGGGTTTACCGTTTAAAAACCCATATTAATGGTCTTAACGATGCCATACCCTGGAGCCAACTCAACAAGTAAATCTGAGTATTCCTTATAATCTCATGACTCACCAACCGCTGACGAATACCTATTGTCTGGACTGAGCACAATTGCCTTGAATTTTCTGCTATGACTTCTAAGTTTTTACAAATTTCCACAGGTTTGGCCATCATGTTTCATTATATTTATATCACCGGTTAAAATCCCTCCTTGCACATAAAAACATTAGATACCCATCTCAGTTCGTTTCGAACCAATGCAGTACTACAGATGGACTAAAAACTACATTTCCCATCCTGTTCCGCCGCATACGCTATGCACACGCATATTTCACTTTGGATTGATGAAGAACTACATACGGGCTAAAAAACTACAATTCCCATCCTGTTCCGCCCCCCACGTTATGCACACGCATGACGTACTACGTCATTCACGCACGCGTAGGGGCGTGACCGACGGCACCCTCGGATGCCGCTAACTAAACTATATTAACCAACGCTCCGATCACTCCGGCTGCCCAAACACGAGGACCGGATCCGATGTGGGCACACTGCAGGGTGAGACCTTCAATTAAAGTAAGTGACTCTACACGCAGCGCGTTCGAGAAGATACCGCTCACGATCCTTTCCTATAACCCGCTGTTTGCGATCACTACAATGTAATCCCGTCATAATTCCATATCACTAGGACCACCCACATGTTGTCCGGTCCTGTGTGAAGCAAGCCGACTTCCCTAATTGGGTACAGTATTTGAACCACGCATATGTGCATGACAAAATGGGTGAAACCGGGTGATGTTGCGAATGTTATAAGAATAATTGAGATTTCTGTTTTTTACTAATCAAGTGGATACGATTGAGACTAACTCCTTGGGTGCAAGTGTTATGTTGATACATGTATATACACTAGTCGCTAATGGATGCAAAATAGCAGAATGCGATTATATCGCCACTGAGACATTTATTCCGTCACGTAATCCATGATATGTCACGGAGGCATGTACTTGAATGGCACAAGTAGGGGCTGATACCTCTATACAGGCATGCACTACAATCCTGATGCATGCTCACAATAGTGGCACACGTTCCAGACCACCTATGTCACCGCAGAAAACAGTATTCTGCATACAAGTATATGATGTTGTTTGTTTTTGTTTTTCTTCCCAGACGCAGCCTGGCAGTTGACACACACAGCACACTCTATACTTTGAGGAGCAGCTACTCTGCCCTCACTACATTGTTAGGATAGGAAATCCCATCCTTATCTACCTCACATAGGGGGCTGCCTTTGCCCTGAAGAAAGTCCCGGACCTTTACGGCCGCTGTGGACTGAAACATGTTGGCACTAGGGTCATAGGACCATAATACCCTGACGAGACCCACTTGTATAAATAATCTCTATACAGTATTTTAACTTCTCAGATAGACCCCAAAATAAAGGGATACCGGGGATCTATCTGGGTGATTTTATCTTATGTAAAGCCCCCTCCTCGAATATATCAGAAGAGCTTCCTAATACTGTGGTCGATCCCACCCCGACTTGTAGGGGTCGGGGTGACCCGATGATAAAGCATGACACCACTAGGGTGTGTGAGGGTAATATAAACAAGCTAGTCTTTCCCCCACATACATGGTTGCGCTAGACACAACCTTATAGTTTAACTACCCGTGTGGCTCCTACTTTTCTACTTTCTAGACCGCAGGTACAGTTTTTTACCTTCTACTCAACTGACCACCCCGTGGTCCACTGGAGTATTTTTTCGTGTTGTACTTCTCTGGGAGGATATACTCCGGTTATTACCTCTCCTACCCTCAGGGAACCTGGTTCAGTCCAGTGCCCATCTGTGTTAGCCTACTTTCATATACCAGTTAACCCTGCTCATCGCAAATTCCTCAGGTTTGTGGTAGCGGGTCAACACTATCAGTTCAGGGTACTCCCATTCGTTGTCGCCACCGCCCCCAGAGTCTTCACAAAGTGTCTGGCGGTAAGAGCTGCTCACCTAAGGAGACAAAGCAAACACAAGGAGTTCGGGCTGGACTGTTCCCATGAGGCACAGGGTCAAGACTGATTTGCTTAAAGCTGGGTCTGAACTGAGTTAAAGAATGAAGATGAATTCAACCCAGATCTGTGACGGGGGTGAGTGTCCGAAAAGTTTCAGCGCTCTGTCCATCATCTCCTTGTGTTTACCTAAGGAGACAAAGCATCCACCTCTTCCCGTACTTAGACGACTGGCTCATCAAAGCCAACACGTACCAACAATGTCTGCAGCACACTTTCAGGTCAATTCGGTTACTGGATCAAGAAAGGTTTACAATCAATGTGCCAAAGCCACATCTTCAACCAACCAATACAAAGAACTACCTAGGAATTTTCAGGCAATTAGCTTTTAGTCCAACCATTGGATTTCAGCTCGAACTTACATACAGCTACTGGGAATGATGTCATCCTGCATCATGATCGTTCCCCATGCCATATTACACATGCGTCCACTTCAAGAATGCTTAGCCAGTCAGTGGAACCAGTCACAAGGTCTATTAACCGATCTAGTGTTGGTAAGCAGCCATACTCTTCACTCTCTGCAGTGGTGGAACACACAGAATTTATCAAAAGGACGGATGTTCATAGACCCGGTTCCACAGATAATACTGACAGGGGACGCGTCCCTCACTAGCTGGGGAGCTCCTCTACAACAGCACACAGTGAAGACTTGTGGAGCCAACAACAGTAGTTGCTCCACATCAATCATCTAGAGCTAATTGTTATGTTATATTTGTTATGTTATTTTATATTTAATTTGTACAGTGCACAGCTACTAAAAGTGTCCCGGCGCTAACTCCAGAAAGTTAAATTAATCCACACTCCGAGCCAAAGCTTAAAAGAGCAGCGTTTTTAACAAATTTTTAAAAAGCAATGGGTCATGAACACTCCTAAGAGCCAGCGGTAACAGGTTCTAGGCCAAGCCAGCTTTGCGGACTAAGGAGTTACCGCCTAGCCTATGGCGATTGAACGGAGGATTCTGCATTAAAAGCTGATCCGATGAGCGAAGTTGTCGAGAAGGTTTATAGAAGATTCTATGCAATATTCCTAGCACTCAAGGCGCTTCAAACTCACCTAGAGGGCAAAGCTGACGTAATTTGTGCAGACAACATGATAGCCATGTATTACATACAAAAACGGGGGGGGACATACTCTCTCCAACTGTCCCACTTAGCCTAAGACATCTGGAGGTGGGCCATTCACCACAAACTTTACTCCTAGCGGAACACCTCCCAGGAGTCAGCAGTCAGATTGCAGATCTCCTCAGCAGGCAGAGACCGCAAATACACAAATGGGAACTTTACCCTCAGGTCCTCCTTCCATACTTTCAACGTTGGGGAGTCCCTCGCATAGACCTGTTCGCCACATACCAAAAACGCAAAATGCCCAAACTTCGCGTCCAGGTATCCACACCCATGTCCAAAGGCAATGCACTATGGATGAATTGGTCAGGGATATTTGCTTATGCTTTTCCGCCTCTCCCACTCATTCCATTAGTTGTTCGGAAACTCAACCAAGTGTCCCTGACACTGTCCTAGTTGCTCCCACATGGGCACGTCAACCTTGGCTCACAACCCTATTGGAACTCTCAGTAGTTCATCACCAGAAACTATGTCTTACACCCAGTCTTCTCACACAGACCCATGGAGCCATAAGACATCCAGACCCCAGTCAGTTCAGTTCAGTTCAAGGTTCTTTATTCGAATTGCATGAATTCATAAAAGTGCATACAAGACAATAAAATATACATAATACATAATACAAGCATACAAATTTGAATCAGGCGAAACAACATTTCCAATTATAAAATAGAGAACAGTCAAGGATTGTCCATCATTTTTCGAGCGCCTGCCGAAATCTTCAGGAAAGTGCTAGTGCAAAAGATTATTTCCTCATTACCCAAGGAGAGCAATAATTGATAAGATTCCTCCATAGTAATTGGTCTAAATTTTTTACAAAGGGGAATTAAAAACCATTTTATATATTTTAAATAATATTTACAAGTAAAAAGAAAGTGCAGATCCGTTTGTGCGCTTACTCCATCACAAGGACATTTTAAGTTGTCACCCATTGTTGAATATCCTAAAGGAAAGTTCAGCAAGAATCTTACAGTTTCAGACCTCAATCGAAACAATAAACTTTGTTCCCAGTTTTTTATGGGCAGTGTGAGGTATAACTGCAGAGTACAACTGGATGTTTCCCTGCCCATGTAAATATGTACCGTAGATTTCTTAGACTCTTCCCTGACCCTATCTGTATCGTAAAGTGCATAAAGTGCTTTCTTCAAATCATTCTTATGTACAGATCTAGATGTGCCCGGATCCCGAAAAATGTCACCTTTATTGATACTGCACAAACTTTTGTACACCCCGATAGCTAGGGAATCTCCAACCCTCTTTCACATCCAAGGCAGTCTTTTATAATTTCTTGGGTCAGTGTAGCTGCGTCGTTCCTCCAAGCTGAGTGCCAGAATAGCGCGTGACGAGCCCTAATAAAATCACTAATAAAAGACAAACATAATTCTTTGTGGGAAATATATTGGGAGGTAGAGATCTGCGTGCCCAGTAGCTTTCTACAAAACCGGTTTTCCTCCTGCTGGATACATCTGGTCTCCACCAAACCCCATATTTCAGTCCCGTAGGTAGCAACGGGGACACACTGCAATTTAAAAACCCTTAAAATAGCCTCAGTGGCACCTATTTTCCTTGGGCGAGGGAGGCTCAAAATGGAGTTAATGACGTTTGAGAATTTGCCCGTGGAGTGGGCAACATGCCCAGTCCACGAGCCATTCGCAGCAAAGATCATACCCAAGTATGGAACATTTTGGGTAGAAGTAAGTCTATTACTCCCTACATGGATAGAATTAAGTTGTCGTTTCCCAGGACTGCAAGACATGATAAATGACCTTTTGTAATTAACACATAAGTCTAACCTGTCCATGAAGTCCACGAAACTTTGGGTCAAAGAGCGCAAGGCATTTGGGGTGCGGGCCATTAGGACCGCATCGTCGGCGTAAAGGAGTGCGGGCAATGGTTTGCCATTAATTAAGGGGACGCCAGAGGTTACATTCTTCAAGTGACCACTTAGTCCATTTATATAAATGATAAAGAGCAGAGGTGCTAAAACGCACCCCTGTCTAACTCCCCTTCCTATCTTGATAGCAGCCGACAATTCCCCACCTTGAACTATCCGTACCTGTGCCTTGAGGTCAGTATGCAAAAATGCTAAAAAATGGACTAAGGATTCGTCCAAACCCTAATTTAATAAAAATAGAAGTTTGGACCTATTTACCAAATCAAATGCGGATGATAGGTCCATAAATGCTAAATAAATGGGGGAAGAGCGGGCAGTGTTATATTTATTAATAACCAGGTTTATGTTTTATGCATAATAAAAAGAGTTAAAAAAAATAAAAAATAACCAGGTTTAAATTCAGGCACTGTTCTACTGTGCCAACCCTGTTTCTAAAACCCAGTTGACATGGTGATAAGATACCACTTTCCTCTGACCATGTCAAAATCCTATTATACATAATACGGCCCAAGATCTTAAGGGTATTGTCCAGCAGGGAGATCGGTCTGTAGTTAGCTGGTTCCGACCGGTCGCCCTTTTTATATATCGGGACAATTACGCTTGTTGCCCATGAATCGGGCATAGGAGCTTCTGGGAGGCTGTTAAAAACATTCAATAAAATTGGAGCCCAAAGATCCGGTTTCCATTTTATAATGTCTATGGGCAACCCATCAGGTCCAGGGGCCTTATTACCAAGACTCTGTGCGATAGCCTCCTCTACTTCTAACAATGACACTTGTAAGTTTCCAGAGTGGCCCTGCACATACTGATCTGGGGTATATGATGGTGAGGCATACATTTTAGAAAAGTGATCCTCCCAAGATTTGCTAGTAATATTGCAGCTGATAGGTGTTAAATGCTGACCCATATTACGTGGCTCTCTAACTGCAGACCAAAAAGGTTTTCCAGTCGATCTTCCAGCTATTACCACAAGAGCTCCCCAGCGTTCACTCAAAAGGGTCCCCTTCCGCTCAGATAAAGCAGTTATATAGGCTTTCCTGGCTACTCTGATATCAACATTAACTCTTGGTTTGGCAGTTAATGCCGTGCGCAAGCTTCTGTTTGCCTTTGCACAATTATGATCAAACCATCTTGGGTCTTTTCGCCCTTGACAAACTGGCACTGATAATAGAGATCTAATCTCCGAACAGAGTATGATAAAATCTGCAATTATACTAGTGCAGGATGCTCCATTCGACAGACATGAGGCAATTACAAGAGGGTGTTTTCTAATAAAGTCTTAGTTATTTCCCCACTATCTACCCCCCTCCATTTTAATCTTAGTTTGTCTGCTGTGGGGGCTAAATCCCTCGCCCCTAATGCACTACTATGCACAGGACGTTGTGCTAATCTTAGTACTACTGTGAGCGGATTATGATCCCCAACATCAGTTGCAAGGACTTCTTTACCCAGTAGGCAATCAGCAAGCCTCGGAGTTATAAAGATAAAATCAATAGTAGAGGCACTTTCCCTTCCTCTGAACATCGGTACTAGCTGGTTATCGGATGTTTGACCTAAGTCCATTACATTGTGCAAGATGTGTTCCTTAAGTAAGGAATCTAATTGCACTCCCCTCCGTTCCGCTTGGTCAGTATGCCGTAATCCTATGCCTCCTGGATCTGGTGGTAATTTGGCATTAAAATCCCCACCCAGAATAATCCCCATACCGTCATCCCTGACTTTCTCCAATTTGGAAATAAATTTAAAAAGCCTGATATAATTCTTATTTGGCATAGAGTAAAAGTCATTGTTATAAAAATGTATTAAATAAAAAGGTACACGACTTTTAAACTCTATTGCTTGGAAATTAAGGCTGCTTGTGTGTAATGTTTTAATACTTCCACCTAGCATTACACTAATGCCAATGAATAGCCCTCCAGCTGCTCTTCCAAAATTAGGCTTGGGTGCCACTAAGTTAAAACAATGAAAACCTTCAATATATAAATCATGTGTTGCCCATCTTTCCTGTAACATGACTACATCCTGAGAGGATATTATACGCAGCCAATCGGTATTGCCTAGGCTAGATTCTAAGCCAGCAACATTCCAGCTCAGGATTCTCAGGTCAGAATTATTTTTAATTTTAACCATATTATAGGGTGTTTGTACTCTGATGAATCGATCTATTTCTACAGGGATACACATTCTAGATTCTGTTGTACAGGCTATTCCCTGTTCCTGTGCTTGGCCACAAACAAGTTTTTCTTTATTTGTTATATCCTCAGCTAAGTTAGCGGGTATCTCATGCTCCCTCATGGTCTCATCTGACCCATTTAAAGGTCAATCAACCCCGTCCATTCCACAAGGTGAAGAGAAGCGGTTAAAAATGGCGATGTTAAACATAGGGGCTGCCGTGCTCCGAATATTAGAATGTTCTGGTCGCATAACATTTCCTACTAAGGCCTGTGGGTAGAAATAGCTGAGATCTCGGGTGGATATGCCTCCCTCAGGGTACCAATCTCTAATATGATTAGTCGCCCTGTAATCCTTACAATTTATAATAACAATATCCCCAGGTACATCCTTTGGTCTTCGACCCACCCAGCCTAACCTTCTAACATGTAAAAGTTCGCCATCTAAGTTTAGGGGTAATGGCCTATTCACTCTTAACCAATGCATACCCTTATTCTTAAGAGTTTGATGGCTCTCAAATTTCCCCTTTAACAATTCTGGTACCCCAGTAAGTACGATGACGTAAGGTTCTGCCTCTGGTGGGAGCTCTATATGCTGAGCAGGTCCTTTGAGCTTTATGTCCATGTGGGGGCTCCTCTCAATATTACAATATTCCTTATCTAGATTGGTTGCTTGCCTACTGCCTCTAACTTCTCTAGGCTTATTAGATTCGGGAATTGTGTTTAAAATCTGCGTGGCCATAGTGTTGTCTAGATTAGGGGGTAACAGCGTTACACTATTTGCCTGATTGGCTAGTTTTGGAGCAGTCACCGGGACGGAAGGTGTCGAGGGGTGCCTATTTGCTAACAATTCTTTAAGTAAGTTTGTGTTGGCAGACCCAATATCCTGAATAGACCCGAGTTGCTCCGCCATACTCTTTACCCTCTCAACAAGAGGCAATAATAGAGATTTATTCAGTTGTTCTATGTCTCTCATTAAGTCTTGGTGAGAGGGCATGGTCGGGCATTCATGGGCAGTTTTACTTTTAACCGGGCCTTCAAGAATAATGGGGCTCGTGGCAACTTTTGAAGTTTTTGATCGACTTCCCTTTTGCTTATTTCCGCCCCGCTTTTTTTTTATAGAAGTACCTAATCCTGATGATTATGTTATAGTGATCTTCTTGGTGGCAGCATTGCTAGATGTAACTAATGGTTGTACCTCGGGGGAGGGTTCAGTTAGTAATTCTAAGCTAAGATCTGTGACATCGTTTTCCCCAGATCTCACTGGTCGTTCAGGTTGGTCTTGTAACTGAGGGGGGATACCTATGTCACTTGTCCATTTTATGCTAATATTATCGTGCGATGGAGTAGTTACTAACTGGATAGCCCCCAGGGAGGAGCGTTTGTTCTGCCATTCAGTGGATAAGCGCCGCTCAGTGTATGCGATCTCTCGTTCTAACACAGAAGCTGCCCTCGTAATAAAGTTATCCAATGTGCCCCTGACAGAACTCCCTACCAGCGATTTCCGGCCAAAACTCGTCATAATGGTCAATTTCTACAACATATATATGACAGCACCCAACCAAATAAATATATTAAGAAAGGAAACCTCCCAATAATGCGTGTAGCGTATAGGTCTTACTTATATGTCCCGAATAATCAGAGCCAAAGGGGGTGGCCCAGCCCAGCCACGGCCAGCCCCGGACAGCCCCAGACGGCCCGCCCTTTGCCCGGGCTTAGCCCGGCACCGCCCGCGCGCGGTCCCGCGATGCCGAGATGTGGCGAGATTTTAAACGCCTCCTGGCGCGTTGTGGGCGTGGGCGAAGTAGAGGCTCCTGGGTACTGTAGTCCAGGTACCCCCTCTCGCCGGCCGCGCCCGGTCTTGAATGGCGGCGGCAGCAGGGGGAAATGCCAACAGGAGCAGCGAGTGAAGCAGACACCCAATACGGCAAGAGAGCGTCCAAGTAGGTATTGTGTAAGGCAGCCCCAGTCAACTCAATCTGGCGATCTGGCTCCTGAAGTCTTAGCGTTTGGCTATCTTAATCTACCGCCAGACTACATTAATATTATCAAAGATGCTAGACCTCCTACCACAAGAGCCTGCTGTGCAGCAAAGTGGAATCTGTTTGTGATGTACTGTAATAACAACCACATCAACCCACTTAATGCTTCTGTACAAAACATTATATATTATTTGTTACATCTACAACGTTCCAGTTTAGCTTACACTTCCATATGCTTACATCTGGCGGCAAATGCTGCATCTCTCCAGAATAGACAACATATATCTCTTTTTAGAGTGCCTGTTATCAA
Source organism: Lissotriton helveticus (assembly GCF_964261635.1). Classification (NCBI taxonomy): domain Eukaryota; kingdom Metazoa; phylum Chordata; class Amphibia; order Caudata; family Salamandridae; genus Lissotriton; species Lissotriton helveticus. The sequence goes on along the minus strand of NC_136071.1, from coordinate 348,272,710 downwards.
AGCCTTTATGGAGGGACTCAAAAGAGTCATTCCCCTGAGATGTCCACCTGCTCCAGTATGGAATCTTAATATTGTTTTCACCAGACTAATAGGTCCAACCTTAGAGCCATTGAACAAATGTGAACTGCAATTTCTCACATGGAAACCTGCTTTCCTCGTTGCTAGCACATCACTCAGAAGAGTGGGTGAGCTTCAGGCATTAACTATAGATACCCTTTTTTACAAATGCACCATAATAAAGTGGTTCTTCAGACTAATCCCTAATTCCTTCCTAAAGTCATCAATCTGTTGAGTTACCAGTCTTCTTCCCTCAACCAGATTCAGTGGCAGAACGTGTCCTACACACATTAGATGTGAAGAGAGCATTGCTTTGTTACATAGAAAGGACAAAACCTTTCCGTAACTCAAATCCGCTTTTTGTCGCTTTTGCTCCACCACACAAAGGCAATCCATATCAAAATCAGGTATTGCAAGGTGGATAGTCAAGTGCATTCAAATATGCTATGCAAAAGCAAAACTAACGTTAACAGTTCCCCTTAGAGCAAATTCTACATGCAAACTGGGGGCTTTTATGGCATTCTTAGGAAATATACCCAGAAATGACATGTGCAAAACTGCAACATGGTCTAATGGTCTACACCTCACACATTCTCTAAACACTATTGTGGAAATGTGTTAGCAAGACAACAAGCTAGTGTGGGCCAGGCAGTTTTACGTACACTATTTCAGACCACTGCAACGGATACAGGTTAGCCACCACTTTGGGAGAGAACTACTATATAGTCTATGCACAGCATATGATCTACTGCTCTTTTGCCTCGAACGGAAAATGCTACGTACCCAGTATGCATCTGTTCTTGGCATATAGAGCTGTAGAGCCATATGTGCCCACCCACCTCCCTGGGTCCCTCTACCTGTTGCAGTAGCATCTTACTTAGATACATGCATGCAGGGACATCTCCTTTTACTACTCTTCCTATCTCCATTATCACCCTCTGCGGGAAAACAACCTAACAATGGAGTTGATGCCCATGCGCACTATCACCAAAAGGAGGAGTCACCTACCTCGTGACTGGAAAGACTTCTCGAAGAAAAATAAAGTGCAAACATCTGGACCCAACACTAGATGGCGATCTATGCACAGCATATGACTCTACAGCTCTGTATTCCAAGAACAGATGCATACTGGGTAAGTATCATTTTCATTTTTAGGTGTAATAGTAGGGGGCAGAGATGAAAAGCGAAAATAGTCTAGGGCTAATCTACTTTATTCTAAGATGCCCTAGATGGATTGACATCCAAGGGAGCTGTTGACAGACTATTATTATAATATCCCAACCGCTTCTAAAGCGTCAACATATTTCGGCTGACTTTGAGTTACTCATAAGGGTCAGCGGCCTTCATCAGGACATTGTCTCAGGCTCCAAGACCATATAATCTTTATGGCTTTACTGCACTTACAGTGTCTAAGAATGGACTTAGATACTGTATGGGTACAGGGCCCATGCACCTGTACCGTCCCCAGTGGCATAGTGCACCCAGCTAGAGGTGTTCCTGACTTATGCCATAGGCAGTGGGTTGTAGGCATGGCACACAGAGATGTGTGCCATGTCGACTCTTCACTTTGTTCTGCACCAAAACACGCAGCCTGCAATGGCATTGTCTGTGTGTCAGGGCACAGGGCCTCTAAGGGTGGCACAATATGTGCTGCTGCCCTTAGAGGCCTTCCCTGGCCACAGTGCCCTTGGTACCCATGGTACCTTTTACAAGGGACTTACATGTGGCCAGTGAGTTGCAATGGGGGTTCAACAGTACAGTTTTAGAGAAAAAACATAGGCCCTTGGTACCTGGTTTTCAGGAACCCAGGGCACGCTTAGTCAAAAGAGCATCAGGCAAAAAGTGGGGGGCATCCATGTAGAAAGGGGCACTATTCCTACATTGAGCTACTGATTTCAAATTATGCTGCCGCTGTCAGCTTGACATAGCCTGAGCTGCGGAAAGTAATAGTCACCCTCACGAAAAGTTCAAGCATTTTAAGTGGCCTTTCCTACTCCTGTCATATTAGACTAATATCTCAAGCCAGTTGAGAGGGGGCCACTTTCAGTGGACTAACATGACTCTCAATCTCACTGGGGGATACACACATAAGGCTGTTCATAAACATTCAAGAATGGCACAGTTTTAGAAAGCCATGCAGAAGTTCCTCATTAGAACACCTACTGATTGGAAAGATAGAAACATACTAGGAGTAACTTTGTTGCTCCAACCACGGCATAGCACCAGAATCATCTTAACCACGAGCACAGATTTTACTCTAAAGGAGGCAAGTTCCTTTGAAAAAAAGGAATTGCCTGCTAAACAAAATCACATGCCTCTAGGCAGGGGCGCAACTAAAACCAAATTTCGGGGGATAATACTGCCAGCAATGTAGAACCAATGTCAGCGGGGGGCAAATACTTCCAAGAACGTGTTCTTGTGTAATGTAACTGCTCCTCATGCAAAAGTTCCTCAATACCTTCGGGTGGAGTTTGAGCTGTATAAAACTGCAAAAGAGCAAACCCTAAGGTTACTTTTTAGGAAATGCATTCTCACACTGTGGAAGCAAAACTAATTTGCAGCTTTAAGGAATAGGCAGAGTGGAGATGCAGGGGCTCTAGGACAGGTGAAAAAACAACAAATCCTTGTTATCAAGTAAATGGTCTTTTAAAGACCTGTGAAATACTCTGGTGTGACTGCGATAAGACGCCATCCCACAGCAGCTCAAGAACTGTCTGTGTGTGTGTCTGGGAAGCTGTCTCAACCGGATTGACACACAACAGGGTGGTTGAAGCCCTTTGAGGCCTATGGCGTTGCACGCCTGCATCTAGGCATACTCCAGATTTCAGGGTTATTTAGGATCTGACTTTATTGGTCTTGATTGCCAAGAACCCCTGTCAACCATGAACGAAAAATAACAAAAGTGAAGCAAAGCATCTTCTTCTGCCGTTATATTTGGACTATCTTTTGACTTGCAGGGTATTTTTCCATTCCATTTTGTACTGCTCTGTGAATGGGACTTGTTTGCAGTTGTATCTCATAGAGACTTCTAGCCGCAGATTCTTTACCATATAATTATCCCCAGGTGTCAGACTGGATCTGGAAAGTGTTCTTGAGCAATATCCCTGCAAGCCGGTAGGTGGAGTCAATTGGCTCCACATGGCATTGTCTGCTCCTGAAGTGAGATGCGCTGTGCCTGTATAGGCGCCACCCCAGCACACTTACAGCAGTTACGTTTTGGCAGTTTTTTCTTTCCACGCCAGTCAGCGCAGATCCGTAGAGAGCTACCCCTTAGACATTTTTTGACTACACTTTTTCCAAATTTTGTGTGTTTTTTGAGAAGCTTCTGGTGTGGCAGGAATGTCATCCCAGAAGGCCGGCTTCAAGTCCTGCAGTGCCTGTCAACGACCGATGTCGGTGTCGGACCCGCATCTTGTATGCCTTTTGTAGCTTTGACTACAGTCTGAAGGCCTACTGCAGTTTTTGCCCCATGAGCTCAAAGGACTTGACGGAGCGATACCTCAAGCTCATGGCAACTCGACTTAAAACGATATCAATCCCTGTTGAGGGAAAGGTCCCTGGAGCTGCCGCTTAGTCCAAAATCTTCGCCACACTCGCATCGAGCCACTCTGGTAGGTCCCATTGGAAGAAAAAGAGCAAAAGGTCAAAGTGTTCTTTGACTTCACCTCATCCGTCAACCGTCAAGAGGATGGAGCGTTGGCATTTGTGGCATGGCTCAGCAGTTGAGCAAGCACTTGGGTTTGCTCCGTTCCTCCCGATGTGCCCCCGCTCAGCTACTAGTTTTATTTGACCATATGCTTCAAATTTGAATGGCCTGCTCTGCTGGCGAGCCTTTAGGACCTCGGGGTTCGGGAGGGGCCCCTGCTGGATCAACGCCATTGGCTCTGGGCCCTCAGACCACTGGGGCCCTTTAAATCCATGGATGGATATGGACTGGTGCTAGTCGTGCCACCTTGCCCTCCCGTCTCTGGTCCCGATGCGGACGCTCTCGCGGCCATCCCCATTCTGATCCCTGACACGTAGTCGGATGGGCGTTGCCCAACGCCGACTGTAGATACGCTTTCCAGGCCAGGGCTTGAGCCTTATTCTTTTGAGCTAGGACTTGAGGAGGATCTGGAGGGGTTGCTGGACCCTGAAAGAAAACCAGCCCTTTGACCCTAATGTAAGGATTTGGGGGAAGCCAGGGGGCTGGACACTTTTCCAGATACTGTCATGCTTTCTCCCCCTACTATGGCTACGGAGGAGGGAGCGTCCTTCGCAATGTTGGTGAGGAGGGCGACGAGGTTCTGAACCTTAACCTGCCATTTGCTGATTTTGTTGGGTGTCCTGGAGGGCTTTGGAGGCATGAGAGCTCATCACTCCTTCTTGGGGATGGTCCTGATGGTCGCCAAGTATGCCATTGCTTTGTGCTGTCTCCCTGTCACGATGGCGTTAGTGGGTAGACTGGTGCACCCAGCAGGAGAGACCAGTCTATGAGGCCAGAAGATGTCCCTTCAAACAAGGTTGAGTGTGGGGGAAATGGTTAGGCCTAGGGGTGATGGTCTTGACTGAAACCAAAAGTGTTGATGTTGCTAGTGTTTTGTATTATCCCAATGTATCAAATTAATGCCATTGTCCCTGGTGACTACAATGTAATTATCTCATACTTGCTTACTGTGTTACCTATGCTTTTGTTCTTCATCTGCCAAATGCAATAAAATGTTTATTAAAAAAAATGTTGAGGTGAACAGAAACATTAATAAGAATAACTAATTCTAATGTCATAAAAACACTACCTTTAGTCAACAAAAGATAGTGTTAAGACCTCTCATAAGGGTCGCCGCTCATTAATATTTAGTTAAATATTTTTTCTGTAGAGCATAAGACTATTACCTATTGCTATAATATTTTAAAGACTTTGTGTCTCCTGCCCTCAGGCTATCCTCTAAAGGCTACTATTATAGTGAGCGCCAGTACCCTGTTCGTCCCTTCCACATTTCCCACCTCACCAAAAGCGTGCAGGTTAACTCATAACACAGAATCACTCTTTTCTTCTCTACCTTCATAGATATCTCTTTGGCATCTGGCATGACTTGTGTTCTTCTTTCCTGTGAGGTCTTGTGTGTACCTTGCCCCCCTTTCTACCTGGTTTCTCCTTGATGATGAATTGTCTTCCGTTCACAAGAGCTTCAGGCCTTCTTCTTGTTCGTAGATCTCTGTCTACACCCTTCCAAGTAAATTTGGGAAAGTTCAGTGGTATTTAACCTGGTTATCACTCATTATATGTGTCCGAGGTCTCAAGTATTTTCTTTTCTGGAGGGTAATTGTAGCAAGATCCTGAAGGAGAAGAACCCTGGATTCATTGCAAAGGATCTAGTCCATTTGCCAGGCTTATTTTTTCATGAGGGCATCTTTGACTCTGTACTTGGCTTATTTGTGCACTATGTCTCTTGGACTAGTGGTTTGATTTCATTTTCTTCCCAATCTGTCAAACCTTGCCTCTTACAAAAACTGTAGCAAGGACATAAATACTTTCCAGGCATAGATAAATGTTATCTCCGTACACACCCTCTTTCAGATTACAGACCAGGACGTTGTCTGCACGACACCTCTTTCTCAAATCGTTGCATTTGTCTTGTAGTTCTTAGCTTGCGTCTCTGGGTGAGGTATAGAACTGTGAAAGAATTGTTCAGAAGCCGCATTGGTTTCAAGGCAAGCAGGTTTCAGTAAATTCCAGTCTCTTATTTAAAGGCTGCATGTCAGTCTTTATCTCCACCCTGTATATATACCAGTGTGTCTGTTATAGTCTTTTCAAGATTGGACCCCAAGTCATCATGAACCATTTTCAAATTGCATTTGGTCAGCGCCAGATTTTCTCTGAAGCCATAGTATGTATTGTAGTTTGGCTATTTTCTCATTCCCTTGAAGTTAGGGATTTTGTTATTTCTTCTTGCTAATTTGCTCGGTTTAAGCCGTGAAGGAATGGAGTGGATTGGACTATTTAACAGATCTCTTCATGAAGCATAATTAGCGGTCCCGGTTTTATGGTATTTAATTTCTTGACATTTCCGTCTGTATTTATTCATATTTATATTTTGCTCATTTTATCTCTAATTATCCAAATTTACTTTGTGTTTTGTGAAAAAATAAAGCTGATTCTAGTATAGTTGCACATTTATTAAACTGAGAAAAGTACACTTGTGCTTGAATGCCTGGCAGGTTTCAATGATGTGAACACCCGTAGACAATAAATCAATAGCCTTGTATGAAAACAAACATTTTAGTATCATAAGTGTGCATACCTGCTGCTATTTCAACCTCATTTCTAAAATGTCCATCTTTTTTTAGCTCCTTTACCTGTCATTCCAGACAACTATTGGCCTGGCAGCCATGATTGATAACATTTATAATCACTCAAAAAACATTATAATTTCCATTTTTATCCACATTTAAAAACAAATACAGACTGGAAATTAAATTGTTTTCTGTCTGTATTTATCTGTAAAAAAATCTGTAAAAAAAGAAAACAGGGAGCCTTATGTATGATTTATCTTGTGCTAGACATTGCTTGGCCTTCTTCCTCTCACTTTTGGATCAACTGTAGTTGCAGATGTTCGATGGGGTTGTTTCGCTTCGTGTCCACTACCACTCTCTGAAATGTTTTGGTCAGTTATTACTGCATTTGCTGGGTCTCGATGGCTGCCAATCAGGACTCTATGATCGCTTCCTTTCCTTTATGGTGGCCTTGCAACAGGCTTGCTTATTATAGTTCGCTCTGTATCTTCTTTTTATTTTGTACTCCTGTCCTGTTGTTAAACCCCTGCGTGCTGCCTTCGGCCGTTGGCAGCACTACCTCTCTAGTGATGCCGTCGGCCGACGCAGCCCCGCCCACTCTTCAGAACGTCTGCACCGCGGCGGAAAAACCGCCGCGGTTAAGGCGTTAACTTTGTTGGAAGCATTTGTAAAGTCTGGGGGAATCTTTTAAAATTGTTGCACCCCTGTATCATCTGGTTCATTGGCCAGCCACCTTTGATTGTGGGCCACTTGATGCTGTATTCTTTTCTCATTCGTGTCTTGCTGTATCAACCCCCCTTACCAGTCCCCCACTCGCTTCCTCTTTCCAAGGCTGTTCCCTCTGTCAAGTGCCTCACCACTCACCTGCTAGTGTGTGTGGCTTTCCCATTTCCACTCAAGGATCACTGGGTGCTGTCAGCACTGCCGGGGAGTCTGCCACGATGGACAGGGCAAAGCCAAAGGGGATGATGGACGGAGTGTTGAACACTGAAAGCACTCACCCCCAGTCAACTGATCTGGGTTTAATCCATCATTATTCTTTAGCTCACTCCGCCACCCCTAAGTTGGCAGAGTATGCCCAGACGTGGGTCCCTTGCTCACTTTGCCACTGGATTCTAGCTAGTCTGGCTGATGCCGGCTGATTAACCAGAAACCAGTCCCAGGATGCTTGTTTCCGGTCCAGGGAAGACATGGCTTGACAGTTCGGGCTGGACTGTTCCCATGAGGCACAGGGTCAGACTGATTTGCATATGGCCATGTCTGAACTGGGGTGGTGGAGTGAGCTAAAGAAAGATGATGGATTAAACCCAGATCAGTTGACTGGGGGTGAGTGCTTGCAATGTTCAACACTCCGTCCATCATCAACTTTGGTTTTGCTTTGTTCGCTCTAAGTTGGCAGGGTATGCCCAAACCTGGGTCCCTTGCTCACTTTGTCACTGGATTTAAGCTAGACTGGCTGATGACGGCTGATTAGCCAGAAACCGGTCCCAGGATGCTTGTTTCCGGTCCAGGGAAGACATGCCTTGGTAATGTTCAACACTCCGTCCATCATCCCCTTTGGTTTTACGATGGACAGGGAGCAGCACACCATGGCTAGCACATGCTTGAATGTTGCATGGTCATGATAGGTGCTTTGCAATCCACTGCCATCCATAGTCCATGGTTGGGCCTGTAGGTTTCTCCCAATTTCACGAGTGTTAGGCTACTCCTTAACTATTTTTCATTCATTGTTCTTGTAAAGAGATACACTTTCTCATGACTCAAGCCGGGAATCCAGAGCTGCTCAGCAATGCTGCTATGCTGTCGCTATCTTGGGTGTATGTGCCCAGGTGCTTCCATTTTCTTGAAGAAAAGCACTTGGCTATGCATAAATGCATTTGGTCAGTTGTGTGGTAGTTGTGTTCTCTGTCTCTATGCCCCACACTACCTCCCTGTGAGGCCTTGGACTGCTTGACCCTCTGCCTTGAGAGTCAGTTATGGTAGGCTTTTAATTTGGACACATTTGCAGTGCCTTAGTAGAATGGGCTCATGGCCTCAGTGGTAAAAACCTAACTCCGTGGTTGGAGCCCAGAATCCCTTTGGGCCCTGTGTCCCCGGGAGGGTTTTGGCATTTTCCTTTCTAATGAGACACAACAGTAAATCCTTAAATCAATTCTCTTTCTGTTTGGATTGTGGCAACTCTCCTCAGCCTTTTGCCCTGTGGTGTGTATCACTGATAACTGGTGCAAAATGCTGCTGTAAGTCTGATGCTGGTTATCAAACTAATATGAGGTATAGACTCTGTAGTCCTGCGGGAAATTGGTGATTGCAAATCTAGATGTAGGGGAATAAATGAATAATTTTAAGAGGAGCATGAAATTAGTAGTGTACTTCCAATTATTTAAATGTGTGACCTTTCAGTGTAAGTCTTAGATGCTTACATAAATGAAAAGTGTCTCCTGATTGCTACTTAAAAGGAAACTGTATATATTTATACATGCAGAAGACTCCGTTCTGGAGCCCACAGTGAATGTCCAACATATAAATTGTTAGCTTTATCTGATTATTGTTGCTTATCTTAAGACACTAAAGAGAAAATATCCACTGCAGTTGTTTGTACTACAAAAGTATCTTTCAGAACCTCTGCTATAAGCATACAGTCTTAAAGCTAATAGATTTGAGTAGTTTAAGTGGTGGTTTCTTTTATATCTGGGACAGTTTATTTCTTCTCACTAATCAATAGATTCTGGTCATATTCAATTTTCAAAACTTTAAAAACATATTTAATCATTGGTATTTCACTGGGCATATGAGAATGACTTATTCAGAGGTCTGGGTTGAAATGTATGCATAGTGGAATAAAATTGGTGTATGGGCAAATATTCTTCTCTTTGAAATCTAAACATGTACACATTTCATATTCCGGATACCATTATTTACCTACAGGGGATTACCAGACAGTAAAGGAAACTTGCTGAGGTTTATCCAGGAAGTTCATGGACATTACCTCCACCAGCGCCCACTGCATACTCCCATCGTGGTGCACTGCAGGTAAACATATGTGGCAATAATTTGTATTCCTGCTCAATCATAATCTTTTGTTAAAACAGGTAAGTTGTTTCTACAAAGTGTTAATAATTGAGCATTCTAACTCAGACCACCACATACCAGCAGCTGCCAACAAGTTTAGGTTCCAAACCCTGGTGCAAAGCAATTGTTACTTTGGATTTGACAAAAATATCAATTTTATTCTGAATTTTAACTGTTTATTTTAAATTTCTCTTTTTAAGTATGAATGGAATATGCTCAAGAGAAATTCAAGTAAAACTTGGTGGTTCCAAGATTTAGGATCACGCTTAATATTCTTGGATGGGTAGGCACAGTTGACCTTTATTGCATATTGCCATGAACATTGGATGTTTCTTTAATGTACACTTTCCTGAATAGTGTAGAGGAGTCATCAAAACCTTTTCTAAGAAAAGGGTGTCAAACTATGCTCTCTTATAAAGGCAGAAATCAATCAGTTGTTACATATTGGGGAAGGAAATTCTCTCCACAATTTATTTGCGATATGTGCAGTTTAACAATGACGCAGACTCTGGTGGATGGCAATGATCTTTACTTGTCCTTCAGGGGAATCGCCGTTGAAATCCTATTCACTGAATGGATCCCAAAGCATATTTTTTAAAAGTTACTTAAATTAACTCTTCTTCAGAAAAGCCAATTTTTTAAAACATTTATTTTGGTATACTATCAATAGGTTATGTTTGTGCAAATTAACATTCTTTGAAAATAACTATATCATAAAAAGGTCACTTCTTTAACAAAGTGGTGACAAACATTTTTAAAAAAAAGGTAAAGTCAGAGAAATGAGGGTTAATGTAATCAGATGTGCTGCAGGCTACAGAGGTTGCCTAACTGACTCTGCTCCTTTAAGGGAGTACATACCAACAGTATCTTAACATGGGGTGTTAGTGAAAGTTGCCCATGTTCTTTTTTTAGCTGCTCCTGACAACAGGATTCTAAAACCTGAGCTCGGTTTGTTTTGCATTTTTGCAAGAGGAAACATATCCTAACCTCTCACATGTCACTTTACCTAATCTCTTTTAAAACCAGCTGTTTCTTTTTTTCTGAATTAAAATATTTTATGATTGAAGAAGCCACCTCTTTTTCTGAAATACTGTCCATGTGGTAAAGCCTTAAATTGTCTACATTGTTTGCCCCTTGAAAGTCACTTGTGTAAGGGATGCCTTTGTTGTCAGAAGTTGTCCAGGAGGATTTTAAATGATTTGCCTCAATATCCTGGAAGAAAACAAGAGCAGATTCCAAGAATCTGTTTTAGGGTGATTAGATGAGCATGTAAAGGTGACACATACTGTGATAGCTCTTTCCATTATCTCTAAAGCAAGAGAGTCCACATTTTCCTATAGTGAGAGCTATTTATGATCATTGAAAACCATTCAGAGCGTCTGTCTATTATTGAGCTTAGGTATAGGTACATAATGTCATTCATCTTAAAAAACGGCCCATAGATTGCCACAATCTTGGTCCAGTGAACATACACCAGAGCTGTATCGCTAAAGATTTATAGTGGGTTCCTCAAAAATCACTTTGCTCCATTTGCTTTTGTGCGTGAATCACCTCTGAGGGTAGCACTGTTCTCATCTTTAGAGCTGGGGCCTGAAAGACTTCCACTACCTGGATAATTGCCCTAAAGTACATTGGCCGAAGTCTTTAACGCCATGCGTGCGGCGCATTTTCCCGCTGTGCGCTGACTTTTTTAAAAACCCGCGGTTCATGACGAGCTGAGCGTACGAGAGGCATACCTCATGACGAGCTGAGCTCGTTAAGAGCGTCGAAGGGGTTAAACAAGCAAATCAGAAAGTTATTTTTTAAAGTGAATATTGCACCAACACAACGAATCAGGCAATCCGCAATAATTCATTTTATGAGGGACACGTACACTTCATAATACTCTACATATAAACATATCTCTGCAGACACCCCCAAATGGTATACATGTCCAACAAACATGATACACAATGTATTGCTTGAAGAGATTGCATCAAGACACTAGGAGCTCTTAAAGAAAGGAAACAGAAACATGAGACAAAGAACAGAGTGAAGTAAAGAAAAAAGGAAGGAGAAAATAGAGAAAGGAAAGGATAAAGAAAACGTAAGCTGCATAAAGTAGAGAAAGAAGAAGCAAGAGGACAATAAAGAAAAGAAATTGGAGTAACTGAAGCAGTTAATTAGACAAAGAAGCACAATATAAGAGGGAAGAAGGGAGATAAAGAAGCAGCGAAAGAAAGAAGAGAAATAAATAATTAACGAAGCAGAGCATTAGAAAAAGTCGAGGAAGATTAGATCGTAGCAACAAAAAGGTCAGGGGGAAACAAATAAATAACAAGAAAGGAGTAAGACAAAAAATAGAAGCGAAAATGAAAGAAAATATAGAATGATGAATAAGAAAGTTAGGAAGGAGGCAAAAAGAAGGAGAAAAGGAAAAAGAGCAAAACAAAGGGTAAGAAAATGAGACTAGATGGAAAGAACGGAGAGAAAGAAATGAGAAACAAAAGACAAGGCAGAAAGTAAGGAGGGAAAGCGATAGGAAGTAAGAGACAGAGAAGAAAATAATAAATGGAGAGAAAGCAAGCAAGAAATGTTAGATAAAAGATATGTAGAAAAGGGAGAACTGAAGGAGCGGAGAAAAGAAAGATGGAGAGAAAGAATAAAAGTAGTAAAGAAGTAATTTTTCACTAGAGGGTGGACTGCATGGCCCTGAACTGTTTGCTTCCTGGCCTAATAAAAGCTGCTGCACAGTAGTTCAAAGTGGTGCAGGGAGACAAGTTGCTTGTTTTGAAACCAAATTACAGGAAATTATCTGAGTAATTCCGAGGCAGCCTCTGACAAACTGGTTGACCCTTTGGAGACCCCCACTCTAGAGCATCCTCGAGAGGAAAATATGAAGAGAGAACATGGCTTGAGAGACACCAATGCTTTAGTTCATTGTCCAGGTCTGTGAATTTGAAGATGGGCACTGAAGCACTAGGTTTATTCTTGAGTGCACATTTGCCATTGTGAGGACAATCTACATTGGAAAGGACACACCATTCTAAGTTGAAGTGGGACATGGTGTCAAAATATACACTGATTTCAAAATATTCAAGGTTGAGCAGGTGGTTACTGCAAAAAACACCGTTGATGGACAGAATGTAGAACAATGTCATACATTCACCCCAGTACAAGGATCTGGGCCTAAATCCATCGTTTTTTTGCACTCCACATCACCCTGGGTTAGACACTGGCTATATGCAAATCAGCTCTGACCCTGTGCCTCGTGGGAACAGTCCAGTCCGAACTACCAAGCCATGTCTTTCCCAGACCGGAATCAAGCATCCAAGGACCGGTTTCTGGCTATCAGCCTTCATCAGCCTGGATAGCTTGACTCCAGTGGTGTGGAGAGCCTGGGACTCACGTCTGAGCATACCCAGCCCACTCAGGGTGAAAATTGCAAAAAAAACAGTTGATGGACAGAATGTAGAACAATGTCATACATTCACCCCAGTACAAGGATCTGGGCCTAAATCCATCGTTTTTTTACACTCCACACCACCCTGGGTTAGACACTGGCTATATGCAAATCAGCTCTGGCCCTGTGCCTCATGGGAACAGTCCAGTCCGAACTACCAAGCCATGTCTTTCCCAGACCGGAATCAAGCATCCAAGGACCGGTTTCTGGCTATCAGCCTTCATCAGCCTGGATAGCTTGACTCCAGTGGTGTGGAGAGCCTGGGACTCACGTCTGAGCATACCCAGCCCACTCGGGGTGAAAATTGCAAAAAACACGGTTGATGGACAGAATGTAGAACAATGTCATACATTCACCCCAGTACAAGGATCTGGGCCTAAATCCATCGTTTTTTTGCACTCCACACCACCCTGGGTTAGACACTGGCTATATGCAAATCAGCTCTGGCCCTGTGCCTCATGGGAACAGTCCAGTCCGAACTACCAAGCCATGTCTTTCCCAGACCGGAATCAAGCATCCAAGGACCGGTTTCTGGCTATCAGCCTTCATCAGCCTGGATAGCTTGACTCCAGTGGTGTGGAGAGCCTGGAACTCACGTGTGAGCATACCCAGCCCACTCGGGGTGAAAATTGCAAAAAACACAGTTGATGGACAGAATGTAGAACAATGTCATACATTCACCCCAGTACAAGGATCTGGGCCTAAATCCATCGTGGTTACATTTTCCCAGGAAATGGATAAACGAATTGATGAAAGAAAAGCGCTCAAAAAAGTCTAACTCTTGGTATTGCTGCCATAATCTTCGACTCATGAGGTAATGACCTCTGAAACTCTTTCTGCAAAATCACAACCATACACAATCATATACAGCAACTTTAACCCACAACTGGAATTTATCATTTTTGCATTAAATCTTCTGATATCGGACAAAGGCAACACCCTGACTGAATGGAACAATATCACTACAGAGGAAACCACAAGAATCATGAAGACCATCCATCTCAGGGCACCACCAGACCCTTGTTGCCACTACGCTTTCAACAAAGGCTCATCCCCCATTAGGGAAGTAATCACCCCATTCTCAAAAGCTCCATCAACACAGCCACTACCAGGGAGCATGGAAGCATGCAGCTGTCGATGTCCTCCTGAGCAAGCTATAGGCAACTTCTCTGCAGCCTTTTACAAAGTCTCCTATCCTGATCAATAGACTTCACAAGGTGGGCATCCAAGGACCTGGCCTTCAATGGAGCTGGACCTACCTCACCAGAAGAACCTAAATGGTCAAATTGCCACCATACTCCTCAGAAGCCAGCAACTCATCTGCCAAATCCTTCAGGGTTCCTCCCTCAGTCCGACCTTTTTCAACATCTACATAACCCCACTGGTGAACGTCATTTACACATGCAACACAAACATACTCACCTTCGCAATCAATCGGAACTCATGCTGACCCTCTCGGACAAAACACTCCGCATCAAAGCAATTTCAATTCATGCATGATCAAAGTGGCCAACTGGATGAAGTCCAACAGTGTCAAGTTGAACATGGACAAGACATAAGTGGTGATCTTCGGAAGATACCTTGCCATGGAATTTGGCCTGGTGGCATACAAACCTCTGACCAACTCACACAAGCGCAAGAAACCTCAACATCAATATTGACAAGTTGGGCATATCCGTCCAGGTCAACTCAGTCTCCTTGCCCTGCTTTCTCACCCTGAAGATGCTGAAGAAGATCATTAAGTGGCTATTCAACAACACCAGGAAAATCATTTCCTAAGCCCTCCTCACATCCTGTAGTCCATAGTCCTGGACTACAGAAACACTTCCTACACTGGAATCGCTAACCAACTCTCAAAAAGTCTACAGACTGTCAAGAACACAGTAGCAAGAATGGTCTTCAACCTCCTACGCCAGTCTCGCATCACACAACACTGGAGAGAAATCCACTGGCTCCCAATGCATAAGCATGCACAGTTCAAACTTCTCATTCACACATACAAAGCACTACACAAAACAGGTCCAGCTTACCTGAATAGCTGTGTGCAGTTCCACCAAACCTCCAGATGCCTCTTCTCATCTGGACTCTCACTAACGCACATCCCACACATACTCAAAAGTAAATCGGGAAGTTGTGTGTTCTCTTACATTGCTACTAAAGTGTGGAAGGAACTCATCACTCATTATCTCCTCGTCTCTTCTTAAACGCTGTAAGAAGCTGAAAATCAATATAGACTTGTAGCTGCAATTTCCTCATCTTTTGAATATTCCCCAAGCGTCAGACTGGATCAGGAAACTTTTCAGGTGGCGCCTTGTGGCTCCAAACAAATGCCAGTCCTCTCCAGAAATGACATTCAGTGCCTATATAGGCACCACTCCAGCTTGCTGACTTTAGTTCCTTTCTTTGTGTCACCATATGCGGGTCTGGAGCTCCCTCCCTGTGTCTCAAGATCCCCACCAGGGGACTCCATGGCATGCACCGACTGTGAGTCGATGACCCCAAAGGCCATCAAGGAATGCGAGACAAAATGATACGTTGCCAGGCATAAAAAGGTTCTACGTGGGGCCGCTCTAAGTCACAGTCCACATCCAAGGTTTATTCCCACTCTCAATCCGGAGTAATCTGAGTCGCTGGAGAGGCCTGTCTTTGTCAAGCTCCAAGCTGTCGGGTACATCTAAAAAGAAACACAAAAAATCAAAACAGGGCATGGCTCCTTCTTGTTACTCACGTTCTTCTAAGCAGTCACAAGGGTGACACCACTATTCTTGAGATCCGAAGTCAGCTGACTTTAGAGCCAATCCCGCAAGTCATGCCGTCACAGCCTGAATTTATGGGGCTAAATGCCACCCCACTTCAGATCGAAGAGCTTCATGCACCCATTTTCCTACTCTTTGGTTTCCTATCAGCTCTCTCCGGCAAGCTTCAGAGCCCCAAATAGCTGAGAGGCCTTCCATCTGGACCAACCAAGCCCATCTTGCCTCCTGCTCCACTCTCTACCCCTCTTCCAGCCCCAAGAACTCTCTGCCCTGGGTTTCTCAATGCTGACGGCTTCGATGATGGAGATGGTGGCGGACCTGATTGTTCTCTCCGAAGCCAAGTTTGCGCCGATTCAACCTCGACCGAAGTTGTGCCCGATTGCGTCTGAGGCACCTCTTCCTCCATTGGACATACCAGCCTCTTCAGGGAAGCAGCTCACTTTGCATTCCCTTTTTGGAACTGATTCCGACTACTCTAACCATGGTGATGAGTTTGCTCAGCCCTACAAATGATGATAATTGGTACGAGGACTTGCAGGAGACTAGTGACCTCGATACTTCTCTGGAGATGGCTCTTTTTTTCTTCCCCCCTGGATGAACCACGGTAGAATCTCTCTTACACTATGGTTATTTGAAGATCAGGTGAAGTTCTCGACCTCCAACCCACACTATGGAGATAAAAATATTAATGTTATTACCGAGGTCCTGTAACTTGGACAGACTTCTCCTGAGCCACTTCTCAATTTTAATGAGGCACTGACTGACACTTTATTAGGGGCCTGGGCCAAACCTTGGTCTGGACCCCCTGTCAACTGACAGATACTAGGTGCCATCGTCTGCTCCCAGTGACCCTGCTTTCCTGTGACAGCACCCTACTTTCCTGTAACAGCACCCTTCACCTGACAACCTCCATGAGTCAGTCTAAATTTGAACAGATTTCCTACCACTCCCCCTGACAGAAAATCTAAGCCAGCGAACATTTTCGGCAAGGGGGTCTTTTCCTCCATTAGCTTAACTCTCTGCTCTGTCAAAACAAGCTGCTTGTTAGGGGGCTACTCCCATGTTCTTAGGGATTTGGTGGCACAAGTCCACCAAATTCCATCAGGCAAGCTATTGGCACCAGTTTTGCCATTCGTCGCTGTGTATGACTGCAGTCAACTGGGTTCTCTGGTGACCTCCTGTCCTTCCTGATGGACATGCCCTTTGATGGGATGCGCCTGTTCGGGGACAAGGCTGATTCTGCTTTCAAGTGGTATAAAGAAGGCAGGCTACTGCTTGCTTTCTGGGCCTCTCTGCCCCTGCTTGCCAACCACACCAGTTTCGATTCTCCTTCTGCAGTTTTTCGGTGAGACACCAAGCTGTGTTGTGGTCATGGCTGATGTACCCACCACCCACACTGCTAGTGTGCCGCCCAGTCCACCACCCCCTGCAGCCTCACCTGCCAAACCTCCTCAGCGTGCCCTTAACAGAGCCCAGCCACCTGATAAGAAACTGTATCCAGCGATTCTTTCCGTTTAGGAAGGGGATCGCTTCTTACAGGTGGATGTGGGTCCTGCAGAATGTTTGCTCTACCATTCCTTTCTTCCCTGCCACAAACATCCACTGCCCCGCCCCCGACTGACAGAAGACCATCTCTGCATTTTGTAGAAGGAAGTGCAAGCCCTTTTGTCCAAAAGGGCTGTCAAGAGAGCATGGTTGTTTTTCCTGCTGCTTTCGGGTCCCTTAGGAAGGAGGCCTTTCAGCCTATTCTAGCTATGCACACTCAGTTCGTGGTGGAACAGGGGTATTTTCAGATCGCTGTGCTTCGCTTTGTCCTCACCTATGCCCCACAGGTGTTCGCGAAAGGGATGGCGGTAGTGGCAGCTCATCTTCACAGGTTTGAGGTGCTAATCTTAATCTATCTAGATGACTGGCTGTTGAAGGACATCTTGCCCCAGGCAGTCATTAGCCACCTCCAGAATATGGCAAACCTCATGTCATCTTTGGGGTTCACTATCAACATGCCGAAGTCACACCTCATTCTTTCTCAGACACTCCCCTTCATCAGAGCCACCTGGACACGGTTAGGTTTCATGCCTTTTCCCAGTGAAAGAGAGTTCAGGATATTCAGGCTATGATCTTCGTCTTTCAGTCTCAGTCATGAATTTCAATGAGGTAGACTCTGAGAGTGCTGGTACTGATGGCCTCCTGCATCTGTCTGGTTGAACATGCCATGTGGCATATGCAAGCTTTGCAGTATCATCTGAAGTCTCAGTGGGCCCAACATCAAGGGGACCTCTCTGACCATGTCTAAATTTTGGAGGAGACTGTAAAATATCTGCAGTGTTTGTTGGACCACTATTGGGTCAACAGACCCCTCTACTTCTGCACCCAGATCTGACAATCGTGCTCGATGCATTGCTTTTGGGTTGAACAGCCATCTAGGAGAGGTGGAAATCAGAGGCCTCTGGCCTTTGGTGGAGTCCTGGCTCCACATTAACTTTCTGGTGCTGAGGGTATCTGCTTGGTGTTGAGAAACTTCCTGCTGTACATCATAGGAAAGCTGGTACAGGTGCTCACTGACACCTATTCCATGTTGTACTGCAACAAACAGGGGAATTTTCCTGATGGTGAACCACCTGGCAGGGTCCTTGAATGCCAGGTCAGACGAGCTCAGCCACCGACGCCTAGCGGATAACGAATGGCAGTTACAACCGGAGGTAGAACACGGTTTTCCTCGAACTGAGTAGACCCTTGGATTGACCTGTTCACCGCCGCCGAGAACACACAATGTCGCAATGTATGCATTTCTGTGTGTTGGAGTTTCCAAAGCATCTCTCGCTCAGAGATGTGTTCTGCCTCAAGTGGAACTCAGGACTCCTGTGCCTTTCTGCTGATACCACTCCTTCCCAAGTTCTCAAGAAGATCAGGACCGACTGAGCCGAAGTCAACCTAGTGGCTCCAGATTGGGCACAGAAAATATTGTATACAGAACTCTGGGGCTTGAGCATATGCCCTCCAATAAGGCTGCCCCTCCGGGAGGACTTGCTGTTGCAGCAACAGGGCAGAGTTCTGCAACCGGGCCTTCGCAATCTCCACCTTCATGCTTGAAGATCGAGCAGCAACAGCTGCACACCTTCGACCTTCTTCATGAGGTGGTTGATGTCATTTTGGCTGCCAGGAATTTCTCAACAAAAACAATAAACGCCTGTTTTTGGTATAAAGTTGTGGCTTGATGCGGCACACACCAGATTGACACCCCCCTCCAGGCCAAGTTATCTGACAGTTTGTTGTATTTTTTGTCCCTTGTCAGCAGGATTTTACACTGGGCACAGTTAAATGGTACTTTCCGGCCTGTTTGTGGTTGCCATATCAGCCCTCGTTGTTTAACCCCTTCGACGCTCATGACGAGCTTGTCATGAGTTACGCCTCTCGTACGCTCATGACGAGCTCAGCTCGTCATGTAACGCCTTTTTTTTAAAAGTGCCGCGCACAGCGGGAAAACCGCTAGCGCGCATGCGGTTAAGTCTCCAATTGTTATGCTCTTTTTGAAAGGTTTGCAACATATTTCTTCCCTTTCTATTTGTCATGCCAGAGTGGTACCTTATCTTGGTCCCTTTGCTCTTGCCTGCCATGGCCTTGCCTTGGGCATAGTAAAGGGTTATCTTTCTGCTCTTTTCAGCTTCTTACCATTCCCAGATCAGCCCTCACTGTTCAAGTCACCATTTGTGATGCAATTTCTGAAAGGCCTTCAACATATGTTTTCCCCTTCTCTCTCTGTCATGCCCCAGTGGTATCTTAATCTGGCCCTAACATATCTGATGTGCACTCTGTTCATGCCGCTTCACAGCTGTCCCTTATGGCTCATTACCATTAAGCCTGTGTTCCTCGTCGCTATCACCTCGAAGCACCTCGAACGACGTCCATGCAGAGCCTCAAGGCGCCACCATCCAGTGTGCAGAGGCACCGCTGAAAAGTTTCCAAATCCAATGCGACACCTGGGGAGTATTCAAAAGGTGAGGAATCTGCTACTAGATAGTTTCTACCAGAAATAGGATTACCAAAGTAAAGTAACGTATTCACCTGGCACCTCGAATAAGTCCATGTGAGGTTAGCCACACCCTCCTGCAAAGTGCCAGGATACACTCACAGGTAATTACGCCCTATGAAAGTACTCTTACCATGTCTGTGTTGGTGCCTCTGAGGAGGACTGTTTCACCAAGAAAAGAAAGTGCTGTCCAGCCCATACCTTGGTGCATCTATTAATTCTTCTCTGCAATCTGGCCTTCAGATTCCAGTAAAGCTATCGTTCCCATTGTGAGTTTCATACTCCTAAAATAACCTTGGAGGAGTCATTTCTGTACCAAGCATGCAAAGGCATTCTCCAGTACTTTCAGAATCTCCTAAGTCTAGATTGTGAGTTGGGATGATCTTTACATCTTCATCATTGTGTTATTGCTAAGGTGCAAAGGTAATCATTGCATTGCTCATGCCCCTGCAACATGTAGCCCATTTATTTTTAGGTTCTGCACCATCAATCCACTTCTAGTCCATTACTGCAATTAGTCTGGGATCTTTTGAAACCAGCTAGTGAACCTTTCTTGACTTCTGCTTCATCCGTTCCAGCTCCTCTTAGACTTGAAGTATTATCTTCCAGAGTAAGATCCTCTTTATCCTCGAGCAGAGCCACAGCTGGATTTGTTTTTGTTTTTTTACCGATAGGTAGTATCACTTGTTTGGCTTTCTTGCTGATACGGAAATGCAGTGTGTGAGAAACTGCCATCTTTTTTGCATTGGTATACCCCTATTTTTTTCTGAACTGCTGATGTGCTTTGACTGAGTGTGCCTTGGGCTCCTGCCAACCAGGTACCAAGGGCCTGTTTTCCTTCCCTAAAACTGTGTTGAAACTAAAACTCAATTGGCATCTCTGGCCACCTGTAAGCCCCTAGTAAATGGTACCCTAGGTACCCAGGACATGGTGACCAGAGAAGACCCCTGAGGGCCGCAGCACTTATTGTGCCACCCTCAGGGGTCCTGTACCCTGACGCCCACACACTGCCTTTGCAGGCTGAGTGTCTAAGTACAGAACTAAACAAAGAGTCGACATGGCACACATCCCTGTGTACCATGCCCACAGAACCCACTGCCCTGGCATACTTCAGTCACCCCTCTAGCTGGGTTCCCTATGCCAGAGGTGTGGGCACAGGTGCATGAGCCCTGTGCCCCTACAGTACCCAGGGCCATTCCTGGGCACTGTAAGTGCAGTGATGCCATTAAGAGTATATGGTGCTGGGAGGTTGTCATTACGATCTCCACAGCACCATAACGCTACACCAAAGACTGACAAGTTTGGTACCAAACTTCTCAGCACATTAAACCCGCACTAATGCCAGTGTGAGATTTAATGTACAATGCACCAGAGGGCATCTTAGAGATGCTCCCATAAAACCTAACCTACAATCCACGTCTGGGCTGAGTGGCTGCAGAGGCTGCCACACAGCAGACATGTTGCTGGACCCCTGGGTGGAGAGCCCCCGCTCTCCTGGGCCGGCAACAATGCACATCCTGGGCGAGGTGCTAGGTCTCCTCCCCCAGGAGGGGCAGGGGAAAGCTTCAAAGGCATGCCGCCTCTAAGAGCTTCTCCAGACCATTTGCTGTACTCAGCAACTGGCCCCCACCGCTTCTAACCCCCACTCTGGCGGGAAGACTGGCAGGAAACCCTACGTCAGGAAGCGGGGGCTGCCAGCCTGTGCCAACCCCACCCCTCAGGTTGGGAGAGGCGAGGTGACGCACGACCCCGGGCTCCGGCCATCTTGAAGATGGGGAGCCCTGCCCAATCAAAGCTAGGCTCCTGCCCCCCTCCCACAGGAGAGGAGCAGGCTAGGGGGTGTACCCACCCCAGGACAGGGACCTATTGGTCCCTGCCCTTGCCCTACCTGTAACGCCCCTAAATGTAGTATTTAGGGGCACCCTGAACCTTCCTTCCTCAGATCCCGATACGAAAAGAAGAAAGAAGATCAAGAGGAAGAAGACCCGCCGTGCAGCTGCTAACAACAGGACGACCACAACTGACTTGGCCCCAGCCCTACCGGCCTGTCGCTCCTGGAACCTTCTCCTGCCTAAACCCCATCGACCCCAGCAGACAGCAACCTTGAGACACCCAGAGGACCTGCCTGCCTTGACCCTCTTAAAGACTGGGACTGCCATCAGCAGAGGCTCTGCTGCAACAACACCCCTGGTGCCAGCCAGAAAGCTCCGGACCAGACCTGTCTGCACCCGCCGAGCCTGGCCCGTGCCCAAGTGATTCAAGACCACGTGGACGTCCCCCCGGTGACTGGGACCCGAAGTCCAGTGCCCAAAGACCCTCCTCGACGAACCAGATGATGCCTGCAGACTCAGATACAGGGGCCCCTCCAACCGCGACCTGAAGGTAAGCTTTCCCGACACCTAAAGACACCCCTGCACCCGCCGCCCTACAGCTCCCTGTGCTCCCCTTTGGGGTACCTACCTGTGCTCCAAGATCCCAACTTACCTCTCGAAGTGATGGTCGCCCCTGAAGAGTCTCCGCCCCCGAGCCAGCAGCCTTTGTTCGTATGTTACCTTTCCCATTGAATTACATTGTGCCCCGATGGCTCAAAAGCACCCTGCATCCAGCCGCCCGAGTGACTCTGACCGTGCCACCTTTGCCCTATCCTATTTCCCCATTTGCCCTGAGCAAGTGACCAGGAGCCCCGTTCCCACAGCCGTATGGCCTGCTAGCCAGCCGCCACCAACCGGAGGCCCCCTGCCTCTCATTTGATAACATTGGGCCTAACTACGTCTGCACCCGGCCGCCCCTGTGCTGCTGAGGGTGAACCAATTGTACCTACCTGGCCCTGGGAGACCCCTGAGTCTATGCCCAGAACCTTAACTTCACCAGTCGAGTACTCACCTGGAAACCGGTAACTCACTTACCTGCCATTGGGTAACATTGACTGGCTTGACTCGAAAAATGTTCTAAGTGTGAAGTTTTGGAAACTTAAAATATTCATATAAAATCAACCGAATTTCGAAGTACTCACCTGTGATCAGGAACCGCAAAAGTAATCCCTACCGGGTTTACTAGTAAACTGTATTTTCTCCATAGGAATTCTTTGCCTGCTTTTCTATGAAATTTCTTTGAAAACTTGAAATAATCTTTAAAAATCATACGAAATACTGAAACGTAATTACTTACCTGTTTTTAGTTGAGACCCCATTGCTGGACCTAGGAGCCCAGTACTGGATTACAAAAGTAACAAGATCGTACTTTACCTGCAACCTGAATTTTCTCTAATTGGATAACATTGCCAGATTTCTGTTAAAAAGTTTCTAAGTGTGAACTTTTAAAATAGCTTTATATTCCTAAAAAATCACTGCAATAACTAAAACGTTTTTACTAAATTGTTTTCAGCTTAGATCCCAGGACTGAATCTAGGATCCAGTCCTGGAACTACCAAAGTAATCTACAAAGTAATCAACTGTGTTTATATAGAAAAACCTGTTGAGCTCACTGCTAAATTGTGTGTAGAACTGTGTTGCCTACTGCAATCCCTGTACCTATTGTGTTTACAAAGTTTATTGCCTTCCTCCAAAGTACTCATCTGAGACCTCTCATATTGAGAACAGTATATTTTGATACCTATTGGTTCTAAAAATAAAACAACTATATCTTTGATATAAAAACAATTGGCCTGGAGTTCAGTTTTTGAGAGTGTGAAACCTTTTGCTGACTGAGTGTGTACAACAAATGCTTTACACTGTCCTCTGGTACTGTCTCACTGCTCAACCAAGCTACCACTTTATAGAGTAAGGTCACACCTGGCTTTAACCTCTGTTGTACCTCTGGGGGTTGTGGACTCTATACACACTGTACCTTATTCTGGTCCAGTGTATATAGAGCCACTTTCTCACACAGTGTTTGAAGTTCAAAATGAAGACCTTCAGTACTTTGCTGTAGAAAAACAGGAGAGTATTAAAAAACAGTATTCCCAGTCATGTTCTCCACTACATCCAGCAAGTTTAATCATCTCAATAGAAACAGCTGTAAAAGCAGCACCAACAACAAAAATAACCTTTTCAAGTGCCAGGAATAGCAAAGGAAAGAGTTTGTCAGCATCCATCCACTGCCACAGGAAAACCTCCTGCAGGAGGAAAATAATGACTCAATTGTTCCCCCATCCGGCAGGCACTCTTTTAGGTGAAATCCTCAGAATCGATCTACAAGAGTGACACACAATCACAAACTACAAATTGGTGCCTCTGTCAATTTTCAAAACATTCTAGTATCAGAGCAGACTGCAGTGGAAAGTCAGCCCCCTTCTGGAGAAGCAAGCCAGCAAATAAGTTCTTCCATCTGAAAAGGAATTTATTCTTGTTGTTTTGTGGTTCAAATTAAAGGACCAAAACAATAATTCAGATCCTTTCTCGACGTGAAGTCAACAAACAAGTGGATATGGGTGGCAAAAGTTTGAATAGTAGCCTTTCATCAAATCAATCATCCGCTCCATCAGATGAATTGGATTTGTGCTATAGCGCTTCAGGATACCTACTTCCACATTACAATATTTGAGAAACATCGGAAGTTCATATTGTTTGTGGTGGTCAGCTATTATCACTACAAAGTTGTACCATTTGACTTGAAATTCTAGCTGAGAACTGTTACAGACGCATGTCAGTAGTTGCCACACATCTGAAAAGGAAAATAATTTTTGCTTTTCCGGACCTATAAGACTGCCTAATAAAGGCTTCATCACCTCAGGGGGTTCTTCCTCATGCCCTTGTGTCCTTAGCAATTCTTGACCGGCCAGATGTTATGCAAAGTCGACTTCAGTCTTGGTTCACTCCATCCATTGTCTGGTAAAAGTGCTGGACATTAAGGTGGTAGGAGTGTATCCATCAGAGAAGACAGTCTTCTATCACTCTTAAATTTCACAATCTTCATAGGAGAAAGAACGTGATGGCTTTCCAGATGTCCTTGTTTCTCAGGTCCCTGGTATTGTGCTATGTACAGGGCCTTTATTCTTAACTCCACACACTGCGCCATTCAACAGTGTCTAGAGGATCAGTAGTGTGATCACTGATATGATCAGTAGAACTTCAGCAGTTGGGAAGATAAAATAACGCTTGCACCAGCTGTGATTCAGTCTTTCTCATTGTATTGCAGAACTGAAAATACGTTTCATCAGAATATTCCAATACAAACAATTGTGATGGATGTCTCTTGTTTTGTGATGAGGTAATCTCTTAAATCATGTCTACAATCAATGAACATGGCCCTAGAAAAAATTGCATTTCACATTGACCTGCCGGAGCTGAGGGTAGTCCATCCGGTGCCCAGTCCTTCCTTCCAGTATTCAAGACAAATGTACTGATTGTTCAGATTGACAATACAGCATTGTTCTGTTTGTACAAGTAGGGAGGATAAGGAGCCATATTTGTGTCTTGAGTCATTAAAGGCCTAGAAGTGGCTCTTATCTAGAACATCACAGTAGCTTGCCTTTCAGATATCTAGAATGTAGAAATTGACTCAGTAGAGATCACAAGTGTTTTCTAAATTACAAACTGCAAGTGGCAGAGCTGTGCTGCAATCAAGATGGCTTGCTCTGTAAACTAGCTACGCAATCCCGCCCTAGATTTTCTGGGCTCTGTACCTCTGCACATCGAATCCTGCATTGGAAGCACAGACGATCAGAAGGGGGCTCTGTCCCACTATCCTGGAGACATGGCATGGCAGCACCGTCCATGGGCGGATGCTTGTGAGGAGCACTGACAGAGTTGAATGTGGCAAAAAGTAATGAATGGAATGATTGAATTAATCTCTCCCAGTTCTAATTACTTGGGGGCCGCATCCCAGTCCATCGTTATTTTGCACTCCATTCCACCGCAATTTTTGACCCAACCACATGCAAGTCATTCTTGGCCCTGCTCCAATGGGAACAGTCCACCCTGAACTCTCAGATCATGTCCTCCCTGAATTAGATCACAAGCAACCTAAGACTGGTTTTGCCCATACAAGGGATCATCAGTCGGGTATAGCTTGGTTCTAGTGGCACAGTGTGCATCGGACCCACATCTGGGCATACACGTCCCATTTATGACATCACACTGAAGTATACAAAAAAGTAATAGATGTAATGCTTTAATTCATCTCAGCCACTAGTAAATACTCAGGGCTGCATCCAAGTCCATAGTTATTTTTCACACCATGCCACCTTAATTTGGAGCCAACAACGTGCAAATCATTGTTGATCCTACTCCGATGAAACAGTCCAGCCCAAACTGCCAGGTTAGGTCCTCCCTGAGTTGGGGCCCAAGCAACTCAAGACCGGTTTTACCCTAATTCGGTCTCATCAGAGTTGAAGTTGGCACTGAGCTGGGCTGTTCAGCAAGGCCTTCCCCCTGCCATCACTCTATCATTAGCAGAGGGTCTCCTTCCTCCTGGGCTCACAGACTGAATTTACAATGGTATGAAATCCTTTGCATATCATAAAATGAGAGGGGCTGGAGGGCTCCCAGTGCCCTTTCTGCCTTGGGGATTAGAGCAATAATTGGAGATCTCATAGCCAGGCCTCAGCAATGAGTTGCTCGCTTATTCTTGTTGCGGTGAACACAGCAGGGCAGTCGTTACACCCACCTGATGTAACTCATTCTAAAGATTGCAGTAATGGCTGAGGATTATTGCTTGCCTCAAGGGACTATTTAGCCTAGGAATGTGGTTTCTCAGTCCACAATAAAATTAACTGGTCAGTGACTATGTGTAGCGCATGCCTCTCATGACCTACAAAACCAGGTGAGCAAGATTGAAAAGATAATTGATTTCTGATGTATACTTCTAACAGCAGATGTCTCACCTTTAGAATATTCACCAGATACCAGACTCGATCAGGAAGCTTTTCTCAGCAATATACCTGTACACTATGAGGTGGAGCTGTTTTCTCTGTACCACCCTTGAAGTGATAAGACGGAGCTATTCTTAAGCGCCACCCTGCGCATCAACATCAGTTCCTTTCATTCTGCGTCTTTGAACATAAATCCGGAGCTCCACCCCATTTTCTTCACCTTCCAATTACTCCTTATACTGAATTCTGTGTGCAAGGGTGTGATATCCCCTCTTTAAACTACAGGTTTCTTACCATGCGGTGCCGGCAGAATACCGATCTGGGTCATTAACCTGAATGAGGTTTGTGTTTGGGCTCGGGCACTTTTGGGAGTCATTTGATCCACCCAAAGGAGACCCAGGGCAGAGAACTATGCTGTACATTGTAGAACATAAGCAGTCATCATGGGCCACGTATAAGATCTGGTCCTGCTCCAAGTTCAGGACATGGACCCGCTCCTGCGAGAAGTTGTCTTTGCAGTCAAAGTCCTTCATTAAGTCGAAGTTCAAACGAAAAAACAAGAAAACTACTCTGTCCCCCTTCCCCACCACTCTTTATCTAAAGAGAAGACGCAAGGGTGTCAGTGACATTTGGTCTCCTTCCCAATCTCCGGTTGTGGAACCGATTCTACAGTTGATTCCGATTTGCCCCCAATTCCCTGGGCCATCAGTGACACCTCAGCAGATCGAGGCCTTTAAGAAAACCAGGATTACTTGGCGCTCTCCCGGCTTCCTGTGGTTCTTTTTTGGCACTCAAGGACCTGCATGGACTCCAAATCAGATTACCACCGGCTGATCTGTCCTCGGTTCCGTCTGATACACTTGAACCTCTCATGGCCTCTATGCCAGCTCCAGTGCAGACTTCCATGCTGGCTCTATGACCCGTGTCAATCCTTCCTTCCTTCATCGATGCCAGTGAGGGGGGAGAATCCAGTATAGGATCCAAAATCTTACCCTGTACTGGCTTCGGCACGACCATGACAGAGATCACATTATCAGATCTTTTTAGGCCCTGCCAAACAGTTTTCTCACCAGTTTATGGAAATTCAGAGGCTACTCTAGGGTGGTAGCATACAGGCGCAAGTCTTCCCAGCCCCTGCTGCAGTCATCCCCATCCTTTTGCGGCCGGGAACGTGGCTCTGTAGGTGAAAAACTTGAGTTATCTTTGACAGTACCCATACCTTTGACACCCAGGTCAAGAGGACCATGAGTTCTAGCTTTTTCATTATTAAAATCTTGAAAAACATTTTCTATCTTATACCAGTTAAACTCAGAGAGCAGTGGTTATTGGAATTGCATTTATATAGCGCTTACTATCCCCTAACGAGGCGTCAAAGCACTTTTCGGCGAGGAGCACGCTACTCCGGAACCCAAAAAGCAGTAGTGGTGAATTAGTGTGGGGAAATATGATATTAACTTGAGTGGTGGGCCTGTCAGGGTTATTTGGGTTGAAAAGGATAGTGGAGGGCTAGAAGAGGGAGGGGTTTGCATTTATTTAGAGCTCGGTACCCCTGATGAGGCATCACAGCACTTTTTGAGGAGTAGTACATACTCCGGAACCCAAACCGGAATAGTGGTGAATTAGCTTAGGGAAATATGAAATTAATTTGAGCGGTGGACATGTGAACCTCTTAGTTGGATTGAGAACGATAGTGGAGGGATAGAAGAGGGAAGGATCTAGAAAGGGTTTATTTGGAGTTCATAGCAGCAGGTTTGGGATGAGTAGGTACCAAGAGGGCTGAACCCACCAGTCCCTGAACTCCTGCATGCAAAGTGATGTTGGCTAAAAAGCCAGGGCAGGCTTACACTGCAGGGTATGTTGGCATATTTGAATGACTGCTCTTTGCAGATGTAAATGCCATATTGACAAAAATACGTAGATCTGCTGAAAGGGCAAAATAAGAAACTGGATCCTACAGATTAGCCTGCAAATGCTCCAATTGTACTCTTCCAAGATAAAGCCAAAACAAATCCAAATTAATTCCACTTTCTCTTTAATCATTTTGTATACCTTGCTATGTCATCTCGCACTAAGGCTTATATTTACTAAGTGTTACGTGGGTGCTCGCACTGCTCTGTGCAGTTGTGTACTGTGAGGGTTACCCAAGTTGTCAAAACACACATAAATAAATACTTTATCCCAGGCTGTGACGAAACCAGGCAACATAGCCATCCACTCTATAAGCCTACAACAAAAATAATTTGACAGTCCTCTGAGGCCAGTATCTGCTCCCAGTGTTAGTGTAACTGGAGAGGCCAGGCTCTGCACACAGTGTGACAGAAGAGAGACCAAGAGGCACATTTAGTAAACTTTCCCGCAACACAGAATAACCAGCAAAGTTGCTGCGCTGTGTTGCGTGAAAGGGAGAAAGCAGAAATGGTCCACATTTACAAAGGTATCGTGCATTTCTGCTCTCTCCCTACACAGGGGCCCTGTGTGCAGCTCGGCGCCAGCACAGGCACCCCTGCATCATACTTCAAGGGTGCCTGCACAACAGACAGGACTATTTTTGTGCAGGAAGGGACAAGGGGCATTTTTCTTTGTGTGTCAAAGAAAATAACGAGAAGAAATAAAGATATTTCTTCTCGTATTGCCCCACTTGGGAAGCTCAAGAATTTTTATGCATGCTCAGGGGCTTGGGACTCCATACTCTCCATGCCCAATCCGGAGCCACAAGAAGGACTTGGGCCCGCTCATTCCTGATCTTCTTGAGAACTCTAGGCAGGAGTGGTACTGGCGTAAAGGAAGGCCTGAGCTCCACTCAAGACGAAAAGTATCTCTAAGCGCGAATAGCCTTGGAACTTACAACACACAGAACTGCTAACATTGCACATTCTGAGCTGTGGTGAATAGATCTAACCTGAGTTTTGGCCAATCACTGAAGAGACCTTGCACCACCTTTGGATGGAGGCACCATTCAGGGTTGGCTAGGCATCGATGGCTGAGTTAATCTGCTCTGGCATTCAGAGAACCTGCCAGATGCTGAACCACAGGGAATATGTCCTGCTGTTCCAACCATATCCAAAGACGCAGGGCACTTGGAACAAGGTCCACAACCCTATCCCTCACTATTTGTTCCAATACCACATGGTATTGGTTAATTACTTCACACCTTGACTATTGGAGTGCATTATATCTTAAAATAAACAAGTCATCACTTAACAAATTGCAGGTCATCCAAAATGAAGCAACTCACCTAATACTGGATGTACCTAAACGCATTTGAGTCATGGAAGGCATACACTGCCTGCACTGGTTGCCAGTCAGGAAGCGGGTGACTTTTGAAGCGCTCTGTATTGCACTTCTGGCCATGCACTTACAGGGGCTACCTCCCCTGAAGACAGTGTTTCGTTGGTTTTCCCCAAAGAAACCTCTTAGATCTTCCTTTCTTAAGAAGGTGAACATTCTGAGATTCAGGAAAGCCAGGTGAGGCGGTCACTCCTTTTCTGTATCAGCGGGCAGACTGTGAAGCACATTGCCCACCCTCATTGCAAGCTTAAACTCTTATGTGGCTTTCCGCAAGCAAATGAAAACATGGCTACTTTCCCTTCCGTAATTGTAGCGTTATGATCTTTTCTGGCTTTTTTCCTCGCCGGTGGTAGCACTTTGACATCTATGGGCATAATGTGCGTTATAAATTTAAAATGCAAATGCAAACACGCAGATAACCAAGGGCTTCAGTCCTTCCAGTCCCCATTTCCTGCTGCAGCAGCTACCCAAAGCGCTTTACTTGCCATCATTGGAGCACAACCAACCATCAAGAGGGTTTCGGACTCGGAAACAGGGATGGGTTTTTACCCTTGCTACTTATTTGTGCTGAAAAAGGTTGAAGGCTTTTGGCCGATCTTATATTTTCGCCTTCTGAACGTTTTCCTGCAGAAGGACTAATTCGAAATGCTCACACTGGCCCAGATTGTTTGCCTTGGATTTGAGCGTTTATATGGTATCCTTGGACCTACAGGATTTTCATACATCCGTCCTGCAAACCCACAAACTTGATCAGCAGTTGAAGGTAGACTAAGAGCATTTTCAGTTTATATTTCTCCCCTTCGGCTTCACCAGTGCCCCACGGGTGTTCACAACAGTGTTGAATGTGGTCATTGTCCATCTCCAAATGTTTTGGATATACCAGTTTTCCTTTACCTCAATGACTTTTTAAAAGGTTGGATCGCCACAGTTAGTCGTAGGCTGCCTCCAGATGGAGGGCGAAGCTCCTAACATAGTCTTGGTTGTTGATCAACAAGCTGAAGTTGCACCGGACTCCATAGCAGAGGCTTCATTTCCTCCACTGTGTTTTCAAGGGATGGGCTAGTTTCACTATTCACTGCTTATAATAAAAAGTGGAGATCCCTCGAGGAGAAGGGAAAACTGCTTCTGTAGGAGAATCTCTATTGAAATAAAACACAGCCATCTATTCTCCCCAGTGTAAGTTAAGAGGGGTTGATTGCATTTTTAGCAATATACTAAGCTTCTGTACAAAACAAATTTACAGAAGAGTGCATGAAGTGATGTGTAGAGTGTGCTTCCTTAAAGGAGCGGTGTCCGTTTTACAGCCTTAGTAAACTGCAACCTGTCTAGCCAAGTTACCACCCATTACTGTCACTGTTTCTATAAATAAGGGTTGGTTGAAGTTTTTCTTGTCACTTTTGTTAAACTAATAACATGTTGACCGTCTATTTAGTTCATTTTAAAGAAAATTAAGAACATAGTCAAATACATACTACAGATAGACCGGCAAATTTATCTTTAGAAAAGCCATTAAAAAAGTCTTTATATATCTTTTGTAAAAACAAAAATAAATGCGTCTGGAGCACACACAGCATTTGGATTATCTAGTGTTTATGATTTCAGTGGAGATGCTCCTGAAGGGTAACTAAAATTACAGTTTAGTGATTTCTCTTTTTTTTTATTAATGTTATTAGTTATCAACATTAATGCTTTATTAGTACTCTATATATCAAGTCTTGGTTTCATCACTGGCATATATTCTTACAGTCTCAATTTAACTATAATACACTACATGCTTAGATATCTTGTTACCCTTCACCATCCAATTTATCTAGTTCAATATCTTGTCTTTCATTTCTAACTCATTTGTGATAGTGGTGTCTTCCAACTCTGAATATTCCCTTGCCCCACGCACATTTCTCATGTTTCTGTAATTAAATATCAAAAGAATCACTGATATTGCTACAACTAGTTTTTAAGATCCAGGCCTCTAACATAATAATGTGTTTCTACATAATTTACAACTACACAATCTAAAACTGATCTGCTTGTTCAATATATCGACCCAGACATAGTTTCTAACATCTCACAAAATGTACGCAGCTGTTATCAGTGTATCTATAAGTA
Source organism: Lissotriton helveticus (assembly GCF_964261635.1). NCBI lineage: Eukaryota > Metazoa > Chordata > Amphibia > Caudata > Salamandridae > Lissotriton > Lissotriton helveticus. The sequence continues at coordinate 348,240,881 of NC_136071.1, read as the reverse complement.
GCATGCTTCCGCACGCCAACAGTCATTGGACGGTCTTTTCCTTTTTTTTGTATCTGTTTATTAGGCTTTCAATAGAACAAACACATAAGGTACCCACGCAGGGTCATATCAATGACAGTGATTGCGTAGTTATATTTGCCCATGATGGTTTATCGGGTTCCGGCCCTGAGTGGACGTTCTTTTCCTTTGTGATAGTTAACTAATATTAGCAGAGCATTTCCTTAAAAATGGTGTCAGTGCATCTCTGAATATGAAGACATACATTCCCCTATTTGACTAGTTGATTGATCAGATAGTGTTTATCTCTGTTCAGCCTTGGTTTTGTAGCTTTTTTTAAAAAAGGTTTGATTTTTGATGAACCGGGATAATGCACACTTGGTAGGTAAAGTCTTTTCAGCTGCTTGTTTTGCCATCTGATATGTTTTTATTTTTCTCGCAGCTCTGGGGTTGGACGAACAGGTGCCTTCTGTTTGATGTATGCGGCAATGCAAGAGGTGGAGGCTGGCAACGGAATTCCTGACCTAGCTCAGCTGGTAAAGCGCATGAGGCAGCAAAGGAAGCACATGCTGCAGGAGAAGGTAAGGTCTGATAAGCTTTTTCATTACATTTTAGTCCTGTCGTTCTTGCCCAGATTTTGCCATACTAATGACACCTTTGTTAGAGTTCCTTTTACTCTGTCTGTGTTTTGGCTGTGTATGTTGTCTGTGACATGAGAAATGTTGAACGAGTTTACAAAAATATTAACACTTTCTAGACATGAGTTGTCCTGCGACACTTTAGTGTAGTTAGGCTCTGCGCATTGGAATAACATAAACGATAGTTTAGACGTAGGACTTAGGTCGACTAGGTCTCTATTGAATATGTTAGACTTAATTATGAAATGCCGGCTAGCTCAGAGGTCACTAGAAACTTTCTCGAGTACACAAGAAGGGATTAGTTTCTGACAACCGCATAAACATGACAGCTTTGCTCCCTCTAGAATAAGGAGCATACCTCCAGAGTCAAATAGATAGCTATTTTACTCAGTCAATCGTGCCTGCTTAGTTTCACCAGAAGAGCAGAGAAACAGAGAGACGGGCGTTTTCAATAAAAGAGGTTATTTATTGAACAGTCTTCTTTCTCATGCAAGAGAAGTTAATTGCTACAATTGCAATACTTGTCGTAAAGTAAAGTGCGTACAGTAAAAAGAGTATTACAAAGTAATACTGTCAAAGCATGGTATGGTTTCTAAGCCATACAGAGTTTAAAATGGGTACAATACATACAATGATAAAATAAGTACTAAACGTACTCAACTGGTGCTTCTAAGATACGCCTACCCCGGTGTACCTAACCTAAGCCTAGTACGTGGGAAGGAGTAAGTGAGATATAGTTTTTACTTAAGGTAGTTTCTGCCAAGAATTTAATCAAGAATTCTCTAAGGGTCTAATCAGCTCCGTACCTTGGTTATAGAATAAAGGAGGTCTTGTATCTCTCTCTCAGGACTCAATATCCCAGCAACCCGCAGGAGAAAAGACAGCGTCTCTCTTAGTGCGTCAATGGGAGGGTCGGCTTCCTTCGGCACTTGCTACAGCAGGGCGTCGGGCAAGTAGATGCTCGATCTGCTCCAAACCACCGTGTGTTTTGCTAGGGCAGATGCTGGCATATTTATACCTGGAAGGGGCGGAGTGTGACGTAAGGTTGGACATAGGACGTCACTAAGAACTCGCAGTTCTTTCAGGACTCCAGGAGTTCTAGGACAAATCAATACAGAAGCAGGGGGATTTCCCAGGCTGCTGGAGGCTTGGTTTGTTTAAGAACACGTTGTGCTTTCTAGGTGTCTATGGGAGTAGCCTTGCCGTATTTGGACTGCATTGGCTATGTCTTAATATGGGTATTATTCTTATGCCTATATAAGGATATGATTTGATATAACCACATAAGGGCATAAATCGGGAATATTTAACTAGAGTCCTAGATTTGTCTACAACAACACTGTTCGAGAGCTCCAAACAAACAACTTGGTCGTAATATTCAAAATGAATGAGAACGTTCTCATTACCTAACATATGGTCTCCTCTAGGGCCCCCAGGTCCTCCACCAGGCAAAGTAACACAATCACTTTCAGACTTATCTACTAACAGAATATGTCTGCTAAGACAGAGGCTGCCATTCCTTATTTATCTGATTTGTATTTCCTTAACACAAAGAGTCTATGGGAGTAGCCTTGCCATATTTGGACTGCATTGGCTATGTCTTAATATGGGTATGATTCTTATGCCTATATAAGGACATGATTTGATATAACCACATAAGGGCATAAATCGGGAATATTTACCTAGAGTCCTAGATTCGTCTACAACACCCACTCCACGTATAATGTCCATCATTACTAATTACTAAGCAATATATAAAACATATCTCTGCATGTGTTTTCCATCCCACCCCAAAATACATAAAATGCTTTTGAAATGGTATATACACGAAAATGAGTATTATACTGTACATTTTTCAAGCAGTGGCATCATTCAGATAATGCATATATGCTACATTGAAATGTTGACTGAATGAATCACGAAATTTACATTTATAAAAAGGCTCTTAATACAGAAGAGAAGGTCGAGACCATTTCATCACATATTTATACAAGACTGTACATGTGCTAGAGGCTAAGTCATAATATTGCCTCTAGAGTTTTTCAAAATAGAAATCTTGTTCTCTAAGAATAGTTCTTCTTTAAGCAGAGTAACATGTGCCAAAAAGGTAAATATTTTGGGAACGGGAAAAAATAATTTCGCTTTCAGGGCAAAAATAGTTCCAAAAAGTTTTCTAGAAGTTCTGTTTATCAAAACTGAAGGCCGAATTCAGAGTTCAGGGAACGCTGTGTGCTCATGTTTTCAAAAGTTATTCTCGTTGTTAGGGGAGAACATTAACTCAGATAGGCTGGCAAAGAATTCGTCTACAACAGTAGGTGAAAGTTGGACCATGTCCGAAAAAGTAGAAATAGTGCATATGTGAGATGCATTACCGTCATCGGTGTCTAGATCAGCAATGGTCACAGAAGATTGTACCTGTGTGCCGCTTTCATCTCGTACCTCACCGCCACCTAGTCGTAATGGTGAGGTCTCAACGAATGCCGTCATCAGAATAGGTAGCCGCTGGGGACAACACGTTGCATGAGCAGTTACCAAACCAAGCAAAGTATCGAGATCCATAGGTACTGCTGATGGGAGTGTGAGACAGACGTCTAACACGCATTCTTCTCCACAGAGCAGGCATCGTAGAACAGGTAGGATGCAATCTTGCCAGATTGGTCTGAACGAAAGAAACCATATAGTATTCAGATCTCTTAGCCGAGCCAAACCGAGGACTTTAGTAATCCGATCTCGGTATCTCATTGCCAGGAGCGTTTCTTCCATTGTAGCCTGAGTTTTGTCTGTGACTGGACTTGCCATATCGGAGCAGAAGGAACAAAAATAAGACTCCTGCTACGAGTTCCAAGATGAGAGGTAGGCCGCCGAACACAGAGTGCACGAAATTCGGGAAGATGCCCAGGACTGCTTCAAAGGGTGCTAACAGTCTCGAAAAAATTGTCTTAAATACATGTGCGATGCCACTGGTATCAGACATGTTTAAGATTTGACTTAACATTTCTACGAAATGAACGGGGCAATTTGTTGATAATAATGCATGTATCTCTGCTGCTGTCCTTGCGACTTGCAGATCATGCGTTTCTCTAGACGCGGTTAAAGGCACAGTTGTTTGCAAAAGAATAGACTTCATTCTGCTTAAAGTATCAATTCGAATAGAAGAGATATTCTGAGAAGGCCATATTGTTGCCTCCTTGTCTGGTTTGCTGTTTGGATGCAATACTTGCATACAGCAAGTAACCTTGGATCTAACACTGACGAGATAGGCCCTTCCTGGCATCATGCCACAACAGCTGCAGTCACTTAACATTACGTAACTGCAGTTGGAAAGTTGTCTGAAAAAAGGCTCTATTTGTGTAGCAGGGGTGCCGTGCAGATGGCATGAAAGGTTATTTGATGAACCTTCGCAGGCTCCATTCAAGTTACTACCTTTACATAGAAGAAGTGTACCGCTCAGTGAATTTTTACAGTTGTTACCGCTAAGAAATACCTCTTTTTTCCCCCACTCCAACATCTATGTGTGTAAGGTAAAATCCAGGTTGACTTGATGTACCCTTTACCCAACCTTTCATACAGGCCCGCTGGTATGTGCTTTTGGCAATATTGAAACTGAAAAGTCGTTATCGGAATTGTAATGGTGCCATGTATTATCCATTCAATGACAGGTCTTTCGGAGATTGTCAATGGTAATCTCTCGATTTTTTTCAATGCTTTGCACCGTATAGTCTGCTCCTCTTTGTGCCAAAGAGATTTGTTTATCTGTAAGGTTAAAGACAGAAAACAATGACGTTGTGTTGATTAGACGCCATGGCACGTAGCCTGAACGGAGATTTTGTAACGTCCAGCTTAACTGTACAATAGAACGTAATTGGGACTGGCCATGTTGTAACATTAGCATATCCTGTTCTGTTATGTCAATAGCAGATGACACAATGCTATTCAGTGAATAAATTCTGGAGGACAGAGTCATTAACCCATTGTCCACTACAGAAAGTGATTTTTCCAAATTAATATGATCAATTTCTCGTATTTTTTCAGCAGTTTCAATTTGCGTTACTTTACAAGCTTCATTGTAAGCAGCATATATACCGGCGAATATGAAACATCTGTAGTGCTATTACTATTGTCATATAGTTACTGCTTATCTATATACTGTGTTAAGTTAGCATGAGCCTATTAGATGTTTAAACGCCATTTTTCCTTTCGCTGCTTCTGCACACGACGCTTAATTGTTGATTTAGCTTTCAGCCTAGAAGAGCGTTGTGATTTACATGAGAATAATATGTTATTGCTCTGATATCAGCTTTGCTTGGTAAACTATGTCTGTACTGTGAGTGCTGAAGCTTCAAGGATAACTCGACACAGAATTGTTGTGAGGTCTGATCTCCGCACCGTCATAGACATAACATAAGTGCAGCTCCTGCCAAATTCTGGCTTTAGGCGCGTTTTATATTGCTTTGCTTAGAGCACACATACACACTTGATGCTGTTCGCATGCAGAGAGCTGGTGGAAGCTGATGTGATCTCTTCACACTAGGATCTTGAGGTATGGGGCTGCCCTGCTAAAACCCAAAGAGACCTTCTTAGATATTAATATAATATGCTAGTTAGGGAGGGTGAGAATTAGGTGTTGTTAACCCTTATTCATTACAGTATTTTAGCATGCTGTCACCTTTTGCTTTCTATGGACTAGTAACTATGCTGATAACTTTGCTTCTGATAATATGTTTCCTTGTATTATCTAAGATATTGCGTTTGAGAAAACGGCATTAGTAAATAAATATTTCAAATGTGCACGTGTCCTCATTTACTCCACGTTCTGGTTTGAAATGATTGTATAACAAAAGAGTGCTCATGTGTTCCACGTGACCTGAGGTATTGTAAGTTCATGTTCTGGTTTGTCTAAACATTGGGAGTTTGTTGTGACCAATGAGACACTGTAGCTAGCTTGGTAAGGGGATTTTGGGTACTGAGATGAGTTTTGGGTCATCCTAATTCACTGAGGTTCCAAATCTCTATGCACAGTTCTGTAGGAGAACGGAATTCCCGCTACATGGCGCTCATTCGTTGGTGGTCTTGTATCATGACACTCGAGTAATATATAATTCAAAACTTAACCCCTTCCCTGTCGTTTCCGGAAAACGGTGGTGTCGGACAAAACCTACCTATTTTTGAAATAGGTCTTTTCAAGCTTGAATCTTTCTAAAACGGTTTCGTTGAATTACTACCCAGTTGTGCTACAGAGTTAACTTTGTTTTTCTACGTTCCTGTGCAGTCATGGCCCAGCCATTCCGGACTATGCCCAGCGTATCAAGCCTTTGTATGCTTTGATACAACCAACTTTTTCCAAATCATGCTGGCTGCCTGAGCACTCAGCCATCTTGCAATCCTTGCAGGCTGATCTGCTTGCTTCTAAATTCTTACTGACTCGTGATAACCACACTAACCTGGTGATAAGAATCATTCCTGGGACGGTGGGTTTCACGTACCTCACTTTTAATGAAGGAGACACAGTACCTATTGCTACAAGTCACACTTGTACACTTCGGCTGAAATGCGGTTTTCCACTGTGGAGAAAGTTTTAACGGCTGTGCAGATGGCGTTTCTTCAGGAACTTGCTCTGTCACAGGGAAAACGCATGTTGGTGGTTACACCCTGTCCTCTTTTGGAGGCAGTTACGAAAGCCAGTGTACCGACTTCTAAAGCTTTGCACCCTCGGTGGATTCAATGGGCTGCTTCCTTGACGTCCACGGATGTCACGTTTATTTTTGACGCCTCATTACTGTCGCAGGAGTACTTGCAGTATGAATTTGTTCATCCTGCTCCTCTAGCTATGCGACCTTTGGAGGACTTCCATTGCATCATTTACACTGATGGTTCGGCGCAGGTTGCGCATGGCTCTAAACACGCCTACGTTTCCGCATGCGCCATTGTGGTCGTTGCCATGGTGAACGGTGAGTTCCAGTCCAGAGTAGTGCACACGCAGACTCTAGGGGACTGCACCGCACAATTGGCAGGGCTTCGTGCTCTCTTACTAGCGTTGGAGTACGCTGATTCTAGTGTGACTACTCTTATTGTGAGTGATTCTTACTACTGTGCCCAGTCTTACAATGAAAACTTGTTCTTTTGGATTCAGAATGATTTTCGTGATTCCACGGGTAGCACAATAAAACATAAGATGATCTGGGTTCGAGTGGCTGAGCTTAAGGCTACCTTGCCACTCGTTTTTGTAATTCATACTCTCGGCCATCAGCGTGTGGGAGTTCACGCTGTCGGTAACTCGCTTGCTGATGAAGCGGCAAAATCAGCGGTATCTACATATTTAGTTGCAGCAGTTACACGGTCCAAAAGTAAGATTGATGATGACGTCTTGGCGGCTGTTGTTGCCACTGAGAAGGGAGGTAAACATCCTACGGGGTTCCCTTCGAAGTACACATACCACTTAAGTCCCGAAAGGGTTCCTTTTGTGAAAATTCCTGAAGTTGGTGAACGTTTGATTCCCAACTCGGATCGCATGGCTAGCTTGATTACAGCGGCGCATGAAGGTCTCGGCCGCTGTAGCTCAATTACAACAACATTTCTGGTGGCGGGGACTGTAAAAACAGATGCGGGACTATGTCCTTCAATGTGACATTTGCCAGCAGATTAAACCTTCGACTGCCTTACCCCACTGACTTATCTATGCCTGGTCTGCAAACACGTTTGGCCACGGAATCCAGATTTTCTTTTGACACTGTTTCCTATGCCTCAAAGAAGCCGTCACGGTTTGCAGTTTATGCCAGATTATTTAACAAACATTTTTTGATTCCCCCTTGGACATATATCTGGCTAGTGCTTTTTTTCAATTTACCTTTTTATGTCAATTGGGTTTGTGTTTTATTTTTTTCGAATTGTCAATGGACATTATGTCGAGGAAAGAACATGCATTCGACATCTCAATGTAACTTTGGCCCCACTTTCCTCGTCGCATTCTGCACACAGACTGAAAAGAGACTTGACATTTGTTAACATCACTGCTTGGCCTGTCCTTGATGGGATAGTGTGGGATGCAGTTAGATTTCAAAATTCATGGCCCTACAGAGGTTGTTAATGTCCCTAATGTGCTTAGAGTTAACATGGGGGATGTAGTGAAACAAAACATACGTTCTGATGATTGGGATGTTCAGGCCGTAGAGACTTTGTTTTTTTTATTTGAAATACTATGCTGCCTTTGATGCTGAAGATTTGAACTTAGAATCTGCTAATTATGGTGATTTGTTTTGCTTTCAACATTTTGGCAATCACTTCTTACATAAAACTACTTCCAGAAGGAATACTGTAAATTATACACAATGGGAGCATTGCCCAGCTCCTAAACAAGGCAGTTCAAGTACTTTTTTGAAAAAGTACACTTATTTTACCGACTTCAATCAGTCTAATCCCGAGTCCAAGGTTAGACTTACCGATACCAAATTATTGTACTCGAAGTCCTTTCTTGATCAACTGGCTGTTGGCGACTACGAATTGTGAAAGGAAACTATTGACCTTAAATCTGTTTGGGGATCTAAATACTGGCCGGTACAAGGCACTGAGGCTTTGCACCGTGCTTGTCTCATCCCGAATCATATGTTGTTTTTGAATTCCTCTATTTCACAGACAACATGCTTTGGATTGGCTACTTCTAAAAAATTAAATACACCTACCATCCCTGAGTTAGAAGAATATTCTGGCTGGGGTAATTTTACTCAGTTTTCCATTAGGGACCTGCAGACCCTATTGCTAAATTCATCCTTTAACATATCCAGTATGGATCCAAAAGGTTGGCTGATGTGGCACAGAAGTGCTGATTCATGCCAGCACTGTTTTCTGGGTTTATCTGATGGCTTTAAATAGGTCAGACCTGATCCACGTTTTGACACTGACCATTCTGTCACGACTTACTCAGTAGGCAAATTATGTCAACATTGGCTGAAACATTCTACCTTGGCTGCGGTTAAACTGCATCTATCCAAGCTGAATGAAGATGTGGATTTAAATGATTTCATAAAAGGCCCGGCTAGTGGTAGATCAAAAAGATGGATATATGCTATTTACAATGAAATCTGGAAGACATCACAGATTGAGGCGGCAACTCGCCTTAGAGCTATTGATCAAGCTAATCTAGAAAAAGTGCTTGCTGTGGTAGATAATAGTATTAACATGCTTTATTCCCGCATTTACACGTTAGATAATATTGTGTCCTCTGTAGTGGATATTGTGCAGGATGAAGTATCTGTATTGTACCATGGTCAAAATCAATTGCGTTCTATCATGCAATTTGCATGGACCCTGCAGACGCTGAAGTCTGGCAAGGTGCCATGGACCTACATGAATGTGTCCTCCCTCTTTGCCCCTTTTAATTTAACTGACAAACAGCGCTTGCTTTCCATGCGAGATGCGTCTTTTTCAATGTTACATATTGAGAGGTTGGAATCCTTGCCTTTCTCTGTGGCAGAGGCCACTGCTGCAACGTGCTTATCCACGGTTTGATAACATTACCATTTGCTTTATATAAATTTACAAATTGTATGAGATATGTTGCTATAGGTCGATATGAACCATTAGGTAATGCTTTTCTTCATGAAGTCTGGTCCCTCCCATTTACTTATAGATGTTTAAAAGACGGACAAGAAGTTTATCTGAATGGGGAGGAGTGTACAGAGACACCAGATCACTCCTTAATGTGTAGACACATTCAATTGCACGGTTCTTGCAACCAGGACCGGCCAAATTTAGCCTGTGTTTTGAAAGGAACACCAGTTCCCGCAATCATTCCCACTTTTACTTTACTGGCAAATGGTAGTTATTTACTGTTAAATAATGAAGACTGTTGTGGGTTAATTAAAGGTGTTGCTTATGTGGCAACCGTATCAGAGTGTGTGGTTTGCTGCAAAAATTTACTTTACCCACCCCCGCATGGGAAAGGGGATGTTTCCATCTGGCCGCGCATCCCAACCTTGACAGCGGAGTTCAATGGCATGAGTAGAATAAGAGCTCTTTTGTCCCAAAAAGAAGTGGCCTTGAGTTCGGCTCGAGAAACATTTGTGCTTCACATAGCTAACACCCGCACAGAGGTTCAGGCCCTTTTAAATACTGATTTGCTGTTGCATTTCAGCGAACTGGTTCATTCAATCTTTAACGCGTCCTCCACGACTGGGCTCGCGCATTTTTTTAAGATAGTTAGCAGCGGTCTCGTGACTTCATTTGAGAAAATATTTGGGGTCATTCCTGCTTTCTTCCATTCTATTTTTTCAAGTTTGTTGGGTGGATTCCCGGTTTTGCTGGCACTGGCGGCAGGCGTTCTGGTGATATTTTGCTTTATTAAAAATGGATGCCCTTCCTGTGCAAGAAGCCGCACAGCCCCTCCTGGCAGTGTTTCGCAACAGGATGCTTGAATACTATGGCACTTTGCCGCTTGCGACTTTGAGCACGGCATATGGATTATCGTTTCGATTTTCCTATTTTACATGTGTCCAGCCTGTGTTTCATTGCCTGAGCTGCGACTTTGACTGGGCCCTTGATTTGTGTCTCTGCAAGACGGTATCTCCTGACGTCGATTTTAATCAGCTGATGAGTCCCGTCGTTACTCACGAGTTGGTTTGTACTGGCGAAAAGATTATGGCCTTGGCAGCGATGCATGGACTAATGGGTCATTGGAACATACTCGAAGCAGCGCAAGATTTCTTGGCACATACCTTTCTTGAGAACCCACCGAGTTGTCCTCTGATGGTGATAGAGGCTCCGGTACTAGAAGAGCACGTATGTTCTTTCCCACTGTTAAATTGGATGGCTGAACTGTTTTCGTATGAAGACGGTGATTTCATATTGGAGGCTGTTGCTGCATATTTTGCATATTCGGTCTTGCCCTAAAAACTTTCCATGTTTCTGATCACGGCCCCTTGTTTTCTACTGACATAACTTTTTGCAAATTTTGCGTGAATTTTTCACCTCCCAGACCTATTGGCTTGAGTAAGAGTGAACACTGTATTGACATTTTGGATTTTTTTTTTTAATAGATTCATGAAAAAAAAATTCCATCGATTTTTAAATTATAAATATTGCTCATTGTTCTTTAACTCTGCTTTCATGAGGAGGCCCTTATCTTATCTTATCCGTGCTCGGATCATGGGGTGGTGTCATATAGTTACTGCTTATCTATATACTGTGTTAAGTTAGCATGAGCCTATTAAATGTTTAAACGCCATTTTTCCTTTTGCTGCTTCTGCACACGACACATAATTGTTGATTTAGCTTTCAGCCTAGAAGAGCGTTGTGATTTACATGAGAATAATATGTTATTGCTCTGATATCAGCTTTGCTTGGTAAACTATGTCTGTACAGTGAGTGCTGAAGCTTCAAGGATAACTCGACACAGAATTGTTGTGAGGTCTGATCTCCGCACCGTCATAGACATAACATAAGTGCAGCTCCTGCGAAATTCTGTCTTTAGGCGCGTTTTATATTGCTTTGCTTAGAGCACACATACACACTTGATGCTGTTCGCATGCAGAGAGCTGGTGGAAACTGATGTGATCTCTTCACACTAGGATCTTGAGGTATGGGGCCGCCCTGCTAAAACCCAAAGAGACTTTAGATATTAATATAATATGCTAGTTAGGGAGGGTGAGAATTAAGTGTTGTTAACCCTTATTCATTACAGTATTTTAGCATGCTGTCACCTTTTGCTTTCTATGGACTAGTAACTATGCTGATAACTTTGCTTCTGATAATATGTTTCCTTGTATTATCGAAGATACTGCGTTTGAAAAAACGGCATTAGTAAATAAATATTTCAAATGTGCACGTGTCCTCATTTACTCCACGTTCTGGTTGTGAAATGATTGTATAACGAAAGAGTGCTCATGTGTTCCACGTGACCTGAGGTATTGTAAGTTCATGTTCTAGTTTTTCTAAACATTGGGAGTTTGTTATGACCAATGAGACACTGTAGCTAGCTTGGTAAGGGGATTTTGGGTACTGAGATGAGTTTTGGGTCATCCTAATTCACTGAGGTTCCAAATCTCTATGCACAGTTCTGTAGGAGAACGGAATTCCCGCTACACTATCAGTTATGGGCTTTGGAATAGACGGTTTGTTTAAGTCCTTTATCCTGGCTAAGCCAAGACAGGTTGTTTGTTGAATGGTGTCATTCAGGAACATTATCTGTTCTGGGATCATGCAGGCTCTAAATAATGATTCTATACCTTGTACCTGCCAGTCTTTTGTACCCCAGACCGTTTTTGTCTCTTTTTTTTTTTTTTTTTTTAATATTTTTATTTTTTATTTTTCACCTGGTACGAGACAACAAAATATTCACAATAAATTTACATCATTCTATGTTTTGATTCAGATGACCTTAGTTTTTACAGAGATTTTGTTTAGATACAGAAAATATTATTAGTAATATCAGATATATCTCATAAATACACAGAAATTCATGAAACCAATAACATAATAAATAAAAATAAAAATTATAGAAGCTAAGATACAACAACATAATCCATTTGTCATTCGAGGTTAGTCTTAGCATCAGTCAGTTCAGTCTAAATCTCCCCAAATTTTCTCAAATTTCTTAAGCGACCTAGTACCTCTTAATTCTGCTAGAGTACACTCCATTGTTTTAATTTCGGTAACTAAATACCACCATTCCATGACATTAGGTATGTTAGGGCTAATCCATGCCCTAGCTAGTATTAATTTGGCGCATGAGATTAGTATTGATGCTAAAACCGATCTTGGTTGATTAGTCAGATGTAAACCAAATAGTGCCATAGGCACCGTTATCGGAGAGCTGAGGATTTTTTTAGCAGCCATTATATTTCCCACTTCTTCCCAGTATTTCCCGAGCATTGGACAGGAAAACAACATGTGCGCCAGATCAGCAGCATATTTAGCGCATTTCGGGCATTTAGTTTTGTCTCCCAGAGCATTGTTTATAAGCCATTTCGAGAATTTTTCTGGCGTATAATAGAGCATGTAGGTGGTTCTGTATTGCTGAAGTCCTAAACTAGATGACCGTACAGAATTATGGATATTGGTGTAAGATTGTATTATATGTTTTCCTGTAAGATTAGTTCCGAGTTTAGAGTTCCATTTTTGAGCTAGTAATTCGCTGTCGTCAGGTCTAAGGCCTGTAAGAAATTTATACGTCAGGCTGATGATTCCTTTCTCTTTCCTAGAATTTAAACAGTCCCATATACCACCGCTTGACACACTTTTGATTTTATTTTTAAGTACTAAGAAATCGTGGATTTGTAAATATTTAAACCTGTATGTTTCAGAGAGACCATATAAAGGTTTCAAAGTGGAAAAGTCTAGCATGCCTTGAAAATTGTACAAATCACCCAAAACTTTTATACCTTTCAGCTGCCATCTGCGGAATTCTCCGTCGCTGAATATGCTCGGTAGACCGGGATTGTTCCATAGAATCATCTGAGAATGATATATAGTGGTTTTACAGTATTCGAGAATATCCTCCCATACTCTAATTATATCACGTGCAGTCTTAAACTTGACCCGTTTGTAGTAGTTTGGGTCTGTTATGTGAAGCAAGAATTGGTTAGAATCTCCTTTTAGCATTAGGTGATGGTAAAATAATGTGTCCTCCATATTTAATAATGACCGTATGCGTCTTACATATGAAGCCCAAAAGTATAATTTCATGTCAGGGAAATTTAAGCCGCCAGACCCTATTTGATTTTTTAGTACCTTTATTGATCTTCTAGCCTTCTTATATCCCCAAATAAAGTTACCGAAGATCCCATCTAATTGTTTAAAAAAGGATCTATTCAAGATCAGAGGAATTGATCTAAACAAATATAAATATTTGGGTATGATTTTCATTTTAATCAAATTCATTCTGCCAATTAGATTTAGTGGAAGTCGATGCCATTTTTTCAGCGTAGAGATAGTTTTTATTAGGTCGTTATAATTTATAGCGTTAAGTTCTTTAATATTTGAGGTTATTTTAACTCCGAGGTAGATAGCAGCCTTACAATTTTCTGGTACCGGTACAGGGGGGGCAAAGTTAGCTATTATTTGAGTTTTATGTGTGTTCAGTTTGTAACCTGAGACTATGCCGAATTTAAGTGCTTCGAGATTAATAGCACTTAGAGACTCAATTATTTCAGAAGTATAAATAGCAATGTCGTCTGCATATGCAGTAATTTTTAGACTATATAAGCCGGACTTGAATGATGTTATTCCAGGTTGGATATCCAGGGCCTTTAAAAACGGTTCTAGTGAGAGGGCAAATAGCAGAGGTGATAGAGGGCACCCTTGGCGAGTGCCCCTCAAGATTGAAAAACACGACGAAGTAAGCCCCCCATAGCTGATGTATGCCGTTGGTTTGTCGTAAAGTGCTCGAATCCCGTTTAAAAACCCCCCTTCAAAGCCCAAAGAGCCCAGTGTACGCCATAAATAGTCCCATCCCACCCGGTCAAATGCCTTTTCGGCGTCAAGCATTATCATAGCAAGGGGGGTGGCTTCTATCTCTGCTATATCAAATGCTGTTATTGCTGTATTGACGTGGGCTGATGTGTCTCTCCCTGCTATGAACCCGTGCTGTTGTATGTTTACTATTCTAGGCATTAATGGTGCAAGTTTTTTGGCCAAGCATTTTGCAAAGATTTTTGCATCTGAATTAATCAGGGATATGGGTCTATATGAACCCATCTCCTCTTTGGGTTTGCCTTTTTTGTGGAAAAATATTATTTTAGCTTTATTCCAGGATCTAGGGGCCAACCCTGTCCTGCCAATATATGTTATCACTTCTAAAAGAGAAGGTATTAGTTCATCTAAACATTGTTTATATATTTCTAGTGGAATGGTATCTTCCCCTGTTGCTTTCCCTATAGGCAATGATAGTATAGCCTCTTCTAGTTCCTTTCTCGTTATGCCTATGGCCAGAGCGTCTACTTCGGTCTCAGTTAGCTGTTTCGTTGGGTTTTCTCTTAAATAGTCCTCGATTGCAGAGCCGCTGGGCATATATTCAGGGGTGTATAAAGTTTCATAGTATTTAGCGAACTGTTGAATGATTTCCTTTGGTTGGCTATATTTCCTGTTGTCAAGTCCCGTTATTTGAATAATCGTGGAGTCTGCTCTATCTTGGGCCACTTTAAAGTCCAGAATTTTGCCTATTTTGTCTCCACCCTCATAATTAGAAAATTTATATTTATGTATCTGTGCACTATTTTTTTTTTTAAAGTTTCTCTTTGGTCTTACATTTTAGCTGGGTGAGATTTGTGCAGATTTCCAGAGTAGGTAAGCTATTTCTTAAAGCTAGTGCTAGCTGAATCTCTCCAGCAGCAATATCAGAAGTCAAGGCTGCGTCGATTTTACGTCTTTCAAAGTTCTGTTTCAGGACATAAGATTGCGTGAACCCTCGAATGCTTGCCTTACAAGCGTCCCAAACTGTTATGCATGAAGCAGAGTTTTTGTTGATGTCTAGAAATTCTATTATATGAAGTTTTAACTGCGGAATAAAGGTCGTGTCTAAAATTAGTTTCCTAGGAAACGTAAAAGGTCTGGGAGGTTTGCGATTCGATAAGATAGTAAAAAAGTTTTTGTCTCAATGTTGTTTTTCCAAAATTTAAAACCATATGTTGACAATTTTTCATAAAATTTTGTAGAATATATCAGTTTAGTATTTGTCAACATGTTTTTCATTCTTGTCTTATTTACAATTTTAAAATAAAACGTTTCTGGATCAGTGTTATTAAACCCTGAGAAATATGGGAATTTCTCATAAAATGTTTTCGAGCTGCCTTTTGGAGGTGTTGGACAATGTTCCCATTGATTATAAGTGAAAACATTTCTAGGATTAGCAGATTTATGCAAATAGTGGTGCCCATAATGATTAAAGCAATATATTTCTTCATAATCTGATGAACCTTCTAAATAATCATGTTCCGTAAATTTTGCTGACATTTCTAAGTCTGACGTCATATTATTAATACTTTCAAAGTCCCAATCATCCGAGAAAGAGCTTGGTGATACAAAGTCACTTAAAGAAACCTTGAACTGATGTGGATATTTCTTCAAGAGTTCAACTGGGCCATAGATGTCGTAATTAGTAGCGTCCCATGCTACACCACCAGGTTTAGGAATGGCTGTGATGTTTACTGATGATAGTTCTCTTTTTTCAATGTGAGAAGTTCTGTGAGGCTTTAGAACCAAGTTGATGTTCTGACTTGCTGTGTCCATTGTACTGTATTTTCCATCAATCATTCCTCCCAAGCTTAAAATCAAAATGAGCCAGAGTAGGAGGAAAAGTACACCTAACACAATCCATAATTCAATCCATGGTGAAATCAGATATGTTTCTCCAAGTTGATGAAAGAGTTCAGTTATTTTGTCTTTGAAAGTTTTATTTGCTGGCTTTTCTTCATGTTCACTTGGATCCTCAGAAAAGTCATCGAAATTGATGAAGTTGCCAGATGCAGTTCTGTCAATTGTTGGAATTGCTTCAGGATTTTTATTAATCTTTGTAGTTGCTTCATCTTTTGTCATATCAGTATAGTCAGAGGCTACATCATTGTAGACAGGTGTTTCACGATGAGCTGTTGCAATTTGGGTTTCAAGAGGCACAAGTTCCATGGCTTTGTTGCATAGTCCTTCTTTATTCACAGCAGGTTTATCAAATGTGATTAGTCTTTCAGTTTGAACCTCTTGAATTGTAGCAAGGTTTGGTCTTCTGCTACATCTTGGGAGTCCGCTGGGCCTACTACTTATTATTGGCCACATGATTGTGGTTTTGCCAAGTCGATTGATACAACTCTGTTCTCCTTTTTACCAGCAAGGGGCGGTAGTACTACTGATCTTGTTCCGCTGATTGCCAAGACAGGTACTGCTTTCCTGTAAGAAGGCCCAAATTCCTTCTTCACCGCGATCTTTTCTCTGACCAGATCCTCAATCTTTGGAATCCAGACAGGTCTTGCTGGGACAGGTGGTTTTTCTTCAGTGGCCGTTGGCTTTAGCTTTGTGTTACTTAGACTTCTTCTTGTTTCATTTAAGTCCTGTAAAATAGCCAAACGATCTTTGATATCAAAGGTTTTTTGTTCCACCACTGAAGTCTGACTATCGAGGTCTTCGATTATCATTCTTGTACCAAACAAAAATTCATATGGATTGATTCCACCCAGAGAATTTCTTGGCAGATTATTAAGACTACGTTGGACACTTGTTAGATGTTTGACCCACCCATCACCCAAACCTAATACCCTCGCTGTTATAGATTGCTTTATGTCACGGTTTTTTCTCTCCACTACCCCATTTCCCTCGGAATGGAATGGACTAGAGTACCGCAATGCAATGCCCCAGCTGGCCATGGCCTCCTTGTAAGCTCGAGAGCTAAACACAGGACCCTGGTCAGAATGTAGCATGCCAATTGCGTATGTGCAGATAAAGACTCGCAAATCTTTTATAACAGTTCTGGTGTCAGCCGAGCGCTGGGGCCACATCCAAATGAATCTCGTCTTAATATTTATGGGATCGCTTTTTTCCTTGTGGACGTCTGCGCGTAGATAGCCTAATGCTGTCTAATAGAGGTATCTGGGCTGGTATCTGGTCCGGTTCACAACTGCAATCTCTGTTGCAGTCATGACAATCCATTGCAAAGTTATAAATTTGCACGCTCATCCCCGGCCACCAGTACTGTAATTGTAATTCTATTAGAGATTTCAAGATCTCTTGGTGCCTCAGACCCATTCCCATGTGTGCTTCTTGAATCAAGTAAGCCCTCTGGTTCGTGTTTGGAATTACTCTGTCCCCCACTCCAGGGATTCGAGCAAAAGGAATGGAGTTTGCATCAATTACGTATGTATTGTTGAGTGGATAGTTTAGAGGTAATGCCGCATAGTCGCCTTTTAATGAGGCTTTTACTGCCAGCATGGTTTCTCCATCTATTTTTTTTAGAGCACTTTTTTGTAGCTACGGAAGCCAGTTGACCCGCTGCCGTTGTGGCTCTGTTAGCCAATGAATTCCCTGCAACGTGAACGCCATCACGTCGAAGCCTCTGCGTATGTATCACATGAGTCTTTTGTATTTCTTTCTGTAAAAGAACTACTTGTTCCCATAGTTTTTTATGCTTTATTGTGACACCTCTCTCATCTTTGTAACCATTTCTAATCCAGGTCTGCATCAAATTATTGTAAGAATGGACGCAGAAATACGAATCGCACACTATTAGTGTGGGGAATTCGCGATCGGCATTCTCAAGCGCCATTTTTTTTAAAATTTTTTTTTTAAGTTTGATTTATTTAGGAATGGAAAGGGGGAAATGAAGGGAAAGGGAGGGAAGGAAAAGAAGAGTTACAATAAGCAAATGGCAGAAATAAACAATACAAATAAAAATATCAAAAAAATAAGCAGTACAAGCATGAAAAAGCATGAACATATCATAAAAAACAGGAAAATTTAAGCAGAAGTATAATGTATATGAATACAATAGCAATATCAATCAAACACAAGTGAATATATAAGTAATAAGGAAATCATGGGGGTTTACGAACTTCAGCTATGTGTGGAGCAGGAGAGGGAGGAGCTGGAGCAGAAGAAGAAAGATATGTTACCAAAGGGAGCCAAAGTAGGTCCCGTTTAATAGCCAAGGATATGGGGGAGACGTAATTGGTGTCTAAACGGTGATTAAAACAAATTGCATTCCACCAGGATTGAAAGGTAACATTCGTAGCTTGTTTCCAGTTAGAGGTAATGGTATGAAAAGCTACAGCAAGGAAAAGGTCAAGTAAAGAGTAATGACTGGGAGGATGGGAAAGTTCTGGCGAGAGGGAACCTAGAAAAACTAGTAGTGGTGAAAAGGGGATCTGGAATCGAAAAATCTTTTGAATTTGCTTCCAGACCAACTGCCAGAACTTGGAAATAGGGGGGCAGTCGAACAGCATGTGTTTGCGATCAGCAGAGGGGAATGGACATGACCAACAGGAGGAGGGAGTGTCTGATGTGAAACGGGATAAGGCGAGTGGGGTAAATAAAATTCTATGATAAATAAAAAATAAAGTTTGGGTAGTGTTAGCAGCTCTGGAGGTCTTATGGAGTTTAGTCCAAATTTTGTCCCAAAGAGGAACCGGCCATGTCTGAGAAAAGTCCAGTTCCCAAGCGAGTTCAGTAGGAGATTTCAATCTATCTTTGGTGAGACGAAGAGAATTGTATAAGGCGGAAGCAGAAGGAGATGTGTCTAATAGGAGGGAAGTGGGTTTACAGGATGCCGGAATTTCATTAGAGGAAGGAAGAGCTTGAAGATATGAAAGTAAGACTGGGTAAAGGGCGTCGTATTGAGCCCGGGCAGAAACGGGTAAAGAGAAAAGAGATCGAAGGTGTTGAAATGAAATAGGCTTGCCTTGAGATATTAATTGAGATATCCAGGAAAGGCCTCGAGAATGCCAAGTTTTCCAATATATGGTGCGATTTTTTATTTTAAGAAGAGTATTATTCCAAATCGGTTGCTCATGAAGAGAAAGAAGAGATGAATAAGAGGACGAGATATAAGGAGAAAGGAGAGTACGAGAATATGAAAGAATAGGGGAACGAAAGCGAGTTAAGGAGGATGTAAAAGATAAGAATTCTTGAAAGATGAAGGGAGAAATAAAAGAGGATTCCATGCTTAGCCAAACAGGAGGATAGTGAGGTTGATCGGACGATAACCAGCGGGTAGTTTGCTTCAGAGAAAAAGCGCGATGATAAAGTTTGAAATCAGGAAAGCGGACACCAGAGTTAATTTTGTCTTTACGTAAGGAAGCAAGGGCTATTCGGGATCTTTTACCGTTCCAGAGGAATTTTAGTAGCAGGGAATCCATTTTTTTAAAGAAAGAGGGAGGAATATGCAAAGGAAGCATGGAAATAGTATAAAGGAGTAGGGGAGATAACATCATTTTTATAGAATTAAGGCGACCCCACCAAGACAAAAAGAGTGGATGCCAACGAGTGATAGCTGCATCCATTTTTTTATATACGTAATCAAAGTTAAGCTTCAGAGTATCAGATAATAAGGGAGCAAACCAAACCCCTAAATACTTAATTTTAGAGGGTTGCCATGAAAATCCTGTGGAAGAGAAAAAGTGTTTCTGACAGAGAGGATTTAAAGGTAGTATCTCACATTTATCAGCATTCAAACGATACCCGGATACTGCAGAAAAAGAGGAGACTTGATTAAGAAAAGAGGGAATGGAAGTAACAGGGTCATAGCAGTAAAAAAGAATGTCGTCGGCATAGACCGAGAGCTTGACTTGTTGGGAACCAAAGGGAAAACCAGAAATAGTGTCATCTAAACGAATTTTTGTAAGAAATGGTTCTAGAGCTAAAATAAAAAGTAAGGGAGATAGTGGGCAGCCTTGTCTAACTCCTCTGTGAAGGGAGAAGTAATCCGAGGACATGCCATTAACAAAAATAGAAGCTTGAGGATTAGAATAGAGCAAAGAGATAACAGAGATGAATTTAGGAGGAATGCCAATCCAGCGTAAAGCCTGAAACATAAAATCCCACCCAATGCGATCAAAAGCTTTCTCTGCATCGAGGGAGATAGCAGCAAAAGGAAGAGTAAGTGAAGAAGAGTTACCGAGTATGTTAAGAAAAACTCGAGAATTGTCGGAGGAAAGACGTCCTTTTACAAAGCCAGATTGTTCAGGTCCAATGATGTCCGGTAAAAGAGAATCCATACGCAGGGCCAATATTTTTGCCATGATTTTATAATCCGTATTGACCAAAGATATTGGTCTGTAGTTTTTGCATAGGGAATGATCTTTATCCTCTTTTGGAATTAAGCAAATCAAGGCTTGTTGGAAGGTGCCACTAGAGGAGCCAGAGTCGGAGAAGGATTGAAATAAAAGTAGGAGTTTGGGGAGAAGAATAGAGGCGAAGTGACTATAAAACTCAATGGTAAAACCATCGGGACCCGGGGATTTACCATGATGAAGTTTGGAAACAGCATGGGAAATTTCAGAAAGAGAGATATCACGTTCTAAAGTATGGAAATCAACATGTGAAGTCGAGGGAGAAGGTATGGATTGAAAATAAGCTAGAAGATCATCAGGAGTGGGAATTTGTTCAGGAGTATAAAGGGTATTATAGAATTGAGCAAATTCCGCAAGAATCTCTTTATCTTTAAATGTAGTTTCACCAGAAGAGGTTTTAATAGAGTGAATTTTTGTGCGTTCCTTACGAATCTTTAAATAGTTAGCCAGGAGTTTCCCCATTTTATTCTTACCTCCGTAATACCTAGAATTACATTTAAGAAGAATATTGGAAGCAGCTTCTGTTGTGAATTTGTTAAATGAGATTTTGGCATCAATAAGATCTTTAAGGGAAGAGTCAGATTTAGAAGAGAAATAGGTTTGTTCTAAGATCTTAATGTCGGCCAGAATTTTCTCTGATCTGGCCGCATGTAATTTTTTCCGTCGGGACACAAAATTTATAATAAAACCCCTAGCAGCTGCTTTAAATGAATCCCAAACTATAACAAAGGAAGAGTCGGGGGTTTGATTTAAAAGAAAGAATTCCTTAGCGAAAGCAGTAAATTCAGTGTTAAAATTGGGGTCTGTAAGCAAAGCATTATTAAAACGCCACCTGCCAGAGTGAGGGGAGAATGGAAGTAAGTCTAGGTCTACAAAAACAGGGGCGTGATCGGAGAGTAGAATGGAGCCAATTTCTGAGCGGATAGCGTGTTGGGATAGGGGTTTACTGAGAAATATATGATCAATACGGGATTGGGAATGATGAGGAGGGGAAAAGAAACTATATTCCCGAAGGGCAGGGTTACAAAGTCTCCAAATATCCACAAGGGCATTATTATTAAATGAGTTAATAAATTGCGTATGCATTCTAGAGGGGGTAAATTTAACTTTGGAGTGTCTATCAAGGAAAGGGTCTACAATCTGATTGCAATCTCCAGCGAGGAGAATATAATCTCCAGTAAGGGAAGACAATTTGGTAGAAATAGTAGGCCAGAAAGATTTATCAATTGCAGTAGAAGCGTAAACATTAAAAAGGGTGAGAGGAATGTTATCAATAAGCAGAGTAACAATAAGCCATCGGCCGTCAACATCACATTCATGAGTAATGGAAGAGACATTTAACTTTTTGTGTAACAAGAGTACAACTCCATTTTTCCTAGAAGTAGTAGGAGAACAAAGAACATGACCCACCCAGCAACGTTTAAGTTTCAAAGCCTCCGGTTCAGAAAGATGAGTTTCTTGAAGGAGGGCAACATCAGTTTTGAGTCTTGCAAAATGTGAGAGAACCCTCTGTCTTTTAATGGGGTTATTTAAACCTTTAACGTTCCATGTCGTTACACGGAATGAAACAGATTAAAAAACTATTATAAAGAACATGCTCAAAACTGCATAAAAATACAATAGAAGCAACATGCTTA
Organism: Lissotriton helveticus; assembly: GCF_964261635.1. Taxonomy (NCBI): domain Eukaryota; kingdom Metazoa; phylum Chordata; class Amphibia; order Caudata; family Salamandridae; genus Lissotriton; species Lissotriton helveticus. The sequence goes on along the minus strand of NC_136071.1, from coordinate 348,218,852 downwards.
ATAATGCATAAAAGTACAATGGAGAGAAAAGAAGAGAAATAGAAGAGATGGATGAAATGGAAGAGAAGTCAAGGATATGTGCAGATAAAGAGAACCAATGAAGAAAAAATAAGTAGATGTGGAAATTATAGACATGGTAAAGAGAAGGAGGAAAGAGTGGAAAAAAGGAGAGATAGGTGAAAAAGAATCCAGGGAAAAAGGAGAAGAGAATGCAAGAAAAGAGAAAGGTAAAGAAAAAGGTGACAGAGAAAAACAAAGAGACAGTACAAGTTCGAAGAGAACGACTGAAGGACATACTTACGGGAACGAAAAAAAAAACTCGAACAGGAATGGGGGTGGTGGTTGCGGGAGATGACGACGTTAACAACCAGAACGAGCAACCGACCAGTGATACGTAGATGAAATGGGCAAGACAAAAAAACACTGGGAAGCATCGAAAGGGGTCGACGAGGGAGACATCTAAAGGAAGGAAAAACATATTAGAAAGTAGTATACGAAATCGCATTGAGAACATAACTCGACGAAACATCACAGTATAGAGAAATGAGTTAGCAACACAGCCAATGAAATAAGAGAGAAAACAGTTAACATTAAATAAGCAACATTAAGGAAGAACAGATAGAAACATAATCAGACGAGAACAAGCAAACAAATCCAACAGTAGCAACAGGCGTCCTCAGCCAGACTTGGAGGTGTCCATAACATCTGGATTCAGTTGGCGAAGAAAGGCTTGCAGAACCGCAGGATCATCGTAGGTGGTGGTTTTGTCTTTGTACGTGACCTTGAAGAGGCAAGGGTGTAGGAGACCGTATCTGGCATTGATAGCTCGCAATTGAGGTCTCAAGTCTAAAAACCTTTTCCGTCGATCAGCAGTGGTCTTGGAGACATCTTGCGAGAGATAAAGACGGTGACCCTCCCATATGATTTGTTTCTTGAGTTTGGCAGCTGAGAGGACCTGCAGGAGATCTGTATATTGTAAGAATAGCATGATAACCCCTCTAGGCTTGGTAGAAACCTTGGGGCCAAGACGATGTGCTCTCTGGATATTTATGGAGGATAGAGCCGGATTGTCTAGTATCTTTGCAAGAAAGGACTGGAAGAAGACGGTAGGGTTAGACCCTTCTGAAAGTTCCGGAAGGCCGTACAAGCGAAGGTTGTTCCTGCGGTTTCTATTTTCCAAATCCTCGGTTCGACGCCTGAGGAGAAGAATTTCAGCCTCTATTGAAGGAATGCGGGAGCAGGAAGAATGTAAAGAGTCTGAGGATTGTTCCAAAGTTGCAACTCGAGAGTCTAAAGAAGTCCATTTCTCCTGCATAGCCTGCATATTTTTTGTGGTGGCTTCCATAAAGGGTTTGAAAGCTCGGAGCTCCTCCAGAATGAGGTCCATGGAGGAAGAAGAAGAGTTGCTCCCAGGCGAGGGTGGATCTTTCTTCAACCGTTTGGACGAGGTCAAAGAAGGCTGTGCCTTTCCTCCAGTGTGAACTGTAGGGATAGCTCCATGAGTCGAATCAGATTTTGAAGATTTGCCCTCCTCCATTTCGTGGGTTGGAGAATCAGAGTCAGATCCAGATGGCAGCTTCGGCAAAGAGGTAAGCTTCAAGGTGCGTAGTTTCCCCATAAAAGACAGTCAAGCACCAATATAAAAGGGGAGATAGGAGATACCTCGCAAAGACAATGAATAGCGGCAAGTAGTGGTCCCACTGCGTAGAAGAAACAAACCAGAGACTATCAGGTCTGAACGCAGGAATGAAGGTACTTGGGTAGAGGAAAAAGGCCTTCCAAAAACTTCAAAGCATGGAGAGAATAGAAGTACCAAATACTGAGAAAAAACGCTGCATGTAGACAATATATAGCAAAAGACGTTGAGGTGATGATAAGGCACGCAGTTCCAAATAGGATTCAAAAATGTGAAGGAGAAGTCCTCAGTGAATAGAAAAACAGCGTTCGTCGAAAATGGCACTGCGAATGTACAATTCGGGGTCATAGAAGGAGCATAAGATCTCATTTAAACTTGAGCAGGAAATGGCAGCTGTCAGAGATGGAAGCTGTGAGGCATCCTACAGCGCAGCGCAGTTGAGATAGTTCCTGAGAAAGTAATGAGGAAATGCGCAGTAGAGATACATGCAGTACTCCTCAGGTGTTCTTAGTGTCACTTGAGTAAAGTAAATGAGAGTGCGTCACTGCCTAATGCCAACAAAAGTTGTGGTAGAAAGCGCTCGGAAAGCGGACTATGAAGACATAGGGCTTACCGAAGATCGCTCTGGAAATTGAGGCGTAGCATCCATGATATCGGCCGTGGAAACCGCCAGGCGGGAAGACGCCTTGAGGAGCCAGCAGTCGCGTCACTCCGCGGCCGTTTCAAAATGGCGGCGACAGCCGCGAAAGGAAAGCCGTCGGGAAACTCCCACGCTGGACTGCAGAAAGTCGAAATGAAAGGAGCGCCGTACTCCGCTCATGTTCCGATGCACGAACATGTGAGTAAATATAAGGAACTCGCCGACATAATGCCCCTTGTGAAGAGGAGATGTGTGGTCGGCAGCGGAGCGCTCGGTTTACGCCGCCATCTTGGCCGGCATCCAAGCCACGCCCCCTCAAGCGCCATTTTTAAAGCTCATAGTTCAGCTCGCTGAGCTGTGCAGTTTCTGAGTGATTCAGTTTTAGTGACCATTGGTCTAAATTTACCTAAGCGCCAACGACCTTTAACAATCGCGCTTGCCGCATTGTAAACTTGTTTATCCACAACGTAGTGTTGTGCAAATCTGTCTGTGTAGATAACACAGGTGTACTGTTCGAGAGGCAGAATTTCGATCGACAGAGGACATTCATGTTCGTATTCTAGATGTTCTATTTTTTTCATTTTGGGATCAAATGCGTGTATCACGTCTGTTGCAGCAAGAGAATTAACCCATTGTATCCATTTTGGATCTAATGCCATAGCATTCGGAATGCTCGGTCTTGTTACTGCCTCAAGGGCTGATACTGCTGTTAAAACAGATATGCTCTTCCCTTTGGCTTGGGCTCTTTCTATTGCTACTGCAGTTTGGACCGCAGTCAGAATTTTTTCAGTAGAACTGAATTTTATTTCAGCTTGTGTGTACAAGTGTGATTTATAAGCCATTGGTACCGTTTCTCCCTCATTAGAGGTCAGGTATGTAAATCCGCATCTTCCTGGGATGACTCGGATTACAAGGTTGCGTTCGTTTGCGCGTGTTTGCAGTTTTGTTTTAGTTAACATGTCTGTTTGTATTGATCGTAAGATTTCTGTGTGTTTCTGTGTCCAATTAATTGGTTTGAAATCAGGTTTTATTAATTCGTAGAGGGGTTTAACCCTCTCTGCGTAGTTTAGAATGTAAGTTATTCCGAAATTCAGGAAACCTAGAATTGATTGTAAGTTTTTCAGCGTTTTTGGAGCTTGGAGTACTGCACACTTCTCTAAGAAGTTGTCTGCTATGCTTTTGCCTTCACTTGAAAACTCATATCCTAAAAATAGGACAGTGAGGTGGGCAATTCGTGACTTTTTTAAGTTGAATTTGTAGCCTTCAGATGCGAACCCAAGTATAATGGTGTTCACTCTTTTCAAGTGTGTCTCCAGGTCATCGTCTGTAAGATAGATGTCATCGACATAAGGTAATGCCTCATCATCATACATTTGTAGTAATTCTGTTACCCTGGCTGAAAATAATCCTGGGCTGTTCTTGAGTCCCTGGGGGAGACGACAAAATTGCTGCTGGGCCCCCATACAGGAGAAAGCGGTCAAATACCTGCTTTCTGGTGCAATGTTTTGGCACTGAGTGAGGTTTGGACTGCAAATGTTTTGCAACAAGAGTTTAGGTGTCTGTAATCCAAAACTAGACGATATGAATCAACTGGTTTGGAGACAGGAAACAAAGGATTGTTCATTTGAGAGGTGCATGTTTCAATCACCCCCTGGTATTCAAGTTGATCTAAGATCTCCCTGACTTGTTTTTTAGCTTCTTGCTTAACAGGATACTGCCTCTGTGCAGTAGGTTGATTTTTTTAACTGAATTTTATGGTGAGGAGAATCCTCATCCCATCCTACATGATTTTTATATAATGCAGGGGCTTGGGCAACTGCCCATTTTCTAGCATATATGTATTTTTTGTGAATTGGAATGTGATTTGAGAAGGCAGGCATAATCATTTCCTCCCCATGTGGGCACTCCCTGACAAACTCTGGTGGCCAGTCTTTCTCTGCTAGAAGGATATCATAGCCTTTAGATAGATTCTCCCAAAAGAGATCTCTTATTTTCCTAGTTTTGTCCCCTTCTATACGTAGTGTTATTTCATATAATTTATGGGGTACACTAACTCTGGTTTCTGAAGTTTCCACCTGAATGTATTTATTCGTGTCCACTGTCTCCAGAAGATTCATTAGGATCTTGCGAGCTATGGTCACTTCTGCTGCGCTGTCTAGCATTGTCTGGACCCATTCTCCGTTTTTTAGTTGTGTCCTCAGAATCCTCTGCATGTTTTATTTTAATACTAGCTACCTTCTTTTTGGGAAATTGTATTTTTTTACTTTGATGAGCAGGTTCCTTGTCTTTGGACTTGCCGCGCTCTTCTTTATTTTCTGACCATCCTCTTCTTTCCGATTTCTGTGAGGAAGTCTGAAAAGATCGAGAGGGGTGTGTATCATTATCTTGATATCTGTCAAGTTTTCTTAAATTATCCCTATTTCTAAGGTTGTACCTTTTTTCAGAGGGCTCCCTTTGTGGAGACATGTCCCCCCGTCCTGGAGATCTATTTCTCCGTTGGGGAGACCTTCCTCTGGACTGAAACTGTTTTTCTCTGGGAGAGGTTTGTTTTTTACCCTCCCACTTCTTTTTTGGAGTAATGAGATTATTTTTAATCAAGCTTTTTTCAGGATTTTCAGTTAGTTGTGGTTTCCCACCCAAACTATCTCTACCTAATTCTTCATAGCACTTTTCAATTATTCTGGCAAGTTCAAAAGGTTGCTCTGTTACTTCTGTTTCTTTTAATTTTTGGCGGATCGCCACAGATGCTGCTTCTCCTTTTATGTTGGCTAGTAATATAGCCGAGACTTGCTTAAAGTCTTTCAGTAATTTCATACCTAGATTTAAAGCTGGCTCTGGACCGTATTCATTTTGAATCTGTCTTAGTACGTCTGGTATAACCGCCATAGACGGAACACCATGTGTTTTTGTGTATATTGAAGCAAAGACTGTTCCCCAAGTGTCACATTCCGAAACATGTGGTGCGATCCCCATTGGTAGACAGATTGTCAGAATTCTGTGTTTTTCATTAGGTGTAGTATCAGGAAATACTGCCTCTATTTGAGTAATTTTTTGAGCTAACCAAAACGGAATTTGTTCCTGTTTTGCTGGTAATTTGCCAATGACTGATTGTATAGTCTGTGGTGTAATTTTATTTGTGTTCCCCTGGTGAGGGGTGTTCTGTGGAATTTTTATTGCTGGTTGGGCTGTTAAAGTCCGCATGACATATTGGACCAATTGTCTATGTATTTTAATTAATTGTTTTAGCTGAACTAAAAGTTCTCCGCTTGACATTCCTTCAATGTCAGGATGTGGTGTATAGCTGGCTAGAACCGGCCATGTGGCTCCTGGTCTACCTAGTGGACCGAGCCTGGTGATGTGATTTTGATGTTTTAGGGCGCCATTAAACCAGAGCTGATGCTCTTGGTAAGTTAGTGGAATTTCAACGTCCTCGAAAGGGACGTATTCCACTGGATGTTCCTCTGCTTTGGAGTAGTGGAAATCGTGTGTCACAGCATTTGCTGCTGGAAAATGTATCCATGAATAGAATACCTCTGTCTGCCGATTTTCATGTGCCTCTACCACATATATGACTGTACCACCTCTTGATGATACTCCATTATTTATAAGTTTGTAAGTTACACTCTTACTTACATTGACCGGGATTATTATAGCATCCGGGTCATTTTGTTGGAGAGCTGTCTCGTCTAACAACAGTTGAGCTGCCAAAGCCGCTCTCTCCCTTTCGTCATCACTTTCTGACATTTTTGCTGACAGAAAGTTTGCAGAGCAAGTTTCAAGGAAACAAAGATTAGGTGCACAATATTTTGGAACACTGTATCCTTCAACGTTGACTAAACCAAAAACTAATTCATAGGATTCTCATCCTACTTAGTTCTGGCGGATATTAACCTTTTACCCACTCCAGACGTCTATAGGAGTTTTTACGGGAAAAGGGGTTTGTGTGAAAAGCACGACTGAGTTACTCTAGTATCTAGCGTTAAATTATCGCCTTACCAAACTATGGGCGCCATGTAGTGTAGTTCCTATATTCTCAATAGGCACTGCGCATTGGAATAACATAAACGATAGTTTAGACGTAGGACTTAGGTCGACTAGGTCTCTATTGAATATGTTAGACTTAATTATGAAATGCCAGCTAGCTCAGAGTTCACTAGAAACTTTCTCGAGTACACAAGAAGGGATTAGTTTCTGACAATTGCATAAACATGACAACTTTGCTCCCTCCAGAATAAGGAGTATACCTCCATATTCGCGGAAACAATAGATAGCTATTTTACTCAGTCAATCGTGCATGCTTAGTTTCACCAGAAGAGCAGAGAAACATAGAGACGGGCGTTTTCAATAAAAGAGGTTATTTATTGAACAGTCTTCTTTCTCATGCAAGAGAAGTGAATTGCTACAATTGCAATACTTGTAAAGTAAAGTGCATACAGTAAAAAGAGTATTACAAAGTAATACTGTAAAAGCATGGTATGGTTTCTAAGCCATACGGTGTTTCAAATGGGTACAATACATACAATGATAAAATAAGTACTAAACGTACTCAACTGGTGCTTCTAAGATACGCCTACCCCGGTGTACCTAACCTAAGCCTAGTACGTGGGAAGGAGTAAGTGAGATATAGTTTTTACTTCAGGTAGTTTCTGCCAAGAATTTAATCAAGAATTCTCTAAGGGTCTAATCAGCTCCGTACCTTGGTTATAGAATAAAGGAGGTCTTGTATCTCTCTCTCAGGACTCAATATCCCAGCAACCCGCAGGAGAAAAGACAGCGTCTCTCTTAGTGCGTCAATGGGAGGGTCAGCTTCCTTCGGCACTTGCTACAGCAGGGCGTCGGGCAAGTAGATGCTCGATCTGCTCCAAACCACCGTGTGTTTTGCTAGGGCAGATGCTGGCATATTTATACCTAGAAGGGGCGGAGTGTGACGTAAGGTTGGACATAGGACGTCACTAAGAACTTGCAGTTCTTTCAGGACTCCAGGAGTTCTAGGACAAATCAATACAGAAGCAGGGGGATTTCCCGGGCTGCTGGAGGCTTGGTTTGTTTAAGAACACGTTGTGCTTTCTAGGTGTCTATGGGAGTAGCCTTGCCGTATTTGGACTGCATTGGCTATGTCTTAATATGGGTATTATTCTTATGCCTATATAAGGATATGATTTGATATAACCACATAAGGGCATAAATCGGGAATATTTAACTAGAGTCCTAGATTTGTCTACAACAACACTGTTCGAGAGCTCCAAACAAACAACTTGGTCGTAATATTCAAAATGAATGAGAACGTTCTCATTACCTAACATATGGTCTCCTCTAGGGCCCCCAGGTCCTCCACCAGGCAAAGTAACACAATCACTTTCAGACTTATCTACTAACAGAATATGTCTGCTAAGACAGAGGGCTGCCATTCCTTATTTATCTGATTTGTATTTCCTTAACACAAATGTGAAATATCTAGACTAAACATTGGGTGAAGGATGGAACAGGATAATATAACCCAGGGCTTTGCATTCAAGCTGTCAAGTTGCAGGCTTGATGATCAATTCTAACAAAAGGTGAGGAGCTGTATCCGAATTTTTTATAGTGATCTTAAAATGATACTTCTAATTATTTACTCCCACCCCCATGCCCCCCAACACACACTTCCCTTGTTGGGCTTTGCGAAATTTGTCTGGAATACATCGAGCTGAGGATTGAATAAAGCCAGAGAATCTGGGCCCCATCAAAAGTAATGTTAAAAATGCATCTTTGAACGCTGTAGACAGTTAAGGATACTTCTGGGATAAAGGCTAGCACAACATTGATTTCAATTCTTGCATCGCTGATTTGGGCTGTTTGTTGTCCAGAAAGGAGGAAGGAGACCAGACTACAACTCCCAGGGGGCATGCTGTGAAAGCCCACACCTGGTACTCATCAGAAGCTCTCTGGCGCCTACATAGCGCCCCGCCGCTCCCGCGGGAGCCGCATCGCTGATTTGGGCTGTTTGTTGTCCCGAAAGGAGGGAGGAGACTAGACTACAACTCCCAGGGGCATGCTGTGAAAGCCCACACCTGGTACTCATCAGAAGCTCTCTGGCGCCTACATAGTGCATCATCACCTCCGCTGCGCGGACGTGCGCCGGGCGAAGCCCGGCCAAGGGCAGGCCCGTTTAAGCCCGTTCAAGTACGAGCAAGGACGGGTCGGGCTACCCCTCGAACACCCACGCTGAAATCAGGTCAGTGAATTTCCGATTATTCATAGACTGTTTTCTAGGGCCGGAACTGTTAACGTGATTGGAAAGAAAAGCAAAGTTTGCACCTCCTCTCAATTTACCATGGCCACCTCTTCTACTGTAAGACAACAGAGCGGGAAAAATACTGGTGGGGCATTAATGGGATAAAGGCTAGCACAACATTGATTTCAATTCTTGCATCGCTGATTTGGGCTGTTTGTTGTCCAGAAAGGAGGAAGGAGACCAGACTACAACTCCCAGGGGGCATGCTGTGAAAGCCCACACCTGGTACTCATCTGAAGCTCTCTGGCGCCTACATAGCGCCTCGCCGCTCCCACTGTCGCGGGAGCCACATCGCTGATTTGGGCTGTTTGTTGTCCAGAAAGGAGGAAGGGGACCAGACTACAACTCCCAGGGGGGATGCTGTGAAAGCTCACACCTGGTACTCATCAGAAGCTCTCTGGTGCCTACATAGCGCCTCGCCGCTCCCGCTATCGCGGGAGCCGCATCGCTGATTTGGGCTGTTTGCTGTCCAGAAAGGAGGAAGGAGACCAGACTACACCTCCCAGGGGCATGCTGTGAAAGCCCACACCTGGTACTCATCAGAGGCTCTTTGGCGCCTACATAGTGCATCATCACCTCCGCTGCGCGGACGCGCGCGGACGTGCACCGGGCGAAGCCCGGGCCAAGAGCGGGCCCGTTTAAGCCCGTTCAAGTACCCCTCGAACACCCACACTGAAATCAGGTCAGTGAATTTCCGATTATTCATAGACTGTTTTCTAGGGCCGGAACTGTTAAAGTGATTGGAAAGAAAAGCAAAGTTTGTCACCTCCGCTCGATTTACCATGGCCACCTCTTCTACTGTAAGAGAACAGAGCGGGAAAAATACTGGTGGGGCATTAATGGGTACTTTGGATAATTTTCTTACACGAGTGTCGTCCGCTCTGGCAAAGGACATTGAACTGACTGAAAAAAGATTATCTTTAGACCCTCTCTTTGATAAGCGGTCGTCAATGGGAAGGCTGGCTAGGGCTAGGTCGCCTGTCCCCAATGAGGCTGATCCTGAAGACACACTGTGCTCTTTGGTGGATGATGTCAGTAGTTTTAATTCTCTGCCAGATGGATATACTGCATCCCCGGAACAACGGCCTACAGATTTACTAGCGGAGACCAACAAAGGAATCCCTTCGAAAAGGCTGACCTCATTCAGTATCAAGACCAGGTCAGCAAGTGGGGCCAAAATGGCCGGAGCATTACAATCAAAGTGTACGACATCAATGAGTAAACGCCCAAGGGCACAAGCTCAAGTACAAGCTCTAACAAAAAAAGGGAAAAGAAACGGAGGGCAAGAAGAATGCCACATCTAGCATTGTAAATTGTCAAGATTCAGACTCATTGACTCCAGCTAATAAAGAGGCTAATTCATTGCCAAGTGTGGAGGGTGATTCATCGGGCGAGCCAGGCGTTTTGTTTTGGAAAAAGCTGGAACTTATTCTCAAGAAAACAATCCATCCGATACGTGAGAGACTGGACTGTATTGAGAATAGACTGGTATGCCTGGAACTTTCGTTGGCTTCGGCCCAGAAACAGTTGGGGAATGGGGGCAGTGGCTTACACTGTACACCGCCAAAACCGGCAGGACAAATCACTGTGGGTGCAGTTTCTAATGCCTTGTTAAAAGGTAGTATTAGTACCAGAGCAAATATACCTGAAGCCGCCTGTACTGCTAATTCTCTAACCAATACTGAAGGGGCTACTCAATTTGCTCAGATAGCCAAGGACAAAAAAGTGGAGACTCACATACCAGTTGTGCAATTACGCCCACCTTCTAGTGGCCCTCCAGACCATGTAGTATCTAATTTGCCCACTATAGAACTCCCCCCTGTGTCAGCCCCTTATGTAGTAGTACTAGCGGGGGTTCCACCACTAGGGCAGGGAGAGAGGGAGACTTATATGAAATTAAAAAATAAGGGCATTTTCTGGCTTAATGCTAATCGGCCTTTGCCAAACCATATACGTGCAGAGATACTATTTGCCAGAAGGGTTAACTGGGTGGCCAGAAGCACAAAGACAATTAAGGGCGATTGTGTTATTATTAACTTTAGGGATAGGAGATGTGTGGAGCATATTTGTAATTGGCCCCAAGTAGATCTTAAGTCCCAGATTCAGTCACTTCCATTGATTTATTTTTATGTCCCAGTACAGGACCCATATAGAGAAACCTTCTCATGGAACGAGGCAGTAGGTCATCCCATTGCACGGAGCTTAAAATTATATAATAGATTTTCGGTCTTATCGGGACTGGAGGATTGCGCCTGACAACAACAAACACAGGAAGGGCGTTACAGTATGAGCGCAATAACAACGCCCAATGAATATGTAGCTAGAAGTAAGGGACAGGTGAATGTAAATGTTAGATTAGATGTAGGTGGGATGAGATCTAAGGTAAATAATGGAATTGCTACCCTACAGAATGGTGGCAATTCTCCTTCTCAGTTAACTGCATGTACGGTAAGTCCCGCACCCACCACTGATTCTAACATGTTGCCGCAATCTAGCTCCACTGTAGTAAGGAATTATGTAGACGAAGGGCTTAGGTGTACAGCTCCCTTGACTTCGTTAATATCCTGGAACCTGGCGGGTATGGGGCCAAAGTTAGTGTCACCATGTTGGTTAAGTTTTATTGACGATTTTGATATTTGCCTTTTTCAAGAGACCTGGTCTGTTGAACCAGTATTTAGACCAGGCTACTTGAATTTTTAATTTCCTGCTGTGAGAGGGCTAAAGGGACGTCCAATGGGATGAATGGTGATTTGGGTTAAACAACACTTAAGTTGTAGCATCCAATTACTCCCAGTTAGGCATTGTGATATAATTGTAGTCAGGCTCAGCCTCCTGGGTAGCATAAAAATTGATATTATTAACGTCTATGCCAGAGGTATACCCGGTGGAAAGAAATCTGAGGTGTTAGTTGTATTAGAATCATTGATTGAATCTTTGCCAGAAGGGATAATACCACTAATTGCGGGCGATTTTAACACAACTTTTGAAGCCCTGGGATTGGGAGATTTAAATTTGTCAGAAGAAGAAGACTCTAGATGGGGGTACCCCAATTGGAGACTAACTCTATAGCCAAATGGACCGAGGCTGCATTACACTTGAATGGGTTTTGCTTAGGTAATCAGCTAAGGGCAGCAAATGGCCGAACACCTTCTGACAGGGTGGGGAGAAAAACATATGATAATGGTATAAGGTCAAGTAAAATAGATTATCTGCTTGTCCATTTGAAGCTTTGGCACTCCCTTGTTGATATGGAAGTGAAGACTCGTATCGAGAGTGAACATAATCCCTTGACAGCATTATTTAGACTAGGTCTTGAGGGAATGGCAGATATGACGGAAGACCTTTTAGCCCCTGAAACCATCCTGGCAAATGATGAGCGCCATCTTAAGTGGTGTAAAGTAATTAACCAACCTAAAACATTGAATGCTATTAAAGACAGTGTAGATACGGTGCTTGATAAAATAGGGTTAGGTGTAATTGATGGGATGAGGTATATCCCATTTGGGGAAGACCATGCTGATCTTTTTTCCAATCTCAAAGCCCATTTTTGTAAACCCTGTACTGCCAAGGTAAAACCAAGGAAAAAAACGGAGAGGTGGTCCAACGAACTATGTAGGGAAGCTCGGGCTGAGTTGGTCCAAGCATTAAAAACCAGAAATCCAATAATGATAAAAGCAGCCCGATGTAATTATAGAAAAGTGACTAGCGGGGCAAAAAGAGTATGGGACGACCAAATGTGGCAGGACCTTAAAGGGGCATGTCTGTCTAAAAACCCGAAGATATTCTGGGATACTTATAAATGGGATGGAGGTGGGCGGGCGAATACCCCGCAAAATAACGTCCCCAAAAACTCCTGGACTGAATATTTTAAGGCCCAGTATGAGAACATAGAAGATAACCAAAGTGAGGCGGCTTCCGTTTTTACATATTATGAAGGTGTTGTTTTTAGTCTAGGCGATGTGGACAGAGCCCTGAACTTAGTAACCGAGGGGCGGGCCCCAGGGATGGACTGTATACCCGCCGATCTATATCTAAATGACAAGGAGAGATGGCGAATATATATCGCCCATCTATCTAATGCTATTGCTCAGGGGATGGCTGTTCCGCATTCATGGAAGGGAGCGGAAATTGTGCCTGTTTACAAAAAAGGGGACAAGTCCCTAGCAGGCAACTACAGGCCTATTAGCCTGATCGATTCCATACAAAAAATAATGGGTCGTCTGGTTCTGGGAAAAATTCAGGATTGGATGGACGAAGGGGACATCCTGAGCCCGTTGCAGGCTGGCTTCCGCCCCAGGACCAGTACGATAGACCAGGTCTTTCGATTCATTATCTTATATTGGCGGACAGTTGTCCTGGAAAAAGGGGCTCTATATGCGGTGTTCGTCGACCTGAGGGCGGCGTTCGACCTTGTCCCCCGAGGAAAGCTTTGGCAAGTCTTAGAGGAACTAGGAATGGCCCCGGAACTGCTGACCTTGGTTGTCCGTTTACACAAGGACACCTATGCTAGGGTCAGGTGGGGTAAGCAGGGCGAGGTTACAGATGCCTTCCCAGTGAAGCAGGGAGTGAGGCAGGGTTGCGTTATGGCGCCTACCCTGTTCTCACTCTTTGTGAACGGGGCGGCAGACTACCTCTCCCTGGTCCCTACTGACGCCCCTGTGATGGCTGGAGAGTGCGTCCCGATCTTATGTTCGCAGACGACACTCTGATAATTTAAAAACCACCGAGTGGTCTCCAACGGGCACCCCAGCGCTTCACAGATTTTTGCCGGCAACGTGGGCTCGAAATAAACACAGCAAAAACAAAATTTATGGTCCTTACTGAACCTGAACGCCCCAAGGCAGCTAAACGATTCAAGGGAAGTATATATATGAATAACTGCCCATTAGAGCAGGTTGACGCCTTTACGTACTTAGGGGTCAATCTACAGAGTGATATGTGCTGGAATAACCAGTTAGATGTGACTTTATTAAGGCACCAGCAACAGGCAGGTATCCTTCTTAAAGGTTTTAAAACATTTCTTACTAAACCTGTAAGACCACTCCTTGAGATCTATAGGATGAAAGTCTTAAGTTCTGTCCTCTATGGCTCCGAACTATGGGGGTTTGCAAATTTAAAGAACTTAACATTAGTGGGAAAATGAATTCTTGAGAAAAGCTACTTATGTCCCCCAAAGTACCCCTCTAATTCCCCTGTTTTGGGGTCTTGGTAAAAGAACAGTGCAAGATCTGGCCACCCTGCGACCAGTATTATATTGGCGCAGAATATGGACAACAGAGGAATTATACCATTATGCTCGGGGACTTAAGGAAATTATTGAAAAGGATTGCTTTCACAAAATTAGCTGGCTGAAATCTATTAGATCCTTGCTAGTTAGAATGGGTTTGAGCAAACTGTGGGATGACCCAGTAAATGCAATATTCCCATCTAAAAGAGACATGAAGAGGATATACTGGGAGATGGTTATTACAGAGAAACGTGCTAAGGGGATCTCATCCCATCTCACAGAGCGATTTCTTAAGTTTAAGGCGTACCCAGCGTTGAAACCATATTGGGACGCTATCGAGAAACCCCTAGATCGCAAGCTCTATTTTCAATTTAGGGCAGGTTCCCTCCCCATAAGGTTGTTTACCGCAAGGTGGGCTGGGATAAATGATGATAAATGCCCTAAGTGTAGGGACAAAAATTAATCCATCAGTCACTTTCTGTTTTTTGTCCCTTATATACAGCTCCGCGGGATAAATGGATAAAACCAATATGTCGATTGATTGGTTCCCGAAAACATGATGAGGCGACAAGAAAATTATGTACTGATCCCAGCCTCCCAATCGCCATAGCAATGGCAAAGTTTTTGAAATGGGCGTGGGTCATTCAATCAAAAATGAATTGACCGTAGTAAGGTTAGATGGAAAACCTTTAATGAGGGGGAAACACTGTTATGATCAACTGAGCTGAAAGGATTGACTTGATGTTTATACTTAATGTAAATTTTTCTTTCCATCCCCTATTTTAAGGAACATTCGACATTAGTCTTGTGGAGTTTAATCTTTTCTTAATATTTTAAATCTTTATGCAAATGTATTTTTTTAAAGGATTTTATATTGTGATAAATGTATGTGTTATGATGCTTTTATGACTTAATTGTCGAATAAAATAATGGAACGGTTATTCTCTCTCATTCATCTCAAACAACATTGTAGTTATGACAAGAACAGAGGAGTGGGAAAACATATTCATTTGAGTAACTTACAGAAGAAGGTATACTTTCTCTATGATATGGGATCTAAAGACAGATTTCCTGCAGCTCTTTATCCGGCATTTTCACTCAATAGCCAAGTCTTGCAGCAACAAGCATTGATATGCTCATGTTGACTGAAAAAGGTCCAGTTAATAATGTGCTCTTGTTAGTGCTAAGTAAGTAAATCATCTTAAGGCGTATAACTAAATGCAGTCTAACCCCATGTCGATTGGCAGAAAGTAATGGGAGTGATACTTTCATTTAGTGGTTTCACCTTCTGAGGACGTTCCAGGCTTTCTTACTATTGGTTATATTGACCCATACTACTAAGGAAACTCAGCTAGACAATATAGCTTGCCTTTTAGGTACCCCTATTGTGCAGAGAGCTCTTGAAAGTATCTATGGCACTCTGTTAGTGGGCACAAGAGTACACCATTTTAATCCTGACAGCCAGCCCCTCACTTGTGCTTTGTTTAATGAATATTGCCAAAGCCAAAGTAAGCCTTGAGTTGAAAGTCCCTGAAACAGATGTGCTGTTCTGATACTGTGTTTACTAGTTTTCTTGAAAATTCTGCTCGATGGGCTTCCTAAAGGCCTGTGGCAAGCTCAGGCTTGGACCAGCTTACCATTTCAGCCTTGAAGACAGATACACTGTAGCCGACGCTTCTTGCACAATTAACCTGGAGAACTATGCCTATTAGACAAAGACCATTCTCATCAAAATACAGAATTATATGTGAGAGTCTTGGGCCACTTTACCCATGGATGGACTCATACAAGAATCCACGCTGTTGATTTTCAAAAGGCTTTATAAAATAATAAAGACCGTTCTAGTGTAGATTTCATAAATTAATATCACTTCATACATAAAAATTAATGGTGAAAAGATATAATAAAACACAGAAGAATATTATTATAGCCTTATAGCCCGCCGGAGAGGGCTATACCGGCTATTAAAGGCCCTCTCCAGCGTTAAAGGCCCCGAGCCGAAGGCGAGGGCCTTTAACAAGGGAGAGGGACTTTAATAGCGGTATAGCCCATCTACGAAGGGCTATAAGGCTATTAGAACATTCTGTCACTAGAGGACAGAATGTTCTAACAAAAAAAACAAAGCCTTTTGGAAGCGTGATAGGATTGGAATCCCCTCATGCTCCCTGAAGCCTTTGTTCACAGCCAGAGCTGTGAACAAAGAAACATTGGAATGTTGGAGCTCCATGCTTATACCAGCCATTATAAGCCCAGAGCACTCCATTGTTTTCAATGGAGCTCCCAACATTCCAATGTTCTAATATAATTTACAGCATATCCAGTATTATTCATCAGATCAAATCCGTGGTTGAGTCACTCCTTTGTAGGTATCTATAAAACCCTTCTTCCCAAGCCACTAGCTAATATGCCAGCATCAGATTTATCATAAAATGAGTTTTCTAAATGGCAAAAATAAAATATACATTTAAAAAAGAAATTCTTAGTTGATGTTTTTCAGTCTGCAGCCTTGCTAGATAAAGCAAGGCAGTGTCACTGTTGTCGAGCTTGTTCCTGGAAATCGGGCCAATAAAACCACATGTGCCTGTGCTCAACCTTCAGCAAAGGCGTCCGTGGCCTTGATATACACGCCCAGAAATCTGAAAATGTTCTCTCTACTAACATTCTCATGTACTAGGCTTATATACTATTCGTGATATTGTTATGAAGCAGCAAAAGTACATGATGTGTGATGTCAAATATAAATCTTCACTCCACATTTGCCTAAACCTATTGTGCTCCATAAATCTATACACAACATGGGGGCTGCTAATGCTATATCAACCTACATCAAATTATTGCATTATATATAGAATATATGTAAATAAATAATAAACAAAACATGCACACAAACAAATGAATGCAATAAGGCGTTCATAACAAGAGACATGCAAAGCTTATGACAGTTCTGTTCTTTCTCTTGTCATTCTAAATGGCTGAATATGTTTTCCTGCATTGGTGACCTTTGTCACAGTCCCCTTGATGGTGCTTTAAAAAATGTTTGTGTTCTGGAGTTCTAGACTCACTGAACTGTAGCCATCCATCCAAAGTGAAACTCCTTTCCATTTGACTGATTACTACCCTCATGACTAGGCGACAAAGCAAATAATGATTGGTTGTAGCTTATTTATGGTCTTGGGATGCAGACATTTGTATCTGTACCCCAAGCTGAACATACTACGTACTAGCTCTTCCTAGTAAAATCTATATTGTCACCAATGACTGGATTTGTGTCCCCTACCTAGGGGTATGTAGGTGAGTGTGTAAGTGGGTGGATGGGTGGAGGTGGGTGGGGGTGTGGGTGGATGTGTGTTCTTAAGTGGAATGCTTTTTGTGTGTTGTGGGGTACTCATGTATGGAGGTCCCTCTATATGTATCAAGCCCCACATTTGTAGGGTTCTCCATAGGGATAGTGGTAATTTGAAAGAAAGCAATCTCCACTTTCCTACATGTTCCCCAACACAGCTCTTCCCTCTTCTCTTTAACTCCCTTTGTAAGACAGGTATTGTCTGGTTCTGAATTTGCATCCACCTCAGTGGAGCAGATAGATTGTGTTGTGTTCACCTCCCTGGATTTTAAACTGGTCCAACACATCAGCATGTGGCGTGAGAGAAGGTTCACATGAACGAAGTACTGAGGCCAAAAGCATGCTCACTAAAATACACACCCTCAACAAAGGAGACTGGCTGATGTTGATTTCACTCATCTTGTCACCATTAAAAACTGAGCATAGCAAATTCATAAATGTAAGTGTGTGGGCTACATTATGGGAAGCCTGCCACCCCAGGGCTACATTATGGGAAGCCTGCCACCCTAAGTCTACAAGGGTGGCTATGCACATTTTAGGACTGAAGTGCACCTTTAAGAGGATGCATTTGGCAGCAATTGGATCCCTCCACTTTTTTGGATTTAACTTTAAATATGAGTGACCATCGTCTTTTGCTCCTGATATGAAAGATACCATTTGACTTGAGATTACCAGCACAGAGAAAATACTATAACCATAGTCAGGAAACCTAGCAGCCACCCCACTAGGATGGGAACCATACATCCGGTCTGAGACAAAGACTCGCTGTCACTGCAACCTGAAGAACAAGGCTAACTGTTGTGTGTACTTGGTACCAGTCTTAGTGATCAGCAGAACTGCTGCCTGAACTGACAAATGAAGAAAGCATTTCACCAAAGGCTGGGTTGATCCTATTCTCTCTCCCTTATCCTTATGAGAGAGACATGCCCTCATATCTACATGGCAAGTGGGATAGTGTTCAATAGTTTTTTCATCACTGACTGCTACCTTTCTGCAGGTCTCCCTAAGGCACTGGTCTTCCTCTACTATCCTTCTTTACTTTGCCAGCACAACCTGTGGCACATTTGACTTCCTGTTCTCATCTCCTAGTCGAACGCCTGCTGGATCCTATCACTCAAGCACTCCAAGCTGACACTCATTTCTTGAGTTGACAGCAAGTGCCCTGTGCTGAATATATGTTGTAAACAAAGGGGTTCGACCCATGTGGTCAGTGGGACCTGGGTAGTAGATTGAAGTATATGGAGCGGTCCCAGACCAAAAAACACAATAAACACTTAATCTTCACACATTTACATAGAATCAAAAGTAATGCAGGTAGTCAGTGTTTTTATTTTCACTGAACCCAAGAAAACCGTATAATGGTTGTACATTCGCTAGTATTAAACACAAAATTAGAAGTGCGCCCACAATGGGGGGGGGGGAAGGAGTGCAAAAGGGAGGGGAGGGGTTGTTTCAATTAGTTAACATCACTAATGTAACAAATCCATAAGTACAAATACGTAAGTGAAACCATCATTATCATTGATCCCTAAATGAAAGATCAAGACAGACACATGTTAAATAAAACATTCTACATAAAAAACCGAGACTCCTGTAGTGATTTTAAATATCAATCTTGGGGTGAGGAGTTCGTATAGGTAGAAGATGATCTACGTTTCGACCCAGAGGTGTAGGACGTTGGATCCTTACTCGAGGGTCTTCATCAGGACGTGGGGGGGTGAAGGAAGAGGTGGGGCCGGGTCCTAAGTGTAATGTGAAAAAATGCGCATTATTTTAAACGGTCTCAAAAGAGTACCGACATGCATGGATTAAAAAGCCCGCAGGCTAGTCACATCAAAATACAAAACATGTGGTAGAGTAGTTAGAAAAGATTAAAAAGGAGGGTAGGTGAACTGAGGGCGGAACAGAGAGATTACCTGGCAGCGCAGGTAGACAAGGCCGCAGGCCTGCTGGGCGTCTTGCGTCTCCAGGCAGGGCCCAGTCCAGATTAATAATATGAGTTGTCTGAAAACAAACATGTGAGACCAATTCGGTACAATTAGCACCAAACACATATGGTAACCTGTGTTCAAGCAGGTAGGGGCAAAAAACGAGAAAGGCCTACCTTGTAGTAAATAGGTCAACCGTTCTTAATGGCCCGGCGGGTGGGGTCCTTCAAATACGTTATGGCAAAAACCCCAGGCTCTCGTCTGAAAAAACGAGTGGGTATTCAGATGTCAAAATCATGAAACAATGGCACGTATTGTCAGAGCGGTGAGACCGCAGAGCAAGAACTCACCCAAAGGAGATGATCTCCGGGAGGAGCCGACTCGGCGTTTCTCCTTGAAAATGACAGGGGCCTCCATAGCCTGAGCGTCAAAGTGCTTCAGACCACCATCTGAAAAAACGGAGAAATGAGGAAACGGATAGGCTCTAAACAGAGGGGTTTAAACAAACGCGGCTGCTTTCAGGGAACTCACCAGTGTTCGGTAAAAGCGGAGCCAGCGTCAGCGCGTGTCAGCCTGGAACCAGGAAGGGTTGCCATGGCTACGCGGATCGATTATATAAACTGCTGAAGACAGACTCAGATGCGTTGCTAAGTGACCGGGTAGCGTCCCATTGCGAGGAAAGACTAGTACAAGGAGATTATTACAGATGGTGGACGGAGTTAATAAGACATGTTAATAAAGATTCAATCTGCAGGAAATTGAAACTCCCGAATGAGCACCCAAATAAGCATAGAAGTTAAAGGTGAACTAGATACCACAAACAGCAAAATGTTGCGCGGAACTGCCAAGCATGGCGTTCAGGCGCACAGTATCTCAGAACAGGGTAGTTCAACTGGTCAATTACACATAAACACTCTGAGACAAATTATAAGAAAGAGTCGCATTCAATACAATCCAAAATATGCGCGGACCAACCCAGCATGGTAGTCAAGGCGCATATGGGTCAAGGATTTTTATATACATGAAAAATGAGTCCACATAGCACCTTTATATAGTCTCTCAATATGGTCATTGGTATGCAGCACATGTACTCCATGGTCGCGGACCAACCGTACAAGGTAGTCAAGTAGCCAAGGAGTCAAACAGGTCAGACTGGCAAGGATACGCCCAATTTTTTAACCAATGTGGCTCATGATACGTATTGCATAGGACGCCAAGGCGTGGACATACCGAACAAGGTAGTCAAACGCCTGATTTCAGCTGAGAAACACTCAGACTGGATTAGAGAGACAAATGAGTCAGAAAATCAGATTAAGAGTGTGTGTGGGCACCCCTAAGCTTGGGAAAGGACCATATTCACAACGTGGCCATTTGTGCGAAACTGCTTTCTGATTCATTCAGACCCATGGCTACTGAATCAAAAAAACGAATCGTTTTTTGCCCCTACCTGCTTGAACACAGGTTACCATATGTGTTTGGTGCTAATTGTACCGAATTGGTCTCACATGTTTGTTTTCAGACAACTCATATTATTAATCTGGACTGGGCCCTGCCTGGAGACGCAAGACGCCCAGCAGGCCTGCGGCCTTGTCTACCTGCGCTGCCAGGTAATCTCTCTGTTCCGCCCTCAGTTCACCTACCCTCCTTTTTAATCTTTTCTAACTACTCTACCACATGTTTTGTATTTTGATGTGACTAGCCTGCGGGCTTTTTAATGCATGCATGTCGGTACTCTTTTGAGACCGTTTAAAATAATGCGCATTTTTTCACATTACACTTAGGACCCGGCCCCACCTCTTCCTTCACCCCCCCACGTCCTGATGAAGACCCTCGAGTAAGGATCCAACGTCCTACACCTCTGGGTCGAAACGTAGACCATCTTCTACCTATACGAACTCCTCACCCCAAGATTGATATTTAAAATCACTACAGGAGTCTCGGTTTTTTATGTAGAATGTTTTATTTAACATGTGTCTGTCTTGATCTTTCATTTAGGGATCAATGATAATGATGGTTTCACTTACGTATTTGTACTTATGGATTTGTTACATTAGTGATGTTAACTAATTGAAACAACCCCTCCCCTCCCTTTTGCACTCCTTCCCCCCCCCCCTTGTGGGCGCACTTCTAATTTTGTGTTTAATACTAGCGAATGTACAACCATTATACGGTTTTCTTGGGTTCAGTGAAAATAAAAACACTGACTACCTGCATTACTTTTGATTCTATGTAAATGTGTGAAGATTAAGTGTTTATTGTGTTTTTTGGTCTGGGACCGCTCCATATACTTCAATCTGTGCTGAATATAGACTTTGCATAACACTTAACACACCCTCTTACAATAACGCTGAACTGTTACACACACTTGTCCTGCTGGTGCGTGACAGCATATACCAAAAGATATACTTGCACCCTGCTAGGGCACTGTAAGAACATGCACACGTACAGTAATTGTTGCAGAATCTCCAAACTTTCAAAAAAATTACATGCACCCCTAGGCGGCAGTAACCCATGCATGCAGATATTTGTTTTATACAATGCTTTTGTGCCTAGAAATGTTGGCACTAATATTACATCAGAATCCTTATAAGTTAAAATTAATGATTAACTATAATACTTTTGCTTTTACTCTGCTTTTTAACAGTAATACTTTTGCTTTTACTCTGCTATTGAACAAACAGAATGAATGTCCAATATTTTATTACAGTTCTTACTCGACAATTATATAATGTGTTATTTATATGTACTTTAAAAGACACACATTGATGGATGGCATGCAGAACAAATCCAAACATTCACCTCAGTCAAGAGATCTGGGTTTAATCCATAATTCTTTTGCTCACTATGCCACCCCAGTTTAGACCTCGCCATATGCAAATCAGTCTTGTCCCTGTGCCTCATGGGAACAGTCTAGCCCAAACTGCCAAGCCAGGTCCTCCCTGGACCGGAAACAAGCATCCTAGGACCGGTTTCGGGTTTCATCCCTCTTCAGCCAGGATAGCTTGATTCCAGTGGCACAGTGAGCCCAGGACCCAAGTCTGGGAATTCCTGGCCCACTTAGGGCGAGAAAGCAGAAGACACACAAATGATGGACGGAATGAAGAACAAATCAAAACATTCACCCCCAGCCAAGAGATCTGGGTTAAATCCATCATTCTTTTTCTCACCATGCCACCCCAGTTTAGACCTGGTCATATGCAAATCAGTCTTGACCCTGTGCCTAATGGGAACAGTCCAGCCTGAATTACAAAGCCATGTCCTCTTTGCATTGTCAGCATTCTATCCATCATTTTTTTGCCGTAACACTTTTCGCCTAAGTGGCATGGGTATGCCCAGACGTGGGTCCCTTGCTCACTGTGCCACTGGATTCAAGCTAGCCTGGCTGAAGAAGGGGGACATACCCTGAAACCGGTCCCAGGATGGTTGTTTCCGGTCCAGGGAGGACCTGGCCTGGTAGTTTGGTCTGGACTGTTCCCATGGGGCACAGGGTCAAGACTGATTTGCATATGACTGGGTCCAAACTGGGGTGGCTTAGTGGGCAAAAGAACGATTGATGTAACCCAGATCGTTTGACTGGCGAAGAATGTTTGCATTGTCAGCATTCCGTCCATCATTTGTTTGCTGTAACATTTATATGTACTTTGGCTGAGATTCTACTCCTAACCTAGTCTTCAAGGGGAAGTCTTTGCCCCTCCATCATTGCTACCCTGAAATCCGAAGCCCCATAAAAGGTCCTTGGAAATTCAATGAGGGTGCAGTGGTATCTTGCCTCTGTGTTTCCAGAGACAATAGGCAATGCCTGTCATGTGGACACAAGGATTTCTCATCTGTCCCCCCCAAAGGCCCCAGAGACCTGATCCGCAGTAATACAATGGTTTGGGGGAGAAAAAAAACTTTGCTGCCTAAAATTCCGTTCACTCTTTTAACATTAGGTCTGATGCAACTGACCATATCAGCAGAGTGAATCTACTTTTCAGCAAAGCCAAACTTTACAGTAGCTTATGAATTTGCTATGCGACATCACTTCTTAACCAAATTGTATGCTGCTAATCAAAAGCTTCATCTCCATGAGCCTCAGGCCAGGTTCTAAGGGGAACCGTATCCTATAGGTAAATAACTGTACATGGTGAGGTGTTTCGAAGCAACAGGGTAAATATGCAACCGTCACATATTATGCCACAGTTGCTTGTATAGAACCTGTCTGTCACTCGTGTTCTCCATTATCATTTTTGGGATGTAGGTTGTATTGCAACACAATTCTAGGTTTTCTAGAATATGTGTTGTCACAAATTTCTGGGCCAACTAAATGTGAGACCAGTATTGGGCGAAGTTTGATGTTTAAGCTTAATTTCATGTTGATGAAGAAGGCTTGTGAAAAGGGAGGCATACCAAGACTTCTGTGTCTGTAGGTATTATGTTTATGATGAGAGGATTCCTGCACAGAAAAAGAATCTTTGTGTCAGAAAGGGTTTTCCAGAGTCAGAAAAGGATATTGCAAGGAGCAAGCAGAGGTGAAACCATGTCGGTGGGATTTGACGGTGCTACGCGCATATGGTGATGGGTTGGTCTTTGACACTGCAGTGGATAAATAAAAAATGTGACGCTTTAGGGGCCAAGTGGTGTGTTCATAGTAGAAATTACATAGCTAAAGTGGCTTTGCAAAGAAAGCGTGGGTTTGTGTGAGAAAGGCCAAAGTCTGCAGTTGTTACCAACACACAGAAAATACCTTTTTTTTTTTTTTAAACCTTTATTGAAACAAACGAAGGCGAATAAGGGTGAGCAGTTATTCCTGTACAAATCATTATGTGCATGTATACAATCGTTTCCTGTGGTTCACAATAAGTTCAGAGTAAACAACTTGAGCACCTAAGTAGAAAAGGCAAAATGAAACAAAGCGAGGAAGTCCACTCGCAGAGTCCAGTTGTCATCCAGGTCCATGGCGTCAGGAAGGAAAATAAAACACTTTGAGATCAACATCAGTCCAGCGATCCCGGATGGCACAACAAAGGTGGAACAGATATAAGGGCAATATTCCTTCACCCATTCGCCCATAACCTCCCCAACACCCTCCCCCTTCCCCCCCCTCCCCTCGCTGCCGGGCCGAGCAAAAAAAACAAGGAAATAAAAATTTTGTGGGCTTTAGTTATGGGATAGGGTCGAAGCTACCCTACCTCTGTGTCGGGTCCTCATGTGCCGGGTTGTTTTGAGCAAGTGAGTCCACCTGATCTGTGTATGTGGAAGTCAGGGTCTGCTGTGATAGCGGGGCGTCTAATCTCATCAGTTCCTGGATCATCACTCCCCAGGCCTGCAGAACCTCAGGTAATTTCCCGTCCCTCCTCGTATGCCTCATATGCGTTTCTTCCGCCAAAGCCCATTCCCCCAGATCCACCCTCCACCTCCACCTCCATGGCAATGGGCCCTGTGGGGACAGCCAGTGGATTGCAATACGGCGTCGAGCCGTGACTAGGCCCAGTATAAGAAAACGTCTGCTCACTTTACGATTAGGGTCCTTGGGGATCAAGCCCAGGAGGCATGGGCGTAGGTCTAAATCAATTGCCCAACCTGTAATCCCTGTCAGGGTCTCCAGAACTGACTTCCAATAAGATTGGAGGGTGGGGCACGTCCATACCATATGGACAAAATCCGCTTGGGTAGTGCGACATTTCGGGCAGTGGGAGTCTCTAGTAGCATCAATAACCTGAAGCCGTTTGGGGGAGAGGTAGGTCATGTGCACTATATTATATTGAATTTGTTTAAAGCGGTTACTCACCGACACCTTCCGCACACTCTCATGTATTTTTCCCATTCACGGGAGGTGATTTCCTGCTGACACGCCTGCCGCCATTTGTCCTCTATAGCCAAAGGTCGTAATGTTTTATCTTCCCGGAGAGCCCTGTAGAGGTGGGTCACGCACTTCCGGCCACCCGCCATTGCTAGCATAGTGACTAAGGTATGGGTGTGAGTTGGGGCGTCTGGAAATGAGGGCCATAGCTGTCGCGCGGTAGCCGCAAGTTTAGCGTACTGAAGGAGCTGTCCCGGTCCGAGCTCAAAGGTCGTGACCGCATCTTGGTATGTGATAAATTGTCCGTCTGGGTATAGGTCGGCTAACATCAAGCAACCCCCCTCCAGCCATTTGTTCGTGGACGTGACCCTCGCAATCCGGGCAAAGGGTGGCATCAGCCACATATCCATGTCCGGGGCGAACGGAGTGCGTCCAATATGGCGTCTCACCACCCGGTCCCAGATAGAGGCCCCCAGTCGCACCAATGGGGGAACGCCATCCCGATGTCCCCCTTTCCGCCAGAGTAACGCTCCCAGCTGTTCAGTGCCACAGGCGCCCTCCAACAGGGTCCGCTCCCAGGAGGGGTCCGTGTCCAGCCATTGGATAGCATGCTGTAGCTGCGACGCAAAGTAATACAGCTCCAGATCGGGGACCTCCAGGCCCCCTGCGCCCCACCTACGCTTCAGGACTTCCAGACCTACTCTGCACCATTTCCCATTCCACAGGAGAAGGATCAGGAGGGAGTCCAGTTCGCGGAAGACCCGATGCAGTACTTTGTAGAAGGAACCCTGCATTGTATACAGGCAGCGTGGGAGAACCACCATTTTTATTAAAGCGATCTTCCCCCATCAGGGAGATCTTCAGGGTGTTCCAAAAGGCTATGCTCCCCTTTAGACCCTGGAGTATCCGTCCCATGTTGTGACGATAAAAATCAAGCGGAGTCCGAGCAATCCAAATCCCCAGATAGCGGACCGGGTCCTCCACCCAAGGGAGTCCCATCTCCGGGCGCTGGGCCCCCTCCCAGTCCGCCTGTCCGCCTATAGCATAAAGTTGGGATTTTTCCCGGTTCACCGCGAGGCCCGAGGCGGTCGCAAAGTGTGATAGTTCAGTCATCAGAATAGGAAGCGATTGCCCCGGTTGGTTCAGATAAACCAGGGCGTCGTCTGCATAAAGGGACACTATATGTTCCATTGCCCCCACCCTAATACCCTGGCCCTGTAAAACTGTACGAAGATGGCATGTAAGCGGTTCCATTGCCAGGGCAAAGAGCAAGGGTGAGAGGGGGCACCCCTGACGTGTTCCTCTCGAAATTGGTATCTCCTCCGAGACCCATCGGCCCGTGCAAACTCTAGCCACCGGTCTGGTGTACAATAGCTGAACCCATTTCACAAACCCCTCCCCAAGGCCCATTTTCAGAAGCACTCTCCAGAGGTAGGCCCATCGGATAGAATCGAACGCTTGTTCGATATCCAGGAAGACCAACGAATTATGCTCGGCTCGCCCCTCTAGGGTACGCATGACATGAGCCAGGCGGCGGATATTGTGCAGAGTGTTCCGGCCCGGGATAAACCCTGACTGATCGTCGTGGACCAAACGTCGGAGATGGGGAAGGAGTCTGGAGGCCAACACCTGGCTAATAATCTTCAGGTCCACGTTCAACATGGAAATGGGCCTATAGGACCCAGGAAGGGTGGGGTCTTTGCCTGGTTTGGGTATCATTACTATCATCGCCGCCCTCAAAGACTCCGGAAGTGAGCTACGATCATAGGCCTCCATCGCCACTGCTCGGAGTTTCGGGACCAGCACCCCTCTGAACTCCTTATAGAGTTCTGACGCCAACCCGTCCATCCCCGGGGACTTCGCCGTCTGTAGGCGTGCAATCGCCACACGCAGTTCGTCCTCAAGGAAAGGGCCCCCTAGGTCTTCCTGGCTATCTGTTTCCACCACGGGGAGCTGCACCTCATCAAGGTATATCTCTATGTCCTTAGTGCCTGCGACTGGTTGAGATTCCGAGTATATCCCACTCAGATGGGCATGGAACACACCATTAATAGCCTGTTGGGTATACACCATGCGGCCCTTGTCGCCTTGTAGGGCCAAAATCGGGTGGGGTTGGGTTTCAGCCCGGATCAGGCGTGCCAGGAGTTTCCCGGCCTTGTCGCCCTCTGCGTACCACCGACGCCTACTAGCCGTCCTATTAAATTTACCTAGCAAGGCCCAGGCATCACACAACTGTTGCCGTGTGGCCGTCCATTCGGGTCTCTGCTCTTTGTCAGTGGGGAATTCCTTTTCCATCTTAGCTAGGCGATGCTCGTGTTGGCGGAGTTCTCGTTCCAGTACCCGTTTAACCCCGACCTCCGTAGACATACATGTCCCGCGGAGGACCACCTTCATGGCGTCCCATTCGGTCGCCCTTGTGGTGGTTGAGCCCCAGTTTATCTCAAAATAAGCCTCTAGCCCTTGCGCTATGGCCTCCTTATATGTGGGGTCCTCAAGAGCGTCCGTGTTAAGTCTCCAGAGTGGGATCCGAGGCCGTGGGCCACCCAACGAATAGGTGAGCAAGAGCGGGGAATGATCAGACAGGTACCGTGCAAGATAAAGGACCTCTTCTACCCGGTCCAACACCATGCCCTGCAGGAAAAAATAGTCCAGTCTACTGTGCGTATTGGCGGCAGGCATGAAGCAGGAGTACACCTGAAGAGTGGGGTTGCGGTGTCTCCATACGTCAGTTAGGTCATAACTTTGTAGCATCTGGGTCATTGCCTCCCGCATTTTTGGTTTAGCATCCGCCCTTGGGGGTCAGCGGTCCAGAGACCCGTCTAGTGGGCAATTGAAGTCCCCTGCTATGATGAGCTCCGTTTCAGGGTCAATATCCAACTGTCCCAACACATTGCCAAAAATCCCCCCTCGTCAGTATTATGGGGCATAAATATTTATGAGGCATACACTACGCCCATCCAGGGTGCCAACCACTATTACAAACCTGCCCTCCTGGTCTAGCTTGGTTGATGTAGCTTTAAAGGGAGTCCCCAGTGCCACCCAGATTAGGGCCCCCCTGGCGAACCCTGAGTAGGACGTAGCAAAGAACTGTCCCCGCCATCTACACTGAACATATTTAAGGCAATCTCCCCAAAGGTGCGTTTCCTGTAGGAAAGAAAAGCTGACAGAGAAAATACCTTAATCAGAATCAAGAAACATAGCTGCCACCCCACTAGGATGGGAACCACACAAGACATCCATTTCTGGATTAATTCCTTCATCAGTAGAGAGCCACAATTAATTTTGGGGGTGCTGGAAATGCTGCTGAAAGCCTTCTCATGTCTCTGTACCATTCGCTGGGCTCAGGTGCATCAACACAGGCTAATCAGCTCATTAGCTCAAGGGAACCTTTTCAAACAGAAGGAGGGTGGGAACACACTGCATTTACCGTGATGCACTGGGGCAAATTGAGTGCTTGGGATGTGAGGCAGTGTGCTCCCAGCCTCCTTCTACCTTTTCTACACTGGCTACACACTATTGAAACTCTGTTTCAGCCAGTCAGACATTGGGCCATAGCCACCCTCTGTTAAGGAATCCAATTCCTTTCTCTCCATTTAACATACATGGCATCTTGTCATCAGCATCAAGGAAGCGCCTTAGAATGTTGCTACATTATTTCCTCTGGATCTTCAGACAAGGTATGATGTGGCTAAAGACTGTCTTTCTTTTGCAGCTCCACCTAAAGTATTGCTACGAAGCTGTCCTGGCGCATGCTGAGCAGGTGTTGCAGAGGCATGGAGTCACCACGCCATCCTCAAATAAACCCCCAAACAGTGCCGCACAGAAAGTAAGCATACCATAACTCCCACAATACTCAAAGCAGGAGAGCTGTCTACTTTAAAGTGGGAGTGAGTGGAGCAGGAGCTAGTAGGGACCTAAACGTTTGGTATAAGTAAGGGCAATTTTATTAAAAATGCATGCATGCTGATCTGATTGCTCAGTTTAATACTTGCACCTTCCTCCCTGATCTCTGCTGTTGATACTAGCAACTTCAGCTCTGTCTTAATTCATAATATGAATTTCATTTATGTTTTTTAAATTGTATATCTTTAGAAGACACAGGTTGGAAGTTAAGCAGACAGCAAATGGGTTATCTAGTAGAAATAGATGTTTGAGAGCTCTTAAACAGACAACATTATGATTCATCACTGACATTTTTTGCATAGCAACAAAAATACAATGTGGCATTCTTTTAAATGTATACAATCTTGCCAAATTGCAAAATATTCTATAAATTAATGTAACCCTAGTGCTCTGTTAATGAGAAAATCTGAGGGAGAAAGATGTGCATTTTCTTTCTGTTTCTGCTATTTCCTACTGTTGAGTTGATTCTTGCTTCCAGAATAGGCAATCCATGTTAACTGCATCTCCACAAGATATGATTTCTATGTCTTTGTTTCTGAAATATTGCCATGATTACATCACTGTGCTTCACAAGATTTACATTACTATCCTATACTATCCTCAAACATTGAATACCTCTGCGCATGTATGATACTAAATGCCGTTTCGGAGCATTCAGTGTTTTATAGCTTAATTTGTTTATTTGACTGTTGTTCAAATTGAAACTGGTACAATTTTTTAAAGGAAGCTAATAAACATATATTAATACTTAGTTTCACGAATCCTCCAGTAAAGCCCCTTTCCATATTCAGTAGGGCTTGTTTTCATACATTAAACGAGCAACTTATTACCACTAAGCCCACATTTTCAATACAGTCTGATCTGGACCAAACCTACATTCATCAATGGCTCAATGAGGCTTTTGGTATTATCTTGCCACCTATCACCAAACTTTCCGGCAGAACTCATCCTCCGGCTCCATGGTTCACTGACATACTCCGATCAGAAAAAAAGCATTGTAAAATCCTAGACATTGGAGGAAAAGTTATGAGAAGAGGCTAAATCTGACAATGTGGTGGACTTAAAAAGATATCATACTCTTTGCAAATCAGCACGTGCCACTTTTTATACTGAACAAATTACCACCGCCTAACACTGCCAGAAAATACTCTACGGTAGTAAAGCAACTATCAGACGCCAGCAGCATCTTTCCTAAAGCAAGTACGACGAGTTCGCTGTTTTTGGCGTGCAAAAGGTGGACAAACTACACCTACAACCAGCTGAAGAATCTTTGAACATTGACTCCAACTTACATTTGGATCCATTTGCCACTCTCTCAGTGAAGGCAACTCCTCGAGCAATCGAGCCGGAAGCTCAGATGCTGTTAAAGTCAGCGCACGGCCACTTATGGATTTTCCATCTTTCTTGATGGCCTTGGACTCCATCAAGTCTGGATCTCCGCTGGACACGCTCCTCCCTGCTAAGCTGAGACTATTGGATGCCTCTGTTCTAAATATGACTGTAGAGATCCTTAACACCTCACTGAGAGAGGGGATCACACCTCAGAGGTGGAAGCATGGATCTTTCCCTTAAAAAAAAAAAAGCCAATCTTGATCCCACTTGTTGATCGAACTGCCGCCCTAGCTCCCTTCTCCCAGTTTTTTCCAAAGTTTGGAGAAATTGTTAATGCCCAACTCTCAACATTCATTGAGACCTACTCGCTCCTCCATCGATCAATGTCTGGCTTTAGGGCGGTGCACAGCACGGCGCTCAGTACAGAGTCTGCTCTTCTTGGCGTAAATCAAAGTCTCAGGCAGCATTTGATTCGGGAAGAACAGCCGTGCTCATTCTGCTTGATCTGAGCACAGCCTCCAATACTGTCTCATGCCATTCTGACTGGCCGACTTGAGACACTGGGCCTTTAAGGCTCAGCCTTGACATGACTTGTTTCTTTCCTGAGTTACCACTTCTTTCAGGTCTCTTCCGCCTACTTAAGATCCAAAGCCTTTAACCTTGACCACTGGTGTTCCACAGGGTTCTATTATGAGCCCTGTGCTCTCTAACATCTACGTCCAACCATTAGCGGAATTAATAAAGAAATGCAGGCTTACCCATTTCTCATACGCCGATGACACACAAATCATCTTCTCTCTATCATCGGCTCAGCACCATGATACGTCTTTGCTGAACCTGGGTCTGAGGAACATTTTATTATGGATAAATGAGGTTTTGGTCTTGGGTAACAACGCCTCCCTTTGGGGCCCCAGACACTGGCCAGACTCTTTAGGACCTATGCTTACCCTGTCCACCAGAGCGAAAAATTTGTGTTTCATCATAATTGATAAGCTCTCACTGAAACAACATATAATCAAGGTCACTGCCATCTCATTTTCAACCCTTAAATGGCAAAAACAAAATTATCTAGTTAATTCCCTTAGCAGCCCAAAGAACTGTCATTCAGGTGTTGGTCATATCCAGACTGAACTATGGCAATGCGCTGTACCTAGGGGCTGATAAGACCTTGATACTCCGTTTACAGATGGTTCAAAATGCTGTGCTCAGCTACTCTTTCGCTTACCTTCGAGGGCCTCAGTTACCCCCCTATTTCAGGAACTGCACTGGCTCAAGGTATCTAAACACATCGGGTTTAAGGCCATTCATGGCCTAGCACCACGATACATTCAGTTACTGGTGACTCCTTACTCACCCACTGAGATCTTCAAGTCAGGCGCTGTTTTCCATACTTAGATTTCGTCTCACCCGTATGAGTGGTCGCTCCTTTACCTATCTAGGCCGCAAACTGTGGAATACCTTGCCTGCCGACTTAAGGAATTGTAATTCCCTACTTGCTTTTCGCAAAAATCTGAAATCTTGGTTATTCTAATGACTGATCACGGGACAGCCTATCTGCTTCTACCCACCCGGGAAACCCGTTGGGGTAGCTGTGCGCACCACATATCTCTTAAGTAATAATTATACCAACAAGGCTTGTGTTAAGGCAAAACATTTGTTTCAATTTATTTGTTTATGAGGCAGCTTTAAATGATAAAGAGCCGGGCATAGTGTCACCACCACTTCACTGGAATGCTGCAAAGCAACAGATGGTTGCAATTGACAAGATGAAAAAGCTTTGGGTAGACCAATAAGGTCAAGCACCTGCCATTGATTGATAGAGAGGTGTGTCCAGTGTTCGGAATCTCCTAGGACTAAGATCCATAGGCAAAGTCTCAGAATGTGCAGGAAATATCTTAGTTCAAAATATAGCAGAAATGGTGAGACTTTAGGCCACTCTGGAAGTCTTTATCAAGTTTGAGGGGTGTTAGTAATTCTATAGTGAACATTCTTGTATGTTGAGTGCTACATTTGTTTTCAGTCTATGGATAAATGACAGAAAGGTTTTGGCTAGTAGATCCTGGAGAGTTAACTTGGAACCTGGTTATGCAAAGCTTCAAATTGGGACTTTCGAATATTCCCCAGTTGTCAAACTGAATCCCTAACATTTTCAACAGTACCTCTGTGCACTGGAAAGTGGCGCCGTATGGCTCTGCACTGATGCTGTTCCACTCCGTAAATGACATATGGACTAAATATAGGCACCACTCCTATGCACTGAGATCTGTTCCATTCTTTTCACGCCATGCGAATCTAGAGCTACCTCTTGTCTCTTTGAGACTCCTGTTAGCTCAAAATTTTCACAGTGTGCAAGGGAGATGTTACCCCTCAAAACAGGTTTTAATCCTTGTAGGGACTGACACAAACGTCTGTGACAAACCCTCATCCGGTTTATCTGTGGTGCATGGGGTTTAGTGACGACCACTAATGCCTGAGTGGATGCGCGTCAGGTATCCAGAGGCGAAACTCTTCATCAACAAGCCCAAGAAGACTCTGTGATTGGGCTACTCAGTCTAAAGTTCAGTCTCGTTCTAGATGTCACAGAAATTGTTCCAGGGGACTGTCTTCATCTTGTTCAAAGTCGTCAGGTAAATCGAAGAAAAAGCACAAGAAGTCTAAGGGAGACTCTGCCCCTGCCACCCTCCGCCACGCCTAAACAGATCTAAGAGTTCTGCAAGGCCATTCTTGGTCTCTAGGGATCCTTGCCTACTCACTCTGATGCACCTTCGCGCCCCATGAAGCCGAGAGGCCCTCAATGTACAATACTGACTGAGGGTTCATCCTTGTGCCGGTTGGCCCCTCCGAGCCCATCACAGGGTCACCTCCCACCCTAGTTCCGATTCCTGGGACAATGCCAACTCTATCGACGGCAGAATGTGAGGTACCTATTGTATTGTCTACCCACCCTCCCCCATTAAGCAGCCAAAATGAGTGAGACGTTTGGAAAGAGAGTCTTCTCATCCACCAGGCTGGCGCTTCAATCTGTAAATGCCAGCTGCCTCCTGGGGTGCTAATCCCACGCTACTTGGGATTCTGTTGCTCCAGTCCTCGTAAGTGTTCCTGGAAATCTCTGACCTGTTCTCGCCAAAGCTATACAGGATGGTAATGATACAGAAAAGTTCACAATTTGCTGTGGCTTGGGCATTACCAATTCAATCAGGTGGGCTATTGGTACAAGTGTCGCCGTGCGCTGCCACACTTGACTGCGTTGTAATGATTTTTCAGGCAATGTCCAGTTGTCCATCATGGATATGCCATTTGACGGGACTCACTAGTGAGAAAGTGCCTCTTTTGCATGGTTAGCCCCCCCCCTTTTTGCCTGGTTTTGATGTGGTTGCAAACGTAGTGCACAAGTTCCCTGCCAACCAGGTAGCCTGTGCTCCTTCCCTAAAACAAACTCCAAGTTGGTACTTATGCCCCTTGTAAGTCTCTAGTAACTGGTACCCTGGTTACCTAGGGCTTGAGAGCTGAAGAGGGCCCCTTGGGACTCCCCTCACTGCGACTATGCCACTGCCTTTGCAGCTTACATACCCCTGTGAGGGAGAAAACGACAAAGTCGACATGGCATCCTGCCCGAGAGCCATGCCAACTAGTACTGTCTGGCAGCATAGTTAAGTCATTCCTCTAGAAGGCATCTCATCCCTAAGGCATGGTGCACTATACTACAGGCGAGGGCATATGTGCATGAGCAGATATGCCCCTACAATATTGGGCACCATTTCCTAATATTGTAAGTGCAAGTGAAGCCATAGAGAGTACGTGAACTGGGAACTTGACAACTCAAGTTCCACAGCATCATGATGGCTTCACTGAATACAGGAGTATCTGATAGAGACATCTAGCTGCAGATTTCTTAACTTTGAATTCCTCCCAGGTGCTAGACTGGATCCGGAAATTGTTCAGTAGTACCTCTGCGTGTCGGGGGACGTTGACGTTGTCTTCGGATATGACGTCAGTGGAGCCATACAAGTCCCCTCTGGCGCGCGACATCAGTTTTTATTTTTCCGGGCTGCAACACTGAAACGAAGAGGCGATTCCTCAGGCCTTCTGTTTTTGGCCTACTTCGCAGCCTTTTTGAGTCAGGGAACAATGTGCCTATGCCTTTGGGTTTTAAGACTTGCAAAACCTGTACTCGACAGATGTCGGCTACGGATCTGCATTCCATCTGTAAGTGGTGCTTAGGAAAGCACCACGACTCCGAGGAGTGGGACTCCTGTAAGAGGCTGAAGCCTACGTCCTGGCAGGAAAGGTGAATGAAGTTGCTGAAAGCGCAGCCCTCCTGATCGGAGTCTATGCAACATTGTGAGAAGCTGGCTGGGTATATGATACACATTTACGTAAGTATGCACCCTGCACCAATGCAGACAACTATTATGGTGATTTTAGTGGTCTTAGACAACCTTAGAAAGCTCTTTAAGTGGTAGCTTTGGAAAGCAGCCTTCAGACAGCTTGTTGTACCAGAACATAATCTCATATGTATAGGTTGTGAGAAAGAACCACACGTATTTATAAAAATATGTATTTATTATAAGACTCTCGAGATGTACACAACGTACACAATACTTTTCAATAGAAACAGGTAAGTAGCACGAAATACACATTGGTCACAAGGGGAGACCAAACCATATACTAAAGTAGTGGTATGCGAACCACGACTCTAGTCAAGACTATACCCAGAAGACGTAGAAGTGCCAGGAACTCAAGTAACCACCCCAGATAAGAAACCAGGAACCCCACGGAGGCCGTGTTCAGAGTGGGGACACGACCGCAACTCCATACAAGCATACAAGTCAATGGGTAAGTCGCGGTTGCAATTTTAAAGCAGTACCCTTCCCAGTGGACCCTGAAGAAACCTCGTGGAAAGCAGAAGGTTGGAGAGCTACCCCACCCGTGGATACCCTAGGAACCAGGATACCTACACCAGGGAAGCCGACTGCATAGGTGTGAAGTGGTGTCTGAAACCACTGTTGTACTCAATGGAGGACTTCAGGAAGATGCCACTGCTGGAGGAGGTAAAAGTGTCCGGTGGATTCAGGATGAGAAGTAATTGCAAGCAGAGGCGACAGAGTCTATACTGCTTGGAAGTGACCAGGAGGCCCGGAAGACGAATTCCCACCGAAGTAGAGTGTTGCAGGACCGTTGACCGTGACCTTGAAACTGCAGCTGTGCGGACCAGGCAACGCTGTGGAAGACCAGGAGCTATGCAAGAGCTGTCCTACATTGGATGTCGAGAGTTGAGGGGTTGGTGTCCATCCAAAGCACCAACAAGCCTTTGCAACTGGAACCCATGTGGAAAGTGAAGAAGTTACAGTGTTGGAACCAGCAAGGTCCAGGTGACTCACGACAAGCAGGGGAGTCAGGACTGGCCCCGAGCAATCAGGGGATCCCGCAGAAATCAAAGGAGACCCTCAAGAGGACCCACAGTCCGGAGACACTGGAGTCGCAAGAGGACCTTGAGCAGCTCACCAAAGATGCAGACCCACGGTGCAAGTGATGCAGTGAGGACGAAGAGCTTGGTCACAGGAGATGCTTGAGGTTGGGGCTACTTGGAGCCCGAAGATCTAGGTGGGATGAAGCCAACAAGCCTTTGCAACTGCAAGTCTATGTGGTACACAGGGGTTCGGTTCCTGCATCTCCGACGAGGGATACTGACCTCAAACTTTGTTAGATGACAGGGCAGGCCTCGAGGGATGTGAAGAACCACCACCTGTGTTGCTGAGCCTTTCAGAGTCCGGGGGAGCCCAGGATCAACAAATTGGTCAGATTAGTTGCGTGCCTGCAGATGCAGGGAGGTGACTCCTTCACTTCAAGGGAGATTCTTTCAGGTGTCTTGGATGTCCACAGGGCTTGGAAGGTTCCTGTATGAAGCATAGGCACGGACGGTGCAGGAGACTAGTACGGCGAGACCAGGAGCAGCAGGAGTCTTCCAAGTTGCAGTCTTGATGCCGAAAGCGAAGTCCAGAGTGCCCAGACGGTCGAAGAAGAAGTGGTGTCTTGAAATGAATGTTGGCCCACGATGAATCTAGAGACTCCCCTCAGGTAAGCCCTTACGTACCCTAAGGAAAGGGTTGGGGCGATTTAGGGTTCCCTCCCAGGGGAGGGGTCGGACAGTGAGGAGGATACTCCCATGTCCTTTGTCCAGTTTCGCACCAGAGCAGGAGCCAACGGCTCCCTGAGCTGGTTTGAACTGGAGTAAGCAAGGAGGGCATCAAATGTGCCCTTCAAGCAGATTGAGTGGTGCTGGCAAGCGCTCTCACCAGGCCCCAATACACTAAACCCTGTCTGGGAGGTGGGTACACCGCCCTGTGACAGGATATCCATTGTTCTGCCTTCCCCTGTTCAAGCTTGTCTCAGCAGCAGGAGGGCAGAAACATGTCTCTGTTCGGCGGCATCCATGTTCTGCTGTCCGGGTCTAGAAGACTGGTACTTGGAGCATAGAGGGCCTCCTGGAGGAGCTTTACAGTGCATGGAATCATACCTTCCACACCATTTATGGTCGTATGATTCCAACATTTGATACCAAACATGATAGGATTTGTTTCAGCCAGTTTCGAGATGGTCATCACGTAATGACGTGGGGCCCCTCTATATGTTACATTGCTGTCTCACAACCTGGAGAATGGACTCCTTAGCCTTTAGGGGTGTCCTGCTTATGCAGGGGCTCCCTCACACTTAGAGACGAGCACACTGCCTTGAGGACTGAAAGGCCAGCTCTAGGGGTGACCTATATGATTTAAGTGCAGTGGCCTTAGATATAGGTAAACCTATATCTTTCATAAGTGGTGCTAGCACCAGCTTACACAGGCTGCAAAGGCAGACCTGTAGTTACAGTTTGAGTGGTCCCTCATGGGTGCCCTTGGACCTTAGTACCATATGCTAGGGACTGATAAGGGTACACCAGTGTCCATTCTGGGATGTACCTAAGTACTTATCTTACCAATTATGGGGAGAAAGCAAAGAGACTGGGGTCCTGATTAGCAGGATCCCAGTCAGACTAGTCAGAAACAGCATTACACTAGGCAAAAAGTGGAGGGAACCATTAAAGCAGATCCTACTTTCCTACAGACGTCGATCTCCTTCCTGCTCTGAAGTTTCTGCTCGGGACGTTCAAGGAGCCGTTCCCGAAGGCGTCACTTTTCCAAGTTGCAGAAATCCCATCAGAAGGGATCGAGGTCACTGAGGTCTCCTGTCCTCACGGAGTCATGACATCGTTGCTGGTTCCTCCCGTTCCTTACCGGTGGATGTAGCTCAGGAGTTGACCCAGAGTCTCCCTCCTTCTCCTGGAGCCGGGGTGACTATGACCCAAATGCAGGCATATTTTCATGCACTGGAATCCTTCTTTGGGTCTACAACTCCCCCTGGTGCGCCTTTAGTCCCCAAAAAGGTGAGATGGAAGGGACTCTGATTGGGAGCACACTTACTAGTTCGCCCTCTGCACTGGTCGAAGACCTTGACTCTGTACCTTGAGTCATTCCAACGTCTGGACCCAGCCCGGTGAGGCTTCCTGTTGTGATGTTGGTGGTGTCTGATGAGGTGGGCACAACTCCAGTCAACGCTGGAGACACCATTCAGGGTGCATGTCGATACGACACTGCTTATAGCCACTGCAGTTCCTGCACCTTCTCCTTTACAAATTGAGGATGAGGCTGGTTATGTTGCTATTTCTCCAGTATTGCAGGAAGATTCTGCAGACACTGGGGACGTCAACTGCTTGGTTGATCCTGGTCAGCCTTAGGTAGGAGGTTCTTGGGCGACATTTGGTGGAGATAGTCGTCTGCAACCGTCTCCTAATTATGATCTGCTTTCTCTGCCATGAATAAATGTAAATGTCCAGTATTTGTAAAGCGCAAACAATTACCCAAAGGTGTCAAGGCGCTGGGGGCCCTCAGGAAGATTAAGCAAGCAATTGCCCAGAGTCACATGGTGCTAGGCTGATCTGCCGCCGGCACCGGGGAACAAACCCTGAGTCCCCGGGTTCCGGTGTCAGTTGCCCTGGCCGCTGCGTCAGTTGCCCTGGCCGCTGCGCCACACCACAGCGACGGAGGCTAGTGCAGCTTTCGCTGAAGCTATTAAGAGAGCTGCTGGAATACTAAAATTGCACCTTCCGTCGAGTGACTTTGTCATCTGATTGTATCTGCTTCATCAGGGTGGCATAGGCGTTGAACCTTTATTACCTTATGTAGAGTCTCTGTACGACATTCTCCTGGGTACTTGGGCAAGGTCGATATCAGATATCAATTCAAAAGATCTTTATTTCGGCATTGTGCCATAAAAGAATATAGTGATTAAAAAACATTGTAGTATTAATGACAGTATAAATTCATTATGTAAGAGGCAATTGCAGCAAAATTTAACGACACAAAAGGGTTATACAGATTACATAGGTATCAGCCGTAGTTAAAAAATATTAAAACAATAAATAATATCATCTAACATATAAGAACATGTAAAAAGACAATATGCCATGGGCTAAGAGTAGAGGATTAAGTGCGTTCAATCAATGACCTGCGCTTAAACCACATAGCAGCCAAAAAATTTGAAACGGCAAATACAGTTGATCCAGTTGTGTCAGTTTTTAAAATTCTGAATGCCTGAATGCATCTTCGAAGGCCCAGGTTTTTGCATAGGGGAACCAGCCAATAGTTCCTGGCCTTAGAGTAACCTGGGCAAAAAAATAGCACATGCAACTCGTTTTCAATGGCAGATTTAACCGTATGAATTCTTTCTTTATGTAAGCAAGCCAGGGGAATTTCCCCGAGCCGGGAAAAGACAAAATCTCCTTGAGTTCATCTCTATAATGTAGCAGCTCCGGGGTAACCCAGAGTCTGCGCCAAAATCTCAAGAGTTTGAGTGCTAGCTCTTCGTGTATTGGTCTTATACCCAGGTCGAGCCTTAGGGGAAGGAGTGGTGTACTCGATGGAAGAGCTAATAGCCCTCTTAGGAATTTGTTTTCGGTCGTGGTGATTTCGAACCTCAGTGAGTAGCCCCACAGTTCGCCCCCATACATAATAGCACCCCTAGCTTTTGCCTTATAGATCTCAATAGGTGGTCTCAGAGGTTTGATTGTAGATTTATTAGATGCTTTGAGGATACCGCCTGAAAGTTGGGCCCGTTTTAACTGGGATTTTACCTGCAGCGGGCCCCAGGTAAGATTTTCATTTAGTGTGACCCCAAGATAATCAAATATACTGACCCTTTCCAAGAGTATCGGCCCTAAGCTGGGGTTCACCCTGGTCATTCGTGGAGGATTGAAAATCATAAATTTAGTTTTAAAAGAATTGATCTCCAGGCCTCGAATGGTGCAAAAATCCTGGAAACCATCCAGTATTCTCTGGATCCCCATAGGGCTTTTGGACAGCAAAAGGGTATCATCGGCAAACATAATTGCCGGTACCCTGTTGCTGGCCAACTTTGGGGCACCGTTGTGGGGGACTCCATTAAGATGCTTGATCACTCCATTGACATAGAGGCAGAACAGGGTCGGTGCAAGGACACAGCCCTGTCTTACCCCCATGTCAACGGGAAATCTAGATGAAAGTGAGCCATTTTTCCCACACCTGACCTGCCCAAAGTTCACCTGGTGGAGCCTCATCAAGACCATCAGAAGGTGTGTGGGTATGCCAAGATCAAGAAGGACGGCCCAAAGTTTGGCCCTGGGGACAAGGTCAAAGGCGGAGCGGAGGTCTACAAATACCGTATAGAGGCTGCCACCCTCTATTCTCACTGTTTTCCAATATAGAAGTTGGAGCTGGAAAATTTGGTACACAGTGGAGGTATTCTTTCTAAACCCCGCCTGATAGGGACTGAGAGTTGCCGACTCATCCATCCAATCCTGGATCTGGTCCAGTATGAGTCTGGCAAAAATCTTCTGGGGGACGTCGATGAGGCTGATTGGTCTGTAGTTGGATGGGAGCAGAGGTGAGCCCTTTTTAAATATGGGCACTATCTCTGCGCCCAGCCAAGTACAGGGAACCGTCATGCCTCTCAGAATCGCGTTAAACATAATCTGGAAGGAAGGACTCCAGATTCCCGGCTCCTGCCTAAAGAGATCCCCTGGAAGTTAGTCCAGGCCCGGGGCTTTCCCAGTGGCAAGTTTGGAGATTGCATTACAAACTTCTTGCACCGTAAACTCGGTCGTCTCAGGGTGGGATAATACAGCGGCCTGAACCGCTGAATCCACTGTGGGATTGGTGAGACCCTCGGGAGAATATAAAACCCGATAGTGCCCTTCCCAGGCTTCAGGGGCTATATTCGGTTGCTGCTTTCAACTCACCACTACCATTATTTACTATGTTCCAGAATTTACGGAAGTCCTTAACTTCAAGTGCCAATGAAAGACTGGACCATTTTTCATGGTCCCATTCTTCCTTGGCACAGTTGACTATCCTCTTGTAATCTACCCTCTTAATTTTAATTTTTGTTCTGTCATTATCCTTGATGGCCAACAAAAGCTCTTGTTTCGCCCGCCTTTAGGCTGCCGTGTACCAAGAACAGTGTGAAGCCCTTTTGGTCCTCCCAGTTACCCGTGGATTCAGTAGCTCGGCCAAAGTTAGAGAGACCCTATTGTTAAGTTCCTCTAATTGAGATAGATAATCTTGGGATGAAGGTTGGCCAGTTAGTATTGCGAGCTCATTGAACATGGGAGAATTGAATTGCAGAGATTCCCTAGTAATTCCGGATGTTCGACTAATTTATGCCAGCTAACTCTACGTCTGTTATTAGAGACGGTGAGATTACTGTCGTTCCCTTCAGAAGATGCATCAACGCTTCCACAGCTGTAGGGTAGACCCAGTTTTAAAATAAGAGCATTATGGTCACTGCCTGCACTTGTAACAACATTAAAATCAATGACCAAAGGCCACAGTCTTGTTTCCACCAGTATATAATCATGAAGAGACATCTGTCCCGGTTTATTATAGGTATATTTAGCTGGGGTGTCAGAAGGAGTACGACTGTTACAAGCCCGTAAGGAATGGTTTAAAGTGAGTGACAGAATTTGAATAGTTAACGGGGTCCAAGCCTTTGTTGAGGGAGCCTGGATTGCAGGTATGGACCAGTGCTCGTCCTCTGCAATAAGTGCATCATCCTTTAAGCCTTTAAGGGGTTCATAATGACAGTTCAAATCACCGCCTACCAACAATTGGGTACCAGTCGAAATTGTTGGAATAAAGAGGAAAAGGTCCTCAATTGTACTGGACTCACTAGTTGGGCTTACGGGGCGAGAATATACATTAATCAGTGCAATTTTTGATGTGTCTGGCCAAGTAAGGACCACACACTGAATATCTATCGAGTTAGTATTCAAAACCTTAATTGTACAACCATGGTGAGTACCCACCCAAATAGTGAGGCCCCCGGACGGGCGGCCTCTCCCGCCCCAGGCAACCGGGACCGAAAATGTAACAAAGCCTATCCGGTGTAACTCGGTGAGTGCCCATGTCTCCTGAAAGAGACAGACGTCACTTTCGTCCACAAAAGAGCCCCAATCAGGGCAGGTCAATTTGCTGGGGAGCCCGACAGATTCCATGATATTTTAAGTGAATTTGGCCCTGGGCCCTCAGCGTTTTCCCTGAGTGAGATCATGCTTCCCATG
The DNA here is from genome assembly GCF_964261635.1 of Lissotriton helveticus. Lineage (NCBI taxonomy): Eukaryota > Metazoa > Chordata > Amphibia > Caudata > Salamandridae > Lissotriton > Lissotriton helveticus. The sequence goes on along the minus strand of NC_136071.1, from coordinate 348,177,155 downwards.
TTAGTCCTGCCACTGGGTACACAGGGGGCGGGGATGTGTTGATGACCTCAACTGCAGAAACACAGGGCTTATTGCAACTACCAGTGGGGCTCCTGTTATTAAGCAATAGTGTTGGTGTAGGCTCCCCACATCCGCCCACCATCCTTGGCATGTTAGTGCTACCTATTTTCCTTTTGTCTGGGAGACCAGCCAATGTCATATCAGCTATAACAATGTCATGTGCTGCCCCCCTTGAGGTCCCCTGATTGGGCCACCGTCAGTCCACCTGGTCTAAGCTGCTAAACCTATTTTGTAGGATTATGGCCGGTGGGCCTGGAAGGTCTCTGTGCCACCCCGGACCACTTTCTCCCTTCACCTGATTCCAGGGTTGCTCAGTGCCTTGGCTAATGCCAGTTTGCCCCTGGGGATAGTAGTATGACAAAGGGAGCGTCAGTAAAGCTGTGTTCGTACAAGACTGACCCCAATGACAAATGTGAGACACCGTCCATGTGTCTCTGAAGTTAATTAGCACGCAATCCCCGTTTAGATCCTTTGCCCTATTGCCCAGCCAAGAAACCCTTCGAACAAGTAGTATTTCACTGGTTACAGTTGGTGGCAAGGGCCTGTGTTTATTGAGCCAGTCTGTAACCTTGTTCTTAAGAGAGCTATACGACTCCTCTTTCTCATTGGTCAATGCAGGAACCCCTGCTAAGACCACCACATAGGGGTTAGAGTCTGGTGGAAGATTGATTTGAAGGGGCTTTAAGTTACCTGGACATTGTAACTGTAAAAGTGCGTTAGGGACCTTACTTAGTGCGGGTTTTGGCCGTGAGTTTAGGTCCTGGCTAGCATTGAGAGCAGCAACTACACACCCCATTGTCCCTGCACCCGTTGACCTGCCCTCCTGGCCTAACAATTCAGCGCCGGAATCTCGTGGAACAAGCCCTGCCAGACCCTCTCCAACCAAACCAGTTGGAATCGCAGGTAAACATTTATCACCAGCCCTCTTTTGAGTTCCTACCGCCCCCTGGGATTGATTAGAAGCATTAGATAAAGACAATAAATTTGCTTCAATTGCAGCTAGTCTCGCAATAAGGGGAGACAAAAGATCAGAGAACACAACCCCCACTTTAATCCAAAAGTCATTGTTCATGGTGGGGACGAGCATTTTGTGGATCACCAATCATGAGTTCCACATCAGTGGGCGCTTCTTCTTCGACTTCACGTGGGCTCAGGGTTTGAGATTCAGGTTCCTCCAGCCTTCTTCTTCTTGATTTGGCGGAGGACTTTTTCATACAGTTACCCGTGTCCCGTTTCTTTTTAACTGCTCTTTTGGGCTTAGGTGATAGATCTTTTATCCTTAACGGGTGGGCAGTCATTGACCTTGTTTTCGGGTGTGATGACTCAACTGGTGACCTTGGATCTATTACGAGGGGTGTCTGAGTACTTTCCAGTGAGTTTGTCACCCTGCGGGGGGAAGAAATGGTGCAAGCCAGGCTCTGTGCGGATACGTTAACAGATAAGAAGGCAGCCCCCAGCTGGGGAGAGTGGACAAGTGTGCCCATCAATAGCCGCCGTTCTGCGACTGCTATTTCTTGCTCAAGGACATTCGATGCTTTGGTAAAAAAATAGTCCAATGTTCCCATCATGCCCCCGCTTTTCAAATTCGTCTTGTCCTTCGTGACACCCATCGCCATCTCTGATAATTGATAAACAGTTCAAACCCCCTGTTGGTAAATCAGATACTGGACTTACCGGCCAACTTGTTACTTCCGATTTTCAGGCCAGGTGTTAGAGAGTGGACTCAAACGGGCCCGCCATTGGCCCGGGCGCGCGTCCCATGCAGCGGGGCCAGCTCACAGTTATTAGAGCTGTGTGACCTCAGGGGGAGGAGCGCGGTGATGGCAGCGGAGACTCCTGGTCCTCGGAGTCCCGCTGGTTCCCTCTACCCCCTCCGGTATGGCAGGCTGGTCTGTGGTGTAAAATCAGTTGCTGGCAGCCACCCTCGGTGTACTCACGTTAATGTCTCATATTACAAATGCCTCAGAAAATGTCTCAGAAATTTTCCTTTACGTCCTACTTAAAGCGTCAAGCCAAATGAGCGAGTCCTGTGAAGATGAAGCCGCCAGAGCCCCAAGGTAGCAGAAACCCAGGACCGCATACATCACACTGTCAGAGCGTTCACTGGGAGCAGAGGCAGCCGACCAGAGAAACCAGCAGATTAGGCAGAGAGAAGGGAAAAAAAGGCAGACTTCCCGCCTTACTGCCTTCAGCCAATCAACGAACCATCATGAAAACGAAAGGCCAGCAAAGTTAGGCAAGAAAGGCAGACTTCCAGCCTTACTGCCTCAGTTTAATCAATGAAGCCATCATGCAAACGAGACTCCTCAGTTCTCCGCAGCCCTCCACTCAAATTAACTCCATTTCGCCGAGAAGCAGATATCTCTATGGATCGTGCCATTTTGCATCATCATCGTCCTGCTTCGGATACCCTGCTTGACTTTCTCGACACCCTACTGCTAAGGGCTTTGTTGTGCAAGCTACTACAGCTTCGCCAAGTTTGGAGGTTTCTCCTTTTCTTCCGCCAGGTAGAGAGTCTAGGTGGTTGGAGATGTATGACCGGAATATCTTTGCGTTGATCAATTCGGCCTTGAGGTCGTTGTAAACATCTTATGTGTTAGGTAGAGCTTCCTATACCTTGTGCGACTCTGTCACCCAACTGCTTCCTTCCCTTCCGGAAGGGGGTCAGGGCGTATCTCAGCTTGTGCAGGATGGTCGTTAGGTGGGAAAGTTTAATACTAAATCGCTAATGGACACAGGAGAGTCTATTGGCAGAACTATGGGTCGATCAATTGCTCTCCATAGACCGCTTGGTTGCACAAGTCAATATTTCCTGATAATTGTCGGGAGAGTTTGAAAAGTTTGCCTTTTGATGGAGCCTGTTTATTTGACTACCATGCTGATTATGCAGTACAGGGCCTCATTGCTGGCCATTTGTAATTTGACCATATCGGGTCTTTTGTTAATTTCTTATGTATTCATGGCTGTGGTTCTTAGGTTTAAGGATTATCTCCTCCGTCTGCTATGTCTTGTAGGGTTGAAGTGTTAAGCACTACTTTTTGCATGTAATAAGGTTTGTCTCCGGATTTAACTTTTTTAAACTCCGGATGGTATTTACAGCTGTGTAGCTGGTTTATTCTTTCGTTTTACTCTGATGAATAGCCAAGTCTCAAGAGGTTATAACCTTTGTTGGGTATGTGACTTACTCTACGTGGCGTATTGGTTTGCTATTGTATTGCTCTTCAGAAATACTACTTTTGTAGTCTATTTCTATACTATAGTTCTCTCTGATATACAGCTTAGTCCTTTTTGGGCTTCGTTTTATGTTCTCCTAAGGACTGTGGTAGTGAGCTAATAACCGCTACTTTCTTCTTGTGATACCTTTGGTTGATCCCATAGGCAGCTCAGAAAACTGTTTTTCAGACCCTGGTGACATCCAGACTGGACTACGGTAACATCCTTTTTCTGGATGTTGATAAAGCCTCTTTACATCGGCGACAGGTCATCCAGAATGCTGCTGCCCATCTTCTTTTTCATCTGCTGAGATTCACGCTTCTCCTCTACTCCATCAACTTCACTGGCTTAGAGTCAGATTCAGTCAGCGTATTGAATTAAGTCCCTCTGCTACATGTTTCGCGTCAAATGGGGCCTTGCTCCTTCTTACATTCAAAGCCTACTTACACTCTATGTTCTGTTTCAACAACTGCGCTCGTCCAGTCTTTCATTGTTTTCTGTTCCCAGGTTTCGGTTCACCCGTGTGAAGGGTCGCTCCTTCTCTTTGTCTTGGCCCCAAGCTCTGGAATGCTCTTCCGCTTGACCTCAGAAACTGTCAGTCCTTGGTGGCCTTCCATAATGAATTAAAGACTCTTTTAGTGACTCTGTTTGACCTCTTTGTTGTTTCCTCTGTAGTTCATTCTTTTATTTCTGTTTGGCTGTTGCAGCCTCTACACGTCCAGCGCCGGGAGTCCCTGTTGGGTAGCTGTACGCTTTATAAATGTAAATACAAATACAAATACAAATACAAATACCCTTTTGGGGAGTTCAGTTACATTTACACACTTATATGTTTTTTTTCTTAACCAGTGTATTCAGTGCAGTTTGTTTTCTCTTTTTGAGTAGATTACTTATTTATTTTGAATGCTTTAATTTTTTGAAGAGTTTGAGCAAGTTGGAGTGTTGCTCTAATTCAGAGTTTATACTTCTAGATGCTATTTTCTTGTGAGTTCTTCCTTTAGGGTAAAGGAGCAGTGTCTAGTGTAGACATGAATATTTCCTCAAATGCAGGCAATCCCTATCCCTGCTCTACCTTATGATGCAGTAAGTTGGCAGTTAAAGGTTTGTGATGCACGGGTTGGTTGATCGACAATCATCCATGGAAGCCTTGGAGACTATTTCTAAAATAGGGTTTTCTTTTTCCTATGATGTTCTTGATATACGTGGTTCTGTCTGATCCACATTTCCTGTCTTCTGGAGAGGATATACTTGTTACTTCAGCATTTCTCATTTCATGAGGAATCTTGAATGTTGTTTCTTGTAGTGTCAATTCTTTAGGCCACTATTTGACAGACAGTATTTTCTTATGGCAAGTCACCTATGGTGTTGTATTGGTGACGTAATGCCACCTTTTCTCTCTGCGTTGTGTATTTTTGCCGAACCTCTCATTTCAGAGTGTTTTTTTTGCTGTACTGTGTATACATGAGAAATATGCTGCTGTGTTTCATATATTGTCTTGTATCACAGGTGTTGTTGTACCTGCTGTTGTCAAGGATTTATTTTATAAGATGTTTAGAGCTTAACTTTTAGGTTTGTTACCTTTTTCAATATTATTGGAAAGTGCTTTTTGGAACTAGGTTTTCAGTTCTAGTTAGTTCTTATGGATGCAGAGTGTACATGACTGTATTATGTGTTACATATATATATATATATATATATATATATATATATATATATTTATTTATTTTTTTAAAGGGGAGAATAGAAAAAGATTTTAATCAAAGTTGCAGTTAGTTTCATTTCTCGCTTGCCTTGCTGTTTGAGCTTATTCAGGGCTCAAAATTGTGTTTAGTATGTCAGACTATGGCTCTGAAGGCCGTACGGAGGCAAGCTTTATACGTACTTGCATTCTGACTGTAGTTATTGGTCAGTGAAATTCTGTGAATTGCTGGATTGATTGGAGCATCTGGCGGCACATTTATGTTTGTGTGTGTGTGTGTGTATATATATATATATATATGTCTATATATGAATCTTTGTGGTAAAATGTTATGCAGTTGGTGCATAGAATGAATATGAATGTTCATTTTGTCCAGACTAAATTATTTAAACCATGGAGGTATTGTTGTTCATCTTTCCCTTGGGGAAATGAGTTTTGAAAGCCCTGGTGTTGTAGGTTGTTTCCGGCTATTGCCATGCCGTTCATTACCATTGATGAATGGTCTATAGAGTGTATGGTTTCTTCCCTCATGGGGATTATTCACAAGGGCACAGGGTTTCATGTAGCCCCGTGTTTGGTTGATTTTATTGGGGGTTCCTTTAACATATAATTTGCTGTTTCTTCTTTATTAATGTTTCAAAGATGTTTAATCATTTTTGGCACACTGTTCCACAACCAGTTTCTGTAGTGGCTCCATGATCTGTTGCGGAAGGTTTCACAGAAGAAACTGACGTCCGCACGCCTGGGGAGACTGTCTTTACCAGTTATAGCGTTACAGAAGGTAAGTAACTTTTACGTTTGGTACCAAACTACTCCTTTCAATAATTTCTTTGTACCACCTCAGAAGTGCCCCCTGAATCCCTACCAACCCTGGTATGGTCACTGACTGGCTGTGGGCAGCCAGCCACCACCAGACATGTTTCTGGACCCCTGGGTAGAGAGCACCTGCTTTCTAGGACCAGAAACAATGCACATCCTGGGCAGAGGCGTCATGGATGGCCCTCTGGATGGGCTAGTGCCCGAAGAAGGGTAGCTTTAATGGACTGCCCCCTTTGTATTGCGACCCGTAGCCTCTGATGCTAGCAACAGTGGCAGCCCCTGGTATACACCGCCACTTTGGGCGGTAAAGCCAACGGGAAAATTCAGAAAAGATAGGTGTGCCCACCTCTGCCAACCCCACCAGTGGGGGGAAACGAGGTGAAGCACACTTTTCAGTCCCCACCATCTTGAGGATGGGAGACCCCTCCAGCCAAGGCTAGGTCTATTCCTCCTCCCATAGGAGGGTGGCATAATGGATGGTGTAGTACCCCTAGGTGAGATGCCCATTGGCCCAATCTGCTATTCCCATAAACCACCTCCTAAATGTAGTATTTAGGAGGCTCCTCGGATCTGCAACAACCTAAAAAGTAAGAAGACACCTGCAGCAGAAGCCAGAAGATGACAACTGCCTAGGCTCCAGCTGCACTGGCCTGTCTCTAGCTTCAATGCCCCTGCGGCCTGTCTTGCAGCAGGGACCTCCAAAAACCCTGGAATGACTGTGGGCTTCAATAAAGACTCCAATCTCCTAAGGACAGTGGACCTGTCCAGAAGAAACCAACTCTAAAGATTCCGGACCCAGGCGGATCCTAGTCCCCAGCCCACTATGCACCTGACGCCCATGGCCTGAGTCTGAGTGGCTCACATGTGCAGTGAAGTCCCCCCGGCAATCCTGACCTCGTGCCCAGTGTTGGCTGACCTCAGCTGTCCTCTATGACGGCGCCTGGAGTGTGAATCCAAAGGCTACCTCGATCGCGTCGGCTCCGGTAAGAAGACTCTGATGTCCAAAGGCACCCCTGCCCCTTTGGACATCGCTGGTGGTATGGGCCACCTGGCCTTAGTGAGCCTGAACCAATGGTGCCCCTACAACCCTCTACATCCCAAATTAACTCTGCTGTCGCTGGTCTCTCTCCTGCAACCTCCGGTGCCACGCCTGCAACCTCCGGTGCCACGCCTGCAGCCTCTTTACTGTCAAGAAAACCCCATTGAAAAGTATTGGGTGCCTGATGTCGAATTTGCACCCAGCCGACCCTCTGCCACTGGTTGTGTATGTTTAGTGCTGCTTTGTGCCCCAGTGCTTAACCTAACCTTCAAACCTTGGCCCCTGGAACCGATTTACCTACCTGCAAGCAGTGTGGCTCCAGGCACCTGCTGTCTCTAGTGGAAAACATTGGTTGGACTCCGATCTGACTTTTTCACCCGGCTGCCCCAGTGCCGCTGGTGGTGCAGTTGTGGTACTTATCTGACCCCTGGCCCTTGTTGACGTTTGTCTCAGAAGACTGAAATTGTAAGTTCGATACTTAACTGTTTAACCGCAAATTTGTTTTCCTCATAGGATAACATTGGACAGTGTGAAAAAGTTTCTAAGAGTCGATTTTTTAAAGTGAAGATTACTTTAATTAAAAATGTACTTACCTTATTACCAAGACCTGGGTCTTAAAATTAACTACAAACAAAGTATACATTTATATAATTGGTCTGGATCTCCTTCTTGAGTTGTGTTTCCATTATTGATCATGTGTGTGCAATAAATATCTTACACTCCTCTGTGTTAAGCCTAAGGCTGTTCGCCCACACTACCATTAATAGGGCACTTTGGCTTTTGCATTGAGTCCTGTACATTTTTAAGGAACCCCTGGACTCCCGGGCACAGTATTACCACCTAGTGATAATATCATATAGAGAGCCAGCCTCCTACATTACCTGTTTGGGGACAAGGCAGACTGCCCTCGAGCAGTTCAAGGAGAGCAAGGCCATGGCAGACTCCCCAGGCTCATCTGCCCCACCTTGCCAGCCGCATCAGCCCTACTGCTCTTTTTGCAGCTTTGTCCCCCCACACCACCAGCCGGTCCACCTCCTTAAGACACCTAGCAATTTTGTGATCAAGGCTGCCCAGTTCATTAACCCCCCCTCCTCCACAGCCCCACCTTCCAAACCCCTTTAGCATGCCTTTAGCAGAGCACAATTACCCAGTGGAAGGCCAGATCCAACGATTTTTGCCAGTTTGACAGGCCACAACTCCTGTCTCCTGCAAATTGTTCAGCAGATATATGACCTATATTTTAATATCTCACAGTCACACCCTCCATCGTCCCCCAATGACTGACGGAGGACCATCTGTCCATTATCGGCAGGAAGTGCAAACCCTTTTGGCTGTTAAGAGGGTACCCACGCCAGATGTAGGACGTAGTTATTATTCCCACTACTTTCTGGTGCCCAAGTAGGACAGAGGCTTTCATCCTATTTTAGACCTGCGCTCGCTGAATGACTTCTTCTTGAAGGAAAAATTCAGATACTCACACTAGCCCAGGTCTTGCCTGCCCTCGACCCTGCAGACTGAATGGTGGCATTGGACCTGCAAGACTCCTATTTCCATAAACCTGTCCTGCAGGCCCTTCCGTTATATATACCGTTGATGGTGAGACAGGAGCATTTTCAGTTTGCTGTGCTCCAGTTAGGTCGCACTTGTGCCCCTCAGGTGTTCACGAAAGTTAAGGTTGTGGTGACTGTACTCCTTCAGAGGTAAGGGGTACAGGTCTTCTCCTACCTCAACAACTGACTGTTGAAGGTGGGCTAGTACCAGGCAGTCGTCAACCACCTTCAGACTGTGGCGAACCTCCTTTCATCTTTGGGGTTCACAATCAACATGCCAAAGTTACACCTGGCTCCTTCTCACACTCACCCCTTCATCTGAGCCATCCTGGACACGGGTCAGTTTCTGTTTGGTACCTTTCTAGGACATTCAGGCTATGATCCCAAACTTTCAGCCTCTGTCCTGGATTTCAGCGAGGTTGACACTGAGGCTGTTGGGTCTGATGGTATTCTGCATCCTGCTGGTTGAGCATGTCTGGTTGCAGATATGCAGGCTCTGCAATGGGATCTGAAGTCTCAGTGGGCCCAACATCAAGGGGACCTCTTCGACCATGTTCAGATTTCGGAGGAGACTGCAAAAGGTCTGCAGTGGTGGTTACTGGACCACAGTTGTGTCCGTGGCAGACCCCTCTCCCTTCCCAACCCAGAACTGACCCAGGTAACGGATGCATCTCTTTTTGGTTGGGGTGACAGTCTGGAAGAGGTAGAGATGAGAGGCCTTTGATTTCTGACGTTGTCCCAGCCCTTTCTGTAGGTGATGTCCATCTGCTTGGCATTGAAAGCCTTCCTTCCTTCCTTCCTCTTATCAAAGGGAGGCTGATACGAGTGCTTATGGACAACACCACCGCCAGTGAGGGGTCATGGACCCTGTGCATCCAGGACCCTGTACCTCTGCCAATGTTGGACTGCTAGGGAATTTTCCCGGTGGTGAGCCCCCTGACAGTATCTTTGAATGCCAGGGCAGATGAGCTCAGCAATCGGTCCCTACCGGATCATGAGGTGTTGTTGCACCCAGAGGTGGCTCAACTGTTCTCCACCCCGAGAACTCGCAATGTCAGCACTTCTGCAGGCTGAAGATTCCAAAGCATCTCTCACTCAGAGGCTCTTGAATGCCTTTCCAGTGGTCCCAAACCTGCTAAGTTGTCAAGAAGATCAGGACCGATCGGGCCCAAATCATGCTAGTACCCCAGATTGGGCACGGAAAGTATGGGATCCAGAGCTCCTGGGCTTCAGCATCTGTCCTTTGATTAGGCAATCCCTCCAAGAGTGTCTACTTCCACAGCAGCAGGGGAGGGTTCTGCACCCGGACCATGGCAATCTCCATCATCCTGCTTGGAGATTGCGCAGCAACAGTTGAATACCTTTGACCTTCCTCCGGAGCAGGTTGATGTTATCTTGGCAGCAGGTATCCCTCGACAAAACTGTTTACTCCGGTCATTGGGACAAATTTGTGATATTATGTGGTACTCGACAGATAGACCCCCTCCACGCAAAGTTATCTGTGGTTTTGTTGCATTTTGTTTGGCCCTTGCTTAGCAGAGTCTTATTCTGGGCATGTTAAATGGTACTTTTCGGCTCTTGGCCTTTTTGTGTTTGCTGAATCAGCCCTCATTGTTTAAGTCTCCAGTTCTTATGCCCTTTTTGAAAGGTTTACAACATTTGTTTCTTTCCTCTCCCTTAGTCATGCCACAGTGGTACATTAACTTGGTCGCCTCTCGCATGAAAGAGCGCCCCAACTGAGACATAAATCTCAGCCTTGCGCCTTTTGTTTTGTTTTTACTCAGGGTAGGAGACCCACTTATTAAAATTGTCATTTTTGGTACTCCCAACCCTGTTTTAATTCACATTTTTGACGTCTTCACTCACAAGGCCCCTCACCCCCACAGCCCCAAACGGCTATTGGAAAAAAGATCTCCAACAAAGTACCCCTCATTGGGTGCCCGTCGGGTATTTCAGCGCCGACCCGACAAGGAGCAGCCCGATGATGGACAATGTGGAGCTGAGTTTCTCTCCCCTTCAGCAGCAGGAACCACAAAACCGCTTATATTGGGACCTTGGCAGCCACATGGCCACAATGAACTGTAGTAGCCATCACTGCAGACAAGTGGCTCCTAGAATGGTCTATTGATGCTATGCCCCCTCATTCATTTCTATCCCTCAGCACCTTCCACCGCCTGCTGATGGAGGACCATCTGTCTGTCTTACAGCAGAAAGTGCAGGCCCTTTTGGCCAAAGAGGCCACATAGAGGGTTTCAGCCTCAGAAGTAGGAGGCGGGTGTTAATGCGTCTACTTCCTTGTGCCAAAGAAAGATGCAGTCCTTCGTCTTATTTTAGATCTGCACCCTCTTAACGCTCTCCTGTGGAAGTCCAGATGCTCACACGATCCCAGGCCCTGTCTGCCCTAGACCCTGGAGACTGGACCTTAAGAATGATTATTTTCACATCCCTGTCCTGTAGACCCACAGACTATACCTACGGTTCACCCTGGGTCTGGAGCATTATCAGTTTGCATTTCTCCTCTTTGGCCTCACCACTGTCATTCATATGTTCATGAAAGGGATATCGGTGGTCGCAGCACACCTTTTGGAGGTCGGGAGTACCAGTCTTCCCCCTACTTCGATTACTGGCTGCTAAAGGTGGTCTTGCCCCAGGCCCCAGGCAATCGTTAACCACCTCCAGATGATGGTGACCCTCCTAGCATCATTGGGGTTCACTATGAAGATGCCTAAGTCACACCTGACTCCTTCGAAGATGCTCCCTTTTATCGTAGCCATTGTGGATATGGTGTGGTTTCTTTCTTTTCCCATGAACAGGACATTTAGGCTATGTCCCCGATGTTTCACCGTCTGTTGATTTACTGCATCCTGCTGGGGAAACATGCTGTAAGGCATATGCAGGAACTGCAGTGGGACCTCCAATCTCACTGGGCACATAGGGCAAATTTATCAGATTGTATTCAGATTGCAGGCAAGGCTGTGAAACACCTGCAATGGTGGTTGCTGTACCGTGATTGGGTTAGTGGCAGGCCCCTCTCTGTTACTCTTCCCGGAGCATACGGTGGTCAAGGATGCATCCCTGCTGGGTTGGGGAGGCCATATGGGAGAGATTGATACCATATCAATCTATTAGAGTAGAGGGTGATCCGCTTGCCGCTGAAGGGCCTCCTACCCACCAAGTGAAGTCTGGTGTAGGAATCACCCTCTGCACGACTGCTATGTGATACAGCAACAAGCAGGGTGCTGTGTGGTCTTGGATTAGATGGCTCTGCTCCTCTGGAACTGGTTAGACTACCAAGGAATTTCTTTGGTCCTGAACCACCTGGCTAGACATTAAACCATGGAGCGGATGAACTGTGCTGGAACTGTGCTGCAGCTGCCCAGCTGGACTGTTCCCATGAGGCACAGGGTCAGACTGATTTGCATATGGCCATGTCTGAACTGGGGTGGCAGAGTGGGCTAAAGAACGGTGATGGATTAAACCCAGATCAGTTGACTGGGGGTGAGTGCTTGTATTGTCAACGCTCCGTCCATCATTTCCTTTGGTTTTTCTTTGTTCGCCATAAGTTGGCAGGGTATGCTCAGACGTGAGTCCCTTGCTCACTTTGCCACTGGATTCAAGCAAGCTGGGCTGAAGACGGCTGAAATGCCAGAAACCGGTCCTCTGTAGCTTGTTTCCGGTCCAGGGAAGGCATGGCTTGGCAGTTCAGGCTGGACTGTTCCCATGAGGCACAGGGTCAGACTGATTTGCATATGGCCATGTCTGAACTGGGGTGGCAGAGTGGGCTAAAGAACGGTGATGGATTAAACCCAGATCAGTTGACTGGGGGTGAGTGCTTGTATTGTCAACGCTCCGTCCATCATTTCCTTTGGTTTTTCAGGGGATCACAAATGGCAGATACACCTGGAGGTGGCACAGGATGTCTTCTAGTAATGGGGCGAACCCTGGCACGATCTTTTTGCCACTGCTGAGAATGCGCCTTGTCAGCATTTCTGCTCAGTGGAGTTTAGAAAACAGCTCTTGTTCAGTGACACTTACCATATTGAGTGGAACTCAGGATTCCTGTAAGCCTCCTGCCATTGTGTCTCAGTCCAGCATTCTAAAGAAGATCGAAAATAACTGAGCCCAAGTAATCCTAATGGCACTGGATTGGCCCAGTAGAGTGTGGTACCAAGAACTCCTGGGCATGAGCATCTGTCATCCGAACAACTGCCACTTCGGGAGGATCTGTTGTCACAGCAGCAGGTCATTGTGTTGCACCTGTGCCTGCACACTTTTCCTCTCCATGCTTGGCGATTGAGCAGCGACAGTTGAACTCCTTCGGCCTGTACCCAGAGGTCATTGATGTCATATTGACAGTGAGATGTCCCTCCATATTATCAGTATTGGGACCGATTTGTGAATTGGTGCAGTACCTGTCAAATGGACCCTTGATTGGTAAATGTGTCTGAAGTTTTATTGCTAGTTTGCCCCTAGCCCGGCAAGCATTTGCTTTGGTCATGGTTATTGGCTGTTTATTGGGGCTTTCGGCTTTCTTGCTCGACCAGCCTTTGTTATTCTGCAGTTAGAAATAGCCATCAGAAGAACAAGTCACTTACCTTCAGTCACGATGTTTCTTGTGGTTAGTCCACCTAAGTGCAGAGTTTTCACTGCCATCTAAAAGGTCTCAGGTTAGAGAGTCAACACTGTCTCTTTCAATATGTTCTACTCTGCATCTCAGGGTGCCAAAGTAGGAAATAAGAAACTGGCATAAGAGCACAGGGATGGTGCTTAAGGGCCGCTCTGCGCTGTACGGAGTTCCCTCAGAGCTACACTGCGCCACCTACTGGCATCCAAGAGCATTGATGAAAGAATTCTCCGGATCCAATCTGACACCTAGAGATATTCTAAAGTTGCGGAATCTGTGGTTACATAGAGTACCAACTAGAAAGAGCATTACCAAGGGAAGCAACTTGTTCATCTAATCTGGCACTTTAAAGAGTTTCAATAAGGAATATGTAGGTGTAATGCTATCCATCTGAAACAACTTTACTGAACGTAAGTACATTCAGCCTGATTCATCAAGCCGAAATCGGCTGGCAAAGGGCCAGATTCTGAGAATCTGGCCCTTTGCAAGCGCTATTTTTGCATTTGGGATTCATCATCCCAAATGCAAAAATCGGTAATAGCGATTTCGCTATTTTGCGAGGAATTACATTTAAGGAATCTCTATTTGAGATTCCTTAAAAGCAATTCATCATCCATTTAAAAATTGCGAATTCGCAATTTCGGCCCTCTATTTACCGCGAGGTCAAACCTCGTGGTAAATAGCGAAAACTTAGAAAAATGCTTTTAAAAGCATTTTTCTAAGTTGCATGTTGCACACACACATGTCCTTTGGATTAGCTAATTAGCTAATTGCTAATCGCAAATAAGGAATACTCCCCATTCATTCCTATGGGCCTTTTGGCCCATAGGAATGAATGGGGAGTTATTCCTTATTTGCGATTAGCAATTTGCTAATCGCAAAAAAGGAATGTGTAGGAATCGCAATTCTTTATGCAATTTCTACATGAATCCCGTTTTGCAAGTTCTTAATAGCGATTCCTTATGAATCGCTATTAGGGGCTCGCAAAACGGGAGATTGATGAATCAGGCTGAAAGTTCTTTGATGCTGTAGAGCAGGCAATATTAAAATCATATGAATATGTGACCACCTTTAACGAGGAAATCTTTAATTAGCAGAAAGTAACTTTCTTGCTGGGCCCACCTACTATAGATCTACGTTTTCACCTTCTTTTCTTCAAACTTTATTTCCATCCTTGGTTTCTCCCTTTCAATACTGTTTCCAAATATGTTTGTCAGCTGTCTTAAATAATGAACATCCCATTTTGGCTTTAGATAATATTTGTGATTCTGGTTTTCTGTTTTTTTTTTCTAGCTTTATCCACTCCAGGATCCCCAGGATATTGTGCTCGGAGGAGATATGCCCATCAGTTCAATTCAAGCTACCATTGCCAAGCTGAGTATCAAGCCACCTTTGGGCGGCATGGAGCCGACTGTCAGTTGGCAGCTTTCAAACTGTGAAACTGTAATGGAGCCTGCAAATGCCCCGGCTCCTCAGTCATTGCCTTCAACCCTATTCCAGCCTGATGTCACAGAGCCTGTGGCTGTACTGCCCTCTGAACAACTGCCGGAGTCTACCCAGACGGTGTTGCCTGTGACCGACACACCTGTAGCCATCCCTGAGATTGACAACAACCACATGCCGGAAGAGGTGGAGCCAAGACCCAGCAGAGAATCCCCAAGCCCCTGCGCAGCACCTTCCTCTTCCTCCCTAGATCTTCTGGCATCTTTGACTCCTGAGGCTTTTAACTTAGACAGTTCCCAGAAGGGAAAGCAGAAAATGAACAAGCAAAGCTTTCTGCAGCCTCAAAATGGTGAGGGGCTTTCTCGGGGAAGCAAGGCCAACGATGACCCGCTCAGCATGCTGGACCCTTTATGGAGGCTCAATAAAACCTGATATTAGATGTGAAGAGACTTGCAGCGCTCTCAGTGAGTCAGGTTTCATAAACAACATTGGTACTCTATGCACCTTTAATCAACATTTCATTGTAGCCTGGTTGCAAAACTATTTAACGTTTATTAAAACGCATATTTCTACAGATCATTAATCCCGATAAGTCAAAGGTCAACCTTGCCACAATCCTGACTCTTGATCTGAAGAACCTATAATCAAAAAATGAACAACTGTGACTGATGCACACACACCCCTTTCCCCCAGCCCCACCCCTCCTGCTCCCTAAGTTTAGGAAAGGAACTCTTTTAGGAGGACAGAGCTTTTACTGAGCTGAATCCACAGCATTGGAGACGTATGCGGTTACAAACTTACTTTGCCTGTCAAGCCACTATTTCTGAGCTTGCAACCTTCCTGGGAGTAGTTCTTTCTTATGCTGCTCAACATTGCTAGTGCTGTAAATGAACATGCTTCGTTGTCTATGACTAACTGTTCCTGTGCATGCTATTGCTCATAGTCATGAAAGTCAAGAATGTGCTTTGGGTCCTAGGCAGAGATCATGTTTGATGACTGAAAGATGTCTACCTCTCACCCTCCAGCTCATATGTGGAAAGCCAGAGGAGGGTGGCAGTCACAATATCATCTGCCTACTCTTGCACAAGGATTACTGCAAACGTGTACTAGTTTTGCGGGTACAGGCCTAAATATGCTTGTCTTCAAGTCTCCCCATGATTAGATGAGCCTGTACACACGTGGGGTAGAAGCAGGAGAGGCTGAAGTTAAAAAGTTTGAAATACTGCAAACCTAATTCTTGAACCATGTCATACTGCAGTGGATAACCTAAAATGAAGTGCTACAATAGAGCCTTCTTCACCTGGCGATGCCTATTGTTTGATACATTCTTAAAAATCGTGCATTATTTATAACAGCTCTCATCACCAGAGCAGATGGTTACCTTCACCAGGGTGTTGGTTTGCCTAGAATGGAGGATGCACCCTAGCTCTAGCAACTCTTTTTGTTAAATAGGTAGAGTTCTTGCAAATATGCCTGACTACAAAATGGGAAGCATCCCAAAATGCATGTCCACCTTAAAACAGGGAAGAGGCTGAATATTGGCATCATTCATTCTGAAGAAAGAAGTTTACTGTTAGTGAGCCCCAAGAATGGGGCTATGTTCCCAGACACTGGGCCTGACTAAGGAAAGTAGAAAGAGCACCACCGTTAGTGAGGGAGATCCCAGAATGAAGGAACAGCTTGGCCTTGATGAACTTCACGATCAGTGAGTCTAGAAACAGATTGGAGAAGAGTTTTGAGTGTGTCAGGCCAAATGTCTAACTGTAAGGGTTGTAGCACATTGCCCCTTTTTGGCCATGAAGAAGGGCTGAATTCTCAATCCAAACGTGCTCCCTCAGCCCTAAAAAAAACCTACTGTTTTTATTTAATCTGTACAAGAGGTTACCTGAAACCACTTTAGCTGTATCAGACTTTGATTTATTTTTAAATTGTTATTGTACTCAGCAGGTAAATACAGCACCTTAATAATTTAATTTTGTTCCTTGGAGATAGTGAAGTATTTTTTTTTTTACATTATGAACACTATATATTTTCTGTGCCTAGGTGGTAAAGGAAGTTAAAGATGGGGAATGCTTCATGCACCCTATGACTAAGTTCGGTTCAGCACCATGTTTTAATACTAGCCTTGCAACAGAGAGGAGGCAGGTGGGAAGACTGAGATGTCAGGACTTCATTTTGTGGCTGCCTTGGAGGGACATTCATAGGGGCCATTCTGAAGAGAAAATTAGTTGGCCATTTAATATATGATCCGCTGCATCTCTTGAGCTGGCATTCATATTATTTGCTTTGAGAACTCCGGTGTGTCCTCTTCAGGTACACCCTTTCCATCTTTGTGAAGCAGACCAATGCATAGACAGGGCAGGATAAGGTCCGTATATAAGTAGTGCCATCCAAAAAAGGAATTCTGACTTGGGCTTTCAGATTCCATGAACTTAGTTTGTCAGAACCCATGAGAAAGGTTCCATCAATTGGTTTCCAATGTTATCAGGTTTTTGTTCTCTGGTTCTGTCTTTGTGGGGTTTGGTTGCTTGCTTTTCTCACTGATTTTGTCTTGTAATATTTGTTTAATTTTAATTTGTCCCTCCTATATTACATGTTTGGGTCTGACATTGTAGCAAGAACTCCAATGCCTTAAAGCTGACGCATTTTCAGAACTATATTAGTTTAAAAAAAATGCATATGGCCATTTTGCCAACAGAGTTGTCCTGTGATACTGGAATTATGAGAGATGTTACTCAACGCGGGGGAAGATCATTCTATCAAAATGGAATTTTTATAGGGTATGTGAAGCCTACCATGCTTCGAACTTGGCACTTACAAACTATACACACATACACTCTAGGAACAGATGCTCTACCCACTTAAATATCTTGCGAGTAGAACTGCTTAAGGGATTTAACCCTGAACAGTCAGCCGTAGTGGAAACGGCAGCACGCTTGTATGCATGTTTTACCGCATTGGGCAGATGTGTCACCTCTGCTGTGCAAACACCTTATAGCCAAGACCACATTTTACTTAAGAATTGAACGATAAGTAGAATGCTTACACTAATATCGGCCACTGGGAACCGTTACATTACAGTCCATTGTTACCTTTTGCTCACTATGCCACTTCCAATCGGGACCAATCAAATGCAAATCTGCCTTGGTCCTGTTGAAACTGACAGACTGTGTCCCCTCTGCATTGTAATGCAACTCACCCAGCAGAGTTTGGCTTTTTTGGCTTCATCTTTGAGATGGAGCTTTGGTCTCATTGCAGAGTTATCTGTGCAACACCTGTGACACTTAGAGCATTCACTGAGGGGAAACAAAAAGTGATGAAACGTTCAAACTTAGTTAAGATCCAAGTCCTCCGAGTTCAACTTTCGTCCAATTACAATGTACGTTATAGTGTAGCAGTGAACAGAAAAGCGGAACCTTTTTCACACAATATTTTGTCCCCTCCTCTCACTTGGCCCCTCTTCTTCGTCCCTTTTCTGTGGGGTGTAGTGAAGAGCTATATAAATGACCAACTAATATCCAGTCCCCAAACTCTAATATGAGAATAATTCTAGTGGTCAGTACTATCTTTCAGATCTGTTACCAGATTGCCCAACCTGGTCAAACACTTGCTGATGACTTTAAGTACTACATCTAACGGTGCCTGTTCTTTCGAGTAACTGTTTATAAACAAAAAAATATTTTATTTCATATGCGAATTTTACTTTGAACCTAAGGGTTCTGTGCTGAGCATTGCTCTATGCTATCTCCTGATACAGCACACCTTACAATGGTAATCAAATCCTCTCTCTGTCTCATTTTCTCCAAAGTAAACCATCCTAGAGGGTGAGCAACCATTCTTCTCGGGAACCCTTTGTAAACATGTTCTGAATTATTAATTTTCCTTATTTAATGCATGGTGGCTAAATTGATAATGTACTCCTAAATTAGGCCAGTCTAAGTATGATATAGTGATAACACTCGTTTTTTTAGATGTGCTCTCAATCCCTAGTGTCACACTTTTCTTTGCAGTTCCCGTTCAAGAATGGAAATAGCAACATGTTATACGGTGGCAATAGCAACCTATTCATTTATTGTAAAAAAGGACAACTACTAATACCTGAACCGGCGAGCATGTTTCCTTTGACCATCAATAAACTGTCCAATTTTAAAGACGCTTGAATGCTGGTGTGGATAGAAAACAAGCCAAAGGTGAAATGCTTATTACATAACATTAGTTTGGAGAGCAAGTTTAGAATATTGTTAGCATCATACATAGTTATTTTGGCTAAATTACTTCCACAATACCATTAGAATCAAAAACGTTTGGTTTTCTCCTGTTCAAAGCATAATCGTTGGCTTCCAGAATAGTTGGAGAACAAAGACACTGAGTGTGAAATTCATAAATGTACTTATTTGTTCTAATGATGTGTAGGTTGTGTGGACCAAACATGTGCATTTCAATCTCTGAATTGGTTTTGATCTACTTTAAAAAGTGGTACTTTTGTGTAACCATTTGATGTGGATGAGGAAGTCCCGCTTAATGATCAGAGTTCCCGTTCCCCCGCAAATCCTGTGTGTGGTGACCAGAGAGGTCCTTCATCGTGTGGGAAGCAACTTGGCTGAGAGGACTCGGACTCGCTCCTAGGCTGTGAAAAACTTAAATATTGGAGCCTTAAAGCACATCAGCAGTTCTACTGAATACCAGCAAGAGTACAGAGGCAAGTAAAAAAGAAACATCCATCCATATCCAAGAAGACGGTTCATGTGTTGTCCATCTCTGATCATTTTGGTGCCTGAGAGGTTTGACCCTTCTGCGATGATAATGCCAATAACAAGTTTATTTCGTTTTAGATACCGCTTGGCTTACTCCTCCGGCCATAAAGTGGACTATTACACAAAACGGCCTCACCATGGTGGTCCTGAGAATTGTCTCGCTACTTGTTGCAATCTTTTTGAATAAATTGTAAATAAAATTAAAAAAAATCTCAAGTTTTCTTTTTATATGCGATATATTAAACAGCTTGTGTTTCATCTCCATTGTCTATGAAACTCTTGTTTCATTGTTATTGATAACATCTTTATAGTGCACACTACAATATTATGTCTTGGCACTGTGGTGCAGTGTTGCCTTAGTATAAGACGCTCAATGAGGGTCCACAGGACTGAATCATAGGTGAAGGTACCCCTGTCACTACTTAAATAGGAGGTTTTAACTTGGAAACAAAACCTAAAACACTGAGCTTTCCCTCTAGTTTAATCAGGCGTTGTGTTCCAGGAAGAACAAGAAGCTCCTGCTCTCCCATACTTTTCCGCTAGCATCAGTTGTAAATCTCTACCTGGAGAGACTCAGGCTCTTCCACAAGTGGTGGCACTCCATTTGGTAGCTAAATATTTAGGTTGTTTCCCCATATAGAACTTTGTGCACCATGCACAGTATTTTGGTGTCCTTCATTTTAAGCCGTTGGAGGGATCTGTGCCCCTTGGTTACTTGTTCATAATTCCATATGTACAAGGCCATCCTTAACCCTGTGTTTTGGTCCATCTGTAGTTTAAGTAAGCTGAAATTCCACTATAATAACATTTGGCTTGCCCATGTGTAAGTTTAGTATGGTTCCTAGTTCTCTTTGTGGATATCTGGAAGGGAATAATGTGTATCATCTTTAAAGTGTTAAAAAGGTATTTTTAACTATCTCTTTAAGTTGAAAAGTAATTGATTGTTTTTTATATGAATAAATAATGAGATGCTTTACTTTCTCCTTGGGTTTCTGAGGTTGCAATTAGGTGGGGGAGGACGCTTATTGTTGATTGGTCCTCAGTTCGAGCTCATCCAGGCACTGATTTTAATATGCATTCTGCCATATGTTGTTGCATATGGTGAAAGAAATACCTCTGTTTTAGTAAATAATACCTCCCATTGTAAATTGTGAAGCCGTTGCCATTTATCTTGCTTAAATGAGGAACAATACTCATGGATTTTCAGGAAACTAAGATACACAATTCAAATTTTGAAATGAGAATCATCAGTTGCATACCTTGGCGTTGATAAGCCATTTCAGTCCGGTCTGTATCAGAAAGAGACAGTTAGTTGTAGATTCCTTACCTTAGAATAACCCCCGAGCGTCAGACTGGATCCAGAGATTTTTTTTTCTTCTTAGCAGTACCCCTGAACATTGGTCGGAGGCGTTGGTCAGCTCCGCATCAGTAGTCAGCGTTGTGGTCACCAGTATGACGTTGCGGTGCCTACTTAGACGCCTCCTTTGCGCTCTGATATCAGTTTTCTTTTTTTGTGCCAGCCTAGTGCAGATCCGGAGAGAGCTACCCCCGTAGTCATTTTTTTACTAGCCTTTTTCGACGTTTTGTTGGCTTCTTTTTTGAGTCTTTGACTCTTGGTGCACGAGGAATGTCCCAACGCTAGAGCAGGTTCAAGCCTTGCGACTCATGTCACAAGCTGATGTCTGTGACGGATTCGCACCTCATGTATGTCTGGTGTCTGGAGCACGCCCACAAACTGAAGTTGTGCTCTGACCACTGAGCCATGAATCCATAGTCTTTGTGGGAGCGATCCCGAAAGTTATTGGAGGGCCGGCAGTCGGCTCTGCATCGTTCCCGGTCTCGTTCGAGAGGAATGTCTCGAGTCCGCTCGCGGAGCCCCCATACCTTGTCGCACTCTAAGTCTTCAAGGTCTTTGGGTAAGTCAAAGAAGTTGGAGAAGAAGCACTGGCCCTCTTCGCATTCCCCCCTGTTGGTCAGCTGACTCAATGCGGGACCCGGAACGTCTTCGCTCTAAGGCTCCATCTCCGGTGCCTTCTTCAGGGACAACTCCGCGCTTCCCCCTGTTTCCGGGAGCTGGAGCGTCCCCTGCCCAACTCCGCAAGCACCTCATCTTTGGGCAGCCTGACTCCGCCGGCGTGCCTTTGGGCCCCACGGAGGCGGTCGGGTGTGCTGGCCTTTGATGCTGGTGGCTCCGGCCCCGGCGGGCCCCCGCAGATCCAGGCCTAGGTCCAGATCAACGCCGGTCAATCTTAGTCGACCTTCCCAAGTCACAAACCCCTGGGGCTGCCAGTGTCCCCGGCCTGCGCCATCCCCATCCTCATCCCCTAGATGGACCCGGAGGCAGTCCGATGTCTGATCCAACGCCAGAGGGTACTTTTGTTCCACTGTTCATCCCTGGTGTTCCCTACCGCTCAGAAGGTGGTAATGAGGACTGGGAGGGATCGCTGGACCCTTTAGCAGACCAACTGGAAGAACCGGACAGGAAAGAGGACCTGGGTGACACCAGTGGTCTAGGCACTTCTCCAGACCTTGGTATGCTTTCTCCCACTACCGTGGCTTTGGAGGAGGGACCGTCCTATGCTGTGGTGGTGCGAAGGGCGACTGAGGTTCTGGGCCTTGAGATCCCTTCAGTGGCAATCTGGACTAACCTCCTGACAGAGGTGGTTAGGCCTGCGGGATCCTCCTCTTAACCCCTTCTGCCCTTCAACGAAGCCCTCACTGACGTCCTCTTGGGCACCTGGTCCAAGCACAGCACAGGGGCTTCTGAGGAAAGGACAATTGCCCGCCGCCATTGCCCAGCCCGAGCCTTAGGAAGCACATTTTCTCTTCCTCCAGCTTGGCACTATAAATCTGTGAATACCGCGTGCCTCATAGGTTGATACTCCCATACTTTCTGAGATACGGTCGTGCAGGTGCTGCCTCAGTGCCTGGAAGAGGCCCGGGCCGTTCTCTCCCAGGCAGTGGCGGATGGGCGAGACTCAGCCAAATTCACAATCAGATGTGGACTGGATACCACCAACTCACTAGACAGAACGATTGCCACGTCGGTAGTCCTTCGGTGCTACACCTGATTGAGGATATCTGGCTTTTCGGGGGATGTCCTGTCAACTTTGCTGAACATGCCCTTTGATGGCCGTCATCTTTTTGGCGACAAAGCAGACTCTGCGCTGGAGCGCTTTAAAGATTCTCGGGCTACAGCCAGGTCTTTGGGCCTCGCTGCGTCTTCCCGACCACTCCAGTCTGCTTTTCGCCCCTTTCGTGCCTATGGAAGGGGTGCCCAGAATCGACTGACCCAGCCTAGCCAGTGGTTCACGCAAGCTGCCCAGCCTTTGCATGGCCGCGGATGTGGGACCGAGTGACCCGGCGGGTCTGGGAGCCGGCAGAACGGCCAGTACACCCATTTCCCCCCTGCTCTTTTAGTCCGATGTTTCAGGCCCATCAGCGGCCAGCGGGTGGCAGGATTTGCCATCACCTCCCCCACTGGCAATCCGACACGTTGGATAGGTGGGTTTTGAAAATAGTCTGTAGGGGCTACTCCCTCCCCTTCAAGACTACCCCTCCCTCCATGCCACCGTCTTCGATCGCAGGTCGGAGGATAATTTGGCAGCTCTCTTGGTCAAGGAAGCTATCGAGAGGGTCCCTGTGCCAGAAGTAGGTTGTGGTTGCTATTCCCGCAACTTTCTGGTGCCCAAGAAGGGCAAAGGGCTGCGTCCTATTCTAGACCTCAGGGCCCTCAACCATTTCCTTTGGAAGGAGAAGTTCAAAATGCTCATGTTGATTCAGGTCCTGTCTGCCCTTGACAGTTTATGTTGGCGTTGGACTTACAGGATGCCTATTTCCATATTCCCGTCCTGCCAGCCCACAGATGCTATCTACAGTTCACGGTAGGCCATGAGCATTTTCAGTTCACTTGCACCTCTTTGGCCTTGTCAGTGCCCCTCGGGTGTTCATGAAAGTGATGGCAGCGGTCACAGCTCATCTGCGCAGATCAGGGGTTCCAGCCTTCCCCCTATCTTGACGACTGGCTGTTGAAGGCGGGCTCACCCCAGCTATCGTCTCCCACCTCCAGACTAAGGCGGACCTCCTGCACATGCTGGGGTTCACTATCAACATGTCGAGGTCACACCTGACTCCCTCCCAGACGCTCCCCTTCATCGGAGCTGTTCTGGACACAGTGCAGTTTCGGGCCTATCCTCTCGAGCAGCGAGTCCAGGATATTCGGGCTATGCTACCGATGTTTCAGCCTCTATCCCGGATTTTGGTGAGAATGACCCAGAGGTTGCTGGGCCTCATGGCCTCCTGCATCCTGCTGGTGGATCATGCCAGATGGCATGTGCGGGCTCTGCTGTGGGACCAGAAGTTCCAGCGGGCGAAGCATCAGAGTAATCTTTCCAACAACGTTCAGATCTCAGAGGGGACTGCACAACAGCTGCAGTGGTGGCTAATTAACTAAGATTGGGTCAAAGGCAGATTCATTTCCCTTCCCCTACCAGACCTAATCGTGGTGACAGATGCATCACTCATGGGATGGGGAGGCCATCTGGGAGAGGCAGAGATTAGAGGCATTTGGTTTCCGGTGGAGTCCGGACTCCATATAAACCTGTTGGAGCTCCAGATGATCTGCTTGGCACTGAAAGCATTCCTTCCCTCCCTCAAAGGGAAAGTGGTGCAGGTGTTCATAGACAATACTACTGCTATGTGGTACTGCAACGAATAGGGTGGGGTGGGGTCGTGAACCCTATGTCAAGAGGCTCTTCGCCTCTGGACACGGCTGGAACATTAGGGCATGACCCTGGTGGTTCAACACGTGGCAAGTTCCCTGAAAGCCAGGGCTGACTAACTAGGCCGTCGGAGCCCGGTGGATCATGAGTGGTGTCTTCACTTGGAGGTAGTGCAGGGTCTCTTTTAGCGGTGGGGAGTGCCTTGGTTAGATCTGTTCACTACCGAAGAGAACATGCAATGTCAGCAGTTCTGCACGGTGGAGTATCCAAAGCAGCACTCGCTCGGCTACACTTTTCGTCGCAAGTGGAGTTGTGTCCTCCTGTATGCCTTTCCACCTGTACCACTTCTACCCGAGTGTTCAAGAAGATCAAGCGCGACCGGACCCAAGTTATTTTTGTGGCTCCAGGCTGGGTATGAAGAGTCTGGTACCCCGAGCTCCTGAGCATGGTCATCGATCCTCCAATCGGACTTCCCCTTCAGAAGGATCTTCTGTCGCAGCAACACCCAAATCTGTTCAGATTGATCAGCGACAGTTGACAGCTTTTGATCTTCCACCTGAAGTCTGTAATGTTATTCTGGCAGCCAGGCGTCCCTCCACTAAAATGGTATACGCCTGTAGATGGAATAGGTTTGTGGCATGGTGCACAACAAAGGCCGGGGATCCCCTTTCCACCCCTCTTTCAGAGGTTCTCTTGTTTATACTTTCTTTGGTTCCGCAGGGCTCTGCTCTGGACACTCTTTTTTTTTTTTTTTAAACCTTTATTGTGCGTCAGAAGCATACAGGTACGGGCCCACAACCATTCCGGCCGGCCTCGAAATCGATTAGTGCACGAAAAAACAGGAGTAAAACAGCCCAGCAGTTACAGAGATGAAAAACAGCAACCAAAGCATGACGTATGAGAGAAGGGACCGCTGGGTTCAGGACAAATTAGGTTAATTTAAAAAAGTTTTTAGATGAAGAGGATCAGGCGCTTTCAATCCAACAGAAACACATGGCGGGCAAGGATCACAGCAAATTATCAACAAAACGAAGGGTGACAATCGAAAAATCAGCATAAAAAGATATAGGTATCAGGATGCGAGCACTTATTCACAGTATCTATCGGTCATCGCCCGCCCCATGGACGTGGAACATCCTAACGAATGGTAGTAATAAGACTAACAACAGAAACAAGTAGCAACGCTACACCTAGCACCATATTGACCCAAGAGAAGAAGGAGAAAGTAAAAAGAACTAAGAAAGAGAGGAGAAAAATAAGGCCCATAGAAACGTAAATGAAACAAAAAGCCCCAACCCCCCACCCTACACGCATGCTGAGGCTACGGCCTACCCCCCCCCTAGCAGTGTGTCTGTCGCCCAATAAACCAAAACCCGAAATTTAGAGTAAGAAAAGGGAAAAAAAGGAAAGAAAAAGAGTTAATATAACACCGGAGGAGGGCAAACCCAACAGGCTCCTGGACTCCCCTGCCATTAGTGTAATCGCCACCCCAAAAGAAACAATTAACTACTACAGTCTCTTAGTACATGAATAATGGGGGCGAAGCATCACGTAGTACGCCATTAATCAGGTCGTAGGGAATTGCCAGTCCGCTACCCCTCCAGCCCCACAGACACTAAACATTAGCGGAACACACTTAGCCCTGGCCCTTTTTTGTAAGTCCCCCGTGCCATGCCCTCAAAGGAGATGCCATCTCCGCAGACAAAGGAAGACAAAATGTCCACGCCCGGCCAGGGCGTAACTCGCCATCACAAAATGGACGCCGCCGGCCACGGACCGAGACTCCTCCATTGTAGCCGATTACTACCAGTTCCAAGTCCGAACAAGCATACCACCGCAAAGATACAGGGGCGAGGGAAGAGGCGGTAGTCACAGGAGGCAACAGTAGCTGAACCAGAGTCTGAGTCATCAGCGGTGTTGTGGCGGACGGGGCCACCGTCAAATGTTGGGAAAGGCGTCCTCCATAACAATGGAGACATGTAGGCAATCCGTCCCAGACACCCACACTATCCGGGATCGTCCATTCCCCTCCGCACCGAGGCAAAACCACAGGATCCTCCTCAAACATAGGCGGGGGCAATTCCGCGCGAATCTGGGGAGCATCCGAACACAGTTGCCCCAGTGTGATCGAAATATCGTCAAGCCTTCCACCAAGCGCCCGGTAGCCATCTCTCCAAGCAGACTGAAAGTCATTCAGAGCGGCAAGGACGTCGCGGCCAGACAGCACAGGCTGGGGCCCCCACATCGAAGAGCTACTCAGCGCCTCACACTCGCCCTCACCCATCACTTCAGCGGACAAGGTGCAATGCCCCATCTCATACAGGCACCCGTCGGGCGTTACCAGCTGAACAGGAGAACAAAGGCTGGGCTGGGAGAAGACCGGTCCGGGCAGACTGTTGCAGGAGTATCAAGGGCTTACAAAATGTGGACCCAAAAAGCAATCAGTGGCAGTGGCCATCTCCTTTCTATCGCAACCGCCGGCTTAAGTACGGGGGCGGCCAAGGATAACCGGGCAGGGCAGTAAACAAAGCCAAAAGGCTCACCCATCGAACTCCGCAGCCGGGATCAGTGCCACCGAGCCACCCCGCCGAGGACGTACCCCAGCCGCCCCATGCGACAGCCGGGCACCCACAGAGAGGACCGCTCCGGAGTTGCTGCTTCCCGGTGGGCCGACTCCGCCCAGGTCCTGCCGGCCGCCGCCGATGAGTCAGTGCCCGGCCATGTTTAGCCGTCTAGGGCTCGGCTCAGGGTCGCACAAGGCAATCGGTGAACTCCACCAAAATGTCAGTCTGCGAGGCCAGAGGAGACACCGGAACCGCGCATTCAGCCTCTGCGCGCATTCACCTTCACCCCGCTGCCATTCAATGCCGAAATCGTGCTCAGGATCGTCGTGCGGGGCTCAAAGGTACACGGAGCCGGGAGCTTACACGTCCGTGCTGATCGCCATCTTGGCTCCTCCCCCTGCTCTGGACACTCTTAACGGCTATCTTGAAGCTATCTCTGCTTTCCTTCGGCTGCCAGATCAGCCCTCTTTATTCAAGTGACCTATTGTAAATAGATTCTTTAATGGCATTACTCATCTCTTTCCTTCATCTCCCTTCATAATGCCCCAGTGGGACTTGAATCTTGTTCTAACATATCTTATGTGTACTCCCTTCGAGCCCCTTCACAAATGTCCTCTCAGGCTCCTCACTCTGAAAACTGCCTCCCTTGTTGCCGTCACCTCTGCTTGTAGGATGAGTGATCTTAAGGCTCTATCTTGCAAGCCCCTTTCTTCCTTGTTCGTCCGGACAAAGTGGTGCTAAGGACAAGGCTCTCGTTCCTTCCCAAAGTGGTTACACCTTTTCACATAGGACAAACAATAACTTTGCCCACCTTAATCCCACGTCCGCACCCTTCCAAAGAGGAGAAGAGACTCCACCGTCTGGACCCTAAACGTGCGCTGTCCTTCTACCTTGACCACACAAAGATTTCCGGGTGGATGATCACTTTTTCATTTGCTATGTAGGTGCCAAGAATGGTCGAGCTGTTCAAAAGTGTACCGTCTCTTGGTGGGTGTCCTTTGTATTAAAGTCTGTTATGCTTTAGCAAAAAAGGAACATTAAGTGGGGCTTCAAGCTCATTCCACTAGGGCTACGGCAGCAACCACTGCATTGGCACGTGGAGTTCCACTTCTTGATATCTGCCAGGTGGCCACTTGGCATTTTTGCACACGTTCACCAGACATAATTGCCTGGACAGCCAAGTCCACGTTCGGTCCTCCAGGACTTTCTGTTTGCCGAACCACCACGGGGGATGGTACTGCTGGGGTATCTATTCTAAGGTAAGGAATCTACAACTAACTGTCACTTTCAGCTGATCAAGTTACTTACCTTCGGTAACAATGTATCTGTAAGAGACATAGATGCGTTGTAGTTTCTTTACTGCCTCACCCATCCTCCCGGTCTGCGAACTGACTTCTAGGGATAGGGACTCCTTTAACAGGCCCTAGTTGTGGCTCACCAGTGGTCAGTGTCTTTCATGGCTCTGTGCTTCTGGTGTGAAAAATCGTGTCTGAACTGAGGTCAGCGCGCAGGGGTGATGTCTAAGTAGGCACCGTGGTCTCATCCGGCGACCACAACACAGACGACAGAAGCGGAGTCGGCTGCCGCCACCTACCGACGTGCAGGGCTACTGCTAAGAAACAATTCTGCTGATCCAATATGATGCCTGGGGGTAATTCTAAGGTAAGGAATCTACAACTAACCTATGTCATATCCGAAGGTAAGTAACTTGTTCAACAGTCTAGAGGGCTACAAAATGGTGAGCTTAGCCCATCACTTAATTGCTCCCAATTTCCTATAAAGTCAGTCCTTTTGGGCTCTTGTAAGATATTGTAAGAACATATTTCTTTAATTATGTTTACTTTTTAGGGCTCGTGGCATTAACCGCCAGAGACCCTATTGTCAGCGAGTCTGGTTTCCAGGTGAGGGTTAAGGAGCTGGCCGCGCGCTCGGAATTGAGCGGGCCACGTGAACGCGCTCGCTGTGCCCAGCTCCTGTCTCCTCTCCTGGAAAGCTGTGCCACACCTCCCCCTGCACGCATGCGCACACACACAGGCGCACCTACACACAAGCACACGCACCAACGCATACAGACACCCCCGCCGTCGCACACATACCCACACACACACCAGCGCACCATACACACACGTGCACCCCCCAAGCCCCACTTACCGCCACTCCGGACTAATGCATCCTCCTCGGGGCACTCCCTCGGGCATGGGAGCCCCGCGTCACCAGCACTGCTTTTCTGGCCAGCCACTCCGTGGGCGCGGCTTCCGAAGACTGAAGTCCCGCCCCACGGCAAGTTTCGTTTTGGGCCACGGTTTCGTTTTTGCTTAAGTCTTACTCCGCAACTGCTGATATGGCTTGAAATATTTGGTGCATTTATAGGTATTTAATTGTTATTTTTAAAACTACAAACTGGCATAATTTAGCCTTTATTTTCATTCCCTGCTTCCCAGCAAGATTGTCAGTTTGCTTTACAAAATCCTCTATCTTTACATTCGGAGAAAAAAAAGTAAACTCGACACGCCACGTTAAAACAAGTACCAACTTTCAAAAAAAGCCTGACATTTGACCATCATTTAAAGCGCAGCAAATGTGACAAGATAAAAAAAAAATGTAAAAGCATTGTATTGCTCATTTATTTTCTGAATTCCAGCATGTTTATTTTGGGGGGTACTGCATCACCCTTACTATGTGCACGCTGCACAATGCTTCACTCTTCACCCTCACACCTCCTCACCCTCAAACCCCCTCACCCTCAAACCCCCTCACCCTCACACCCTCTCAAACGTACACACCCTCACTCACCCTTACACACGCCCTCACCCTCACACACACCCTCACACACACCCTCACCCTCACACACACCCTCACCCTCACACCCCCTCACCCTCACACCCCCTCACCTTCGCACCCCTTCACCCCCCCCTACACCCTCACACCCCCCCACACCCTCACACCCCCACACACCCTCTCTCACCCTCACATACCCTCACTCACCCTCACACACCCTCACTCACCCTCACACACCCTCACCAGCATAGCATAACAAAACAGCATAACAACACACAGCATAGCATAACAAAACACAGCACAGCATAATAAAAAAGCACAGGATAGCAAAAGATAGCATAGCATAATTATTCCCAACTCTCCTTATTATTGAGCAACATATGACAGTTTGCACATCATCTTTATACACCAATTCAGTGTTTTCGGAAAATTTATGCAACTCATTGTCATACACAATGCCAATAACTAAAACTTTAATGCTGCGAGCCCTGCTTGTTACATATATCTTCATACAGTATGGACAGGAAAATGTTGATGACATTTTTTAAATCCTAATTGTATGCAGTTGTAGCTTGTGGTTAGATGGCAACCTTCACTTTTTATACTTAACAAATAATGTTGCTTCGATATTTTGATATTTCCTACATGTGTATCTCCCAGGCTTACTATCTACCTGTCCATTACCAGTGATGTTGGTGGTTTGGGCAGAGGAAGCAAATGAGAAGAAAAACGTCCCTTTTCATCTGATGTACAAATTCCACTTTAATCTGTAAATATAAACATCTTTCGAATACCAATATGACAGCAAAAAAAGCAATGCAGGAAACAAAGCTAATTTGCCATCTGTGTCAATTCTGCATGACCTGAGCAGCTCAAAGTAATCCTTGTGCCACTTTCTTTTGGAAAGTCTTCAACCTTTATGGGCAGTTGGCAGACAGGGCTCCCATAGATTGTTTAGATGAGACCTTTCCGTCATCACCTTTTACATGTGGAGAAGTCTGAGACTTAAGGGAAAGAGGGGATTATAGGGGGGGGGGGGGGGAAATCCCTGGATTTCATGCACTAGTGTTGGTCATCTCTCTCAAAGTTTCCACTTTAGGCAGCATACATATGATAGGCGAGACAGTGTATTGTTGAGATTCGAAAAGCCTTTCTTCAACTGTTATAACTGAGGTTTATGTTCTTCTTAAATTTCCTATTCTTCCACTTAGACCTTGACCTTAAGTGACTTCAAATTGCTTTCTAGAAGCGTTACTCCTGTTCTTTGCTGGCTAGGTATGGCTTCATTTATTTTGTAGTGCTGTGGCAACAAATGACGGGCGGAATGCTGAATGATACAAACATGCACCCCCCATGAACAGATCTGGGTTAAATCTGTTGTTCTTTAGCTCACTTCGCCACTGCAACTTGGAATCGGCCATATACAAATCAGGCTTCACCCTGCTCCTCGTGGGAACAGTCCAGCTCAAACTGCCAAGCCAGGTCCTCCCTGGACCGGAAACAACCATCCTGGGACCGGTTTCAGTGCAACACCCTTAATTAGCCAGGCTAGTCTGAATCCAGTGGCACAGCGAGCAAGGGGCACACGCCTGGGCATACCCATCCCACTTAGGGTGAAAAGTGCTGCGAAACAAATGAGGGATGAAATGCTGAATGATTCAAGCTAGCCTGGCTGATATGGGGTGTTGCCCCGAAACTGGTCCCAAAATGCTTATTTCTGGTCGAGTGAGGACCCTGCTTGGCAGTTCGTGCTGGACTGTTCCCTTGAGGAGCTGAGTCAAGACTGATTTGCATATGGCTGAGTCCAAACTGTGTTGGCGTAGTTAGCAAAAGAATGATTGATTTAACCTAGATCTCTTGACTGGGGATGAAGCTGCTCATAAAACACTTATTTGGCATATATTTCCATAATCTTCTGCCCACTGCAGTGGCAGCAACGGGTATATTGAGGTAACCCCTGAATTAGAAATATGAAGTCTCCACAGACACACACATTTTTTAACATTTATTTAGGTTTATAGATCTGTATACACAAAACCATAGCAAATATTCAACACATTTAGATATGTTGTGGGCAGCAGAATCGACACTAATATGAGTGGGGAAAACATATCAAGCATATGCTATCACTACCTCTACGATCTATTTCCATCGCACAGTTTAATCGACCCTTCTTTCGACACCCCATGGAATGTAGTGTTCCCACAAAGATGGGGGCCCACTGAGTTCTCCAGTTCAGTCCATTTTCTGGGATAACAAAGCCTCTCACTGCATTCCTCTCATCCACACCGTTTGAAGAATACCAGCAGCAGTATTTAAGAAATTCTGTGTATTATTATGTGAAAAAGAAGCTCTACGCATATAAGAACACCAGGATTTTATTTCTCAGGTTGCTGTCTTCTTTTGGAACATCTGCTTCAGGTTGAGTGAAACAAATTATTATCCGAATTGAAGATTGGGGAGCGTCAAGCACCGAAGAAGCTGAAAGGTAACTAGGATTGACGTGCAGTAGTTATTCACAATTTCAGCCTCTTCTTGGGCTCCATGGTTATGTTTCAAAATATGTCCTCTTTCTGTTTTAAATATTTGGCTAATTCACACAAGGGTGTCACAGTTACCCTTCATGCAACTTTATGGAAGATAAGTCTTTCTATTTGTATTTATTGTTGTCCAGACTTTTTGTGTAAGAACCTCCAAACTACTTCCCGTTGTTTCGATACTAAAAGAAGGTCAGTTTCCTTTCTCGCACTGCTACTGGGATCTCTTCAGGTTGCAATATCAGTGCAATTAAAACTCAATGCAGACATAAAATACCTGCTTGGCACCCTTGAGAATACATGTGACAAACATCCGGTCCAGTAGTTCCACACTTTAATCTTAGGTTTCTTGTGGATATAGCAAAACCCTCTTTTTCACTTACGTTTAATACTTAACCCTCTGGAAATGAAGCGGCTTAGCAAAACCAGCATTTGCAATGCAATAGGTCTCGCATTAGGAAAGTTTGAGCTATTGGTATTGTAAATGACAAATTTTGTATTTGTGTTGGTTTTGAAAATAACTAAATTAATAGCTTTGTCATTTACACTGGCAATAGTTTTAACTTCGCAAATGTGACACCTATAGCATTTGTAATGCAATATGTGTTGTATTTACGTGACTTAGATGTTTTGATATTACCAATAACAATGTTTTTTTTATATAATTAATACTTAAATAAAAGTTATTGTAATTTATAATGAATAGCTTAAACTGAGGGCGATAGATAGGGCGATCGATAGATAGAATGAGGGCGATAGATAGAGTGTGAGGGCGACAGATAAAGTGAGGGCGCTAGATAGAGTGAGGGCGATAGAGTGAGGGCGCTAGACAGAGTGAGAATGATAGATAGAGTGAGGGCGAGAGAGGGGTGTAGAGAGAGGGATGGGTTTAGAGAGAGGGGTGTAGAGAGAGAGGGGGTGTAGAGAGAGGGTTACAGAAAGGGGGTTGCAGAGAGGGGGTTGCAGAGAGAGGGTTGCAGGGAGCGGGTTGCAGAGAGAGGGGTGTAGAGATGGGGTGTAGAGATGGGGTGTAGAGAGACGGGTGTAGAGAGAGACGGGTGTAGAGAGAGAGGGGTGTAGAGGGAGGGGTATAGGTAGAGGGAGGGGTATATGTAGAGGGAGGGGTATATGTAGAGGGAGGGGTATAGGTTGAGGGAGGGGTATAGAGAGAGCGAGGGGTGTAGAGAGAGGGGTGTAGAGTGGGGGGTGTAGAGTGGGGGGTGTAGAGAGGGGGGTAGAGAGAGGGGTGCTACTCCTTATGTTAATTTCGCATTGCTGGACATTCTAAAATTAAAATGAAAGGAAAAGGTCCAAAGCGGGTCAGGCAGAAGAGGGAAGCTAATATTTTTCCACTGTCCAACTTCCCCTTTAAAGGCTTAACTCAATATTTGTTTGGGCACAGGTGTCTATGGTTCTCATTTCTAGAAGTGAACACAAATATTTATTTTACTCTGTTAGACCGCGAAATGCAATTTTCAATAGTATGGGACAGCCTTCGGGTAAAGAAACCTTAAAAGTAAACGGTCTGAATATCCTGAAAACTTTAACTATAATTTTTTGGAATTTTTTTTTTTGGGATTTTCCATTCTACAGAAAGGTTAGTAAGGCTGCATAGTATGTACATGCAAAGGTATGAGCAATAGTAGCAGTAACAATAGTCACATTTAAATTTAACAAGCGTTACAAGTATTACAAGTGGTAATTGAAGTCCCATTAAAAAATTAAATCACATCTTAAAATGCGGCAACAAAAGAAAGTAAACTTGTAGACTAATTGGGAGGGTGTAGGCTGAGATTGGAGTCAATAATAGTGAGCAGTGTGAATAATCGTGGTGTGAGCAAGGGGTAGCACAGGATATCGAAGTTGGAGGTTTCAGTGACCAATATCGTAGCTCGCATACGGCTGGGGGCACTTTGCGGATTGGTAAGGAACGTGAAGAGTTAGCTCCTTGGGGTCTCGAGGGGCTTCCGTAGAGAGAGTTTGTGAGTTAGAGTCCGCTTTACGATCTTCCGGAGTGGTGAGGTGTACGAACTGAGAAAAAGTGTGTCCCATTCAGATGGGACTTTTTCGAATGTGACGTGTTTCTTCTCAGCGGAGAGCTTTACACTCCGCGGTTCCCCACTTCCACATCGCACCACGCCATGGCCCCAAAGACACAGGGGGTGGTGGGTGCTTTTCAGTACACTGTAATTATTCTCTTGGCTAATAGTAAAGCTAGGCTCGGAAACCGGGTGTGGACAAAGAGGCGTTTTCTACGTTTAAAAATGCCAAGGGTGCGTGCCTCCCAGGAGTTAAGGTAAGTGAGTTCAGTGACGTCGTGTAGTGTGGTATGTATAACTTGCCAAAGTAATGTTTTTTATTTAAAGACTTTGTCGCAAACATTCATATTCTAGTCCAATATTTAACCATGGTTGCAAATAACAACAAGCTGTATGTTCTTATTGCAGGCAGGATCCCCGGGGCGGCAGTGCGTCACGGAGCGGCCCAGTACGACTCGTACCGGGCGGCTTCCCTTGTGCGGCGCGGCCCCGGGAGGTGGGGACACAGTGCGCTGGAGTACGCTTCAGGCGTACGTGGCGTACAGGCAGGCACAGTGCGATTTAGTACGCTTCTGGCATACAGGCAGGCACAGTGCGATTTAGTACGCTTCAGGCGTACGTGGCGTACCTTTGTGCCCTGAAGCGGCGGACGGCACGTTGGTAGCAAGCATGAGCCGTACTTGGAATCCTCGCATGCGGTGCGGCTTCGGGGGCTGGAGAGTGCGGGCCGTACTTTGCAGGGTACAAGCTTGCCGGATCGTGGCGGCTTGGATGCGGTGGCAATGCGGCTCGAACAGGGATGTGTTCGCGTGTGTGCGCGCGTGTGTGTGAACAGCATGCCGGAATCGGAGCGCGTGTTCACGTGAGTGATCCGATTCCGGTTTGCTGCGCGTGCCCATCTCTTATCTCCACTTTGGCTCGTTGGAAGCTGAGCCGACAGCTATAGTCTTGCGGCGAGAACGCGCTTCGCGCTTTCGCCAGGGCGACACCTAAAACTATTAAGCTGTTTGTAAACTGTGTTGGCGTAGTTAGCAAAATAATGATTGATTTAACCTAGATCTCTTGACTGGGGGTGAAGCTGCTCATAAAACACTTATTTGGCATATATTTCCATAATCTTCTGCCCACTGCAGTGGCAGCAACGGGTATATTGAGGTAACCCCTGAATTAGAAATATGAAGTCTCCACAGACGCACACATTTTTTAACATTTATTTAGGTTTATAGATCTGTATACACAAAACCATAGCAAATATTCAACACATTTAGATATGTTGTGGGCAGCAGAATCGACACTAATATGATAATAAGCTTCGCGCTTTTGCCAGGGCGAGACCTAAAACTATTAAGCTGTTTGTAAATTCCTTGTCTCTGTCACTAATGGGCTTCCTTTCCTCCCAGTCTTTAAGGGAGCCCTCTCCAGTAGTGCCAGCTTCTGCAGTACTAGTCATTTCATGCTCCACTCCGAAGATATCTTCCTGTCTCTCTTTTACAGCTGACATCCTGATTGCAGTTCTTGGGAAATCCCTGCCAGAGAGAACTACACATATCTCTCAGTAAACTCCAGTGCTGCTCCATCACCTCTGGCACACACTGCAGTATTATCCTTGATCATGATGTTGCCAGCTTCAGTACTCAGTGGTTCCAATTTCTTCCCAATAACGTGGTCCCACTCGTATGGAGGTAACATTACAATTATCATTCTGTGCTTTTAAAGACTTTTAGGCCCTCAAACCTGAACACAAATCAGGATTCTTCTTTCCTTTTCCTTCATTACAGTTTTTTAGTGGAAAGACGGGCACCAACCTGGAATGATATAGGTGACTACAACTCATGAGTTTCGATGAAGCCAATTTCATTAGCACAGAAACGAAGCCAAAAATGAGTCATTTTTGGCTTGTGGCATCTCTGGTCCAATTTGACTAAGGATTATTGAAGTCTTATGAATTATAAGTAGGCATTATGATTTTTTTTAACTTGATTGTTGGCATTTGCTTAACAACTTTGTAAAAGTGGTTGAATGAAATATCTATTTCCCAACTCGAGTCGGGGAGTGACATATCAACACATGTATGAGTTTGTTTCAGGATGATATTTGGAACTTTATTAAGGCACCACAGAATCTGACAATCATCTGTAAAATAGCGCAAAGAGATGAAAGAAACAAGTTAGTTATAGATTCCTTACCTTAGAATTAACCCCCGGCGTCAGACTGGATCTGGAAAGTTTATTCGTCAGCAGTACCTCTGCGCGTCGGAGGGTGCCGTCGGTCGACTCCACGTTCGTCGTTGGCGTTGTCAGTGGGATGTTGCGGCAGCTACTTAGACACCGCCCTTGCGCACTGCCGTCAGTTCTTTCTTTTTCCGCGTCAGCCAGCGCAGATCCGGAAAGAGCGGTACCTCCAGTCCCTTTTTGACTGACTTTTTCTTGACTTTTGTTGACTTCTTTTTTGAGTCCATCGACTCCTGGTGCACGAGGGATGCCCGGTTCCAAGGCATACGGTTCCTGTAAGTGATGTCGGTGATGGATCAGCACCGTGTGAGCCTCTTTTGGATAGCGCGACCACGACCCCAAGTTGTGCTTCGAATGCCGGTCAATGGCGCTGAAGGCTTTGCGGGAGCGGTCCAGAAAGCTGATTGAACACCGGCAGTGTTGTCTGTGCCGTTCGAGGTCGCGAGGGAGGTTGAGATCGCGAGGGAGGTTGAGGGACCGGTCGCAGAGCCACCACTATTCGTCCAAGTTATCGAAGTCTTCGCACTCGGGGTCAGTTAAGTGGAAGCATAAGAAGTCGAAGAAGAATCTCTTCGACTTCTCCTCGTCGGTCAGCCGACCCGACGAGGGATGCAGGTGGTGCCCCTCCTGCAACTTGGTTGGTGGGCCTAGGCCTTCTCCGCCCATGGGTCCGGCCCCTGCGCCGCAGGCCCTCTTTGGATCCACGATTGGATCCTGGGTCGGCGCTGGTTGACCTGATTTACACCTCCACCGGCGCCGCTTCCTCCGGCAACATTACCACATTCGATGCCGGTCGGCCCCCGACCGGCGTCGACCCCAGCCTCCATCCCGACATGGACCCGAAACAGGACCGACGACGCCCGACCTGAGTATTTGTGATATAATTTGGGAATTAATTTAACTTTTTATGCAAAAATGATGGTTTCTGTTCTTGCACTATGCACTTTAGATATATTTATTTTAACATTTGTATGGAATGTTTGTGATGTATTAATGATTTGTGCTTTTATGGGTACCGTACTATTGTATCCGAATAAAGTTGAACTGAACTGAAAGGTGCTTCAGCCGGTGGCGAGCTCTTCGGAGTCTCTGCTTCCTTTCAACAAGGCCGTTACTGACATTCTTTTGGGCACCTGGTCCAGGCCAAACTCAGAGGGTCCCGTGGTTAGGATGATTGCCCGACACCACCGCCCGGCATCGGCGACCCCATTTCATTTCCCAACACCCCACCCCTGAAAGCTTCGTGGTCCAAGCCTCTACTTCCAAAAGCGCATTCCCTACTGCTCCACTGGAAAGGGAATCCAAGAAGCTGGATCATCTTGGAAAGAAGTTTTTCTCTTCTGCCAGCTTGGTACTGCGGTCTGTTAACACTGCAGGTCTATTGTGCCGTTATTCCCACTCTGTGTGGGTCTCGGTTGCGCAGGTGCTGCCTTAGTGTCTGGAGGAGGCTCGGACAGTGCTCTCCTAGGCTATTGCCGCCGGGAGGGATGCCGCCAAGTCTACCATCTGTTGTGGGCTGGAGACTGCCAAATCTCTGGGTAGAACGTCAGTAGCTCTCCGGCGCTACGCCTGGATGAGATTCATTGGCTTTTCGGCAGATGTCCAGAATACCCTCATGGACGTGACTGTCACCTTTTCGGCGACACAGTGGACAAAGCTTCAGAGCATTTCAAGGACTCATGGGCAACGGCCAAGTCCTTGGGCCTCTCCAGCCGCCCTGCACAGTTCACTTTTCACCCCTTTTGTGGCTACAGAAGGGGTGCCCGCTACATCCTGCCCAGAGCCACACAGGCCGCAGCAAGTTACCCAACCTTCGCACGGCCGGGAACGTGGGAACAACTGTCGTGGTTCTGGGAGCCGATTCAGAAAAGGGGGTGGTGATGAACAGAGTGTCTGAATTAAGCAGACCACTCTTACCCAGTCCAAAGATCAGGGCTTGATCCATCACCGTTATTTAGCTCACTGCCCCATCCCAGCTCAGAACCTGGCTATATGCAAATTAGTCTGTCCCTGGCCCAGTGCATCATGGGAACAGGGCAGACCAAACTACCAAGCCAATTCTTCACCAGAAAGGATACAAGCTTCCGGGGACCGGTTTCTGGCATTTCAGCCTCGTCGGCCCGGCTTGCTTGAATCCTGATGGAGCAGTGAGCAAGGGACTCATGTCTGAGTATACCCTGCCACACCTATAGTGGCCAAAAACGATTCAGAAAAGGGGGTGGTGATGAACAGAGTGTCTGAATTAAGCAGACCACTCTTACCCAGTCCAAAGATCAGGGCTTGATCCATCACCGTTATTTAGCTCACTGCCTCATCCCAGCTCAGGACCTGGCTATATGCAAATTAGTCTGTCCCTGGCCCAGTGCATCATGGGAACAGGGCAGACCAAACTACCAAGCTTCTGGGAGCCAGCAGGCAGGCCAGTCCACAAACCCCCCCCCCACCTCTGCAGCAGCCTCCAAACCTTCCTAGTCTGACCTTCCAGGCCCATCAAATGCCAGTGGACGGCAGGATTCGCCATCACTGCCCCCACTGGCATACCATCAAGTCGGACAGGTGGGTTTTGCAGATAGTCCGAAGGGGCTACTCCCTCCCCTTTGAGGCTACCCCTCCAGCCATGCCACTGCAATACCACCGATTGTCGGAGGATCACCTGGCCCTTCTCCAGCAGGAAGTTATGGCTCTCTTGGCGAAGGGAGCCATTGAGCGCGTTCCTGTCCCAGAAGTAGGTTGTGGTTGTTATTCCCACTACTTTCTGGTTCCCAAGAAGGACAAGGGCTTGCGTCCTATATTGGATCTCAGGAACGTCAAGATGTTCACACTTGCTCAAGTCTTGTCTGACCTCGACCCGGAAGACTGGATGGTAGCGTTAGACTTGCAGGACACCTATTTTCACATCCCCGTCCTGCCGGCCCACCGGCGTTACCTGAGGTTCATGGTAGGCCACAAGCATTATCAGTTCACCGTGCTCCCCTTTGACCTTACCAGTGCCCCCCGGTTGTTCACGAAAGTGATGGCGGTGGTCGCAGCTCATATGCGCAGATCAGGGGTTTCAGTCTTCCCCTATCTCAGTGACTAGTTGTTGAAGGCGGACTCACCCCAGGCATTCGTCTCCCACCTGCATTAGCTGGGGTTCTCCATCAATGAGCCGAAGTCACACCTGAGTCCCTCTCAAAAGCTCCACTTCATGGGAGCAGTTCTGGACACGACGCACATTCAGGTCTATCCTCCCGAACAGTGAGTCCGGGATATTCAGACTATGATTCTGATCTTTCAACCTCTATCCCGGATTTCAGTCAGAATGACCCTGAGGCTGCTGGGCCTCCTGCATCCTGCTGGTCGATCATGCCAGGTGGCATATGCATGCTCTGCAGTGGGACCTGAAGTTCCAGTGGGCGCAGCATCAGGGGAATCTGTCCAATTGCGTTCTGATCCCAGAGGGCACTGCACGACAACTGCAGTGGTGGCTCACAAACCAGGATTGGGTCAATGGCAGATCCCTCTCCCTTCCCCAACCAGAGCACACAGTAGTGACAGACGCATCCCTTCTGGGATGGGGCGGCCAGATGGGAGAGGCGGAGATCAGAGGCCTCTGGTCTACGGCGGAGTCCTTGCTCCATATCAACCTTTTGGAGCTCCGGGCGATCCGTCTTGCTCTGAAGGCATTCCTTCTCTCTGTCCGGGGAAGAGTAGTGCAGGTGTTCACGGACAACACCACCGCCATGTGGTACTGCAACAAACAAGGCGGGTGTCGTGGATCCTATGTCAGGAAGCCCTCAGCCTCTGGGCATGGCTGAAACATCAGGGCGTGTCCCTGGTGGTTCAACACCTGGCGTGTTCCCTGAAAACAAGGGCCGACGAACTCAGCCGCAGGTGCATGATTGATCACGATTAGCGTCTTCACTCGGGGATGGTGCAAGTTCTCTTTCGACAGTGGGGAAAGCCTTGGTTAGATCTATTCACCACCGAAGAGAACTAGCAATGACAGAAATTCTGCACGTTGGAATTTCCAAGGCGGCACTCGCTCAGCAACACTTTTCGTGTGGAGTTGTTCTGTTGTACGCCTTTCTGCCTAAACCACTTTTGCCCAGAGTGCTGAAAAAGATCAGCCGCGACTGGGCCGAAGTCATCCTTGTGGCTCCGGATTGGGCACGAAGAGTCTGGTATCCCGAGCTGCTCAACGTGGCCAGCGATCTTCCGACCCATCGGCCTCTTCTGGAAGATCTTCTGTCGCAGCAACAGGGAACAGTCCTCCACCCGAACCTGTCCAGCCTCCACTTCCTCGCATGGAGATTGAGTGGTGGCAGTTGACGTCTTTCAACCTGCCTCCCATAGTCTGCGATGTAATCTTGGCAGCCAGGCATCCCTCCACTAAGACAGTACCTGCTATTACATCGCTACTCCTGAGGC
This sequence comes from Lissotriton helveticus, assembly GCF_964261635.1. Lineage (NCBI taxonomy): Eukaryota > Metazoa > Chordata > Amphibia > Caudata > Salamandridae > Lissotriton > Lissotriton helveticus. The sequence goes on along the minus strand of NC_136071.1, from coordinate 348,136,674 downwards.
GGATGCCGGGAGGAACGAGCCGCACAAACTGAGTTTTTAACATTGTTTGAATAGAGTTTTTAATATTGACATCGCATTGTTACTTATGCTTCCTGCTTTTAAATTGAATTGTTTTCTTTGCCCTTGTTCCGCACCGCTCTTTGTTCTATCATTTCTCTCCTGAGGCGGAAAGCCGGAAGATCTCTCTCTGTGCTGTTTTTTAACTGATACGGGGATCTTGTAATAACTTTCCTTGGGGCAGTCTATCACCTACCTGATTGCCGCGCCGCTCTTTCCTGCCACCTTGCTGCCGCATTTTTCCTCGCTGCCCTCTCTTAGCCGACTAGGAGCTGAGGGGCATTGTGGGACTGGGAGGCAGTGCACTAGTCGGCGGCCATCTTGAGAGAGGCAGGCTTGCTAGTCGGCGGACTAGGCTTGCTGCCTCACGGGCGGGCACTATAAATCCAGACGGGGATGTCTCCGCGCAGCGGACGCGAACATCGGCCGCGCCTTCCCCGCGCCGAAGGAGCGCCTAAGGAAAGCCAGTCTGCGCCCGTCGGCGTCCCGGAGGCGGCCGATGGTGGACGGGCTGGTGTTTCCCTGTTACATTCACCTGGGAATGTACTTAGGTACTCCTCAGCACACCTTCTAAGTTTAAGAGAAGACATCAATGGCGGCTGTGTAGGCAGACACTATTGCTTTAAGAGCAATTTTCACTGTCCCAGCTGTGGGTGGACCTTAAATAAGGGCGTAGTTAAGAGAGCCCCTATGGATAGGGAGAATCAGCGTGCTCTGAGGTTCGGCAGGAAATCTACGGAAAGTAATTTCACATGCGGTCTGCTGAATACTCGGTCCTTGAGCAGGCATGCTTTGGATCTTTTTAGTCTTTTATCAGATCTCAAACCTACTTGCCTCTTTTTGACGGAGACTTGGCTTGACGAGTGCTCCGGCCCAGACATTGCCAACGCTCTTCCCCCTAACTATTTTATAATTAGGAAAGACCGGGGAGCTGGCAAAGGCGGAGGGGTAGCTTTGGTGATAGACAATCGCTTTGAGTGCTCCATTGTTCCGACAGATGAAATCCACGGGGCAGAGGCTCTGGGCTTCTGTCTATCTCTTGCATCTTCTCAATCTTGTGCTGGATTGCTGGTCTACAGACTCCCTGGTCCTATCGGGTCTTTTCATGAGGAGCTGCATGCTGTGATATCCTCTCTGAGTGTGAAGTTCAAACATTGCCTATTGTTAGGCAACTTCAACATCCATATGGATCAGGCAGATGCAGTTGATACCATGAAGCTACTTGAGACCACTAAGCCTTTGGGCCTTCTGCCTTACCTTGCGTCCCCCACTCACAACAAAGGCTACACTCTGGATCAAATATTCTCAACTGTCCCGATTGTAGCAGCCGTACCTAAACCGGTGCTGTGGTCCGACCATATGCTGGTGAATTTTGACATTTTGGGTAAATCCAGATCTACTGTTAGGGGCCCTGGCCGTCAATCCCAGCCCCCGCGTGCTCTTCATCGGGTGTCGGTTGATATGGTGGCACAGTACCTAACGGCACACCCGTGCGAGCTCTCGGGCAATCTAGAGGATGATCTAGAGCTTTTTCAGATATGGCTTACGCACTGCCTGGAGGATATAACACCTCCCCAATCGGTGCATAAGAACTCGTCTCGTGCCTCGGCACCGTGGTTTACGCCGGCACTTAATGTTAGCCGGAGGCACTGTAAGAAGGCCGAAAGAGCTTGGCGATTGAAGTACGAAGAGCCACTAAAGGAAGCTTATAGGCAGGGTGTTAAGAACTATCACAAAGAAATCTACCTGGCAAAAAAAACCTACTTTGCCAGGAGGATTGATGAGGCTTCCAACACCAGTAAAGAAATGTTTGATTGTGAAGGAATTCACATCACCTGCCTCCACTACTAACAAGTGCTCTTTCTCTGATCCATGGGTTTCGGAATTGGCCGATTTTTTTGCCAATAAGATCCGTAGCATTCAGACGACCTTTTCGCCGGCTGTTTTAGGGGCTGTCGCCAATGTCGGTCCGCGCTGTTCTCCTTCTGTTGCGGAGAGACCCACACTGTCTAAGTTTCTGCCTCTTGGCCCCAAAACCTCATTGGAACTTCTTTCCAAAATGAAATCAGGCTCCCCGCTGGACCCTTGCCCTGCTAAATTTTTAGCCAAAATTGCACCTGCCATCAACCCCATCATCAATCCTATTTTAAATTGTTCACTTGAGTTGGGGGTGGTTCCGTTGGCTTGGAAACAGGCGATGGTTCTTCCTCTCTTGAAAAAGCTGACGCTTGACCCGAGCCTTCATGCCAACTATCGGCCTATCTCTTTGCTCCCGGTCCTGGCGAGGATCGTGGAAAAACACGTGCAGGCAGCTCTGTCGGACTTTGTTGAGACACAGGGTGTCCTCCATCACACCCAGTCTGGATTTAGAGCAAATATGAGCACGGAAACGGCTTTGCTGGAGGTATCGGAGGCCATCAAAGAGGTCCTGGACGAGGGGGGTAAAGCACTGCTGGTAATGTTAGATCTATCCGCGTCGTATGACACAGTCCCCCACAACCGTCTCCTTGCAAGACTCTCGGAGATCGGGGTAGATGGGACGGTGTTAAGATGGTTCGATCCTTCCTTTCGGGCCGCCAACAGACAGTCTGGGCCCCTCCGTAATCAGCCGCTGTGCCGCCGTTGGAGTTGTGTGTTCCCCAGGGTTCTATCCTGAGCCCTACTCTCTTTAATATCTATATGTTCCCTCTGGCGACACTGGCTGAGTCTTGCGGTGCCCAGATTGTCTCTTATGCCGATGACACACAGCTCCTCTTCACCTGTGGAAAGAACACGGACTTCAATGGAGAGCAGATCAAAAGTTGCCTGGATGCCGTCTTTGCATGGTTCCAACTAAATCAATTGAAGTGCAACTCAGATAAATCAGAGGTCCTCTTCTTTGGTTGTCCTCCTGATCCCAGCTGGAAGTCCTGGTGGCCGGCAGCCATGTTTCCACCTGCCACAGATACCGCAGTTGCTAAGAATCTCGGAGTGAAGATGGACAATGGTCTTACTTCTAAACCGCAGATTCTAAGCTTGGTGGGTCAGTGCTTTGGCCTCTTAAAAATGATGAGAAAATTCTTCCCACTTCTATCTATTGCCCATAGGAGGACGATTGTGCAAGCCTCCATTGGATCCAGGTTGGATTATGCAAATGTGCTATTTCTTGGCCTCCCTGACTATCTTCTGTCTTGCTTGCAGGTGGTGCAGAACTCTGTAGCGCGGGCAATTTTCGGTCTTAACTGGAGATCCCATGCCGCGGGGCTTCTGAAATCTCTTCACTGGCTGCCCATTCGAAAACGCATCGCTTTTAAGACCCTTACAATTGCGTTCAAGGCCTTGCATGGCAAGGGTGCCCGCTAATTAAGGCATAGGATCAGTTTTCACCATCCGGCCAGAGCCTTGCGCTCAGCTTCACTGTCGCTGGCCACGATCCCGACTATCAGGCGTGCTCGCACCGGAGGTCACTCCTTTAGATACCTTGCGCCCAAGGCTTGGAATGCTTTGCCACTGTCACTAAGGAAGATCGACAACCTGCTGTCTTTTAGAAAAGAGCTCAAAACCTGGCTGTTTTGTCAATAAAGTCCATCTGGTTTCCCGGTTTTTGTGCCGTGTTGGGTCTGATAGCGCCGGGACACTCTGCTTGAGTAGCTGAGCGCTCTACAAAACCCTGGTTAACATAAAATAACATAACATAACAGTATATGCCTGCCAGTGGAACAACTGCTATTTCCCACCCATCTCTGCCTTTCTTCGGCTTCCAGATCAGCCTTCTCTTTCCCCCGGTTGTAAATCGTTTCTTGAAAGGCATAACTCATCTCTTTCCTCCTATTCCCTTCGTTATGCCTCATTGGGATTTGAATCTGATTTTAACTTATTTAACTTGTGTGCTCCCTTTGTGCTGCTTCACAACTTTCTATTTGTGCATAAAGACAAAGTTGTCCTTAGGACACGTCCATCCTCCCTGCTCAAGGTTGTCACTGCCTTTCACATCGAGCAGACCATCACTTTGCATACCTTCTTTCCGCCTCTGCATCCTTCGAAGGAGCAAGAGAGGCTCCTCTGTCTGGACCCAAAACGTGTGCTTTTCTTTTATCTGGATAGCACCAAACAGTTCCGGGTGGATGACCAGCTCTTTGTTGGGTACGTGGGCGCCAAGAAAGGTTGAGCCGTATACAAACAAACTATTTCCCGATGGGTCGTTTTGTGTATCAAAGCCTGCTATTCTCTATCGAAAAAGGAGCCTCCAGTGGGGCTGCACACCCATTCCACCAGGGCGACGGCAGCCACTACTGCTCTGGGATGAAGCGTTCCTCTGAACGACATCTGTCAGGCAGCTACGTGGGCATCGCTGCCCCCGTTTACCGAGCATTACTTCCTTGACAGTCAAGTCCGGAGAGACGGCTTCTTTGGCCGGTCTGTTCTCAGTGACTTTCTGGTGTAATCTTGTTCGCAGACCCACCACTGGGATTGTATTGCTGGGGTATCTATTCTAAGGTAAGGAATCTGTAACTAACGTGTTTCTTTCAGATGAAAAAAGTACTTACCGTCTGTAACGATATATCTGTAAGACACTAGTTAGTTACAGATTCCTTAGATTCCTTACCGCCCCACCCATCCTCCCCGTTCTGCGAACTGATTTCTAGGGTTAAGGTTATCCTTTCAGGGTCCTAGTTTTGTGCACCAGTGGTCAGTGTCTTGCATGGCTTTGCGTTTCTGGTCCGGAAAGTCGTGTACAGAACTGACGTCAGTGCGCGAGGGCGGCGTCTAAGTAGCTGCCGTGACGTCATACCGGCAACATGACGCCAACGACGAATGTGGAGCCGACTGACACCACCTTCGGGCACACGGAGGTATCCTGCAGCTTGGGGCCCCCCGCACTGCGGGGGCTGCGGGGGCCTGTGTTACGCCCCTGGTACAACATATTTGTTTCAGGAAGACCAAGATGTTGTAATGTCACCAACCAAATTGTTTTCTTAAATTTTCTTTACCTTCTCATCTAGGAGTGTTGGATATTTGTTGTGAAATTGAACCCCTGAAGTGTGTTTGTTACTTCAAAGAGTCATGCTGATAACTGCTGGATTCTATAGCAGAAACATGCAACAATAGAACAGTATGGAGGAGCTTCGCACGTATCCAAGATGGCCACGTGAGCAAGGGGCTTCCGAGACCCTCGTACCCTCCTGCATATATCCTGTCACTGATCCTGTTTGCTGTTGACATCTCCGAGAAGATGAACCACGGAAGCAGTGAAAGCTAAAAACCGCGTCCCGATCGGACCCCGGGGGCCGGAGTTGTGGTGTGGAGAAGTCTGCAGCCCATGTCTCCTGGATGCCCGGCGCTTGAGTTGGCAGGGTGCCCGAGGTGTAATTGAACAACATTGGCACAGGTTCACGGAGGCGGCCGGTCCAGTCTTACTTTCACTTTCGGTTTTGGCACTTGAACTGATCTTTGAATTGGAAGACGCCTCATTGTGGCGACGGCTTATACCCCAGATGGTGCTTGAGCGTTTTGGACAATATACAATGTGTCGGACTCTAGCCTAGGTGGTACGCCGTCCTTTTTAGGGCTAATACAAGTGCGTAGCCCAAGGGCCGTTTTTTACTTTCCATTTTCCCCCTTTTTTTACATCTGAGCGGATAAGAGACATTGGGCAAATATCCTGGAAGATAGATTCTATCTATTGTCTGCTAGATCGGAGACCTGTTCCCCCCTCTCTCGACTTGGGATTGTCCTGAAATGGCGAGCAAACCGGAGGGGGACAAGCAGAAGTTGAAAACCACTAGAAGGGGTGGATATACCCAGTCCAATGTCATGGATCGATATGCCCAAGTTAAAGGGTCGCCCAGTGGACCGGGTAGGTCGCAGGAGGAGGCGAAGGATTCCTCGGCACCGGCAACCGAACCGACGTTGCAGGATGTTCTGGCCGCCATTGACGGCATTAGGTCATCCCTCATGAAGCAGATGGAGACCCTGGCACATAAGTTAGACACGGTGGCTATTGATGTGAATCTGGTTTGCACGGACCTTACTAAGACAAATGAGAAGGTCAAATCGTTAGATATTAAGACATTGAGTCTAACGGATGACGTCGTCGAGTTGCAAACCGAGGCCTGAAATCTGAGGGCCTCGAATGACATTGTTGTCCGTCGCCTGGAGGACTTTGAAGGGAGGGCCCGAAGGAATAATGTCCGTTTAATTGGAGTTCCAGAAAAGGCGGAGGATCAAACGGCTGACCTCTTCGTTGAAGACCTTATCATCAACCAGCTAAAGCCCAAGGGACTGAGTAAGTTCTTTACCGTGGAGCGAGCCCACAGGGTCCCTGGTGGGAGACCGAAAGTGGGTGCACCGCCGAGGCCTATTATAGCGCAGATCTTTAACTTTCAAGACAGACGCTATTCTTCAGGCCTCCCGAGCGGGTGGGCCCTTGAAGTTCTAGAACTCATCTATCAGTTTTTATCCGGACTTCACTCAGGTGGTTCAAAAACAAAGACTCCGTTTTCTGGGGGAGGAGCCAAGATGGCGACCTGAGCGGACGTGTGGTCGCTCGGCTCCGCCGGCTCTAGAGACCCGCGCCTACATCCTGCCCTTTCTCCTGCGGACCCCTTATCCTGCGGTGTGCGGAACACGACGCCGATCCTGACGGTGTCCCTCGGATATCTCCGCCTGCCCGGAGTCCTGTGTTTCTGATCGGATCGCCTCTACCCTGGGTCTCTGTCCGCTCCTCGGCGCCTGCCGGACCTCGCTTGCCCCGCGACACTTACTTTGCAGCGGCGGCTGACTATCACACGGGGGTGTTTTCTCCCGGCTGCTGCTTGGCTTACACCCGCTGACGCGGCCCTGCTGAGAGCTCGCGGAGCTGCACCGGGACGATTGTGGGACGACTTGCACGATCTCCTTTGTTTGTGGCCGCCATGATGCTGGTCGGCTTTCCCTGTTGATGTGCCTGCTGTCGTTGAGCTCCTCACGGTCCTGTCCGTCTCCCTCGCAACCGGCTGTTCTCTGCTTTCGTGGCATACAGGAGGAGGTACGGTTTGCTACAGGGTCAACAACTGCTTCCTGATCGGGTCCCGCGACCCCTCGTTTCTCCCCCTCCCAGCACCCCGTGGACTGTGGGCAAGATGGCGGCGCCCGATCTCCGGCACTGTGGGGATACCACTGTGCTTTCCTCTTGGGAGGGCGAGTATATCTTCGCGCAGGGGGCCGTAATTGCTTCTTCCTCTGGGACTGCGGACCTACGTGATTCACAGCCGGTATGGACCTACAGGGATGTTATGATGATCCTGGCTGCTGTGCAATCGGAGATGCGGAATGGTTACAATGTGCTGATCGGGACACTTGATGCTTGTGTCCATGGTGTGAGCCGGGCGCAGGGAGTCCACCCCCGGCGGGGTTTGGAATTGACTTTGCTGCAGTCTGCCAGCCCTTCACTGTCTCCTGGTGCTACTGTAGCGATTGCGGGAACTAGTGCTGAGGCTCTTGAGGAACTGTTGCCGCCCGTCAGGACTGCTGATGCAACATTGTTTCCCCTTTGTTCTCCGACTGGCTGCCTGCCTCGTGTACCGGTTTCGCTGTGTTTTTCACCATTGACATGTTCCCCAGCCCCGTCCCCTGCTCCTTCCTTGAACAGTTTGTCTTCCCCGTATCGTGACTTTTGGTACCTGTATACCTCGGAGGAGCGCTTTACCGAGGGACTACTAACTACGGGGGACAGGCGATGTTCTTTCAGCGATTGTGCACCTCCCCCATCCTCGGAGTGGACATATTTCTTCATTGACTCGTACTATTTCGGACTGCCAAGTTGGTTGGGTGATCGAATGAATCCCAGGTCGGGCCAGGGCTAGACGATCCCCCCGTTGCATTGCTATTCTGGCGGGTGTGGGCTTTGAGGGACCTGACTTTTGCATTTCACAAGGGATACTGCTTGCTTACTCTCCCCAATGGGTGGTTCTTTGATGGCACTATTTGCTAGTGTTACTGGGGCGGAGAATGTCTGAGATGCTGGCGGTGTCCGAGTGTCTGTGATGTGGCCCTCCTCCTCTTCGCTCCTTGATGAGACTCCAGGGCTAGATTTCCTTCCTTACTCCCTATGTCACTAACGGGGTGCTCCGGCTGTTATGACTCTGCTCTCTGAACCATTGCTTGTTGCATAACGTTATCCTGTCTCACTGTGTGCTTCTGGTGCTATGGGCCCGAGCCTCCTATGACAATCTCCTTTATTGAGGACTGCCTTGCGGGTGGGCTACTTTGATGAGATGGACCGGGGTCGGAGGTAGTGATTGAGGTGGCATTCATCGTGGGCTGGGATCGGGGGGGCTCCTGAGATTGGGACAGGGCTAGACGACTTCCTGGTTGTATTACTTTTTTGCCTGGTGGGGACCGAGGCTGGAATGTTGTACGTATTGGTTGCATGGATCATAAGTATGGTGTATATTGTTCTCCCCCATCTGTCTCTACTACTGCTAGTAGTAGTTCTGTTTTCCGATCATGGCGTCCTTCGGGGTTTTGTGACCCTTGTCAATGGCACAGTTGGCACCATTTACCGGCTACCCTGATATATTGCGGGCTATCGGCTCCGTCACGTTTTCTTTGGTTCCTGTCTGCTGGTTATGGGAGTTTGTTGTGGCAGGGGGACTATTTATTTAGGGTAGCGTCCATCTTGCTCTCCTTTGTCTGCGTTCTCATTATGGCGGCCATCTTGTCCCTCTGATCCGAATGGGGCGGGCTTTTGCTGGGCGTCATGATGTAGTGGCCGCTAGCGGCCTGATTAGTGTCGGGGATCTCTGGGGGTTCACGTTTGTTTGACTAGTTGGTATGATTTCGAACTGTGCAGCCTTTCTGGCGTATGTAGTGGTTGTAGCTCCCCACGTTTGTTCGGCTCCTGATGTCTGTCCTGGTATTTTCGCACAGGGGGTGGGACTCTGCGTATCCTGTTAACGCCCTTATGGCCGGGGTGATCGTCCCAGTATTGCCTCGGGGACCCGAATGTATCTGATTTGATTCTCCTTTTGGTGGAGTACTTTTCGATTTTCCTGTTTCATTCGGTACAGGGAACTATACATGGCTGGAGGACCGGGTGTCTTGTTAATGTTGGGGCTCCTCCCCCGTTTCTTTTTCTTTCTTTTCTCTTTTGGGAAGGGTAGAATAGCTTGTTCTTTTCTTCCTCCCGATACTTCAAGTGTGAACATCTTTATTTTCTTATCTTTTCTTCTTTCTCTTCTCTTCTTATTCTATATTTCGGGTACTTTACTGGGCGACAGGCACTTTGCCGGGGGGGGGTAGGCCGTAGCCTCCGGATTGTTGTAGGGTGGGGGGGTAGATTTAGTTTTCCTCTTTAGTTTCTATGGGCCTTATTTCTCTAATTTCTGCGCTTTCCTGTTCTGGTTTTCAGTTCTGGGTATGCAACATGGGTTAATAGGGAGTGGGTGGCGCTGAGGGTGGTACGTACACGTGGACTGCAGCTTCTGTTGTTTTGTAGGGTACTGCCATATTGACGGGGTGTTTTTCCTAATGTTGTTCTTATTTATGCCGCCTGCTCCTGTTATGTAACTAATGTCCGGACTCAGTTCTTCTTGACTCTATTCTTTACTGATTTATATTTTAATTTAGTCTTAGAAATTTAACCTTCAATGCTCCTTTTCCTTGACGGCATGATTCCATTCAGTGTAACTGTTATTATTTGCTGCTATTTTGCCTACTGCCGCAGTGGAACCGCATTGATCGCGTCTGTGCTTAAAAGTCCCGTGGCCGACCCGATGGTTGTAGGCCCGTATTTGTTCTTCTTTTTGTGCACAATAAAGGTTTTCAAAAAAAAAAAAAAAAAAAAAAAAAAAAAAAAGACTCCGTTTTCTGGAGGTGAAGAGGCGACTTCGGGACATGGGTCTCAAATATGCCATGCTTTTCCCGGCTAAGTTGAGGATAGAGCATAACGAACGGACCTATTTCTTTGACAAGCCCGAAGTGGTGGCCGATTGGTTGGACACTTTGCCGGCCCAGCAAGATCTGGAGAGACAATCTGGTGGTGCTGAGGGTGGAAATATGGGACAGGAATAAGTATCAATTGTCTGGTTCCTGGGGTCGCTAGGGCATTTCCTATTGTGGTGGTTCTAATCTCTATTTGCAGTTTCACGCAGATGGAGTGGGGTGGTCACTGGGCTAACGGAGGGTCTCTCTCCTCCTCAGCTTAACTTTATGTAGTTTAGTTTGGATGTGGGGGCGACAGGCACACTGCGAGTTGGGGTGGCTCTATAGTCGGAAGCAGGGGTGCAGGGTGGGGGGTATTGCAACGGGTTGTTTGGGAGGGGGTGGTGGGGGACGTTGGTTTTCAGTTTCTTTTTTCAGCAAGGCGCTATATCGCAAGACATTTTTATTGATGTGCTGGGCTCGGAGGGGGGGTGGGTGTTCTTTCTGTTTCATGATGGGGGTAGGGGGTTGAGGTTGATGAGCTGGAATGTTAATGGGTTGGGGGGCACGATTAAACGCGGAGTGGTGTTGCAACTCCTGAAACGGCACTCTCCGGACGTGGTTTTACTACAAGAAACCCACTTGGTTGGTAATACATGTCACGCCATGAATAGAAAGGGATATCGTTTGGTGGCTCATGCTGGGTTTTCATCCGGATCCCGGGGGGTTGGAATCCTTCTCCGGGAAAATGAGGGTTCGGTTTCTTCCTCTATATCGCTGTGGGAGGCTTTCAAGACAGTAATTAGTGGTCAAGCTCTCTCTTTAATTGGTGGTTTTAAAAAACAGAAGGAAGAGTGTTGGACAGGCCACATGAAGGGCTCGCACCCTCCCCGCAGGACAGGGCCCGGGCCACCGTCAGCACCATTGCCCGGCCCAGCCGCCATCTTGGACACGGCACCACGCGGCCGTGCGGCCTCAGCCCGACCCCAACCCTGGGCCTGGCCAGGCCCCGACATCCCGGCACCACCCTCCACCCAGGAGGTGAACGGCCCACTTGGCAGGTCAATGGGAGTACGAAGTGTCGATGGCTCTCCCCCGCCAGGTGCCGAGCACCCCCAGCCTCCTCGGGCGCTGGCTCCACCCCCCTGCTGGGTGTCTGGACTCCCTCATCCCAGACCTCCCGACCTCCAAGAGCGAGGGTCCGGACATCAAAGGGCGCCAGACCTATAACTGAGGCAGCCCCAGGACAGGAAGGCAGTTGTATCCTGGAGTCGAGAGACACCGCGACGAACTCATCCTTGACGGACTGTTGGCGCTGCCACAGCCCTGCCTTGTGAACTATTGTCCTGCCTGCTGGCGCTGCCGCGGCCCTCTGCAACCTTCATCCTCGTGGGACCTGCTGGCGCTGCCGCGGCCCTCTGCAACCTTCATCCTCGTGGGACCTGCTGCCGCTGCCGCGGCCCTCTGCAACCTTCATCCTCGTGGGACCTGCTGGCGCTGCCGCGGCCCTCTGCAACCTGCATTCTCGTGGGACCTGCTGGCGCTGCCGCGGCCCGTTGTAACCTTCATCCTCGAGGGACCTGCTGGCGCTGCCGCGGCCCGTTGCAACCTGCATTCTCGTGGGACCTGCTGGCGCTGCCGCGGCCCGTTGTAACCTTCATCCTCGTTGGGACCTGCTGGCGCTGCCGCGGCCCGTGCCACCTACGACCTCTTCGGGACCTGCCGGCGCTGCCGCGGTCTGACCCCTCCGAACACCGAGCTCGAGGATTGTGAGCTATCACCGTTACACACCCGTACCCGTGGGTACCAAGACTGTCCCGCTACCCCCTTCCCTTACTAGAGACTAGAATTGAGAGGATCATCGTGTCCTGATCGCCCTGTATCGTACCACTCTACTACCCGAAGTGCCTATAAAAGGTGTTACCATAAGCTTTGTGTGGTGTCCATCTGTGGGGGGGAAGTTACCTGTCTGTGCGATCACTGTGCTCGGCCGACCCTCCAGGTCCCCGTCTAACATTGGTGGCTAGCGGCGCGATCCGAACCAACGCGTACCGTACAGACAGTAACTCACCCTACGACTAAAACCACCATGACGACCAAAGAGAGCGGATCGGCGGAGAAGTTCCAGATGGAAAAGCTGGAAGAATACAACCACCGAGAGCTCAAACAATTTTGCATGGACTTAGGCATTGCTACCACCGGGCTAAGCACAAAAGAAGACTTCAAAAACGCCCTAGAGGCCTGGACAGAGACAAATACCGCAACCCCCCGGGACCCCGCAGCCCCGGAAGTCAACACCACCCGGACGGAGGAACGGAGAACAGGCCCCTCCCATGAAGAGATCCAAGAGCGGGAAAAAAATAGATTACACGAGTTAGACTTGGCACGACTCAGATTAGACGGAGAATTGAAACTGGCGGAACAAAAAATAAACTTAGAACACTTACGGCTCAGAGAAGAGCGAGAGGAAAAACAGAGACAGAGAGACCTCGAAGAAAAAAGACTGGCATACGAGCACGAGTGCAAACTAGCGGAGATAGAAATGCGCAAACTGAACAAAAACCTAGGGGTGCCCGAGCAACCGCACTCCCCGGGTCCTACCGAGCAGAAGGTCCACATCCCCAAGGATGTGGTCCGAGAATATCACCGGAACGACGACATACAGCAGTGGTTCAAGGCCTATGAGATTGCCATGACCGCCCACCGGGTCGCTCGAAGCGACTGGGGAGCCGGTCTATGGGGGAGATTCGTCAACGAGGGTCGTGATGCCCTGCTGCAGCTTCCGGACCATCAAATGACGTCCTATGACCACATGAAGGCCGCCCTCCTCAGTCGATATGGACTTACACCCGAAATGTACCGCCAGAGGTTCCGCAACTGCACCAGGATCCCAGGTACGACGTGGTTGGAATACGTGAACTATTTCAGCCGAGCCTTCGAGGGGTGGATCAAGGGTAACAACGTAACCACTTACGAACAACTCTTCAATCTCATTGTGTGGGAGCACCTCTCCAACAACTGCTTTGTCGAGCTCAGGCAGCACCTCCTCGACAGTAAATTGACTGAACCCCGGCAGCTCGCCACCGAGGCTGACCGGTGGGAGAGCATCCGAGTGGCCCGGAGTGGGCCGAATGAGCAGAACAGAACCAACCAAGGTCACCATCGTCCCCGAGGAGGAGGAGGAGGCCCGGGCCGGGGCAGAGACGCCGCCCCGGCCGCACCCACTAACGCCACCCCGGCCCCAGCAGGCCGGGGAAACCCCCCGATGCGCCCGGGGTTCCGAGCTAACGTGACGTGTCATCGATGCCAGCGGGTCGGCCACTATGCCAGTGACCCGACCTGCCCGAAGAACCAGGCCCCCGGGCCCCGCCAGATGGCGGCCGCCGCCCTGGGAGAAGAACAAGTCGCCGAAGACACGGAGACCTATGAGTCGGAGCAGTTCGAGTGGGAACCCGCCGCCATGACCCTGGCATGCCTAGGAGGAAGAGACATGGTCCCGCGGACTCCCCTGCCCGCCAACACTCGGAAGTACAGCCAATGGGTGAGCATCAATGGGCGCAAGGCAGAGGCCCTGCGTGACACCGGGGCTAGTGTGACGGCCGTCCGCTGTCACCTGGTGACCCCAGAACAAATCCTACCAAACGTACTTTGCCCCGTCCGATCGGCAGATAACTCGGAGAGCCTGTGTCGGATGGCCTGCGTCCCCTTCGAATGGGGAGGAGTGTCCGGCATGCTGAAAGTAACTGTCCGTGACGATGCCCCCGTAGACTGCCTCCTGGGGAACGATCTCGAGAGCTCCCCGTGGGCCGCTGTGGAAAGAAGAGAGCATCTGGGGATGTTGGGTCTCCCGGACTGGGCGTGCGTAACCACCCGGTCCATGGCCACCCGCACCATCCCTAGACCAGAAGAACCAGAATGGGCAGCACCTCCGCCCTCGATCACTCCAGAAGAAGACTTCCTCCAGACCGACCATCCGGACCCCACCCCAGAGGGGTCCACACAGCCCCCCGAGCTTCCCGACCTGGCTCAGTGGCGTCAAGAAGGGGGGCCCACCCAGGAACAATTCCGGCAGGAGCAAAAGACCTGCCCCTCCCTCGAGGGATTGCGACAGCAAGCGCTCGCCCAGAGCCAAGGAGACCCCACCGGGGCCCACTGGGTTTATTGGGACAATGATCTCTTGTACAGCGAACAGAAAATCGCAGAACTGGGGGCCGGGCGAGTGCTGGTGGTGCCCCTCCACTTCAGAGACTTCCTGTTGAACCTAGCCCATGATGTCCCCCTGGCCGGGCACCTGGGCCAAGACAAGACCTACCACCGCCTGGTGACTCACTTTTTTTGGCCCAAAATGAGAAATGACGTATCCAACCATTGCCGGTCCTGCCCGACCTGCCAGGCCAGTGGGAAGAGCGGCCGCAAACTCAAGGCACCCCTACAACCATTCCCCGTGGTGACCACCCCGTTCGAAAGGGTGGGAATAGACATTGTGGGGCCCCTGGACCCCCGAACAGCACAGGGACATCGCTTCATCCTGGTCCTGGTGGATCACGCTACCCGCTATCCTGAGGCGGTCCCCCTTCGTACGATAACAGCCCCAGTAGTGGGTCGAGCCTTGATGGGGATCTTCTCTCGAGTGGGCTTCCCCCGGGAAGTCGTCAGCGACAGGGGTACGAACTTTATCTCAAAATACATGAAGTCCCTCTGGCAACAGTGTGGGGTCACCTACCGATTCACGACCCCCTATCACCCTCAAGGGAACGGACTGGTTGAGCGGTTCAACCGCACGCTCAAAGGGATGATTGGGGGGTTGGAAGAGCCCCTCCGTCGCCAGTGGGATGTGCTACTACCGTGCCTTCTCTTTGCCTACCGAGAAGTCCCCCAGAAGTCCCTCGGCTTCAGCCCTTTCGAACTCTTGTATGGACACCCGGTGCGAGGCCCGCTCAGCCTCGTCAAAGAAGGCTGGGAAATGCCCCCTCTAAAGAACCCTCCAGATGTTTTCAAGTACCTCCTAACCCTCCGCAACCAGACCAGAAGGTTCAGAGAGATGGCAAAAGCAAACCTGGAGGCCAGTCAGGAGGACATGAAAAGGTGGTACGATCAAAATGCATCCTCCATCGAATTTGAACCCGGCCAACAAGTGTGGGTAATGTCTCCCACCGAACCCTGCGCCCTGCAAGACAAATGGACGGGGCCCTTCAAAGTAATCGAGCGCAAGAGCCCTGTCACCTATCTCATCGATATGGAATCTTCCCGAAACCCTCTCCGGGTCCTCCACGCTAATAGACTGAAACCCCACTTTGTACGCTCCGAACTCAGTCTCCTGATGGCAACCGACAATGGAACCGAGGAGGACTCCGAACCCCTTCCTGACCTCCTACGGTCACGGGAGAAGGACGGCTCCGTGGACGGGGTCCGACTCTCGGAGGCCCTCACCCGGGAACAGCGCCAAGACTGCCGAGTCCTCCTGCTCCAGTTCTCCACCCTGTTCTCCCTCACCCCAGGGGTCACCCCCTGGTGCTTACACGACGTGGACACTGGAGACAGTCCCCCTATCCGCCATCGGGCCTACCGCGTACCAGATCGGGTACGGGCCTGCATCCAAGAGGAGGTGGCCAAGATGCTCACACTCGGGATCATCGAGCCCTCAGACAGCCCCTGGGCCAGCCCAGTGGTACTGGTCCCCAAAGCGGCCGCCCCCGGCGCCACGCCGGAGCTCCGGTTCTGCGTCGACTACCGGGGCTTGAATGCGGTCACCAGAACAGACGCACACCCCATCCCCCGAGCAGATGAACTGATCGACCGCATGGGAGCTGCCCGCTACCTCAGCATCTTCGACCTGACAGCGGGCTACTGGCAGATCGGTCTCACACCCCGGGCCCAAGAACGATCTGCATTCTCTACCCCGGATGGCCACTATCACTTCAAGGTCATGCCATTCGGCATGAAGAATGCCCCAGCAACCTTTCAGCGGCTAGTAAACCAGGTCCTGGCAGGACTCGAAGGATTCAGCGCCGCCTACCTGGACGATATCGCTGTGTACAGCCACCACTGGTCCGACCACCTCCACCACCTCCGAGAGGTGCTACAGGCCCTCCAACGAGCTGGCCTCACGATCAAGGCCAGCAAATGCCAAATTGGCCAGGGGTCCGTGACCTATCTCGGGCACCAGGTGGGAAGCGGTCTGGTGGCCCCTCTGCAACTCAAGATCGCTGCCATCCAGTCGTGGCAGTCCCCCATCACCCAGACCGAGGTCCGCGCCTTCTTGGGACTCACAGGCTACTACCGACGGTTCGTGAAGGACTATGGCAGCATCGTAGGGCCCCTCACGGAACTCACCTCCAAAAACCAACCAAAGAAGGTCAACTGGACCCCAGACTGTCAAGCGGCCTTCGAGAAGCTGAAGGCCGCCATGTGCTCCGCCCCGGTGCTCCAGGCCCCCGACTACAGCCGGGAATTTATCGTCCAAACAGATGCCTCCGACCATGGCGTTGGGGCTGTCCTTTCCCAGCTGAACCCCGAAGGACTTGACCAGCCAGTGGCTTTCATCAGCAGACGGCTCCTGGCCCGAGAACGACGCTGGAGCACCATCGAGAGGGAGGCCTTCGCCGTGGTGTGGGCCCTCAAAAAGCTCCGGCCTTATCTCTTCGGCACCCACTTCCGGGTCCAGACCGATCATCGACCCCTGCAATGGCTCATGCAGATGCGGGGGGAAAACCCGAAACTACTACGTTGGTCCATCTCCCTGCAGGGGATGGACTTCACTGTGGAACATCGACCCGGCCAAGACCACGCCAACGCGGATGGCCTGTCCCGCTTTTTCCGCCTCGACGAGGAAAGTCCCCAAGAAGATGGGTGACTCTCCCCGCCTTCAGCTGGGGGGGACGCATGTTGGACAGGCCACATGAAGGGCTCGCTCCCTCCCCGCAGGACAGGGCCCGGGCCACCGTCAGCACCATTGCCCGGCCCAGCCGCCATCTTAGACACGGCACCACGCGGCCGTGCGGCCTCAGCCCGACCCCAACCCTGGGCCTGGCCAGGCCCCGACATCCCGGCACCACCCTCCACCCAGGAGGTGAACGGCCCACTTGGCAGGTCAATGGGAGTACGAAGTGTCGATGGCTCTCCCCCGCCAGGTGCCGAGCACCCCCAGCCTCCTCGGGCGCTGGCTCCACCCCCCTGCTGGGTGTCTGGACTCCCTCATCCCAGACCTCCCGACCTCCAAGAGCGAGGGTCCGGACATCAAAGGGCGCCAGACCTATAACTGAGGCAGCCCCAGGACAGGAAGGCAGTTGTATCCTGGAGTCGAGAGACACCGCGACGAACTCATCCTTGACGGACTGTTGGCGCTGCCACAGCCCTGCCTTGTGAACTATTGTCCTGCCTGCTGGCGCTGCCGCGGCCCTTTGCAACCTTCATCCTCGTGGGACCTGCTGGCGCTGCCGCGGCCCTCTGCAACCTTCATCCTCGTGGGACCTGCTGGCGCTGCCGCGGCCCTCTGCAACCTTCATCCTCGTGGGACCTGCTGGCGCTGCCGCGGCCCTCTGCAACCTGCATTCTCGTGGGACCTGCTGGCGCTGCCGCGGCCCGTTGTAACCTTCATCCTCGTGGGACCTGCTGGCGCTGCCGCGGCCCGTTGCAACCTGCATTCTCGTGGGACCTGCTGGCGCTGCCGCGGCCCGTTGTAACCTTCATCCTCGTTGGGACCTGCTGGCGCTGCCGCGGCCCGTGCCACCTACGACCTCTTCGGGACCTGCCGGCGCTGCCGCGGTCTGACCCCTCCGAACACCGAGCTCGAGGATTGTGAGCTATCACCGTTACACACCCGTACCCGTGGGTACCAAGACTGTCCCGCTACCCCCTTCCCTTACTAGAGACTAGAATTGAGAGGATCATCGTGTCCTGATCGCCCTGTATCGTACCACTCTACTACCCGAAGTGCCTATAAAAGGTGTTACCATAAGCTTTGTGTGGTGTCCATCTGTGGGGGGGAAGTTACCTGTCTGTGCGATCACTGTGCTCGGCCGACCCTCCAGGTCCCCGTCTAACAAAGAGGATGTGGTGAGGATAGAGACGGAGATAGCTGAATTGGAATTGGAGCGAGAGGTTACCCGTTCTAGACTGCATGTCCTGCACCTGAAGCAGCTGGACTATAGAACGTTGGTAATGGATGGTGCCAAGGCCCTTAGTCGGGAACAATAGGGGCGTCTCTATGACGTTGGGGACAAGGCTGGCAAATTAATTGCATGGCTGGACAGAAAACATAGGGCTAGTCGTGTTGTACCAGAAATTGAGATAGAGGGTGGGGCTCTGGTCACCGACCCGCAAGAGATAGTGGCATGCTTCGCTGATCATTTTCGCTCGGATAGACCGGAGGAGGACTCATGCTTGTTGTTGCGAGGTATTGCGCTCCCGTGCCTGTATGAGGCGGACCGGGACCTTATGGATGGTAAGATCACTGCAGATGAGGTAGCATTAGCAATGCGCTCCCTGAACTCTGGTAAGGCGATGGGTCCCAACGGTCTCCCGATTGAGCTTTACAAGCTTCGCCCGGATAGGATTGCTCCGTACTTGAGAGACATGTTCCTGGAGTCCCGGGATCGTGGTCTCCTCCCCCGTGATCTGAGATTGGCATCGATAGTAGTAATCCATAAGGAAGGAAAACTGAGGAATAGGTGTGCTTCGTATCGGTCGATCTCATTGTTAAATTCTGAACCTAAGATTCTTGCTAAATTGTTGGCTAATAGACTGATAAAGGTTATTAGCGATCTGGTTCACCCAGATCAATCTGGCTTTATCCCGCACAGGAATGCGGCGTTGAACCTTAGGCGCTTGCACGGGGTACTTGCGAGGGTCTCGACGCTGCGTGAACCGACCATTTTGGCGTCATTAGATGCCACGATGGCGTTTGATACTGTTAAATGGCCGTATTTGTGGGCGGTGCTGGCTAAATTTGGTTTCGGTTCAGATTTCATTAGCTGGGTGCGTCTTCTTTATGCAGACCCTCTTGCCCAGATTGTGGTGAATGGTCGCGTCTTGGAGCCATTTTGTCTCGGGCGGGGTACTCGCCAGGGTTGCCCGCTGTCTCCTCTTTTATTCGCGTTGGCCCTCGAGCCTCTTGCGGCTTGGGTCCGCTGGGAGCCTTCGATGAGGGGTATTAATTGGTCTCCGCAGTTTGAAGATCGTATCTCATTATATGCAGACGACATTTTGTTGTATTTGACCTCCCCCAGGAAATCTTTAATAGTGCTCTGTGATGTTCTGACCTCCTATGGTAGAAACTCTGGCTTGGTCATTAATTGGGCGAAATCCTATCTGTACGTTCTTAGTGACGAGATACCGATCCTACCACGTAACTGCCCTATCCAAATAGCACAAGAGGGGTTCAAATATCTTGGAATTTATTTTTCGATGGACTTCGTGGTCCAATACGAGAGGAACCTTCTCCCTCCTTTGACTCGACTAAGGCTGAATGTTGCGGACTGGCGGAAACTCCCGCTGTCAATACTTGGGCGGGCGGCCCTCTTCAAAATGATGTCACTCCCTCGTTTTCTGTATGCCCTTCAGAACACGCTTGATATCGTCCCAGCTAGTTACTTTCGTTTGGTGGAGGATCTACAGCGGAAGCTGTTGTGGGATGGAAGACCACGTATTGCGTTGGCTAAATTAACGCTCCCGTGGTATGATGGGGGCATCGCTCTCCCTGATACTAAGAGATATTATTGGGCTTTGCAGTTTGAAGCCATCAATCACGGTATGTACGGCCCTGAGTTAAACAGTGTGAAAAAAGGCATCAAAATTGATATCACCAGGGAGAAAACGACATATAGAAGGCACAACAATCAATTAAAAAGTACAAAATTTTGTTTTTTTTATTAAGTATATATACTCAGAATAAAAACATTTAAATTCAAATACAAAAACAGATAATACATTCGACCTATTCTAATTATAAAAAACAATAATTGACATACAAAGTAAAATAATCAATAACACAATTAATTATAAGTTCATAAAACAGTGGCAAACAAATGTAATCTTCGACGCGCGTTTCGGCGTTTTAACAAGAACGCCTTCTTCAGGAGCCACATATAAAATCAAGAAGTGAAATGTACTACGTAGTTCCAAATGATGGCTGGAACACAGGAGAACACTCCGTTCCTAATCGTGGGGACGGTTGAGGGACTCTGGTCCTTATTGTTATACACAACCATCCAGCCGAAATACTAATATTGGTCGGTTCAGTGCATAAAAGAAAACGTTTGAAAGGTCATCCAATCAATATCGGTGCTACAACATGCAACCAAGAGGTTGCCACTTTTAAAGCGAAACGGCTCTTCCTAGATATGGCGCTCGTTGCTTTTGGGAATTTCTTTAAAACAAGGAGTAGTCGGCTAAGTTGGTATATATACACGGGAACACGGTCAATAAATCTGCTCCCTTAGCGATGTCTTTAGAGCGAAAGCTGTCTTGGATGCAGCGTTAGCATCAACCTGCGGGCGTTCCGATCGGTGGATTCCTGGCGTCCCGCAGCCGTTGGCGGCCCTGAGTTAAACCCTGGTTTCGCCATGGATAGGTGGATACTTCTTGGTGGCACTTATTATAGAGCGTTGTACTCTAACTCTGTAGTGAAGACTTTGACGGGCCAACCAAGACGGCTGTGCGGATCTGGCTCGACGCTACCAGTTCGTTAGGGTGGAAGGACCCTCTGACTTTGGCTACCCCACTTTTCGGCTCTGATAAGTTTGGTAAACTGTGGAACACTAAAGGGTTCGAAAAGTGGGGTCTCATTGGCATCTCCAAGGTGGGAGACCTAAGGGTGAAGGGACAGGTGAAATCGTTCACGGCCTTGCAAACCGAGTTTGAATTGGGAGGGACGGAGTACTTCCGTTATGCTTAGGTTGGGCATGCGCTAATGTCCGTTTTCCCTGAGGGGGAGGAGATACCGGAGTCTACCCCGTTAGAGGATCGTATCTTGGATGGCCATATGCCTGATAGTACCATTTCCCTGGTGTATAAAAAACGGATTAATCACAGGGCAGACCTTCTATTGCAACTGCGTGATCAGTGGACCCGTGACGGCCTTGAGCTTGACGATGAAGACTGGCAGTCGGCGATCTCCTCACCGAAGGAGGTCGCGATTCCAGCACGACTGAGATTAGTCCAGCTCAAAATATTACATAGGGTATATGTCACGGGTCCCCGTCTGGTCCGGATGGGCTTTTCTGAGGAGGGTCTTTGTCAGCGCGGTTGCGGTCATTTGGGAATGTTCCTTCATATCATCTGGGAATGTCGGGAAGTGTTTGACTATTGGAGTAGGGTCCATGAGGTGATGCAGGAAGTCACGGGGGTGGCTCTCTTACCGGAGGCCAGACGCTGCTTGTTGAATGTTTGGGAGCCCACTGACCATAATGTGGCACAGACTCAGTGGGTGACTCTAGGGGCCATGATTGCCAAACGGAACATCGCACAGTTGTGGGGGTCCCAGAGGCCTCCTACTCTTGATGTGTGGGTAGAAAACATGGATTGGTGCATGTTCCGGGAGAAAATGGTGTACTTGGCTCGGGGTCGCCCCCGAAAATGGCATAAGGTTTGGGGCCCTTGGAACCGATATAGAGGGGACATATGCGTACCACCTGTAGCTGCGGTCCTTGATGTCCCGCTTTCCACCTGACCCCTTATTGTTATTGATAATTTTCGTAGGATTACTGTGTTCTCTTCTCCTCACCCACTTCCCCCTCAATGTATTGTTTATTGTAATGTTTGATGATATGATGCTCAGCCCTCGTAGAGTCATTGCATTCCTATGTTTTGTACATGCCTTGCTTTGTTTTCAATAAAAAGAAATATAAAAAAAAACAATAAAACAGTATGATATTCTTTGCCAAGGTTCAAACCCCTCTAAACTCTTAGGAGTTTCTTTCCAAATTGTATCCCAGTTACAGTGTATCATTTTTCTATTTTGCCCTCTTCTTTGACGTGTAAATGATCTATACGTAAATTATTGATATCCCCAGTAGATGATTCCTATTATTGCCCTTCTTGTCTTTTTTTATTGCTGCAATGAAACGGAATGCATTATATTGTGAGACCCCCATAGTGTACTAGTGTTACCACCGACTTAGGAGCAGTACGTTTCGAACTCCTAGCTCAACCCTGGGTAGATGTGGTACTGAGCAGTAAGGATTCCACATAGGAACAAGTGTAAAGCATTGAACGATTCCCTGCCTAAACGCCGCGCTTCGCGCACTTGTTTGTGAAACCTCGGACCCAGCCTTCCTGTGACACCACGCCTCGCCGGACCCGCTCCGCGGGTCCCGCTTCGTGGTGTGTGGCTTCAGCTCACCTCTGGGGCAATTCTTGTGACTTTGACACCGGCAGGGCTGCGAGGGTAGAGCGGAGGACTCCAGTGTCCAGGAGTCTCCGCGCGCCCGTTTTCAGCTGGGCTCCTCTCCCTGCCGGCCACGCCCCCAACACTTGAAGATTTAACGGGCTGACAAGGGCTTCACAGGTGGATTCCCTGCCTAAACGCCGCGCTTCGCGCACTTGTTTGTGAAACCTCGGACCCAGCCTTCCTGTGACACCACGCCTCGCCGGACCCGCTCCGCGGGTCCCGCTCCGCGGTGTGTGGCTTCAGCTCACCTCTGGGGCAATTCTTGTGACTTTGACACCGGCAGGGCTGCGAGGGTAGAGCGGAGGACTCCAGTGTCCAGGAGTCTCCGCGCGCCCGTTTTCAGCTGGGCTCCTCTCCCTGCCGGCCACGCCCCCAACACTTGAAGATTTAACGGGCTGACAAGGGCTTCACAGGTGGATTCCCTGCCTAAACGCCGCGCTTCGCGCTCTTGTTTGTGAAACCTCGGACCCAGCCTTCCTGTGACACCACGCCTCGCCGGACCCGCTCCGCGGGTCCCGCTTCGTGGTGTGTGGCTTCAGCTCACCTCTGGGGCAATTCTTGTGACTTTGACACCGGCAGGGCTGCGAGGGTAGAGCGGAGGACTCCAGTGTCCAGGAGTCTCCGCGCGCCCGTTTTCAGCTGGGCTCCTCTCCCTGCCGGCCACGCCCCCAACACTTGAAGATTTAACGGGCTGACAAGGGCTTCACAGGTGGATTCCCTGCCTAAACGCCGCGCTTCGCGCACTTGTTTGTGAAACCTCGGACCCAGCCTTCCTGTGACACCACGCCTCGCCGGACCCGCTCCGCGGGTCCCGCTTCGTGGTGTGTGGCTTCAGCTCACCTCTGGGGCAATTCTTGTGACTTTGACACCGGCAGGGCTGCGAGGGTAGAGCGGAGGACTCCAGTGTCCAGGAGTCTCCGCGCGCCCGTTTTCAGCTGGGCTCCTCTCCCTGCCGGCCACGCCCCCTCGGTGTAACATTTAAAAGGAGGCATCTGACCCGCTGCGCGGGAGCGCGCGGGAGCAGCCGGGAGAAGCCCGGGACAAGGGCGGGACCGTCTGTGGCCGTCCGGGGCCGAAGGAGGCCGGGCTGGGCCCACTCCCTGAAAATTTGTAAAAACTTTGAATCTGGTTATGCCTTCGCCACCCCCGTGCGAAACCCCACTAAGGGAGGGGGCTTCTAGTACTGGGACGTTGGATAATTACTTTAAATCTTCTAAGGGAGAGGTGGCCAAGGAGACCTCATTAGAGAAACGTAGGGTGGAGCGCAGGCGCTCCATTGAATCTATGAAAAATAGATCTCTGACAGATATCGTCCCCTACCCAATTTCCCAAGACGAAGCTACGCTCCTTGATAGCCCAAACCCACTGACCCTTGAGGACTTTCCTCTTTTATTAAGGGAAATCCCCTGTCCCTCAGGGGCGGCGTCTGGAACCCAACCGGTCCTAGTAGTTGATACTCAATTTGCTACTTCAGTCAACCTTCTAGATCAACCCTCTCCTCCACAAATGGTCAAGAAGAAGTTAAAACCTACTGTTGTGGTTGAGGTGCATAGGCCTCCGCCCAGCAAACGAACTAGGAAGTCATTAGGGGGTGGGGGAAAACCCAAGTTGTCTCACCTCGATTTTGGCAAGAAACATACCAACTTACTCTTGCCAGGGAAGGTGGGTGAGAAAGTCCCCACTGTCCTATTTACAAAGGTTCCACCCCCTACTTTAAAGGCTATTGACATGAACTTAGAGGCCAATCCTTTAGCTAAAATTCCCCCACCCTTATCCTTAGAGAGTATTGAAATTTTACTCCGCTCTATCCTGCAGCCCATTAGTGCTAGCTTAGAAAAAGTGGAGAGTAGGCTCACTTCACTAGAAGCATCCCTTACTACTTTGAACATCATAGTAAGTAAGCAAGTGGGACCTCAACTCCCGGCAGGGGACCATTTGGAAGCAGGAGTTTCAAACTCAGCTAACAAAGTTTTACCTCAGGGTGTGCCCTCTGCCCCCCCCTTGCAGCCACTTATGGCTATTAAATTCCAGGCGCAGCACAATAATCAAGCTAATGGGCCAGCGCAAGTATCAGACCATATTCCCCAAAGACCGCAGAGAGAGCATAAGGAAAGAGGCCAGGAATCCGGCAAAGGTACCCCACGCTCCCCGGTTGGGCCCTCCCCAAGACCTAGGAGACCAGATCTCCCGCCCGAAGCCAATAGCTTTACAGTGGTCCTAGCAGGTGCCCCCCACTTACGATCAGGGGAAAAAGAAGATTACTTATCCCTTAAGAAAAAGGTTATCAAATGGCTCAATTGGAACCGACCATTACCACCTTATTTAAATAATGAGATTATTATGGTGAGAAGGGTCCCGTGGCTAGGGAAGACCAGGAAATCAATAACAGGGGACTGCGTCCTGGTAACCTTCAAAGATCAGGGTACGGTGCTGCATATTTGTGAAGGCGTCAATAGATCCTTGGATTCTACTATCCAGACCCTGCCAGTTTCTTTTTTCTTCCCCCCTATTCGTATGCATAGGGTTCAACTGTATGAGGATTGGACAAGGGTGGATCATAGACGCAGTCGCAAGGACCACAGACAACGCCAGTACTCCCAAGTGCCAGAGACACCGTATTCTCATTTCAATCGTTTCAATTGTTTGAGTGCCCTGGATGGGGTCGATTGACTTATTGCTCATAAGCCAGATACCGGGGATAAGGGGGCTGGTAGATCACAGACACCCTCTATTGCAACAACTGGTTTAGTTATTGGCGTGTCGGAGAATCAAGGGGTTCCCGAAAGCAACATCTGCAGCCCTTGCCATCGACTTGCCAACGGCTTGCCCAGCCAGTCTGAGCCATCTTCTTCTATTGCTGTCCCTGTCCCAGTCCCCCAGATGGAAGGGGTATTCGGATCTCACCCCCCTGATCCCTGTGGCCTACCCACTGTGGCGTCTGACCATTTGAAGCTAATTTGTTGGAACATTGCGGGTCTGGCCAACAAACTGGGGGAGCCAGACTGGGAAAATTACATTAAAATGGGGGACATTTGTATGTTTCAGGAAACTTGGGCACGAGAGGGCTATGGTCACCAAGGCTTTGCATCATTTTATATTCCAGCACAGTGGGAAGGTAAAGGTCGTCCGTCTGGCGGGCTCACGACCTGGGTGGCTTCTCATTTGGGCTGTGTGGCCACTCGTCGACCATTTAATTCTAAAGACATACTTGTGGTCTCATTACTTTGGCCAAATAATGTTAAACTTGTGCTGGTTAACCTGTATTCCAGTCCGATGGGAAGGGCAAAGGAATCACCAACCATTGATGAACTTTCGAGCCTTTTATCTGAACTGTCGAATGATTCATACTATGTGGTGGGTGGGGATTTTAACTCTCACTTTGAGCCATTACCCGGTCTTTTGGAAGGGCTTACAGTGGAAGAAGACGCAAGGTGGTCAGTTCCCGCGGTGGAAGCACCGCCTGCGAAAGCTTGGTCCCCTCTAGCATTACAAATTACTGCTCTTACCCTAAGGTTCGGAATTAGAGCCTGTAATGGGCGGATGGAATCTGATATTCCAAGCAAAACTACCTACAATAGACGGGGGAGAGAGTCTCGGTTGGACTATGTTATGGTCCAATTAACGAGGTGGGCTACAATCCGGGACTTTAGGGTGATGGAAAGGAGTGAGAGCGATCACAATGCCTTGGAGCTTGATCTGGTGCATCCAGGCCCCATAGTTTCAGGGACTATAGTGGAAGGGAATAAACCCGCGCTCCTCCTAGATAACAGCAGGAGAAGAATTAGGTGGGAAAGCATGGTTGCAATTAAGGACAAACTTCCTCTGCTGTACGCTGAGATTGTCCCCATTTTGGAAGCTGTGGGGAGTGAAGACATGAGGGAAAATAATATAGACTCCCAGACCAGAGTATTCAATGCCCATGAGGATCTTACAAAAATTGCGGCACTACATTTCACTAGTAGCGCACGTAAGACCAGAGAGAGGCCCCAAGGTAAAGCACAATGGTATAATCAAACTTGTAGACGGGCTAAATCAGAACTGCTCAAAGTAGTAAAGGAGGGGGTGGGAGGAGAACGCCTGAAACACAGCAGGCAAGTCTACAAAAGACTTCTTGATCAGGCTAAAATAGAATGGGAAGAAAAACAGTGGGAAGAACTCACAAATGCCCTAGCATTCCAAAACCAACGGTTGTTTTGGAGGATAGTGAATGGGGGGTCAGGGAATCTACAATCGGCACTGGAGCCAAATATAGCACCTGGGGTTTGGAAGGCCCATTTCCAATCGCTCTATAGCTCTGAACCAGGTGAAGTCCCTGAATCTATCGAGGTGGAGGGGCCGGGCCACCAAGGGGAGGCAATTACGTTGGGGGAGGTCACGGCCGCTATCTCGGGCCTGGCTTCTGCAAAGGCGCCAGGTCTGGATAGCTTACCGGGGGACCTGTTCAAACAGGAGCCCACTGTCTGGGCACCCTATCTCGCGGCCCTTTTTAACGGTGTTCTCGGTGGGATGGAAATCCCTGGTACTTGGCTGGGGGCCGAGGTGGTCCCTATCTTTAAAAAGGGCTCCCCTCTTCTCCCAGCCAACTACAGGCCAATCAGCCTGATTGCTGTACCGCAGAAACTGTTCGGCAGGGTCTTGCTGAATAGGCTTCAGGACTGGATAGAGGAGACGGAGGCCCTTAGTCCCTATCAGGCGGGGTTTAGGAAGGGGGTATCCACAGTGGACCAGGTTTTTAGACTAAATTTGTTATACTGGAAGACAGCAAAGTTCGACGGCGGCAGTTTGTACACAATTTTTGTGGACTTACGGGCCGCTTTCGACCTGGTCCCCAGGGGGAAATTATGGAGCGTCCTGGCGGAGATGGGCGTCCCCCCGGACATCCTGTCAATCTTACAGAGGCTCCATCATGGGAATTATGCCCGAGTGAGGTGCGGGCGGTCTGGGGAGCTTACTGATAGGTTCCCCGTTGGCCGAGGGGTAAGACAGGGCTGTGTGCTGGCGCCGACCCTGTTTTGCCTCTTTGTCAACGGGGTAATCGCCCATCTCAATGCCACTGATCAGACCGACGCCCCTAAACTAAACGGCCGCAGGGTGCCCGCAATTATGTTTGCGGATGACACCCTGCTGCTTTCAAAAACCCCTATGGGTATTCAAAGGATACTTGACTCCTTTACCGCATTCTGCCTGGATAGAGGGTTAGAAATTAACGCCACTAAAACCAAATATATGGTTTTAAACCCGAGTCATAAATTGCGCCAGAGTCCGTTACTGGGAACCGCGCGGCTCGAGAGAGTGGCCACTTTCGAATATCTGGGTGTAACCCTCAATGAAACTATGACCTGGGGATCCCATCAGAGCAGGGCAAATCTTAAACTCGTGCAAACTACTGGGGGCATTGCACGAATTATGACCGGCTCGACGTACCGGCCGTTGGGCGCCTTAGTTCAGATATATAAGGCCCAGGCGAGGGGAGCAATCATGTATGGGGCTGAACTGTGGGGGCACATGCCTTGTCATAGCCTTTCTGTAACAGAAAACAAGTTTATAAGAAGGGTGGCTGCTCTCCCCCCGAGCACTCCGCTTCTTCCATTGAGGCTTGATCTAGGATTACGACCACTAGCTGATGAGATAGGCCTGAGACCCATAGCCTTCTGGCGCAGACTATGGAGTAGCAACGATCTTACGGATTACAGGGCAGAATTGGTCGAAATACTGAAACACCCCAAGGTGCTTAGTGTCCCCTGGGTTAAAAATATTCAAGCCATCTGCATGGATTTGGGGCTTCCTGATCTATGGACAGACCCGGCCACGGCAGCGCCCAATATTTCTAAGAAGTCTCTGTCGAATTTATACCACGAACATAAATTGGCAGGGGCTATAGCTGCCCAGCCAGACGGGTCTTTGTCAGCCGTGTTCCTGCAAAGTAAGGACACCTATAAGTTTGAAAAGGTTCTGGACCCTATTTTTCCCTTACTGGCAAGAAAATTGTATCTCCAGTGGCGGTATGGTACACTACCCCTCCGATCTTTTGCTAGTCGTTGGTCGCCGGCTGCCCCCAGCAAGTATTGCCCTGTGTGTGAGGATAGGGAGGAGAACGACCTGCATGTGGTCTTTTTTTGCCCAGCCTACAGGGCAGCTAGAAAGTATTGGCTGCTGCCGTTGATAAGGAACATGGGTGGTAGGGAATATGCACCAATGTACAGGGTTTTAAAAACTGATGTTACTGGCCCAACTGTTTTTGCACTTTCTAAGTTTTTTACCAATGTGTGGTTTATACGAAACCGTTTTTTAAAAAATGTTGGGTAGTGACTGAACTTTTTTTTTAAATTCACTATAAAGTTGTTTATCCCTGTACTGAACCCTTTTTACGTATTCATATTTTAGATGTAAAGATAAGTGAATATGTGTTTTTCCTTCTTTGTATTGTGTATCTTTTATGACCAAATGGTCGAAATAAAGATTGGAAATTGAATTGAATAAAAAAAGCATTGAAACAGCATCCAACAAATTGAAGAAGTAATAAATGAGACACTCAACAAATCCCACACCAATTTATTAAAAAAAAGATTGTATTTTTTGTAGACACCATAATGAAAAGGAACCACCATAGGGTCCCTGAGATATAGCTAGTATTAGGACTAGTAAATATGCAGTTTTTACGTTAACCGGGAACAACCATCGGAAAATTCAATTAATTTGACAACGCGGTTACTTTGAGTTCCTTTGGGCAACCAACTCCAGCAGCGAGCCAGTCAGGGAGATCAGCAAGGTCCACTAAACTGTTACCTCAGAAGAAGAAGCAGTCATCATGAAGTTCCAAGCACTTTTGTTCCTTTGTAATAGGTTCCTTCCTGATGCAAGGCATACAGGATGGTGAAGATGCTCAAGGATGTTGTGGATGCAGTGTGGTCGACTGGAGTCTTCCTGCGGCTACTCCTCGATCCACGAAACATGGTGATATGGTTCTGGCCACAGCAGTCTACATCCCTCGCAGTCATCTCTGATCTGGCAGAAGTCTGGCTACCAGTTTCTCTTTATTGCAGTCACAGCTAAATCCTTAATTGGACAGTAACTTGCCATCTGGGTGACAAAGCTGCACTCTGATTACTCTCCAGGGCCCAGCAGGCTCTGGTACAACTTTGAGCATCAGGTCCGGATCTCTGGTCCTTCATGGTGACAGGAGGTGGCAGTGTGAAGATCTCGGGCTACCAACTCACTCTAGCAGGCTTCTTCAGCTGTTGTTGCCTTGTGCTGTGAACAGACTCTTGAGTTTCTTGCTTGGAGTTTATTGCTTCAGCAGAAGACAACTTCTCCACAAGCAGGACACAGCAGGCACAGTCTCTTCGCTTTTGCTAGCCACCAGGTTCCGCAGAGCACACCGGTACAGCCTGTCAGCTGGTTCCTCTGTCCAGCTGGACAGTCATTCTTCGATCCTTTTTCCAGTCGCGATCTGAATTCTGGGTGCCAGAGTTGCCCTTTTAGGCTCTAAAATGCCATCATTGTAGGATGCGGTCAGTAGCAAGTTGCCTACCAGGTTTCCTCCTGATGCTACACTTCACAGGAAGTGGTTATATGGCTATCCCGAGATGCACCATTTTGCCCACTTCCAGCATGGCAAAACCCCCTTTCTCTTTGTCCAGAGCTCCCAAGCCCAACCCACAGATGTGGCTACTAAGTGGGCTACACGCCACTGGAAAACTTGTTTGGCAAATGGTTTCCCCTTTCCTATCCCTAATGCTAGCCTGTCTACCTAGGCAATTGAGCAGACTCTTTACTAAGTGTTTCACTTTTGCCTTTCAAAGAAGGCTTCTTTGAAGCACACCTTTTGTGGCTTCCTGCGGGAGGGAGGTAACACCGCTCTCGAGTACTGACTTCCATTGTCTCCTTTCCCATTAGCATTTCTCTCCAGGAGAATAGGAAGTTGTTTTGGTGGGGGGGACAGGCTTCCTTTACAACCGTTAGGAGCACAGGAGACTCACGGCAACAAAGTGCCAACTTTGTTAAAGTTACACATTACAACATGCTACATTGTGTTTGACTAGGGAACCCAGTTGAGCCTAATGTAATGAGTTGTTTGTTAACTTGGAGTATCAACTTTGGTTGCACCGTTCAAGAGTTGGGACGGCATGTAACCCTGCACTTGCCAATGGAGCGACCAAGTTCTTCCACAGTAAAAATTAGTTTTGTGTTTTTAACGTTAGAACATGTAAAATACATGTTCTGCCGGTGAAATATACAGCACTCTGCCTTAGGGCTCGGAAGTAATAGTAGCAGGAATAGTGCGTAGGACAGTGTACTCCCCATACAGATAAGGAGATCCGCGCAGGCCAAGGGTGCCAAGGGTGCGCAGACTGCCGGTAAGGATCTCTCCAAGCCACAGGTCAGTACACTAATGCACTTCAGCTATGAGGTTGTGCCTCAGCTACACAGAATGTGCGGGGCCCCACAGGCAGGAGGTGGGTTACAACTAAGAAGGCAGCAGCACAGTGGTATTCATATTAGGGGCTAAGAGCGCTGGAAATGTAAAGCGCTGTGAGAGGAAATAGTCAGTCAAATCCACAAGTTAAGGAGGAGTGGATGCTCCGGGCAAGATTATCGCCTGTTCCAGCCTGTGCACAGTAGGCCCAAACACCATCCGTCTCGTGTTATGATCAGGGCATTTGCAGCAACTCAAAACAATGTCTCTTGCAATCCCTCCACGCCGACCACAATGCGTCAGGCAGCTTCCCCGCTACAGTGTGCCACGACTTCAGCCAGCTCCCCTCTCGCCTCAGCAAGCAGCCTGTGCACCATTGCCCAACAGCAGCTTGCAGGCCGAGGCCCAGAACCCCACCCGCGCCGCCTCCACAGACACTGGCAAGGGGTCAGGCCACCTCCCACTCACTGCTGCGAGCGCTGGAGTTCACCCAGTCTCCTCTCACAGCCCCAAGCAGGATCCGCGGGCTGCAAATCTTCAGAGGCGCCGCTCGGTTGTCTCCGACCGCAGCAGGGGCACAGTCCGCGTTGCAAGGCAATTGCACGAAGGCCGGATCTTCAGTGGCACTGGGCGTGCACCGCAACCAAGGCCAGGTTCAGAATGCCGCTGGTTAATCCGGGCCAGGCCCAGGGAGTTTCAGTGAAGCCGCAACATGCCAACCTCAGGCTGCGTGGGAGCCGCCATTTCATGAAGCGGCCTCCAGGTCCAGACACCCTTCGGCGGCAATCTCAGCAGCGGAGCTCAGCTACGAAAATAGCTCCCACTTGTGCAGGTTGCAAACATAGGGCTTTTTTGAACAAGAGAGCACGGAGTGATAATTCTGACCAACGTGAGGATAGTCCCATTTTCCTATGTAGATTTTTTTTGTATTCAAAGGTTTTTTATTGGATATTTCAGTTATAACCAAAATACGATGTGAGTACAATCAGCGTGCAGGTATATATACATACGAACATAGACAAGAACATAATGCTAGGATAATGAAAATCAATTGATATTACAGCAGGAGCAACTGTGATGGACATTGTCCTGTTCAGATGAGCCCGAGCAGTACCCGAGTACCACATCTATTATCACAAGGCCTTAAGAAGCAGAAGGCCAAGGAAGAAGGAGAAATAGCAGAAAATGAGAGATAGACAAAGAGAAGAAGAATAAGGAGAGGAAGGTGCACCACAGGGTAGCGTAGAGGGCCTGGTTAACTCAACCCAGCTTGAGTCATATATGCAGTGTGTAACTGTCCAGGTATCCCGGGCTATTCACGGAGGTTTATGAACACTGAAATAGTTGTCAAGTGTGTTCCACATTTTTCTTCGTGTGGGCCGCCAGGGTGAGTGCTGAATAGTGATATTGTTATGTTATGTTATTTGGATTTTTTAAGCGCACAGCTACCCCAGCTAAGGGGCGTCCCGGCGCTATATCTGGAAAAGGTAACATAACTAACAACACAGAAAAAGTAGGGAGTGATTAATAAGGCAGAGGAAAGAAATGAGTTTTGACAGCTTTTCTGAAAGCAAAAAGGTCATCCAAAGAGCGAATGTAGGCAGGAAGTGCGTTCCATAGTTTAGAGGCTAAGACCGTAAACGATCGGCCACCCAATCTACATTTTCGAAAACGGGGGACAAGTGCCAAATTTTGGCCGGCAGAGCGAAGGCTGCGCAAAGGGGTGTAAAAAGACAAAAGGTGCTGAAGAATGATAGGGATATTGTCTGCCCCTCGGAGGTTAATCACCCAATTCAACCAGCAAGCGAAACTAGCCTTTTTTTGTATCCTTCCAATTGTTAAGGACAACCTTAACTGCCGCTATGAGTAGGAGGTCTAGCAGGGCTCTATCAGGCTCATTAAGGTGTGCTGCCTTAACAAAGCTGAAAACTAGATAGGGGGGTTCTTTGGGGGGCAAGACTGCAAATAATTTTTGAATG
The DNA here is from genome assembly GCF_964261635.1 of Lissotriton helveticus. NCBI lineage: Eukaryota > Metazoa > Chordata > Amphibia > Caudata > Salamandridae > Lissotriton > Lissotriton helveticus. Next base: position 348,103,952 of record NC_136071.1, on the reverse strand, counting down.
AAATCAAATATTCTACCACAATAGGTTGAGACGCACTCGCATTGGAGGATGAGATGATCTAAATCCCCTTCAGCACATTTGCAATTCCAGCAAAAAGCATCCGGGCTGATTTTGTGGGAATAGAGGCGAGCGGGCGTCCAAAAGGCTCTGTGCATGAGCCAGAATTTGGTTTGTGATAATGTAGGGCTTATATTAGGACTCATGCAGGATTTCCATGCCAAGGACCAATCCGATTCAGAGATTGTAAAGGAGGCGAGAGAGGACCAAAACTGTGTGGAACGTTCATTTAGCCTGGAGGACTGCGGGCTTAATAGTTTATCTAACTTTGAAACTTGATGAACTATTCTATTTAGTCTGAAGAAATACGATGGGAGAGCGGGGGGTGTGGAGGACAGACCCGCTTTTGAAATGGCTGTGTTTATGTTCAGGAAGGTATAGAAATCGGAGGCATTGATCCCGAATTTCGACTGGATTTCTGTAAAAGGAAGAGGGTAGGCACCTTCGAAGAGTTGGTGTGGGAAGAGGATGCCACTCTCAATCCAAGTGTGGTTGTACAGTGGCTTGCCTTTATATGTAATCTTAGGGTTCTTCCAGATCGATTCCCATCTAGACCATCGTATTGAAGTGTCCAGCAGTTTGTCAATTTTAAATAAGGCCAGCTTGGTGTTAGTAAATATAGATTTTGAGCAAGGTATTTGATTTGTTCTCCTTGACAGGACCGAGATTGGATGGATATCCCCCAGGAGGGCCCTTTCTATGTCCAGCCACACCGGCGAATACCCGACGGGGGGGAGACAGCCAATAGGAGCCTTGCTTGGCCAAGAATGCTGTTTGGTATCTTTTGAAGTCAGGAAGGTTGACACTGCCAATGGACTTGTCCAGCCGTAGCTTCTGTAGGCTGATTCTTGCCTTATTACCCTTCCAAATGAAGTTTGTAAGTGTCTTGTCTAATTAGTGATGGAACTCTTGGGATAGCATTAGGGGAAGCATAGTGATTAAATAGTTGACCACAGGCACAACCATCATTTTGATGGTCTCAATTCTTACCCACCAAGTAATAAAGCAAGGTGACAGCTGTACTGTCAAACCAGACCATAAAAAGAAACAAAAGAAAAACCTATGGGTTCTGTCTATAATGCTAAAAGTAATGACTTTGTAAAAAAAAATCAATAAACATTGATTTTTTTAAAACAAAATCTAGCTACTGTAAATCTAATACCTAACAAACCATTTATCAAACTTACGAAATTGTACACCCTGAAAAATATTTAAAGTACCAGTGACACCATATTTTATCATAATGTGCAAGAACACTTGTCAGCACGTCCTAACCAACCAAGGGTCACCTCATAATAATCTCTCTCTTGTTATACATTCAGTCTTTTCTTATATTTCTGTTTTCTCCACATTTAGTACCCTTGGTTGGTTATTGATATTTTTGACAAAGTTGTCACCAGGCAATTAATTGTGTGAGCATCGTTAGAGAGAGGCTTCAGCTCTGCCCACATGTTGGAAGCCAGAAGTACTTGTTTTGAATGAGCAGTTGTGTGCTTGCACAAGAAGAGTGCTTGCCCTCTGTGCAGCTGTGATCATTTTGTTTTTTATCTAGCTGGCTGAGCTTGAAATTTCAGGGGCATACACATGACATTGTAATACTGTTAAAGTGTCTTAGAGGAATTGTGGTGTTTATCTTCCCCTGGCAGCAGCAGCACAGTTTGGAGGAGAGCAGTCATTACTCTACATTGATATTTGGGTCTGGCTTGACAGTGTAACTATCATCTGATGTTTTAACATACACCAATAAACATACACCAATATTATTCTACTGTTCTTAGCTTCCATGCAAATACATAATAATTGCCATGCTATTTACATGTAATATGTCAAATTACCATACAAGATTCTTTTAAAGCCAGACCTATTGGCATTGCCAGTGCATGTTTTGTAGGACATCTCATATAGTATTTAATCTCTTTTATCTTGTCTAATGTAAATATTCCTATTTGTAGACTCTCTCATCAAATCTAGTCTTCGTAATTTGTAGTTCTTGTGCAACATCAGATATTGTCATCTACTAGCTTTTGACTTTTCACCAAACAGTATGTTAGCCTTTCTTTGTTATATTGGTTGCTAGATGTGATATGTTTAGTACTAATTGTGGCAGTGGGCTTTCCGTGTAATCTAGAGTGCACCTTTCCTTCTTGTCTAAAGCTATCAACATCCAAAAACGCAATTCTATCTTTGCTATATTTTATAGTCAAACTGAAATTACATTAATTTTGATTTAGATTTATATGAAACTGTATCACACTCTTTGTGTACTTTTCCAGAGTAACATAACATTATCCATAAAACTACATAGGAAAATGAGACCATCCTCACGTTAGTCAGAATTATCACTCCGTGCTCTCTTGTTCAAAAGCGCCCATAACTATGTTTGCAACCTGCACAAGTGGGAGCTATTTTCGTAGCCGAGCTCCGCTGCTGAGATTGCCGCCGAAGGTTGTCTGGACCTGGAGGCCACTTCATGAAATGGCGGCTCCCACGCAGCCCTGAGGTTGGCATGTTGCGGCTTCGCTGAAACTTCCTGGGCCTGGCCCGGATTAACTGGCTGCATTCTGAACCTGGCCTTGGTTGCGGTGCCCGCCCTGTGCCACTGAAGATCCGGCCTTCGTGAAATTGCCCTGCAACGCGGACTGTGCCCCTGCTGCGGACGGAGACAACGGAGCGGCGCCTCTGAAGATTTGCGACCCGCGGATCCCGCTTTGCCCGATCGGGGCTGTGAGAGCAGACTAGGTGAACTCCAGCACCCGCAGCAGTGAGTGTGGGGCAGCCTGACCCCTTGCCGGTGTCTGTGGAGGCGGCGCGGGTGGGGATCTGGGCCTCGGCCTGCGAGCTGCGGTTGGGCACTGGTGCACTCAGTAGGGCTGCTTGCTGAGGCGAGAGGGGAGCTGGCTGAAGTCGTGGCGCACTGTAGCGGGGAAGCTGCCTGTCGCATTGTGGTCGACGTGGAGGGATTGCAAGAGACATTGTTTTGAGTTGCTGCAGATCGACGCCCTGATCATAACGCGAGACGCAGTGCCTTTGCCATTGACTTCTATACCCATTCCCTTTCCTATTGGACCACTTTGGTCAACCTCTCCCTCTGTCAAGGCTCCCTCCCTGTCTCCTTCAAAACTGGGCAGGTCACCCCTCTGCTTAAAAAACTCACTGCTGATGCGAATGACCTCAACAACTTCCGCCCTATCACTAACCTACCCTTTCTTGCGAAGATCACAGAAAGATGTGCAGCGAAACAACTTTCTCGTCATATCAAGGACAATGATCTTCTTGACAATTGTCAGTCCGGCTTCATCCAAAACTGCAGCACTGAAACAACCCTACTGCAAGTGGTTGATGACGCACTGAGGATACTCGATTCGGGGGGGTCCTGTCTTCTAATTCTCCTTGACCTTTCTGCAGCCTTTGACACTGTCAATCACAACACTCTCCTCAACACTCTGCAACAGAGAATGGGCATGGAGGGCACTCTGCTTAAATGGTTTGCTTCCTTCCTCTCTGGTAGATCCAAATGATCAAAATAGCGAACAGTCTTTCGTCTCCTTTGGCGGTAGGTCAAGGTGTTCCTCTAGGCTCTATACTTGCACCCACATTGTTCAATCTCTATTTAGAACCACTGGGAAATCTCCTAAGTAAATCCGGGATCCACTATCATCTCTATGCAGATGACACTCAAATCTACCTCAAGGTTGCCTTCACTCACGATCTCGCCATCCTAAGCTCTACTCTCGACTCCATTCAAAACTGGATGCCAACTCATCAACTGATTCTGAATCTCTCCAAAACTGAATTCCTCCTACTCTCCTCCTCACTTTCTCCTCCTCTGGATGGATCAGATGAATCTACTTAACAATAAACCCATCATTGTCGACAGCGCAAAATCCCTTGGTGTCATACTCGACAAAAAACTCAATCTAATCTCCCACATCAATTCCATTGCAAAGTCTGCTTGATATTGTATTGTATTGATTGTATTGTAAGTCCTTTGTGGATTTTGGAACGAGCACTTTTGAAAAGTGGCTCAGAAGAACAGTTAACTGAGTATGGAATGTAGTGGTTAGTGAACCACAGGAAATCTGGGGGTCTGATGTGGCACAGGTGTGACTGCACGGGCAGATGCCCCACAGACTTGTTCGGTGATTAGTTGGGACAACATCGGACGCCTTAGTGTTGCACCGGGGTGCTCACTCGGCCGAATCCTCTTCGGAAAGGCCCGCAGGAGCAACTGGGTAAGCGCGGGGTCTGGGGTTGCGCCCATAACGCACGGCCCAACCATAACAGGACTGCGGGATAGTCTGTAAGAGGGTTAGTGGTACGCCTGTCTGATGATCCCAGGGCAGTCTTTGGACTGTCTCTTTTGTGAATTCTTTTAGTGGTCTGGAATCCAGGGTGATCGATTCCCCGAACAGGAGTCGACGGGCCCTGTTCGAGTATGACATGTCGTATGGAATTGTGAATTCATGACCGAAGTACTCTTATCGATCGCAACTTATGCACTTTAAGTATGTTATGTGAATAGAATCGTTTTGAGTTGAACAGTGAAAGAATGTGTGGTGAGTGGACACGTCCATGAGTGTGACTTCAGTCGGAATGGTATGATCTGTTGAATTCATAAAAATGTCGTGTTTCAGTAAATTGTGTTTTGGATGCTGCCGTCGGAGAAGTGGACGGCTGGAAGAAAGACAGCCTGCTCCTCCGGAAGGTAGTCCTAGTTTTGATATGTATGTTAAACATGGTATTTCTCCCATTTTGTTTAATACACTGTGGAATAAATATACTAAAGACAATGCAGAATTACAATGGCCTTTAACTGGGTCTTTCGATGAAAGAAAAATTATTTGCAGAATAAATTGTTTTTAGGAAGAAGCCGTCAGACTATGTTTGACTCCTTGACCTTATGGTTAAAGGAGGCAAAGTGACGGCGAATACGAGAAGAAAAATTGGGAAAGATTAAAGCAGGACAGACTGTAACCTAAAAAGCAGTAGCATATGAAAAAGAAAAAGTAGAGAAGAATATTGAGCAATTGGATAGACAGTTTCGATTACAAACAGATAAAAGTTATGTGACCCGAACCGAGGCAGAAGATGAAATAGAGGAACTATTAGAGGTTCGCCCTCCGCCTCCATATGCCCCCCAAGGTTTGTACCCGGCGGTCCCATTGGACCGGACAGGAAAGGTGGGAGCAGCGGTGCCTACAGTCGCTACTGCATTGGTAGCCGTACACCCTCTTGCTCTGCTGTCCGCTCCTCCTACCCTTCATTCAACTACCTCAGACTTGATTACTGTGGTATCCTTCATAGTGCTATCTCTGTGTGTGAGGGACTTGCTGGTAATAGAATGTTATCCTTAGAATGTAATGATGTAGTTATGTTGATATTCTAATTGGTGCTAGTACTGAGTCAGTTACAGCCTGTGTCTCTTGTGGATGAGATCCTTTCTTCATGAGATGTTAATAAAGAATCTTTATATCATCATTCTGCATTACCTGAATTCCTACTTCTTCACAATTACTTTATTACCTGGGTCGGTTGCTGCCTCCCCCTTGGCCCCAATGTTTTAACCCCCCCTGTTAGAGGAACGACGGTCACCCCTATGGGGATGACCACTGCCTCTTCAGATGTCACGCCATGACGCCCTATGGTAGGGATGGAAGTTCGACGAGTTTTTACTCGATCGTCCTTAGGAGATGAAGAAAGGCGGGCTGTAGTGATTCAGGCGTCCCAATGGATACGGAATCCGATTTATACTCTGGAGGACATTTGGAGCACTATGAAAGATTTTGAACCAGTTACACAACAACTAGCATTGGAACATATGGCAATAAGACTGATTTCCTTATGGGAGCAATGTTTTCAGGAAGGGCTGGCCCCCCAGATTTTGTGTGATATCAAAGATTGAGCTTTTAAGTTCGAATTACAGGTCGAAGAAGTATTTCAAAATGTCGAAACTTTGATACGATATCGGGATCGAATGAATAGTAAATGTCAGGATTCAGGGGCACAGTATCCTATGAGGGAAGTTCACCCTCTTTTCCATCAAGAGATTCCTGAAGTGTTAGATGGAGGGGGCCAGGTAACCAGACCACGTGTAGAGGCACGTTTCCAAGAACAGTGGGTCTATACCCCTTGGAAGCTGAGCGAGGTTCTTACCTTAAAAGCCCCACTCCCTGACCCCCCAAAAAAACCCTACAGCTTATTATAAATAATTGACAGAAGCCGCAAATTCAGCCGTTATGACTTTAGCTGACATTGAGTTATTCTTTGGTCTTTTGATCCCAGTAGATATATGGAGACAGGTACATGATTCAGATCATGCTGCTGAACTTGGAGGGACCTGGGATGAGATTAAGATACGGGACAAAGATCGAAAACCGGGCGACAAGCCTAAAGACAAGATTTTAGCTATACCCGCTCGAATCATTACATCTATGCAAACCCTTATTCCTCCACGAAAGGTGGATTGGGATAAGTTAACAGCTTGCTATCAAAAGAAGGATGAAAATGTGTCTGATTTCTTTACTCGCTTTAAGAAAGTGTTTATTGACTTCAGTGGACAAGATTTGTCCACAGAAGGTGGCATACGATTATTTGTAAATAGATTTGTCACTAATTTGTTACCAGGAATAAAGACCCGTTTACAGGCTGCTGAAAGTACTTGGACCACTTCAACCCCCTCAGTTATTTTTTAGCATGGCTCAGTATTATGAACATCGGGAAAATGAGAGCAAGGATAAGTCGGATAAAAAAGTTAAGGAGTTGAAAACCCGAGTACTGCTACAGCAAGTCAGCAGAGGGCAAAACGGTAGAAGGGGAGGAATGGGCTCCTTCCCAAGAAGCGGAATGATGAGAGGAGGAGGTGGTCAGGGACTTAATTTAGGGATTAATCAGTGTTCCAATTGTAGACCGGAGGGACACTGGCGAGCCCAGTGTCCATTATTGTATGGACGGGGTGGTTTCAGTTGAGGACGCGGAAGAGGAGGTACTGATCGGAATAGTATGAGACGTGGTGACAGGTCCGGCGATGAGTCAGGAAAGAATTATTTTGATGATTTTCAAGGAAGGCAATACTATAATGAGGATTATTGAGAAGACGGATATGATGGACACAATTATGCATGAGACAGCCACGGACAGAGCAGGGGCCATGTATCAGTACCAGTTGACCAGCAGGGGCCTTATGTAAAGGGCAATTGATGGGGACATCTGAGAAGTTTTTGGTGGATACTGGAGCAATGAATAGATCTGTTGCTCATACATTGGTCCCAGGGGCTGCTCTGTCTGAGCAAAATAACGTATCGCTGGGATTTTCAGGGATCCCCGTGGTAAGCCCTGTTTCAAAGCCACTTCCCTTTACTATTGGCCCTGTTACTGTGGACTCACCATTCTTGCTTACTTCTAGTTGTGGTGAAAATTTGTTGGGATTGGATATACTAAAAAGTTGCGTGCTCGTATTTATTGTTCTCCCGATGGTGTGTATCTAACATTACAGCCTCCTCTTGAACGTATGTCGCAATGTTTAGTCAAAGATGCACCTCTCCCTCCTGAATTTTCAGATATACCCCACACTCTTTGGTCAAAGGGAGACACGGATGTCGGATTGTTGAGAATACCCCCTGTATCCATAACTTTAAAACCAAATGTACATCTACCGCTTATTCCCCAATATCGAATTTCACCCGAAGTCGAGCAGGCTTTATTGCATGTCATCCATGATTTAATTAAGAAAGGAGTGGTAGAAGAAACGGCTGCAAACATTTGAAACAGCCCCATTTTACCGATTTTAAAAAAGGCCCCTCTAGATGGTGACCCTGATTATAAAGATACTTATTGTTTTGTGATTGACCTCAGAGAGGTTAATAAAATAGTGATTCCTCAATATCCTGTGGTCCCGGATATCACTGCTATCCTGACTATGATTCCCCCTACTGCCCAGTATTTTTCAGTAATAGATTTAAAGAACGCTTTCTTTAGTATCCCGATCCAACCTGACAGCCGTCATATTTTCGGATTCTCATTAAATGGCCTAAGCTTCAGATTTTGCCGTGCACCTCAAGGCTATACTGAAAGTCCTAGTATTTATAGCCAAGCCCTAAAAGCAGTATTAGATGAATTAGTCCTACCTCCTGATAATGTTCTTGTCCAATATTGTGGATGACATCCTAGTGGCATCAGATACGGCAGACGTTTGTAAGGAAGCCACTGTTAAATTGTTGCATCATTTGGCAGCTAATGGTAATAAAGTATCCTTGTCCAAATTTCAGTATTGTCGACAGGAAGTGACCTACCTTGGTCATTTACTATCGAAAGCGGGGAGAAGACTAACTCCTGAACGGATAACTGTTATTACTAACATGTCTGTGCCCCGTACTCAACGTGATGTTCATGCTTTTCTAGGCATAACCTCTTACTGTCGCCAATGGATTCCTAATTTTTCTCTTCTGGCTAAACCTTTGTTGCATTTGGTTACCAAAGATGTGCATGAACCCTTGCCCTGGACGGATGAATGTCAGGATGCTTTTAATTCTTTAAAATCTGCTCTTTTCAAATCGAGGAGCCTAGCTCGCGACCGAGATGGCCGCGCTTTAGCTCGGCTCCGTTCGCCCGCCTGTGTTTTTCACATTTATCCTGCATTTATCCTGCCCCGGGAAGCCCTCCTTGCTGTGTGGTACTACTACGACGCATTGCAGGCACTTACCACTTGTTCCGGTTGTCCTGGCTGCTGTGGGTCCGGTGCAGTGCCCCCGACCATTCCCGGGACTCGAGGGCGGACTGGCCTGGTTCTTCGTCCCGGCTCCTGGGCCGGATGCAGCCTGCGGGCTTGCCCTTCGGGGCGCGCTGGAGGTGATTGGAGGGCCGCTGTTCGTGTGAGCCGGAGGTTCCTGGCTGAGAGACTCCTGTGTGGCGGCAGCCTTGGATGGTGACGCTGCCCTTCATTATTGGGGTTCCTCGTGTGTTCAGCTTCCTCCCCCTTTGTTCTCCGGTCCGGCCATTTTGTTCTTTGCCGCCCGGACTCGGAGAACGGGACTGGCGACATTGGGGGGCCGGCGAATCCCCTTCTTCTGGTTGCCCCCCTTCCTGTCCGGGGTGTTCTTCTGCCTGTCGGCGGGACTTCATCTGCTTGACTGCCGCCCCGGCGGAGGTTGTTGGCCGCGCGGCCTGTTCGGGCTCTCAAGATGGCGACCATCCCCATTTGTTTGGGCCGGGCCCGGACGAGCACTGGGGGCCCGCCGCAAGGCCCGGGTGTCGGATACTGTGAAGGTTTTCCTGCACTTAAGGGGATCTTGAACATCCTGCTATCCTGGCGGCTCTCGGTGGCCGCACCACTCCTGGCTCTGGAGACGGTTCCTCACTGCGGGCCTCCCGGGCCCCCACGACCGGATGAGGCATTGATATCGCGGGGTGTGGCTGGTACTCTCCTGGCGGACTCGGCCCCGGCTGCCGCCCCGGAGGTGCGCAACCTGATGGCGCCTTCTCCTCCTGTGCTGCCTCCTCTGCCCTTGGCCCGGGAGCTGGATTTTGTTTTGCCGGACTTACATGATTCTCCTGGTCCCTCTCAATCACCACTGCCTGATGACGTCTTCTGTGCCGGCCCGGATGGGTCGGTTTTTATGGACATATCCTTGGAACTGTGCCTGCATCGTCTACTACATTCTGTGATTTTCCTGGATCTTCCGTGCTTTTCTTCCTGTGACTTTTTTGGACTGCCGTTGGACTCTCCTGCTGCCTGCCTTCTGTTCTTTCTGGCAGGGTCCTCGTTGGATCGGACCCTTACTGCTTTGGATAAAAAGGGTCAGGGCTGATGAAAACTGACTCTTATATGCGGTAGCTCATGAACGGTTTGGATGGTCTCTGTGTCCTGATATGCTTCTGTGTAACTGGTTAGTGCTCCTGGACTTTGGCCTGATACTCTTTGGCTTCCCGAGGACTTGGACCTTTAACCCGGGCGGGTGGATGGGTGCGTTTACTCCTGTCTTTGGCCCTCCCCCGTGTGTATGTTTGTATGTCTTTACTCCCTTCTTTCTTTCCCTTCCTTCCCCCCCCCTTTTTTTGTCTTTTAATTCCAACTTTTCTTGCTCCACTAAATTTCGGGTTCCATTTAGGGCGACAGGCACGCTGCGGGGGGGGTTGGCCGTAGCCTTCTGCAGGGGTGCAGGGTGGGCTTAGGGGTGGGTGGGGGGGTCTGTTTGTGTCGGGGGGTCTTTTTCCCCCCTTATTTTCCCCTTTTTTTGTTCTATGGCTCTTGTGTATTCACTTTTTCGGGACTCTGTCACCTCGAATCTCCCCCGGGGGTTTTCTGTCCTTCTTCCGGTGTGTGGCTGATTGTGGTTCGCTGCCTATTCTGATATCGTGTTTCTGTTACATCGCATGCCGGTTTTATTGTCCTGTTTTTCCCCCTGGGGGTGCATGGTCTGGCGGGTGTTCCTTTTTGTTGTCTTTTTCTCCCTCTTTCCCTTCCTCCTTTATGGAGGTCCCCTTTTTCCGTTGGGGTGCGTATTGCATAGTCTTTGAGATGGGGCTTTTTGATTACGTCTTCTTTGTTCGGGTAGGGGCGGAGGTGAGTGAGCACGATTGACTGTTGCCACTGTCGCTATTTGATGGTCTGATTCTGTTTCTGTCCTTTGCTAGACTTGATTATATGGCTTCATTTTCTTACGTTGTGTTTATAAAATGGCGGCTTGCCGCGGTCCCTCCCTTGTATTCTCATATACGGCCCGTTATTCCTTTGGTCCCCTCCCCGTGCTAGAAAATTTACCTTTTTCATCCTGCTCTTGCTGAACGCTCGATGGGTTTTATTGCTTCACCAGTGCTCCTGATGTTATATCCTGTGCAGATCTTCTTTTTGTATGCTGGTTATTTGACCATTCTGTTCTGGCCAGCCCGTGGGGTTGTAGGCCAGTATTTGTGAGCTTTCATTGTTCAATAAAGGTTAAAAAAAAAAAAAAATAATAATAAAATAAAATCTGCTCTTTGCTCTGCACCTGTCTTGGGTACTCCAGACTACCGAAAACCTTTTGTACTTTATGTGCATGAGGTGGACGGTTGTTCTCTTTCAGTGTTAACCCAGAGTTTTGGCGGAAAGCAACGACCTTGTGCATATTTTTCTGCAGTATTGGATAATGTTGCCAAGGCCCTTCCTAGCTGTTTAAGGGCCACTGCTGCTGTGGCGGTGGCCATTCGACAGTCGGAGGGGATTGTTTTAAATACTGATCTCACAGTGATGGTACCGCATGCTGTGGACATATTACTGAATCGAACAAAAACTCAGCACCTCACGAGTGCACGATTGACTGGTTATGAATTAACTCTATTTGCACCCCACATTAAAATTAAAAGATGTGCCACTCTGAATCCAGCCATGTTACTACCCCTCCCTTCGAGTGATCAACAGGACGATGTCCATGATTGTATATTTCAGACTGAAGAAGAAATGAAGGGACGTGTAGACCTCACTGACTCTCCTTTATCTGACCCACAAGGGGAGTTGTATGTGGATGGCTCTTGTTTTAAGTTACCAGATGGCGCGACAACAGCTGCTTATGCTATAACCACCCTTAGAACAGTAGTAGAGACAGCTCGGGTTTCTCAGCATTCAGCACAAGCAGCTGAACTAATAGCATTATTAAGAGCATGTGAACTGAGCGAAGGTTTAGGAGTAAATATTTTTACAGACAGCCAATACGGATTTGGCGTGGCCCACAGTTTTGGGCGGCTGTTGAGGGAATGAGTATTTCTTACCTCCCATGGTTAAAGAATACAACATGGCCCTTTGATTGAAAGCTTGTTAAATGCTCTAACTTTACCAGCGAAGGTGGCCATCATTAAGTGTAGTGCCTACAAGAAAATTATTGACACTACAGGAGAGGGAAAAGCCTTTGCCGATCAAGTAGCGAAAGAAACAGTTCAAACTAAAACGTCCACAATGTTCCCCAGTGTAGCAACCCGATGGGTGGCGGAGACTACAGTATTTGATAATACTATTGAAAGTGTTAGAGAATTGCAGAAAGAAGCCACCCCTGATGAATTATTAAAATGGGAACAGGAAATAGGGCGGTTAGACAAAAATGATTGCTGGATTGATTTGACTGATAGACAGAGATGACTATTGCCTAATGCCCTGGTGTACGCAGTAGTAGTGATGGCCCATGGCTCTGCCCACATTGGAGCAAAAGGTATTTGTGCATTATTGGACCCAGTGTGGAACAACCTGAATATCCCTAAAACGGCTGCCCATGTGGTTAAATATTGCATGGTTTGTTTACAGCATAATCCCGGTGGGAGAGAGACAGTTCTTAGTGATGGATTATATTCAATTTGATCGAGTAAACAATATTAAGTATGTGTTGGTGGTGGTCTGTGCGTTTAGCAAATGGGTTGAAGCATACCCCACTGAAGATAATACTGCCCTAGCTACTGCAAAAGCCCTGATTAAAGAGTTTCTGCCTCAATTTGGTTTGCCCCAAATGATATGGACAGACAATGGGGTACATTTCAATGCAGAACTCGTTAAATATGTTTGTAAAGGATTACAAATGAAACAGAAATTTCATGCAGCACGACACCCGCAATCTGCAGGACTGGTTGAGAAATATAATGGCATATTGAAATAAAAAAATGGCATAGATACAGGAGAGTACAGGTTTGAGTTGGCCTGATGCGCTGCCCCTAGCATTAATGTCAATAAGAGTAACCCCCCATTCTCGGGCTGGGCTGTCACCCTACGAGGTTGTTTTTGGTCGGCCAGCCAATGTGTGGGGTGTCCCAAGGCCTAGATCTTTCCGTGATCTTGATTATCCTATGAAGACAGATTATCTGTACACTTTAACTAAAGATCTGCGTTCCATTCATCAACAGGTGTCAGCAGTATTGCAGCCGCTGCCGGAGGATCCCGGACATCGTTTGGAACCAGGACAGTGAGTCCTTGTGCGAAACTACCAACGGAAATCGAGTCTAGAACCAAGGTGGAGCCGTCCCTACCAGATTCTTTTGGCCACCCGAACAGCAGTGAAAGTGGATGGAAAAAAGCACTGGATACACGTTTCGCATTTAAAGAAGCTACCCCTACCGCTTCCTTCTGATCAGCAGAACCGAAACGGAGTTCTGACACAAGAGGGAGAACGAAGGTTGAGTTTTGTGCCTTTCTCGGATGCCATTGAAATTGGGCAAGAGGAAGGATTGTTGCTGCCGCAATGAGACGAATCAGCCTCAGTTTCTGAAACTCGTGGTAAGGCTGATCCCCCTGCATAGCTGCCAAGGTTTCAGATTGCCATGTGTGACATTTTCATAATTTCAGTGAAATTATGAGTGACATTTCACCAACTATGAGTGACACTTTCTCGTGAGCTAAAATCATCCAATGTAGATGAGGGAAACGTCTAAATATCAGAAATTACAGCTATTTGAGCAACAAGAAACTCCAAGAAGTTCTTGAAACTGCTGCAGAGCACCAGAAATAGAAGGGCACTAACCCTAGTGCTCCTTCCTGTAACATGACTGTCCTGTAAAGGAATGGGTAAGACCTCTGGCTCCTCCTTCCTAACGATGCTGCAGTTGGGGAGCATGGTCATGCATCATCACTTCAGGGCCTCTCTCTCTCTCTCTCTCACGTGGTGGGAGTCGACCCACCAAGCTTAAATAGCAGGGGCCTCATTTATGAAGGACTTGCGCCGCCGGTGCGTCACTTTTAACATGGGAAAAAGTGACGCACCGGTGGCGCAAGTCCTTCATAAATAAGGCCCCATGTGAGAGAGGCCGTGCAGGCTGAACCGAAAGCGAACCTACCTGGCTGGCCATTTGCGTTGTGCTGGTGGGGGCAGGTAGGGCCTTTCCTCCTCCATTTAAATGATCATGAGGCCGGGCTATTGCTTAGAAACTTGACCCCACGGTCTCTCTCATGTGGTGACTGAGACCGTCCATGCGCCAGGATGTGTGGGCAGAGGAGCCTGACTCAAGTAAAAACAGGAGCCAGTCATTGTGTTGCTGGGTGGGCCTGGGGAAAAACAACACTGACTATAGTACACACGTTTGCCGGCCAGTAGCAGGGCCCGGCCGGTTTGCTTCTGCCTGCAAAATCTGCAGAGAGCATGATGAGAGAACTGAGGTGCCTCTGATAATGACGCGCGAGTTGTGACGCCCCCCGACCCCCCAGGATGAGAGAGAGCCCTGGCATTTTATATACATGATGACTTGCGCCATTATAAATTAAGTACAATGTAAAAAACGACGAACTCTCAACTCGAGTAAACATTCAATTAGTTAGATTTATCTGATAGTGATTTAGCTACAGACTCAGTCACTGACACTGTCCCGTTGAATTATAATTTTGTCCATAACAGTTTAAGTAAGTTAAATTACCTAGAGTGTCATCGTCATTGTTACTAAGTGAGGCGGTGCCCAATGAAAACCTCAGATAAACCGGATGACCAGACAGAGGAGCCCTGCCTGCAGATTACTGTCTGAAATGAAAGCAGATCTTGCAGGAACCTCAGAAGGATGATGAGTAAGAGCAGCCCTGCCTGCAGATTTTACTGTAAAATAAAATAATGAAGCATCGGATGATATTGCAGTGCGTGTGCGTGCTGTGTGACTGTCACATGGTAACAACACTAGTAAAGTCAGTGGCAGGCTGCCTGACCAAAGCAATAGTACTTACTGTGTATTTCTGTAGTCTCAGTCCAGTCTGGCAAGCACTGTCTCTCTGAGCGCCGGGTCCGACTTATGCAGCAGTGACTGGGTTGCATGGGGTCGTGGCTGCACTTCATACAGTCTACCTGCAGGCAGGCAGCCCCTGATGCCTCTCATGCCGCGCGACCGGGCCATACTGATACGGACGTCAGTGTGAAAGTATGCGGAATACTGCATGGTGATTATGTCAACATCGATCTTAGTCTTTAGTATAATATCACTTGCTTCAATCCTTCCTACCTCGTACATTTTGTTTGCTTCAGATACGCACTAGTGCCACCATTGCCTACGTAACGTTTGTTATTGGAGTGCTTGCTGTCTGCCATTTAGTGCAGTATAAGGCTCTACTTGCACGCATGCCACTTTTTCCTCCTGTAATGCACCGTTTAATATGTCTTGTATTTTGTTTGCTCGCAATTGTCACCTTAGTGTTGCCTCGTGTAATTAACGTTTGCTTTTGTGTAATATGGGTTGTCTTATCATTTTCTCCTCATGTACTACAGTCTGTTCCTATTCAATAGTGAAGCGGTACACCCCGAGCTAAAGTCGCGCTATAATTAACGCCTAACATAGAAAGTAAATAATAAATAAAACCATTACCAGACACCCGGCGTCGCGTGCGCAGCATGTAGACAAGTGACTGATACTTACTTAATAGTTATGATGACTCTCGGACTCCAGTCGACAGGCAGCCCGCCCCACACCCCCCTGCAGACTGTGATGAGGAGTTTGAGGTAGCCGCGCCGGCGCCTCACCATTTGCAGCACTAAGTTTCCAGGGCCACAGGAGTCGGGACAGCAGGCAGCTCCGCAGAGCAGAGAGAGATACATTGTAGCGCGCCAATGACACTAGAGAGCTGAGAGCTCAGCTGCAGTCTCGTTAACTGTTTAGACACTCTGTCGGGCAGAGCAGCACCTCTCGGAACAGCAGAGGCACAGGAGCTACTGGCGCGCCTGGCACAGGTGGCAAAAATGCGTGACATTGGCATTTCAGTGCGGTGATGCGGATCACCCACTGAAATGCGTGAGCGTCACACCTGTTGCGTGACGCTTGACAGGACTGCCCCTGAGGCTTCTGAAAAACGTGTTGCACCAAATGTCCCTGCTGCTGTGTTGTTCCATGACCAGGAGCAACCTGGCAATCTTCGATACAATTTACGGCCCCGAAAACAACGCGATACCCCAGTTTTGGATTGTAGGAGACAGGGAAAGACTTGAGTTGTAGGGTCGAAGATAGTTCTTTTCTGGGGTACTGAGCAAGACACTGGCCTGAACCCGTTGAGAGCTTGGAACTGACACATTGCTCTGTTCAGAAAGAAAGACTGTGTTACATAAAGGGCCTAAATTGCAATGGTGAAATTACAGTGAAGATTGTTTCTGTGGATGAATAATAAGAGCCTGCCTGTGAGGCTCTAGACGGACACAGGGAGAAGAAACCCTCTGCAGTTGGCTTGCACCCTTTTTCCGAGTTAACTTTGGACTTTTAGTTAGAATGTATCCCTTTGCCCGATTTGCCCTTGAAGCTGAGAGACCTCTTGCTCCCAGAGCTTTTCTCGAAAATGTCCCCATGTTTTCCGGTTGGGCTACCAGAGTAAAGATAGCCTTTGTAATAACTATCACAGTAATTATGATAATATTAATGAGCGTGTTTATGTATTTGGAATTGCAATACCCTATGCATAAGGTATTAGCTACCACCACAGCCCCACCCGAGCATTTCTTTTATACTTTGCCTCCTCACAAAGAACGACATCGAGAAACGTATGCTAAAAATGTATTTATAGAAATGTTGCATGAAGTTAATAGCCCTACGAATAAGACAAACTGTTGGGTATGTGGCCTTTTGCCATCTGTAATGCATCGCCATGATTTATTCATTTCTTTGCCATTATCACACCTAGCGAGCTGTGAAGCCTGGTTTCAGTTACTATCTCTCATGTATTTGCATTATGTAGCTGATCCCAAAAGATACACGGAAAAGGATTATGAAGCTGTTTTAAAGTATATATAACAACATCAAGGATTTGATGCTAAGGGGAACCAAGGGGAGGGATCTTTAGATCCAGATGCCTGCATGAATATGTATACCACTTATGAAAATGCTACTTGGTTAAAAGAAGAAATGTTAGATTTTGAACAATTTAACTCCACGCAATATTTTCAGCATTTCCAGGATCGTAATGTTACTGATGATAAGGCAATGCCAGTTCCTATCCTGAATAGTACTGCTTCCTTTTGTATACAAGGGCAAGGTCATGTTAAAGTAGGATATAGTAGATGCAACTATACCTACACTTTACATACCAGCAGCACCCCGCCTTTAATAACTCCACCTAATTGGTATTTTGTATGTGGTGAGAACGCTTATACTTGGCTCCCCAGAGGTTGGGCAGGGCGATGTTACCTTTCCTTCCTTTCCCCCGCCGGTGTATATAGCCCCTTCTAATTATCACAAGACACACCAGCTGACTAAATGAAGTTCAGATCTTTACCGAGTTAGCAGCAGTATTGATACTGAAGGCACTGATCAGACTGACACAGCTTCTCAGCAGTTTGTAGATATAGCAAAGGGTCTCTTTCCTATCTGGGGTCCTATTTTTACTAGTAGGGATGTTAGACGTCTCTCTAGAGTGGTGGAAAATGTAGTTCAAACCACTACTGGGATTTTGACTAACCTGACTGTAGAGCTTCAGGCTACGAGGCTTGTATCGCTTCAAAATCAGATGGTGCTTGACGTCATCCTAGCTGATCGAGGAGGAGCATGCCGCGTAATCGGCAGCTCCTGCTGTGTATATATTCCAGATTCTGCTCCAACCATACATTTGGCCATTCAGAAATTACATCGCTTAGCTGCAGATGTCCATGCGGACACTGGTACTTGGTCTTTGACCGTGTGGTTTTGGGACCTACTCTCCACTTGGGGCTGGAAAATTTTCATGATTTTGGCTGGAGCACTTGGAGTGGTGTTTGTTTGTTGCCTGTGCCTTCATTGTGGGCCGGCATGCTGCTCCTATTTTGCTACCAAGCTCACTTCCTCTCCGACTGTTTCAAGAGAGGAGAAAATTGAGAAGCAGTTAGTGCAAAAGGAGGTTACTGACCTCATGCAAATAGATGATGGTATGTTTTTGGATTAGGAGACATGTTATATTATGTATTGGCTACATCAAGTCAAAAGGGCGGTCTGAAGGAATATAAAATCGATATGATATAATGTTGTCGTAATGTACCCAATATACCCCCCCTGTAAATACACTCGACCCATGTATATCCTAAGAATCAGGCCTGAACTGAACAAACGCCATCTTGGTTTCATTTCCCGGGGCCTCTTTCGTTAGTTAGGAAAGCACGTGACATGCTGCTGAGAGGAGAGCCTGAAAGGTCGGCCCGGGCTATGAACAGACCATTGATTCTAACTTAGGGAACTCAAGGTCGCATCTGTCTTTCTTGTAGGATGAGCACATTCTTGCAGGCGCCATGCCTGAACTCCCGTGCACCAGAATGAAAGGGAGGCACCTTTACTGACCTACCCCCGGAATAACTTGAGCTGAGTTTCGAATCAATCAGTGGTGCCTTATATGGGTTTTCCTGTCGGTTTCTCATGAACTGGTATTTTTCCATGTACGGGGTTTCTGTGAGGTATGCCGAAAGTATATATGCACTGTTTTGAATGTAATCCAGCAGTCTCCTCTGCACACCTTTGAGAGCTGTGGCGAGAGGGAGGCTCCCCTATATTGGGCGCTTTTGCAAAATAAACGATTGAACCTTCTCCATTGCCGGCTGACTTATTCTTGGTAAATAAGGTATATGGGCTATTGGTAAGTATAGCTCTATGGTATATTTTTGGTACTTCAAAGCGACCACATCACATCGATGTTATCCACCCTCCGCTGGCTTACCATCGAGGCTAGAGCTATCTACAAGACTGCCTGTATCACCCACAAAGCCTTGCACTCCTCCTCTCCTCGCTACCTGGCGAATAAACTGAAACTCTCTGGAGGCTCTAGACCATCTCGTAATGCGGAAAATTTACTACTTGAACCTCCCACTTTCAAGAAGGAGAGATCGATGGCCCAATCCTTTTCAGGCAACGCAGTGAGAATCTGGCACTCACTTCCGCCTCAGCTCCGGACCACCACCTCCTCCCAGGCCTTCAAAACGGACCTCAAAGTTCTCCTCCTCCAAAGACACCTCCAAATTTAATTCATGCTATCTCTTTTTTTCTGAAGGAAGACCCTCCATTACTGAAAATTCTATTCTCCATGACTATGGAAGTGCATTCCCAGTGTGTTCTTGTGGTTGGAGTGTTTGCCATTTATTGCAGTATTATCCTTGTACCTGTGTTTGGTACTCTTTTGTAACTTGCACACGCCACTTTTCTCTTGTAACACACTGTTTGCTACCTCTCACATTTTGGTTGCTTTTGATACTTGCACAAGTGCCACCATTGCCTACGTAACGTTTGTTCTTGTGCTTGAGTGTCTGCCCTATATTGCAGTATTATATCTGTAATTGTACTTTGTTTTCTCTTGTAACCTACACACATGTCACTTTTTCCTCCTGTAATGTACCGTTTGCTACCTCATGTATTTTGTTTGCCCACAAATGTCACTTTTGCCTCATGTAACGTAACGTTTGCATTTGTAATTTGTTCACTTGTAATTTTCTCCTCATGTATCATTACTGTTCCTATTGTGAAGCGCTCTGACGCCTTTGGGTAAAGTCCGCGCTATATAAAAACGCATACATAAAAATAAATACTGTGCACAGGCTGGAACTGGCGATAATCTTGCCCGGAGCATTCACTCCTCCTTAACTTGTGGATTTGACTGACTATTTCCTCTCACAGCGCTTTAAATTCCCAGCGCTCTTAGCCCCTAATATGAATGCCACTGTGCTGCTGCCTTCTTAGTTGTAACCCACCTCCTGCTGTGGGGCCCCGCACATGGTGCTGCCGTAATTCTGTGTAGCTGAGGCACAACCTCATAGCTGAAGTGCATTAGTCTACTGACCTGTGGCTTGGTGAGCACCTTACCGGCAGTCTGCGCACCCTTGGCATGCACGGATCTCCTCTGATCTGTATGGGGAGTACACTGTCCTACGCACTATTCCTGCTACTATTATGGGGAGGACTGACAAAACCCAGCCTCGCCTCACTTTTGAGGTGCGCAAATCCTCTAACTCTTCGCAGAGGGCTGCCTTGGACTCGGAGGCTGATGCTCCATCTACCGGGCCCCCTACTCTTGAAAGAATGCTGTCGGCCATGCAGCACAGCCTGCAGTCCATTGAGGGAACGATGGCTGCCGTGAACCACAGCTTGGACTACATGTCCTCACAGCTTGAAATGCAGAATGCTCCTGTGGGAGAAGTGTGTCGGCAATGGAGGACGGCCTGGGTGAAGTTACCGGGAAAATGCTGAATATGGAAAAGGTCCTGTCTCTTATCCAGGCGAAGAATGAGGATTTGGAGGCCCGCTCCCCGCGCAACAACATCCAGATTATGGGCCTTCCGGAATTCACGAACGTTGGCAAAATGGAGCTCTTCGTAGAGAACTTAATAAAGAAAATATTTGGTTCTGAACAGCTATCCACCCCTGTTTGTCATTGAGAGGGCGCACTGATCTCTGGCTGCGCGCCCAGTCCCAGGTGCTCCCCCTCACCCAATCATAGCACGTTATCTGAACTACAGGGACCAATATGTTATTTTACGTATGACCTGTGAAAAGGGTAACATTGTGCACCAGGGCAACTCCCTATCATTCTTTCCTAATGTTACAGTGGGCGTACAGGCAGCAAGGAGAGAGGTTAGCGCTGTGAAAAAGATTTTGCATTCAGAAGGAGTTCCATATGCAATGCTATACCCTGCACACCTACGTATTGGTCCTGAAGGAGACTCAACATTTTTTACCAAACCTAAAGCTACTCTGGAACATGCTAAACATCTGAAGAGAGCACAGCGAGGATCCCAGGTGCTGTCGGACAATGAAGAACAGTGAGCGATGGGTTACCTGTGTTTTCTGCTTACTGCACTGTGGCATTAGGGACAGTCTTTATCTTGTGAAGTTGCTTCAAACAATTTCATTTTTATTCATAGGATGTCATGTTTTGTCTCGCTGTCTCTCTACACCCTTTTTCAACCATGGGTTGTGGTACTCAGTATTATAATGTGATAGGCATAGCTACTAGGCATGCTCAGCCACCTCCTACTAGCTAGGAGGCTAGACGCGCTCTGGCATCCTTGCATGGGAGCACCCCCTCTGAGATTGTTTGTTTTCTTTGTTTGGGGGGGTTGGGTGGGGATGGGCATGGGCTGGGATGGCTATGGCGAGTTGGGGACGCTGAAGTGGGTGGGTGGGGGGATGGGGGAGGTTTCCAAATGAGCTAACTGGCTCTTATCTTCAATGTCGATGTATCTATCATTTTCTGCATGGATGTGATCACATGTTCCTGTATTCTCCATCTAGGGCATCTGGCATGATTTTTTTACTGAATGGGTGGTAATGTAAAGTTCCTAACATGGAATGTCCGTGGCCTTAACATTCCCAAAAAATAAGATCTATAGTGGCCTATCTAGATAGGATGAATGTGCAGATAGCTTTTCTGCAAGAGACACATCTCACTAAACATTCTGAGAAGTCTGTGGGTGGAAGGTGGGCTGGCGTGAAAGTGGCGTCCTCTTATTCCACCTATTTTCGTGGTTGATGATTCTGGTTAAACGTGGGGTTCCCTTTACTGTTATAAGTACAGGCACAGATGAACAGGGTCAAGTGGCATTGGTGCATGGCCAGCTGGGCGGTTTGAGTGTTCTCCTGGTAAATGTGTATGGCCGTAATGTGGATGACCCAGCCTTCTTTGTGGATGTTTGGCACCACATTTCTGGGTTTCCTACAGTGGAGATAATTTGGGGAGGCGGTTTTAATTTGTGTTTAGATCCCGCGCTGGATCGTATGGGACAAGGATCGTACGAACCAAGACTGATGCAGAGGTTCTGCTGGGTTTGTTGGAGACTGGAGGGATGCATGATGTATGGCGCTTAAGGCACCCAGGGGTGCCTGAGAGTACGTTTGTCTCCTTTGTGCATGGGTCATGTACACCTCTGGATCTGTGGCTTGCCACCGAGGCTGCTTGTATGTGGGTAGTCTGGATTGACCATAAGGCTCACACACTGTCGGATCACTCCCCGGTACTTTTGGAACTCCAGATACCTACCTGTGAGACACCCCCCTTTGCATGGTGGTTGCAACCCACTTCATTGACTGACTGTCGTTAAGCATACTGTTGGAGAAGCTATTAGGATTTTTTTTCTCGTGAGAATGCTGGCTCAGTGGACACCGCTGGCGTCTTGTGGGAGGTGTTCAAAGTGACTATCAGGGGTGTCTGCATGGGGGCTCAAGCTGGTGTTCTGCGTGATCTTCGGCGCCACATTCATAGATTAACGGCGGAGATTTTTACTCTTGTGAGAGCATACAAGACAGACCCATTGTCTGCCACGTTGTCTGGAATACGGAAACTTGTGACGGAACACAATTATACTGTGTTCAAGAAATGGTAAACAAGTCCAGACAATCCATTGCACGGTATTATGGGGAGGGTGGTAGGCCTGGCCACTCACTGCCACAGAAACTCGCAGCTCCACGGAGTCAAGAATACATCACTGAGATGTTAGATGAAGACAGGGCGGCCCCTACACTACTCCCATGATTAACGAGGCTATCCTTAGGTTCTACTCCAGGCTGTACAAGTGGAAGTCTTGAGTCCCTGCAGCGGACAGGCACTCCTACCTGGATGACGTGGCCCTTGGCTGGCTGGCTCCGGCACATAGAAAATATCTCACACAACCATTCGATGTAGAGGATGTGAAACTTGCTATTATGTCCCTCCCCACATGCAAGGCTGCCGGGCTAGATGGACTTCTCAGCGAATCTTATCAAATTTACATTGATGATTTGTCCCCGAGGCTTCTGGAAGTTTATGCGGAGGTGTATGATGCTGGCTATCTCCCCTCATCCTTGAAGGAGGGCCTCCTGGTTATGCTTTTGAAACCTTATAAGTTTTCGAATTGCTGTGACTCTTACCGGCCTCTGTCTATTATTAATATTGCTGCCATGATCCTAGCAAAGATTATTGCTATCCGGCTGCAGCCGTTGGTTCCCTT
Source organism: Lissotriton helveticus (assembly GCF_964261635.1). Lineage (NCBI taxonomy): Eukaryota > Metazoa > Chordata > Amphibia > Caudata > Salamandridae > Lissotriton > Lissotriton helveticus. Next base: position 348,081,060 of record NC_136071.1, on the reverse strand, counting down.
ATTGGATCTCCCTGACCAGTCAGGATTTGTACCTGCTCGGTCTACCACTCATAACTTACACACGATTTTTGCCACTTTGTATTACTTTGAAGCAGACTTCCAGGCAGTGGCATTGCTGCTGGATGCAGCAAAAGCATTTGATTCCCATCAGTGGGACTATATGTTTAATGTTTTAACCAGAATGGGTCTTCCGCATTTTTTTCTCCAATGGATTAGGGTACTGTACACTGAGCCTGTTGCTAGAGTGTATTTTAATGGTTGGGTGTCTTCGGCCTTCCCAATCAGTAGAGGTACAAGGCAGGGCTGCCCTCTATCGCCGATGCTATTCGTGCTTGTATTGGAGCCCCTAGCCTGCAAACTGCGTCAGCTGCGTTGTGTTTCAGGCAGCGACCCTTGATTGTCTCATTATATGTGGACGACATGCTCCTTTATGTGCGCAAGCCGGAGACCTACCTGCCTGAACTACTTCACGAGTACGTAAAATTTGAAGGCTATTCTGGGTTAGGGATCAACTGGGCTAAGTTGACAGTGTTTCCATTGACAGCTGGTACGCGTGAGATTGAGCTTGACTTTCCTCTGATTTGGACCCAGGATCCAGTAAAGTTTCTAGGAATCTGGCTGCATAGGGATCCTGAATTGGTAATCTCCATGAACTATGGACGGGTTGTAACACAGATCACAGATGAGGCGGAACGGTGGTCTAGGCTACCGCTTTCACTGGCTGATAGGAGAGCTGTCACGAAAATGGCTATATTACCCAAATTATTATATTTGTTTGTAAATATCCCTATCCGACTAAATATTGCCCTGTTCAAGACACTGCAATCTGCCTATCTGTCCTTTTTCTGGGGGGTAAGAAGCCCTGATGGAGTTGGAACGTTCTTGTGCAGCAGTTCGATCAAGGTGGGTTTGAGGCACCAGATATGCGCTTATATTATCTAGGAGCGCAGGCTGGCCACTATTGGTTCTTTCCGCAACGGCTCTTGCCGCACACGGCGATAGAGTCCGACTCAGTGCTTCCACTGCTGCTAATAGCGGCATCACTTTCCGAAGGGAGCAGGGGCCCCAGGATGGAAATCAACCCAGTGCAGTGCAACACCTGGGCCTGGCGGACTCTTGCCAAGAGGGCACAGCTTGATTTCCTGTATTCCCCGAAGCTTCCTATTACCGCACATCCTGACGTATCAGCGGCTCAGGAGCTTCTATAAAGCGTGGGCGAATGTTGGTGTTACGCGACTGGGAGACCTGTAAGACGGGGGTCGGTTCCGCTCACTCCAGAGTATACAGGAGGTCCGCGATCCCGGGTTGATGCTGGGATTCACCTACGTGAGGGTGCGGCAGGCCGTCAGGTCTATCTCAATTATCCCACTGAACCCTAAACATTGAGAACACTGCAGGCGGTGCTGTCTGGGACGGAACGTAGGAGCCTGATCACTAGACTGTATGATGCGTCACAGCGGGAACCGGGGGATCACCCTTCATATGTCAAATGGAACGCTACACTGGGGTTTGAGTTGCCGTTCAACTGCTGGAAATTCTGCTGCGAGCTGACTGGTCGTCTCACGGTGAACTAAAATTTTATATTATTCATTTTTAATTTCTGCACCAGTTATATTACACGCCAGTGCAGCTGCGCAGATTCAGCCTGAGGGACACAGCTAATTGTTTGCGGTGGGATAGCTGCGATGGGATAGCTGCGTTCTGGGCCAAGGTTGCAAGTGTGCTCTCGGATGTTGTGCTGGAGAGGGTGCGGTGCGAGACCGAGGTGTGCTTGCCGGGTAGTGTGAAATATCTTAAACCCTGCAATAGGAGATTGGTTGCTGTCTCAACCCTGTCAGCTAAGCGTGCTGTTGCGCAATGTTGGGGCGCAAAAACAACACCCACTGTAAAGAAATGGATCAAAGATTTAACATATTGTAGGGAACAACTGGAAGTGTACGCAGAGGAGTTACTGGAGGCCTCACGACCTAAAGATTTCTGGGCTCCACTAACGGTGTACTTGCTGAGCCACCCAATTGAGTGATTGTTTTGCTCCTATACAAGATATCTTTTTCCCTAGATCGGTGCTAGACTTGTTGTACCTGAAACTGTCTTTCACGGACTACCACTCATAGTTGCTCACATGATCCCTTCTTTATATACTTCATCGACACTTGTATGATATATGGGGTTTTTTTTTAGTGCCAAGTGGGATGGGGGTGGGGGTTTCAGTTGTTCTTGATATTTTTACCGTTATACATAAAACATGGCTGGCATCGATATGTGCCACGAAAATACTATTGTACCCCTGCCTTGGGGTATGTGTATGTATACATGTTGTAAGCCTGTCCATAAATACATTTTTTTAAAAACCTTTGTTTGCAAAAAATGGCACACATTTTTAACCCATTGCTTTTCACTTTACATTGAGAAGTTCCTTGAATAAAATGTATTCTGCATAACAACTTTTTTCTAGTAATCTCATTAACCACATTACTATTGTTAAAATGTGTAGCAAAGATTATCTAGTTTCTGGTTTTTTTCTCACTACTTTAAGACCTTGTTAATGATCAATTAGAACGTACGAACATCCGTTGGGACCAAAATATAATCATCACACAATGGAATTTCAGAAATTTTCCTCAAAATGCCATTTGTATCTTTTAAATATGATGTTAAATTATAAACCAAACGGGCAATAGTTCAGTCCACAAATTCGGAGAGTTTTCAGTCAATGAGCTAATACTAGCTATGATGGGACAACAAACTGGAAAATGTGCCTCTTTATGAATCTTGGTATGAAAATATATTATCGGTGTAACTCGAAGGTTATTTTTTTAAAATATTTGTACTCATTACCCGATAATGTAGATGCAGCCAACCTTTTCTAAACATCATATTGTAATCAGATATAGCTTTCACCAGTTCATATGTTTCCACAGTGATGTAATTCCTGTCAAGTAATTCCTTTAATATCTTTTTCATTGTCCTTATAATTAATAATAACTGCATTGTCTTCATTATCTGAGTCGTGGATGACAATAGATGAAGCCATCCTTACACACGACATAGATGTTGCGTTCCTCACTGAGACCTGGCTAAATAAGTCATCTCCCCCCTGCCTAGACATGCTGGTTCCACCGGGATTCTCCCTCATCTCCAAAGACAGGATAGAACAACGAGGAGGTGGAGTTGCTATCATCCACAAGGACAGCTGGAACATCACAGAAACATCCCCCTTTGAATACAACTCATTTGAATGTCTATCCGTTTCCATCAAAACCAAAGACAATGATTCTCTATTTTGCCATCTACTCTATCACCCCCCAGGCAGAAACAATGAGTTTGGAGACCAACTATCCAACCTGATCGCTCAAGACGCTCTCGGCGATTCCAAAAACCTAATTCTTGGTGACCTAAATCTCAGATGGAATGAAACCCACAACCCTCTAATTAGATCGCTATCCAACCTCCTCGCAGATAACAACCTCACTCAACATTGCACCGAGGAGACACACTACAAAGGAGCCACACTGGACGCCATCATTGCACAAAAGAATTCAATCACGATCAACCACATACTCCCCGTTGACTGGTCAGATCATCATATGATCCTATTTCACATTAATCACCCCATCATCCCGTTTAAACCTCCCCAAGACCCACCCAAATGGTCAAGAAACCTCTCCCAAGTCCCCCTAGACATTCTAGAAGGGCAGCTAAGCTCACTTCTCCCAGACAACTCTCCACACCTTTCGACCAACGATCTCATCGACCAGTACAACTCTGAGCTAGTCTCCATTCTCGATAATCTAGCTCCTCCAAAGCTCAAAAGAAGCCGTGCCACCCCGTCTAGAACCTGGTTCAATTCGGACCTCAACGCAGAAAGAAGAACATTGAGAGCCAAAGAAAGAAAGTGGAGAAACAACCCAACAACCATCCTTCGCCTACAACTAAAAACAGCCCGAAAGAAGTATAACAACCATATCAAAAACAAGAAATCCAACTTCTTCCGAGAGGCACTTGCCAACGCCAAAAACAGACCTAAGGAACTCTACAACATAATCAGACATCAAACATCTAAGCCTCGGCCCTCACCCCTGCAGGCGTCCAAAGAACTCTGCGACAACTTCGCCAGCTTCTTCAACGACAAGGTCCTAAAAATCGAACTATCTCTAGATATCAGCAACACGACCATCCCTCAGGCCCTCCCTTCCGGCCCCCCTCCCGTCCCTAGGCTAAGCTTTCGCCACGTGCATGAAACGGAGATAATCTCGCTAATCTCGACCTCCAAACCATCAGCTCACATCTCAGACCCCATTCCCCCCTCACTTGTCAAAAAAATGAAGCTCACCTTAGCACCTATCTGGGGCAAAATTATAAACAGCTCCCTACAAAGCGGAGTGGTCCCTGACTGTCTAAAAATGGGACAAGTCACCCCTTTGCTGAAAAAACCCGGCCTCGACTCTACTGACTTGAACAATTTCAGACCGATATCTAACCACCCTCTACTCGCCAAAACACTGGAACGCTGCGTTCTCCTCCAACTAACTCATCACCTGGATAACATCAATCTCCTGGACCCCCTCCAATCTGGCTTCAGACAAGGTCGTAGCACAGAAACCGCAATGCTGAACATCATAGACGACATTCACGGTTCTCTTGACGCTGACAAGTGCTGCCTCCTCATACTCCTTGATCTCTCCGCAGCGTTCGACACGGTGGACCACAAGCTCCTCATCAAAACTCTGCAAATAAGAGCTGGCCTCGGCGAGGTAGTTCTTGACTGGTTTTCTTCCTTTCTCCATAACCGCTCGCAAATAATAAAACTGAAGAACTACACTTCTGAAACACAGCAAGTCAACAAGGGTGTCCCCCAAGGATCAGTACTTTCTCCTCAGCTCTTCAACATCTATATGGAACCGCTCGCCAAACTACTCAGGAATGCCAACATCCTCTTCCACCTCTACGCGGATGACACGCAGATTTACCTGGAAACCTCTTCACCTAACGACATCCATAGACTAAATGCTGTCTTAAAAGATGTTCAAGATTGGCTGACAAAAAAACACCTGAAACTCAATCCCGACAAGACCGAAACCCTTCTCATCTCTAACAAAGAAGACAACCCTCAAGTCACCGAGTGGCTGAAGTCGATCGATGCTCTTAAAGGCTCACTCACGCCAACTGACTCCGTCAAATCTCTGGGTTTCACCCTAGACTCCAAACTAACCTTGACAAACCACATAAAGAACTTGGCAAAAAGTGCTTTCTTCAACCTCAGACTGCTGAACAAAATCAAACCTTTCATTCCAAACAAGGATCTTAAACTAGCCACACAATCTCTAGTTCTATCCAGACTGGACTATGGGAATTCAATCCTTACAGGTATCCCCAAATCACACTTGGCGCCACTAAAAACAACACTACATGCGGCAGCAAGAATGATCACAGGATGCAAAAAATTCGACCACATCTCCCCAGCACCTAAAGAACTCGAATGGCTCCCGGTGGAAATGCGTAGCACCTTCAGAACGGCCTGCCTAACCCACAAGGCCCTCCACACCGGTAAACCAGAATACCTGGCAACCAAGCTCAAAAAAGCAGGCCAAAGCAGATATCTGAGAAGCTCCAACTCCCTGCTGCTCATCCTTCCAAAAACCAGAAAGAAGAAAACTGCGGACTGCTCCTTCACTGGAAATGCCCCCAAAATATGGAACTCTATCCCTCCGCATATCAGAACTCTACCGTCCTATGCGGAATTCAAGAACCAACTCAAATCCTTGTTCCTCATCCGCTCCCTAGGTCCCAGATAACTAAGATCTCCTACTGAACTATGTGTTATCTATGTATCCTTATACCAAAAGTCCCACTTTACGAACTTTCCCTCCCCCAATATTGTCTCTCGAGGACTGCCTCTACCTGTTACATGTGTTTTTGTTCACCCTGTCACGCCTGTTACTGTAAAGCGCTCTGCTACCTTCGGGTCTTGTTAGCGCTATAGAAAACTTCTAAATAATAATAATAATAATAATAAGATGAATCATATTAAAATGATTTAAGTGTACATTTTTCTAATTTAAGTTACAGTTCCTGTAATTAATTTTCATAGATTCATTATCTCATGATACTCAAACGATGTGTAAATAAAACTAATATGCACAGTAGGTAAGAATTTTGATCTAGGTTTGAAGTTACGCATAGGAGCATCATAGGTGTCCGTGTTTCAGACAATACTAAATCTTCAGTATCTGGACTTGCAAAGTCTTAAATAATCTGCTGTTTGTAAATCCCTCAAATTTGTAATCAATGTATCACTTAGGATTTAAGGTTTTATATCTCCTCATTGTATAATTGCTTTTCATGCAAAGTATTTTTTTTTAATGTTTAGTCTTCTCAAAATTTGAATCTATTTGATTTACAGTTTAAATTATTTATATGAGCTATTGCTGCAATGGATAACCCCTTGTTGAGAACTTTCAATTTGTGTAACTGGTCTCTTTGGTAAATGTCATTGGATTTTGTGGGGTTTAATAGTCCTTTCTTCTACAAGAGCTTATGGCCATTCCTGTGTTTACTTTGTTCTTTTCTCCCTATTTTCCTTCTGCCTCCACTTTCCTCTTCTCTTCCTAAATGTTTTGGGTTCCAACCTCTCTTCTCCATTTCACATCTAAACAGCTGTTTTTAGTTTTATCAATGGGACCCATATTGCTTGCTGAGGACAACTCTTCTTCTGATTCCTTGCCAGTTTAACTACTTTCACCGGCAGAGTCAGTATGTAGTATGTCAACCCTTGATGACAGTGTGAATGATACATAATTTTCTCCAGTATTGAACCTTTCATAGATTTACATACTTGAATCTTCCCCGTCGCCGAGGCGGGAGCCCCACAGTAATACTATTAAGTAGTACAAAGCAAAACGTTATACAGTAAAGCTTAAATAGGTGACATTGTTAACCAATTAACATCATTTTAGAAAGAACCCCACTGCAGCTAATCAGATAATGGTTCCAGAAGCATCCTTCCCCTCCAGGGACATCATGTAGATTTCTGACCATGTGTCTTGTTTAGGGAGTCTGTCCGCTCTCCTCAGTTCTATTAGCTAGATGTTTCTGCTGTTTATTGACCTTTGGTTGAACTTCAACTGCCATCTGACAGAAGGTAAAAACATGCCTGTTTTCTGACAAGATTCACCATGTCACATGGTCAAAATAATCCTTTTTTGGATCCTTCTAAGTCCTTTGGTAGGCTCAGGCGGTTTTATGAGGTCTTTCACAAAGAGTCTTGTACTGCCTACATCCCGGCCATAAGCCCAAGGAATAGAAATATTGCAGGACCTTTTCTCCAAAACACCTCAAGGATAGGAAGGCAAGGCTTCTTTTGTGGCTACAAAAGAAGAAATCAACTGAAACTCCCCCTCCATAGATGAGGGAGCAGGAACTTTAAGAGAGACAGACAAGAATGGGAGCCTTTGGATGAGCCTGCCAAGAAGGTATCCAAAGGAAAAAAGAAAAATAGAGCAGAGGTGAGTCTAGAACAACTCAGGTCAAGACATCCTAGACGTCTTGGGTCTCCGTAAACATCAAAAACGAGCTCAGAACCCTCTTGAAAAGTCTTTGACCTCATCAGGGATGGAGATGCCCTCCACAAATCCTCCATACAGAAAACATGCTTCAACAACAAAACAGTTGATGAGAACATCTGCAACGACATCTACGACTCCAACAACAGCATCTACAACATCCTTGTCATCAAAAAGTTCATTTCAAGGATGTCAACTTTGTTGTTGAGACAGTTAACCGTAACCCTGTCAATGAGCAGGCGTCAACCATGGCAGCTGAACTGGACATGTACTTCAGACACAGGACCTTGCCAATGGCATTGACAATGGCCCCATCGACAGTCAGTCAATCGACTTTATTCGATTAGTTAAAATTATAAAAGTACAGAAACAAACCACAAACGTAAACAATATTACAGGTAATATACCATAATGATTAAAATACACAGGCAATATTTCAATTCATTAAATAAAACATTATCACCGGGTTGCACCCCTTGTCCTAATAAAATAACGATGAGCCTTACAATCTTACTTATGAAGAAATCCTCTTCAAATTTCTCTTGTTCTTTAGCCTCACTGCCGCTACCAAAAAAGATGCAATGTTAAAAATATCCCCAGGGTTACACATAGACTGTAAAAAAAACTAGAGCTGGTCTAACCAGAGTGAAACCCTTTCCTCTCAGTATAGGAACCAGTAATGTCATGCGAATATTGGAATAAAAGTCACAGAACATCCTAAAATGTAAGGTGTCCTGGGTTGAGAAATGATCACATTGGCAGGGTTCAGCGTCAACAGGGTTACACCATTCCCGATAATCTCCCAATGTGAGATGAATCAAGTTAAAACGGAGCCTATTAGGAGCCAACGATGGTAGGGCTTGTTAACAATTGATAAATGAGGTTCCATGTTAATTGATGTTTTTAACAGGTAATAGGCCCTAACTAGAGGTTTACATAGCTCCTGTTCTTCTCGCCCCATCATCAAAACTTTATTAAAATTCAATTTTATCCACAACACATCCTCCTTCCTGATCTTATCAGGTTCCTCATAAAGTTTTGGCTGTCCTATTTTAAAAAACATACATTTAACATTAGACAGCCATTTGATTTTTGAGGACTTATCTAATTTAACACAGTCCCGTAAAATCATATGGTTGAGGGTTAAGTCAGGGTTCAGCCAAGTTTTGAGCCAGCAAAACAACGGAGCTATATTCAAAATATCAGTGACATAGCCGAGCCCTAACTCCTGGTGAATAGCATATGTTGGGGTAGATTGTGGTACAGACAGAAGACTCTGAAGGAATTTATTTTCAGCTATCTGTATCCCAGCCTGATGTTTATAGCCCCAGATAGAGGATCCATAGGCCGCAATGGCCAAGCACTTGGCTTTATAAACCTTTAGAATAGCCTCTATCGGCCTGGCCTCCAAACGCTGTGCAAACCCTAAAAGAGATGAGGAAGCTTGTATAACTGCATTCTTTTTAACTTTTTGTTGCGGGAACCAGGATGACCTATCATCAAAAAGGACTCCCAAGTACGTGAAAGAGGACACTGGGGAAACTTCCACTCCATTACAATAAAATGTTTTTCTAGCTCTGTGACCTACTGTCATGGTGTGTGACTTTTCGTTATTCACGATTAAGTCCAGTGAGTGCAAGAACGTCCCGAAGGCATCTAGGAGCCGCTGGAGGCCCACCGCAGTATGGGCTAAAAGTACAGCGTCATCCGCGTATAGGAGTACAGTGATAAAACAATCTTCCACACGCGGAATATCCAAAGCCGCCTCCGCAAGCATTTTGTCCAGATCATTAATGTAAAGGGTAAAAAGTAGGGGTGCTTAAATACATCCCTGTCGGACGCCCCTGCCAGAGTTAAAAGATCTGGTGCAATCACCAGCCTGGGTTATCCTGACCGAAGCTCTAAGATCTTGATGAAGGTTAGCTAAGAAATAAACCAGACCGGGGTCAAGACTCTTTTCCATTAAAATATTCCAGAGCTTTGACCTGTTGACCAAGTCAAACGCGCTGGACAAATCCATAAAAGCCATCGTCAGGCTGCCCTCCTTGGCCATAGTGTATTTGCCTATTAATAAATACAAATTTAAACATTGGTCCATGGTGCTCCTCCCACATCTAAAACCATATTGCATATTAGACAAGATCCCCCTCTCATGTACCCACTCTGTGAATCAGTTAAAATTACCTTTCCTAGAATTTTCACAGAGGAATCAATAAGAGTTATCGGCCTATAACACCGAGGATCCCCTCTCTGCCCCTTTTTGAAGATGGGAATAATAATTGATTTTGACCAGGAGGCCGGGAAACCAGCTGTGCCCAGAGCACTAAAGACATTAGCAAGGATTTTAGCCCAGAAATGAGGGTTGCTTTTATAGAGGTCTCCCGGAACACCATCTGGTCCCGGCACTTTATTACTAACAGTTTCTCTTATGGCTTTCTCAATTTTCCCAAGTAAAAAGAGAGGGGTCCAACCACCCAAAGGGAACAGGACACCATACAAGATGTTCAAGTCTAATAATAATTTCCTCTGGGGTTTTATTCTCTTATTGCATACCAGCTATAACAGCACCAAATTCACTTGCACACCACTTCCATTCAACACATACTGGGTCCGACTCAAAAGTTGCCAGAAAAATAGTCTTAGAGATGAATTATATAAAAAGTATAGATCCCAAGGGAATTTATTAAAATGGGTTTGTGTCAAAAGCAAATAAATCCTTAAAAAACCTTTTACATAACATGTAAACACATTAAAAACAGGCAATCCTAAGTTGCACAAAATCACTTAGTGTTCCTACAACAACGTAGCATTAGCTCATCATATACAAGGATATATCATTTCAAAAACAGTACATTGCACCATAAGTCTCATAGAGACAAATAAGATGAAATGGGCCACAGAGCAACGCGTTTCGAAGGATTAACACAGGTCCAACCTCCTTCTTCAGGCTTGCTTATAGTTGTATTCCATTAATCTAGGTAGTGCAGATCAAACGACCCTACACAGGAAATAGCAACTCATTTATGATACACCACATGGGCCACTTGTTTAGCAGGGGTTCTGAAGATTATGCACCTTGCTTCAAAGGGTATCCATGGCTGTATATCTGCCTGGAAGTCCTCAATCCAATTCTCAAAACTTCCTCATCCGGTTCGAAAATAACCTTGTGTCTTGGTGATATGCGCCACAAATCCTTGATATTCCTGTACGCCGCGATCGAACGATCTTTCGATCGCGGCGTATAGGACAGGAGATTTGTCAATCCCGGTGTTGCTTATTATTGCCGCAAATAACGCCAGCACAGAACGTAACAAACAAGGAATATCAAGGATCACGGCCTGAGTGCAAATTCCCTCAAAAGCTCTAAGTACCTCATTCTTGGTGCTTAGAGGGTCAGTGTAAATAGCGATACTATCTGTGCATTTCTCATATAGGCCCTTTAAAAAGATATCTGGATTTACATTGGCCCATCTAAGCCTCCTCCCCTGGTCACAGGGTAGCACCTTATTTGGAACCCAGTTCCTGCACCTTTGCTCAGGATGCCACAGATAATGTCCAGGATAAGGATAACCGGATTATGATCGCTCAAAGGAGACTCCTGAGCATTATAGAAAATAACCTTATTCAGTAACGAGGGGGGACATAAAAATATAATCTATAATAGTATTACTAGCCTTGGCTTTAAACGTGGGGCACCGATCTTGAGGGTGGACAAAACTAACTTCAAAAAGATCAACATCAGTTAAAAGGGACTCAAGTCCCTCGCCCCGTGTAGTGTGCTCAAAATGTGGAATCTTGGCAAAATTAAAACCATGCAGATCATCTAATGAACAATGTAAATCACCAAAATGTGTGTTAAAACCACCCATTAATAAAACATAAAAGGAAGTGGATTGCTTTAATTTATAATCAGTAATGAAAAGATTCAAAGTACTTAATTGCTGATTTACATAGTCACACTTACTAGAGTTGTAAATATTCACTAACAAGAGCTTTGGGAAATGTTACTTGGGGGGAGTGGGGAGAGTCAAGCTCTAACCTTTTTACAGAGCCTCTTAAGTCCAAAGAGAGGAGTAGCAAGAGACCACCATTTGCCCTACCCGCTGAAGCAGGTCATGCAGGAAGAGAGTATGAACTAAAGCCGTCCAACCAAAAGTTATTCCCCCTATCCAAGGTCTCCTGGAGTGCAATTATATCATATGTTTTTATGACGGATAGCTAATTAGGGTAGTCTCTCTTGGATCTTAAACCCACAATATTCCAGCTTAAAATTCTGCATTTGTGGGTGTAAACACCACCTTGTTCAACTGTACCCTGGTTGACAGAACATGGGACAAAAGAGCAGGCAACACTGCCAATATTAGTACCTTCAGATATAATGGGACTTACCACCCCTGTACTCACCACTAACTGTCGACTTGCCTCAGACAGAGGAGAGACAAAAGGTTGGCTCATGACTTCCTTTATAACTAGGGCATCTACTGGTGGAAGTCAATCACAAGCATCTAAACCTGACAAAGGGGCAAATCTATTGGCTAGTTCAAGGTCAGAAGATCTCCCTATGGGTCTATTTAATACACCCTGACCTCCCCCCCCAACTGGGAGGGATGGTCGGGTCTATAAAAAAACCCTAATGGTAGAAGAGAGATTTCCCCATGGTAACACTATTGCCTTCTACTCCCTAGTTGCTCCAGTAGAAATCTAACAACCCGCTCATTATTAAAGTTGGCAATTACACAGTCTCCCCCCGTCCTTCATAGAATGTCCGATCCAGAAGACCATTATCATTTGATTACAGATGTCCCAGCCCCAAGCCCCCGCCAGCTTTAATTGAGCTGTGAGCCAATGCATGGTTTTGGCCATCAGCTGGTCAGTTGATTCAAGATGCCCGACTTGTAAGGTTGGTACATTCCTCAGGACCACTACCAAAGGGGCAGCGTCCGGTGGTAAGTGTAGTACCCCAAGGCCATCCTTAACAAAGCTGTGGGACAAACCAATGTGCATAGCGAGGGGATTTCGGCCAGGCTGTCCATTTACTGGCATTAATCGAGTGCCCATACCATGTTTAGAGCAGTTGTGTGTGTTTTTGCTTGCTAGACTACCCCGGGGTCTATTACCCGCCTCCCTTGGGGAACTCGGTATTAACTGGGCAAATTCACTAGAGATGTTCCCGTCCTCACCCACCTGGCCAACAAGAGCTACCAACCCCCCAGCAGGAACTGAACCTTCTCTACCGGATCTACTTGAAGATGGAACCCTAGGATTGGATATTAAAGTAGTCGGAGGAAGGGGATCTGGAATTACAGAATTGCTCAGTACATTTGATTGAATTTCAATTGCCCGACCCGTTTTTAACAAGGAGGCTTCAATATTGTGAAGATTGGGCACAACATTCAAAATTAGTCAATCTTTCTTCAATACGAGTTAGCCTATCGATGATAGGAGAAAGAGATGACTCAATTATGGCCCCCATCTTCACCCACAGAACCTCCAAAGCTTCAGAGGGGACTCCCAGCGGGTCATGGTTCACAGAGCCTTTGATAGACGTTAGAGACCGCTGCTCTACAATCAGTGGAGGTGACACAGTCAATGTTCCGCCATTCTTGTTGGTCTTCTGGATTTTTGCACTTTTCTGCCTTTGCGGCCCCCCTCCCCTCTTCCTCTTAGTAGACGGCTCCGGCGTGGTTACCATAGATTCCTTAATTTACGGTTTGGCTTTAGGCACAAACCTAGTAACCAGACGTGTTAGGGTGCCAACAGATGTACCTATGCAGACCAAATCGACAACATGAGCACTGTTCGGGGCCTCCACAACAGCCGATAAATCTCATGTGCGAGGCAGAACTGTTCCTGACAAAAAATTGGTCCAGGGTCTCCGCGACGCTTCCCCCCACTCTTTCCTTGAACATTCATGTCAGACTAAGTATGATGCAAAACAACGAACCCAAAATGATAGAATCCCAAATAAACTGCAAATAATGGATTCCAAACAGACCTGCTAAGGTTAGAGGGGGTGGCCGGCCCGGCTTCTTCCGGGCACTAACGGGCCCGCACTTGGCCCGGGCGTGGCCTGGCGCGCGCACGATCTGAGTCGCGGGTACGGCGAGGCAATATGTAGGCATCAGGTGAATCAGGCAAGCAGGCTCAGGTGCGGGCTCAGTCCACACGCTCCCTGGGACTTGTAGTTCGCTGGAAGCGTCCTCCTCAAAGAATGTCGACGCAACTTTTCTGTGGGCAGCTGCCTCCCTTTGATAGCTGCAGACAGAGGAATCCAAAAAATGTCTGCAAGTCAATGGAGAGGGAGACGCGACCACAGGGTGGCAGGGCTTTTTATTTGAGGTCTCTTCCTCAGTCACCCTGTCTCCTGATGAGGCTCCTAGTGATGCTTTGGCACAGGCACTAACACGGCTGTGTTCCAAGGAGTGTCCCGAGCATTACCGGGTGTTTTCAGGCTGCTGGAAGGGGCAGCGTGGGTGGGGGGTGGGACGCAGGAGAATAGCGGGGGGTAGTTGGTAGAATTACACTGTAAATGTCCTCGCCCATGATAATGATGAAGATCGTGAGGGGACAGCTTATTTGAAAGGGGCTTTCTCCTTTAAAGGTAGGGATCAGACTGGACTAATATCTTATGAGGAACTTCAGGCGGAGTATCTCTGACAATACTTTTGAAGAGCAGCCCTTTCAGGACCCTATGATGCAGGTTACTACTGCTTTAGGAACAGATCTTTGCTTGATGCTAAATAAGTATTACAAAAGATTTCCAGAGAAAGGAAATCCACCTCAACAGCTGCATCAAGCTACGGTGCCTTCAGCTGGTAGGTCCCCACACTCTCCTTGATTGCTATCCCAAGAGAAGAGTCCTGCTACTCAGCAGCATGTCCGACCTTAACTGTGGTTGCTAGAGATCCAATCACCATACATGAAGATTACATGATGAGGGAGATGATGAAGATGACGAACAGGAAGAAGATGAAATAGTACCCAACGAGAGTACTACTATTGGAAGTGAATGGGACAACTACATTACAGCACTATCAGCCCCTCCAATGCCTCCTGTGGCTTGTTCCTACTGGACTATTTGGGGGAAAGGGGCGGAAGACTTTCTACACAGTGGCGTAACACAGGCCCACGCAGCCCCTGCCGTGCGGGGGGGGGGGGGCATGCCCCCAGGGTCTCCCTTGCACAGTACTCTGCCCAGAGAGCTCATGATTGAGGCCGGAGGCGGCCTCACCACGTGCCCTGCAGAGGGGTCACCCCAAGTTTTGTTACGCCAGTGTTTCTACGCTCTTCTGGAAAGAGCTGCTAAATGATTTAGCCTACCAGTGTCAGTACAGCAAATACACTGCTTCCACTAGGACTTCAAGAAAACAGCTACCAACTTGCTTGAACTGTTCCCATAGTAGATCATATATCGGCTTCAGGTATTAAGGTTATGAAAAACCCTGCGATAGTGATACTGCCCCTGGATAAAAAGTATAAAGCCATGGGAGTTCTCTCAATTGTTTAATTGGTCACCCAAAGCAGCAGTCAATCGTTATGCAAGCACAACAGGGCAAGTCAAAGAATCCTACCAGAACATGTTCTACACCACCTGATAAGGAGGTTGGATAATACTCAAAACGCCAAGGCTGGCCAAAGCCAGAAACTGCAGTTTCTTAACCCAAGAGATTACATGACACACCTAGATCTCCAGGATGCATACTTCTATATTACCCATTCATATCAAACCTAGGAGGGATCTCCATTTCAAGGTGGCCAGATGTCACTACCAATTCAAAGTCCTTCCTTTTGGTTTAAAATCTGCCCAAGAATGTTTACCAAATGTGTGGCTCCGGTTGCGGCTTTCGGAGAAACTGACACCAGGTCTTCCCACATCTGGACAACTAGATCATAAAAGCATCCTCACCCCAGATCTCAACCCGTTCTACAAAAGCCTGTCTTCAAATTTGCAAAGATTCAGCTACACAAAGAAAAATCCTGCCTCAACACAGACGGATTGCATTTCTAGAAGCAATGCAATACACAACGGTGTGCAAGGCCTTCCCTACGCAAGAAAGGATTACCAAATGGTATTGAGACAATACAGATAGTTCCTGGGAGTTATGTCTTCTTACATTCCATTAATACCCAATTGTTGCCTATTCATGAGGCAATTGCAGGCAGGAACAAATTGACAAACAGTAGAATCATACAGCTGGATCCTGTGATAATGTCATCAGACTAACTCTGGAAATCAAAACGGACAAGACCTGGTGGATGCAAAAGGACAACATATCCTTGGGCCTAGCACTCCTCAACAATCAACACATTGCGTTATGACAACGGATGCATCCTTGGAGGGATGGTGAGCTTAACTCCAGGACCTTGAGGGGAGCGGCAAATAGTCACTGAAAGAAAAGAAAAGGCATGCCTTCTTACAGCTTAGAACAGTGGCTTTGGGACTGCATCCTTTCCTTCCAAGAAATAAAGGGAACTGCAGTTCTGATTCCTATAGATAATTCAATGAATATGTTTTTTCTAAACTATCAAGGAGGAACAAGATCACATCCCATATCCAAGGAAGCTCAGGCCATTTGGAATTGAGACTTGCAAAGCCAAATTTCCTTAAAGGTGAAGCATGTGCCTGGCAAAGACAACTAATGGGTAGATGATCTGAGCAGATCCACAAGAGAATGCCACGAATGGGAGCTGTGTCAAATGCACCTGTCCAGGAATTTCCACACGTGGGGAAAATAGCTTTGGACTTTTTTGCTACACCTCTCAATCTAAAATGTTGATTCTATGAAAGTAGATTTCCCCACAAATAATATTGGGGAGGAACGCTTTCCAAATTGCATGGACAGGGATATTTGCTTATGGTTCTCCTCCCCTGCCTCTGGTTCCTCAGTAAGATGAAAAAAGGAGCATTGTTCAATCATTCTAGTGGCTCCAGCGTGGCCAAGTCAGTCCTGGTATATGAAACCTCTCTTGTCAGAACTGCAAGACAATCCACTCAAACCAATCCTAGAATGCTTTAGATGAGCAATGGAAAGTTAGTTCCCCCAACACCGGAATCAGTTCATTTAGCTTGATAAAATCAGCGAGTTTCACCTCTTGAATATCTTGCAACAATGCAGAGACATCTTAGCCAAATCGAGAGCGGACTCTTCAATCAGATCCTATAAGGCAAAATGGGCTTGATTCTGCAATTGGTGGTGTTTTAACAATTGCCACCCTTTTTCATCAGCCTTTGTACTAGTATTGCCTGAATTATTGAAACCCAGAGTGAACTAAACTCAGCACTAAGTTCACGAGGATCTCCAGATTCAGGATATCTTGCAATCAAAAAACGTTATGGTCGGGCAGATTGTTTAAGAAATTGTCAAAGGAGCGATTTTTTAATTTATTTTGTAAGACAGATTCCTTGGTAGCTAAACACGGTTCTAGCCCAGTTAATGTGAGGGCCTTTTATACCCATTCACAAAGCCAAATTAAAGTACCTTTCATAGAAGATGGATCTCCTATACGCCATTACTTCAGCTTAGTGAAATTCAGGTTTTACAATTCAAGCACCATACCTGCATTTAAGAGAGACAAAGCCATTTTAAGAACCAATCCCCACTTCATTCTGAAGGTCCCAACAGACTTTCACCTTAATGAACACATTGTTTTAAAGACCTACTTCCAGAATTCGCCAAATGAGATAGAAAGAGCACTTCATACTTTGAATTTTTAAAGGTATCTAAACTTTTCTATTGAAAAGACTGGAGGTTATAGAAATTCTCAAACTTGTAGTTGCCTTTGCACCTTCAAGACAAAGACAAGCCTTATCAAGAAGCGTCGATGGATCACGCGGTTCTTCTGCACTTATTCAAATGAGGTGAGCTATCTTTATTGTTTTCTATTTAGGGAAAGATTACACTCTGTACATTAAATGTTTTCCACCTCCGCATGCTCTTCATACTTTACCTTGGATTTGTTAGTGCTCACTATTCGGATTCAAGCATGTGAATCTATAAACAATTCAGTACTGGCGAAAAAACAAGTTGCTTACCTGTACACTGTAGATTGATATCGAAAAGATTCTAGCATGTGAATTTATGAAATCTATCAACACTGGTGTACCACAGTGTATAGGTAAGTAACTTGTTTGTTTTTTTGGCATTAGAGTGAAATCTTAAGACTCATTCGCTTTTTTCTCTTTTAAATTATTCTCTCTTTTTCCGGTCCAGGAATCTTGAAACAAATCTAGTTTTTCCATTTAAAATATTACAATTTATCTGTGTTGCTTCCTCTATGTGCAATTCTGAGATTATGTTTCTGGATACCCCCTGTTCTCTCTTTTTCTTCTGTGCATTTGTCTTTTGCTTAGTCAGTTTTTGGTTGCATCATGCCTCTGTACCTTTCAAATAGATGTTTCTCCAACCTTTTCTGTATGTTTTGTTCCAAATCCTTTGCAGCTGGAAAAAACATTTATTCTAAGACTCTGGATATCATATGTTTGTCGGTGTAATTCTGTAAAAGTACTCACTATTTGAATGACTCATATTTTATTAGTTTTCTAGTTTTTGAAACAATTGTTTCAGACTGTTAAGATTATCACTTCTCCAGAATCGACATTCTTGTTGAATGGTCTCTTTGCCAGATTTTCTCTTCTATTCCTATAGCCTGGCATTGTTGAAATTGAAGCAGCCAGATGTTCCTTATTTCTGATAGATACTTCTACCTGTAGATTCCTCACCTGTAGAACAGTCTCCAGGAGTCAGACTGAATCCAGGAGACTTAAAAGCTGTGATGCCGCCAGTAGAGGGCGCTGGGCTCAGTCAGAGCCGGAAGTGATGTTGAGCAACGCCTCTGAGTTAAATGAAGTGCCTGCCCTGCACGTCATTTCCCTTTTTATTCCACTCCTTCGATGCAGATCCGGAGATTCGATCTCTGCAGAGTTTTCCTCACATAAAATTGAAAAAAGCAGCACCAATGCCTCCGCCAAAGAAATCGGGATTTAAACCCTACAAGGATTGTGAGAGCATTGTCTCTCAAACAAATCAAATGGAGACTCGGTTTGTTTGTGGTGCTTGGGCTCTGACCCCAATGCCAAATATTGTACTTCCTTCCTCAGTATGGCCCCCAAGGCCATCAAAGAATGGCTTAGGCCAATGACAACAATTGGCGCTGGAAACATTCTTGACACCACTCCCTTTCCCTTCTTTGTCCACAAAGCGCAGGAAGCACCATAAGAAGTCAAAGAAGCGCTCCAAACGTATGTTTCCCATACTACCTTCAACTCCCTCAGGACGTTCATCCTGTGAGCCAGAGTTAAGATACCGGCTGAAGATCCTCCCTACAGCCCTGCTCCTCCACTGGGATCAGCTCCGGTCAGGCCTCCACTGCACCTGGAACCCTTGGTGCCGTCTTCCCTGTCTGAGCCTTCGACCCAGCAGTTCCCCCAAATTCCTGACGCTGTGATTGGGTCCATTGGCATGCCTCAATGCTCTGAAAAACATATTGGCGAAGGCGTGGACGCCGTATGGAGCACCCTTGGACTCAAAGTCTCCAGCACAGGTTTTAATTCAGTTTCAACTGACGCTGTTTGGAGCTGCACCTTCGGACCAAGTACCCTTGCTTCCCTGCTTTAACCCAGCACTCAGTTTTCTCACTGCCACAACTACCTTCTGGCCAGGGCTGCCAACGCCAGCTTCACCACCAGCTCAAGTCACTGACAACACAGTAAGACGTTGAACCTCTGCTTCACACCTGTAGAGAGGGACAAAGACTGCTGTAATAGGATGCTTATAGAGCATGCCTCCATGAAATCTTCAGTATGGACTCAGACCCTCTGAAAGGTCTCCTCTATGAAGACCAAGGGCAGGATCCCATGTTATATTTTCCATGCCTATCATCAGCTAGTGGCCTGGATACTTCATTTGAATTGAGCATGGAGTTCCCTGCAGGATCGCCCACACCTGAGGTAATGTCCTTTCATAAAGTCATGTTGGAAGCTGCAGAAGCCTTGGATTTGCAATTGTCATCAGCAGAAACCAAAATCAATGTCCTCACAGAGGAATTGTTGTCCTCCTCAGCCACATCGAAGCCCTTGTTGCCTCTTAATGAGGCACTACTGGCCCCTGTAGGGGCAGCTTGGGAGAAGCCATAATCTATGCCAACAATAAACAGCCTTGTGGCCAGAATTTACTGTTCAGCACCAGGCGACCCACATTTCTTTTCCACGCATCCCTCACCAGAAAGCCTGGCTCCCAAGCCTAATGCCTTTTCCGTTAAGGATTGCTTTAAGTCATGGTTTTTCCTCTCAACTACCAAATTTTCCTCTGGATGGTACGGGGTGGAGTACTGCAAGGCCACACCCAAACTTCCCATGTCTTCTGTGTAAGCCCAAGAGCTAAACGCCAGACCCTGGTCGGAATGTAGAGTGCCAATTGTGTATGTCCTGATAAAGACTTGCAAAACCTCTATGAAAGTTCTAGCATCATCTGAGCGCTGTGGCCAAATTCACAGCAATCTGGAGCATGAATCTACTGCCACCAAGATATGCTTGTAAGCCCCATCTGATTGTAAGGGGCTGCAGTGGTTCAAATAAACACAAGCCAAAGGCTTGTCTGAGATCAATAGAGATGTCTGTGTTATACGTGCTGCAGTGGAGCCTTTCATCTGCTGGCAGATGTCGCATTTATGGACAAAGTCCTTGGTCTGTTGTGATAGACCTGGTCACCAATAGCGCTGCTTCAGTAATGAAACTGTAGCAACAATCCATGTGTTGTTCCAAGTCTATTTTATTTTATGACGTAATTCCCCAGATCGGGGCGCATAGACACAGCGGTAAGCCTACAACCTCGTATCGAGGCCGGCCGCGTATGGAATAACAATTGGGTCACAAGTCTCATATATGAAAACAGGTTAACACAGCGCGTTGCCTACAACCCTCGTGGGGCCGGCCGCGTGGCTTAACCTCAGCTGTCGTAACTACCCAATGCATACAGGGCCCAAGCACCGGGCCATTGGGGATAGGTAAACGGGCAACTAGCCCAATACTTCTGAACGTCCCAACTGGGGGCAACAGGTATGTGAGAAGTCTAGAGATAGAGAAAGAAAGGAAAAAGGTGTGGAAAAAGGGTAGGAAGCGAGAGTCAGGGAGAGTGTTGTGTGGACAGGGTGCGCATGCTATTCGATGGGGTGGGATGTCAGCTAGCTAGAGGCAGCCTCAACCGCTCGCGCATCTTGCAGGGCGTCTATGGAAGCAGTCTACTGGGGTCTGCGGGAGTGACAGCGTCTTCAAAAAGGTGCAGAGTCCGGAGTCTAGTGGGCATGTGTCGCGCATGTTCTATTGAGCAAAGGTAACGTACTAAGGGCTTCCAGACCGCCCCAAAGCGCGTGTTGCGCGCTTGTATTCGCGCTGTGAGGAGCTCCATCGCTAAAATGTGCCAGAGCCGCACAAACCAGGAGGCTATGGGAGGCGCTTCGGTCCTTTTCCAGTACAGGGCTATAAGCTGCTTGGCCGCTCCCAGCATTTGGAGCGTCAAAATCCAGTCGCTGCGGGTGAGTGCCTTGAGATCGGGAGGTCTAATGCCAAGTAGAATTGTGCTTACTGCTTCAGGCAAAGGGAACCCCAACACCCCTCTAATGTGACTGAGGACCTCCTTACAAAAGACAGTTAAGAGCGGGCATGCCCACCATATGTGCACGAAGTCCCCTGTTGCAGTCCGACATCTCCAGCACAGTGGGGAAACAGTGGGGAAACAGTGGGGAACATCTTGTGCAACCGCAGAGGAGTGTAGTACCACTGGGTTAAAAGTTTGTAGGCGTTTTCCCTCTGCAGGATACTCCGATATATCTTGGGGATGTCTCTCCATACTCTGTCCCATTGCAAAGGTTCAATGTCCACGTCAACCGCTAGTTGCCATTGGCGCTAGTATGGAAGGGTGGGTACAAGCGGCGGATGCTGCAAATGTGATAGATCTGGGTAATCAGCTTTTTTAGTCCCCCAAGGGAGCGCGCCATCTTTTCAAAAGGGGTGAACGCTCGCGTGGCTGCTCGACTCATTTCCTCATTAGAAACCCAGTGGCGCAGCTGTGCATACTGTAGCCGTGCCTCCGGCGGCAGTCGAACTCCTCCCAGCATTGGTCAAAAGATTTGAGTGTGCCCCCTTCAAAGAGATCGCATATCACCCTGCAGTCTCCTTGCGTCCATTTCTCGAATGCTCGAGATTGATGAGCCGGCGGAAATTGCGGGTTCGCTGCTATAGGAGTGTGTGGGGACAGGAACGTGGTGAGCCCTTTGGACACCGCAGTGTTGTCCCAAATGTCTAGTACCGTCTTCGTGGGTACCGCCATGTACGCGATCTTAGAGCGGGCTGTCCGATGAAGCCACGGCAGGTCCCAAATAGTGCCTCCCGTTACCGCCCAGTCCATATGTAACCATCCTTTTTCACTCTCTCGCACCTCCTACTCCACCACAAAACGGAGGTGTGCAGCCCAATAGTAGTGCACTAAGTTGGGGCAGGCTAAGCCCCCTCGGTCCCGTGGTGCCATAAGGATCTTCGGCAAAAAGCGGGATCGCTTACCGCCCCACATAAAAGACGTGAGCTTGCGTTGCAGTCCCCGTATGCAGTGAAGCGGGATTGGGGTGGGAAGGCATTGGAACACGTATAAGATTTTGGGAAGGATCGACATTTTAACAGCATTGAGCCGGCCTAACCACGACAGCATCAGAGGCTTCCACCTTCGTAGGCCCCCTAGAACCGTTTTCGGCATTCCCGCCAGTTCACTGATGACCAGGCATCCAAAGAGGGGGTCAGGGTGAGGCCCAAGTATCGAATATGGCGCTCAGACCACTGATAGGGCACGGCTTCCTTCAGAAAAGGGATCTCCACCGCCCGGATCGTGAGGTTGAGAGCCCAGGACTTATCATGGTTGATCTTGAGGCCAGAGGCCCTCTCATGTAAGCAAAGCACTCTATGGAGGGCCGGAAGAGACTCCCGCGGGCACGTAAGAGTGAGAATCAGGTCGTCTGCAAACAACGCTACCTTGTTGTCCCGTCCCCCATGTACTATTCCGTGGATGTCCGGCTCGCGGCGTATCATCTCCGCAAGGGGTTCCACTGCGAGGGCAAACAATAGGGGCGAGAGGGGACACCCCTGCCTAGTGCCCCTGTGTATCACTAGCGGTGGTGTTAAGCTGCCGTTGACCCGGATTCTGGCCTGTGGCCCTATATATGGGGCCATAATCCTTGTGATCATCTTCGGGCCCAGACCGAATTTGTGGAGTATCGCCGTAAGGAAGGTCCAGCCAACACGGTCGAACGCCTTCTCAGCGTCCACGGACAGAAGGCAAGTCAGGATTTTCCAGTGGTGCACCTTCCCCACGAGGTGTGCGAGCTTACGTACGTTATCTGCTCCCTGACGGTCGCAGATGAACCCAGCCTGATCAGGGTCCACAAGCCCCAGCATATACGGATCTATACGTTTGGCAAAGAGTTTGGTATATATTTTAAGATCAGTATTCAATAAGGCAATAGGGCGATAAGAAGCACACATCGTGGGGTCTTTCCCAGGTTTCGGGATCAGTGCAATTTCCGCCATACCCATGTCAGGGGACGGCCCTATGTCATCAGTAAAGGAGTTGAACAGCCTTAGGAGATAGGGTCGAAGCTGGTTCTGGAATGTGCGATAGAAAGATAGGGGTAGGGCCATCCGGTCCTGGCGTTTTCCCCAAAGGAAGATCTTTAATTGCCGCCGTGACCTCTTCCTCAGTAATGGAGCCTTCCAGTTCCGCCGCACTCCCCGAAGGCAGTGGCGTCCCCTTGTAGCCGCCCAGGACAGCCGCAATCGCGTCCGCCGAGGTGGGCTCCCTCCCGTACAAGGTGGTATAGTAATCCACAAAAGCGACCTGCTTAGCCTTCTCCGAGCCAACTCTCGACCCGTCTGGTAGTTGGACACTAGGTATGTGGGCCTTGGCCGCACGTGCCCTCAACCTCCCCGCCAGCAGTCGCCCTACCTTATCTCCTCCCTCAAAGTACTTTTGCTTCAGTGCTAGCAAAGAGTGTTCCGCCTTATTGGTGCGTAAAAGTCGAAGCTACCCCCTGAGGTTGGCTAATCTTCTCCTAGATTCTAGTGACGAGCGTACCCGGTCTTGCTCCTCGGCTTTCTTGATGTCCCTCGCCAGATCAGCTTCCAATTTGCAAGCTGCATGCCTCCGAGCAATTGCCAGGGAAATGATGTGTCCCCGGATCGCGGCTTTGAAGGCGTCCCATACCACCGGGAAGGACACCTCCGGGGTGTCGTTAGAAGCAAAATAGGAGTCTATGGCCTCCCGGATGCTTTCAACATCTGCTGCATCCCGAAGGATGCCCGGCGGCAAAAACCAACGTGTCTCTCGGGTGGGGCACGCGGCCGGGTCCTGGAGGAGCAGCTCAACATGAGCGTGATCCGACAGAGATATGTCCGAGATGGAGGCTCCCAACGAGTCCCGTATCAGTTCTAGCGACATAAATAGAAAATCTATGCGGGAGTAGGACCTGTGGGCGTGCGAGTAAAATGAGTAATATCTCAGTTCCGGCCACGCGTCAATTAACCCCAAGTCCGCAATCTGCTTGCGCTGCGTAGAGGACATCGCCCCAGTGCCATTGAAGGCAGCATCGCTACGGTCCATGTCCGGGTCCCAGACTAAATTGAGGTCCCCTCCCAATATCATGTTCGGGTTGCCACATGGAATCTGGTCCCGCAAAAGTGTCTGGAGGTATCTGTCCTGCAACTGGTTGGGTGCGTAAATGTTACATAGGGTGAATTGGTGCCTTCCCATGTGTACCGTAGCTTTGAGAAAGCGCCCATCCTCACTCCTCTAGGGTTTTGTGTCTCCTCGCCTGAAGCCAGCCCTGCACAATATAGCTACTCCCGCCATTTTAGTGTCCGCAGCCGCCCAGAACTGGATAGGGTACTTAGGATGCACCATGTGTTTTGTATCTCTCTGTAGCAGGTGTGTTTCCTGAAGGAATATAATGTCGGACTGTTGCTGGAGAAGGTAACGCCATACCTGCTTGCGCTTATTAGGGGAATGCAAACCCTTGACGTTGAATGTCAAGACCTTCAGGGGCCTAGGGATGTTCACGGCCATAGCGTGCAGCAATCGAGATCCGCCCACGGTCCCCACTCCCACCAGTGTGAGGGGGAAGGTACAGAGGCAACCCCTTCCCACCCATCCCACCCCGGGGACTGCAGCCGCCCTGTCTCCACCCCGCCACACACAGAAACGGGAATAAGAGAAAGAAGAAAGGTCTGAAGGAAGATAAAGCAGGAAAGGAGGAGAGGAGGAGAAAAGGGAAGACGAGATTCGAAAGGCGGCCGAACAGGCCTCGTAACTACCAAGGTCAACAAAGGCCACAGGGCCAAGGTGGACTGTCCCAGTCACCGGGCATCCTCTACCCAAAGGTTTGAACGCACTCAGGAATGTCACTTCCTATGGAACAGTATAGGGGGGAACCCACAGGAAATGCAAGAGACAGCAACCCTGGTACCCCTGCTGCCCGATCTGGAGTCGGGGGTGCTATGCAGTTACACAGGTCAGGGTAGCATGGCGTTGTTCATCATGTGGCCTTCCGGAGTGGTGCGTGCAGGGTGACCAAGTGGATCCTCCTGCTCCTCCGGACTCCCTGCGCGAGTGGTGTGAGTAGGGAACCTTCTTCTGCGTCGTGTAATGCTGCAACTTCATGCGTAGTGAAGAACAGTGGGCTACAGAGGGCACAGAGTAGACGCTCAACAAGGGTGTCAGAGTCGCATCCTGTAGCAGTGATGCATGTCATATGTCGAGATGGTTCAAGAAGTAACATCTCATCCAGCGAGCAGGTAGATTATCTCAGTCGGATGGGATGTAAGCGCCACTTATCGCCGTCAGAACCATGGGGCAGGGGTGACGTCTACAGCGACAAAAGCTGTGAAGACAGTACTTCTCATTGGGCGCTAAGTCACGGGGTTGACGGGCGCGACCCCGGCCCTTCACGGTCACCCTCAAGAGAACGGATATGCGCTATAATGTATTGCTTGGCCTGCGAGGAAGATCTCTCATCTACCGGGGGAGAGCGGCGTCGGCGCCGAACCGTGGTCCAGTCTGGGCGGGCTGGGATCCTCTCTTGGTGCCTCGGTCGAGAAGGGCTGCTCGCCGGCGATTCCAACAGTTTAAGCAGCTGCGCCGCCTCACGGTAGGACCGTATGACCCTGCATTTGCCCTCCCAGTGGAAGATAAGGGCGAAGGGGTGGCCCCACTGGTAGGCGATATTGAGGGCCCGCAGCTTCTCCGTCACCAGTCGAAAAGCCCTCCGTCTGCGCAGGGTGTTGGGGGCCAGATCCTGGAAGATTTGGATCCTGTTGCCTTCATAGGTGAGGTCTGGCTTGTCTCTCGCCGCTTTCAGAATGGCCTCCTTCTCAGTGAAGTAGTGAACTCTTGTCAGGATGTCCGGGAGTAGGCCCGTTTGTCCCACGGGCCCGAAGACCCGATGGGCACGGTCCAAAGTCGGGGGAGAGGCATCTTCATCCCCCCCAGACCTCGTGGAGGAGCTGCGCCACATAGGCCATGATGTCTTTTCACTCTGCTTCAAGTGGAACACCCCGTATGCGGAGGTTGTTCCGGCGACTTCTGTTTTCAAGGTCCTGCTTGACCTGAAGCTCGATGTTCTGTTCCTCCAGCGCTGCTAATCTCTGCCATAGCTGCTCTTGATCTCCCGTGCGCACGTCGACAATTTTCTTGAGCCCATCGACCCTATCGCCCAGCTCAGTGACCTCCTTTCGTAGTTATTTAACGCATGAGTGCACCTCAGAGCGTAGGGAACCTATCTCCGACTTGAGCTCGGTCATGTAGGAGGTCATCCTCGGCGATCTGGGAGGAACTCTCAGTCGGTGCCGTCGCTCCTGCTTTGCCCCACATGGCCACCACCGAGGTGTTCTTGGATGTCGCCGCCGAGTCCGCTCTGCCCCCCCCTGGATTACGTCATCGCCAGGTCTGTGGCCAAGGTCCGTCAGCGCGTCCTGCGCGATAGGGTCTGGGTGTTGCACAACAGGCCCAAAGAATCAAAAGGGGAGGGGGGGTTCCGCCCTAAACCGTGCTTCCTGCCCCTCCGGCGGTGCCCCCAAGCTGCGGTCCCAATGTGGCGAGCGACAGCAAGGTACAAACCACCCAGCCTGCTGACCCGACCAGGTCCCCCAGGCGGTGACAGCACAGGCAGCGAGGACGAGGGCTCTCCGGACCACTCCCGATCAGCTATGGCGGATGTTCCGGGGACCCACAATCGCAGCACTGCCACCAGGTAGAGCACAGCGGCCCAAGGCAGTGCCCAAACTGCTGTTCAAGGGGGTAAAGGGGCAGGAATTCAGGGGGCAGCAATGTATGAAGGCTAAGGCCCCAAAACACCAATCAGAGCACAGTGTCCCACATCGCTTCAATGTCCACATGTCTGCGCCTGCGGTCAGGGTGGGTCTCACCTCCGCCGCCAAGGGCCCTGGACCGCTCCACGCCTCTCCCCCAGGAAGCCCGCAGCAGCCTGTCTCTCCCGACCTCTCACCTCGCCTCCGGCGCTGTCCCAGGCCCTACTCCCAGGACCTCAGCACTGTCAGAGCAAGCCCTCGCGCACCCTCTGGTCAGCCAGGGCCCAACTGCCAACTCTGTTGCAAGGGGGGGGGGCAGAGTGCAGAGTGCAGAGACCCAGCCCCCAGTCCTCGGAGTGCAGCACTGTGTCACGCTCTGCTTCTATCTCCCACGGTACGTCTGTAAGTAGAGTGAAGTCCACCACCGCCAAGGGCCCGGAGCCGCGTCACACCTCTCCCCGGGGGGGGGGGCGCGCAGGAGTTCACCGCCCCTCTCCGCTCTCCTCCGCACCGGTCCCCAGGGCTCGAAGCCGCCTCAGCTCACCTCCGTCTCAGCGCTACCTCCTTCGGGGGCCCTCCTTGCATCCTGGGCCCGAGGTTACGCTCCGCAGCAGGGTGGTCTCCTCACCGCTGGTGCCTCCGCTCCAGTATAGGGCGCAAGATGGCGGCCGCTACCATCCGCCGGGGTGCCGGTGTGTAAAGGCAGCACTCCACTCGTCCTCGCCCCAGTCCCCAGGCAGGCTCGCCGCCGTCTCGATGTCCTCTCGCCAGCTCCCCCGGGGTCCACCTTTCAGGCCCGATGGTACGTTTCGGAGCGGGGCAGCCCCCTCGTCTCAGGCGCTTCGGCTCCGGTGGGGGATGCAAAATGGCGGCCGCCTCTGTTCGCCGGGACGCCGGTGTGCAGGGCAGCACTCCTCTCGCCCTCGCCTCACCTCTGTCTCCAGGCAGGCCAACAACAGTCCGGTCGGGGGCCTCTGCCCCCCCGGGGCAGCTGAGCCGTCTCAGGGGGGGTTCGCAGCATGGGGCCCGCTCACCCGTCCAGCCCTGAGGCCTCCACGGGCCGAGGCGTCTGTGGGCCACGCCGGGCCTCGTGACTTGCTCCCAGGCTCCCGGCACCGTTGGGCTCCCCGGAGCTCACTCCGGCAACTCTACGCCCCGGTGCCCGCCTCTTCTTGCCTGGCCGACAGCCGGGATCCGCAGGCAACTCGCAGCCAGGCCTAGGGCGCGAGGGCCCGCCGCCACTAATGGCAGGCTCAGGCGCTCACCGGGGCTCCACCGAGCGCTACCAGCTCTCCGTGCAGGGCAAACAGTCGTTCTCTGCAGTCCGTGTGAACCCCCACCGTCCAGGGATTCCAACCTCTTACGGGGACACTGCTCAGCCCCCAAACTCCGCCAAAGATTGCCTATACAAGCAGCGGGGCACCGGAGCTCTCTAGAGGCCTCCGAAGCCACGCCCCTCAACAATCCCTGTGTCAGCAGAACCCAGATCCTCATGTGCAGCTAGTATCAGTCCTAATCTGCGATCAGTATTTGGTATTAATCTATTCCCCACTCCTGGAATCTGAGGTTACAGAATGTATTGTGCATCTGACTTGTAGGAGTACTTGAGTGGAAAGCCTTTTGGCTGGGCTGATCCGTTGCACATGGCATTAATTGCCACAATAGTTGTACTGCCTATTCTCATACTTGAGGGAATTATTGCAGCAACGGCAGCAGTACAAACTGTTGCCTTGGCAACTTCATTCTCCATGGAATTCCCTTCAACGTGAACGACAACACGTTGATGTAAGAAAGTGCCCTCTTTTTGCATGGTTGCCCCCACTTTTTGCTGAACTGCTGATGTACTTTGACTAAGTGTGCCCTGGGCTCCTGCCAATCAGGTACCCAGGGCCTATGTTCTTTCCCTAAAACTGCTTTGAAAACAAAACCCAATTGGAGCTCTGGCGACAGGTCAGCCCCTGGTAAATGACACCACAGGTACCCAGGGCACTGTGACCAGAGAAGGTCTTTAAGGGCTGCAGCACTTAATGTGCCACCCGTAGAGGCCATGTACCTTTACATAGACATACTGTCTTTGCAGGCTGCGTGTTTTGATGCAGAACAAAGTGAATAGTCGACATGGCACACATCCCTGTGTGCCATGCCTACAACCCACTTCCCTGGCAAAGATCAGCCACCCCTCTAGCTGGGTGTATTTTACCAGTGGTGAGGGTACAGATGCAGAATCCCAGTACCCCTACAGTATCTAAGCCAATTCTTAGACATTGTAAGTGCAGTAATGCCATTAAGAGTATATGGTACCGGGAGTTTGTCATTACGAACTCCAAAGTACCATAATGGCTTTTCTGAAAACTGAGAGGTTTGGTATCAAACTTCTCAGCACAGTAGACCCACTCTGATGCCAGTGTAGGATTTAATGAAAAATGCACACAGAGGGCCTGAAAAATGACCTAACACTGGTGTCCAAGCTGAGTGGCTGTTTACCAGCTGCCCCCACCAGACATGTTTCTAGACCGCTGGGTTGAGAGCCTGCTGCTCTCGGGGGTCTGAAACAATGCACATTCTGAGACGAGGTGCCAGGGGTCCTCCCCCAGGATGGGCAGGGTCCATGAAGGGGGAACTTCAAAGGCTTGCTGCCTTGGTGAGCTTCCCCAGGCCTTTTGCTGCTTTTAGCAGCTGGTCCCCACCGGTTCTGACCCCCGCTTATTTTCAGCACCTGGTCCCCACCGGTTCTGACCCCCGCTTTGGGCGGAAGAACCGGTGGGAAAACCAAGTGAGGAAGGGACTTTGTCTCCCGTCAACACCAGATTTGTTCACCCACAGACTCGGGCTCTGGCTAAATCTGCGAGTCTGCACACCTCTGCACCCGTCGCCCATGGCCCGGTTCAGAGTGGCCCAACACCACAAGGAAGTCTCCCCGGCGATTCTGACCTGAAATCTGGTGATCTTTGACCTGCCTCGAATCTCCCAGCGAAGCCTGCATCCTCATTCTGGAGGATCCTCCTGACCGGAACCGGAGCTGGTAAGAGAAACCGGACGCCTACAGACACCCCTGCACCCGAAGCCCCACGGCCTTGGGTGACCCAACCGACAGTATCCCAGCATCCCCAGGCATCCCAACTTACCTCTCCAACTGGTTGTCACTTCCAGAAGATCTTCGTCCCCGAGCCTGCAGTCTTTGTTGAAACCAGAGAACCCCCATCGAAATCAACAGGGCACCCAATGACATACCAGCACCGTGTATCCAGCCGCCCCTGCACCGCTGCAGGTGCACTTTTTGTGCTAAACAGGATCCCCCTGTGCCCTGAGCCTAACACCAGGAGTTTTGCTCCCACAACCCAGTGACCTGCTTGTAAGCAGCCACCAACCGGAGGCCCCCTATCCCCCTTGGATAACATTGAGCCTCAGCACTCTGCACCAGGCCGCCCTAGTACCGCTGAGGGTATAACAAAAGTGCATCCTTGACCCTGAGGGAACCCTTGTTCTTACCCCAGAAACTCAACCCCAAAGACCGAGTACTTACCTGGTAACCGTTAACTTATTTCTCTCCATAGGACCCTATTGACTGTTTTTTCAATGAAAACATTTCTAAGTGTGGAGTTGATTTATATGGAAACCTGAAAAATTACAATGGTGCAAAACTGACTTTACTTACCTTTTCACTAGGAAATGTCCCAGTGTGATATCTAGGCATATCACACTGAGTAGAAAATGTATCCTAAAAAGTAATCTAAAAAGTAATGAAAAAGTAACCTGTACAGTAATTTAAATACTTTGACTTACCTGTATTTCAATCCACTGCATTTGAACGTGTATTCACTTGTAAACACTGAAATAAATGCTTTGCAAAATATTACGCACTTACCTGTGCCCAGCTTGGCTTGGTTCTAGAAATAAAACAACTATATTTTTATACAAACAAAATTGGTCTGAGTTCAGTCTTTGAGCATGTGCCCTCATGTGCTGATTGAGTGTGTACCACAAATGCCCAACACTACCCTCTGATACACCCTTACTGCTCGCCCACACTACCACAAATAGAGAGCTAGGTGCTATCTACTTTTACCTCTGCCTCCCTTTGGGGTTCTACTGGACTCTATGCACACTATACCTAATGTTTTGGTATAGTATATACAGAACCAGGGGCCACATTATCAAGAAAGGGCGATACATTATCGCCTCTTTTATCGTCAGGATGGGCTCAATAATATGCCCTTCTGAATTCCCATAGAAGCCCAGGTTAACACCAGAACCACCCTTTCTTGATAATATGGCCCCAGCTTCCTACAGTTGATGACTAAATGTATGAATAACAACAGCCAGTGGCAGGCCTTCTTTCAGCTTAGCCACTTGTTCCCAAAGCATCTTCTGCTTTACTGTGCAACCTTTGGAATCTCCAAATCCATTATGGCACGTCTGTGTAAATATTCATTATAGGACTAGCCACAGTAAAATGAATTGCACACTTGAACACTTGCCCAGGAGACTCTCACCTGGAGGGAACAGTGCCCGGCCACCCGTTTCGCGCCGTGAGCGCGTGGTTACCCTTGGCTGCTGGTCCCCCCCGCTGCCGCCTACAGCATCACGCGGCAGCTGAGCGGGGGAGTACAGCCCCCACAATCCTTTGCGGGGTTTGGCCGCCCACCCACGCCCACTTCCGCGCCCGGAGGCGCTGAAAACTGCGGCGCTCCCTCGGTGGTGCGGGAAACTCGATTGCACACTTTAACACTTGCCCAGGAGACTCTCACCTGAAGGGAACACTGCCCAGCCACCCGTTTCGCGCTGTGAGCGCGTGGTTACCCTTGGCTGCTGGCCCCCTCCGCTGCCGCCTACAGCATCACGCGGCCGCTGAGCGGGGGCACTACAGCCCCCACAATCCTTTGCGGGGTTTGCCCGCCCACCCACGCCCACTTCCGCGCCCGGAGGCGCTGAAAACTGCGGCGCTTCCTCCGTGTCGCGGGACGCGCGCGGGCGGCGCCGGGCTAAGCCCGGGCAAATGGCGGGCCGTCTGTGGCCGTCCGGGGCTGGCCGAGGCTGGGCTGGGCCACGGACCTTATATCATCGTCCAAGGACTTATGGACTAAAGTAAGATCACATAAGAACTGTGTAATATTTTGTCTTAATATAATTGACTGTTCCTGGTTTCCATCTTCTGTACCACAAGTTGTAAACAATCAATACACAATAGAAAAATGAACTCACGGCCCAGCATTGGCAGGAAATCCCTGGTGGGAGGGGCGGTCAGAGGGACCCTAGACTAGTTTATATCAAGGGCCGCAAATGTATTAGAACGTGAAATAGCCATCACCGAGCGGCGCTTGTCTTCAGAATTGCTGTATAAACGTTCCTCCTTGGGTGCCATTCAGCTAGCAACCACACCACCCAATCGCGACATTGATATAGAACCTTCCAACGACATCGGTATTGCCCCACAGACACAAGATTCAGCGGATTTAGCCGAGATAAGTAGGGAGCCTGATCCTACAGACCGGAATATAGGATCTAAAAATGAAACTTCTCTAGAAGAGCTAATACTATTGACACCTAGGAAGCCCACCAATGATAAGATTATATCAACTAAAACATTGGGGTCAGGACCTCCAAACAAAAGGAAGCGAGGGAGGAACAACCAATTTGTCAGACGAGGAAAAATACCTAAAATAGCTCCGAGCCCCCTAAAGGGTCAATGTCCAGCAGCAAAGAAGCCTGCGCCTGATCACCCATCCCCACATTCCCATCTCATTCAAGATCTAATGGGAAATATTGAAAAGTTGGTTAAATCGTTATTACTACCACTTGTGGAGAGAGTGAAAAGAATGGCAGAGCAACTGGGTCTATTCAAGAAATGACTACTACTAACACTAAACTACTCAGGGAATTGCCAGCCAATAGACACGTTTTGATCTGTGCTATACCATCCATAGGGCCAAAAATAACCAACCCTTCAAAAAGTGCTGACCTATTACCCCCAGCCCATGATAACACACCGGCCACTCTGAATACTAATATAGAAACTGACCTGAGGAGACCTAGAGAAGAGAGACCCGAAGGGCAAGTAAGCAAGTCAGATTACAAGCACGGAAATACCGCTAGGGGACTTCATCCTGATAAAAACTTAAAAGGAACTATCCATCAAATAGATCTTCCCCCAGAG
Source organism: Lissotriton helveticus (assembly GCF_964261635.1). Taxonomy (NCBI): domain Eukaryota; kingdom Metazoa; phylum Chordata; class Amphibia; order Caudata; family Salamandridae; genus Lissotriton; species Lissotriton helveticus. Next base: position 348,048,002 of record NC_136071.1, on the reverse strand, counting down.
GCGGTTCCTTATGTCACAATTCTTATTGGGGTCCCAGAGCTGGTGGGAGGGAAAACCGAGGGATACCCAGAACTTAAGAATAAAGTAGTGCACTGGCTGAGAAAGAACAGGCCATTACCCCCTAATATAGACAGGGAAATCTTACATGTGAGAAGATTAGGTTGGGTGGGTCAAAGACCGAAAGATGTACAGGGGGATGTAATCATCATCAATTTCAGAGATCCTAGGGCGACTAACCATATTAGAGACTGGTACCTAGAGAATGATGGGGGAGGTATATTTACCTGTGGTCTAAGTTATTTCTATCCACAAGCTTTATTAAGCAACCCTTTAAGATCACGGTACCCCCATATGCGCACCCCGGTGGCCCCTTCTTACAACATCCCTACTTTCAACCGTTTTGCTCCTCTCTCTGGACTGGAGGGGGTGGATTGACTCTCAAAAGAGGTTTCTAGGGATCATGAGCCATCTACACATTATGAGTCACCTACAGTCAATGACACGAGATATAGGGGTGAAGGACCACCTGATTTAAGATCTAAGATGGGAGAGAATGTGACTATTCTTAGGAAAACATCTAAAGGGCAGCCTATTATATCATGGAATTTAGCTGGTCTAAAGGATAAAGTGGACAGCCCAGAATGGTTAGATATAGTTAACAACCATAATATATTGTGCTTTCAAGAAACCTGGATGGTTCAAGAAATCCATTTGGTAGGATACCAAACCTTCAATACACCAGCTATTGTAAGCCATCAGGGCAGAAATAAAGGGGGCTTATGCACCTACATTTCAAATATAGCAGTGATTTCAGTCGTTAAATTTATTTCAACAGTATGTTATCAGATTTTATTAATTATTTGGTCAGGATTGAAAAATATGGCCATTATTAATTTTTATAACAATGCCCACGCATCTTCATGGGAAGGGACTATTAACAGTCTTAGAAGGTCATTGATTAGTTTAGAAAAATTAGGGGAGGGAGATTTGGTACTTCTATGGGTGGGTGATTTTAATTGTACACTCTGTACTTGCAGCGCTACTGGTACCTGTGTCCTCGCGGAGAACAGGGAAGACGTTCCAACTCACTTTGTTCACTCTAGGCTGGGCGATTTGTTGAATACAGTGATATTCCATTTCGATTTAAGCTTTGTAAATGAAAGTTGTTCTCCGGCGGAGGAGTTTAAACCAACATTTAATGGGAGGGGAGCAAATTCTATAATTGATTTCACTCTTCTGTCCTCTAGATATTGGTCACTTGTCTTGTCCTGGGAAACACTCGATACCGCCATGAGCGACCACTGTCCCATTTCTTTCTGCCTGAAGACAAAGGGACCAGGAACAAATACTGAGGTTATCCATAACCCCGATCAATTTGGCAAGTACTAACGGCTATTCAATTAAATGGACAAAAGTAGACCCTGAAGCTTTTAACCGTAAATTGGTGACTAATACTTTTGACCACCTGATAACTTGCCTTTCATTGTCCGGAGACAATTATCATGTTCTTAATTCTTTTGGTAAAATTACGGGCGAAATTAAAAAACAATTGACAAGGGAATATAAAAATCATACACATAAAGCTAAAGGTTGGTTTGACAAAGGTTGTTCCAAGGCACATCACAATCTGAAATCTGCCCTTCATGAAGTCCCTAGATCAATGAAGCTAGTAAGGCAGACACGAAGATCTTACTATGCTGCCTTAGCAAGAAGGAAAAGAGAGTTAAAACATGAAACTTGGCAAAATCTTCACGAGGCATGTTTAAAGAATGATAACACAGCTTTCTGGAGAGCAGTTAACACACCCTTTCTGACAGATAAAGGAATAGACATCATTGATCTAGCTATTTCAGGGGACACTTGGGTCAAGCATTTTTCCAACTTGTATGATAATTCTAATACACCCGAGAGTAATAATGACATAGACAACTAGATGGTACCAATTGAAGAGGTCGAGTGTTCGGAGGCTTTCCCATTGGGGATCGTATTTGATCATGCAGAGGTCATCAAGGCAATCGAGGATAGTGCCTCAGGGAAAGCACCAGGACCAGATGGTGTTCCAATCGACCTATATAAATCTGAGTTATGTCTTTGGTCACCCTTGTTAACAAATGTCCTAAATCGCTCTAATGCTTCTGGCTTTATTTCAACCTGGCCAGAAGCAATTGTTATACCAATTTTTAAAAAAGGGGATAGGAACAACCCCGTTTTGCTATCGACCGATATCCCTTTTAGACACGTTAATGAAGGTTGCGGGCAGGATTATCCTCAATAGGTTGCCGGTCTGGGCGGAGGAAAATGATATTATCACCAATTCACAATATGGTTTCCGCACAGGTAAGGGCACCATTGAACAGTGCCTAAATTTAGCACTACTAACAGCTAAATATACCCAAGCAAAGAGCGAAAGATTATTTATTACCTTGGTGGACCTAAGCTCCGCGTTTGATTGTGTGGACCACTCTATGTTATAGAAGACGCTTAGAGACATGGGCATAGACCAACAGATCCTATCATTTCTCCAGGAGCTGTATAGGGACGCAGGGGCCCGGGTACGGTATGGGCGGAAAGGAGAATGCTCTGATAAATTCAACATGAGAAGAGGTGTTAGACAAGGGTGCATCTTGGCGCCCTTCTTATTCACCCTATACATCAACAGTGTGGGACAACATCTAAAGGAATTTCAGTTTGACTATCCTTCTGTGGGGGGAAACCCGATTCCCATCCTTTTGTATGCGGATGACGCAGCAATTATGTCACAAACTGTCATTGGCCTACAAAGGGCTGTGGTTAAATTTTCGGAATTCATGAGTACCCGAGGATTAGTAATTAACGTTTTGAAGACGTACTCCATGACATGTGGCCCCACGACTAGATTCAGCAAGGGGATTTCCCTGGGAAAAAATAAGATCGAGAATACCAGTAGATTCTCCTACCTGGGAATTAATTTTGATAGTAGAGGAACTTGGAATGAGGCAGTGTTTGCAAGAAAATTGGCCCTCTCTAGGGCAAATGGTGCCCTGATAAATTTTGCAAGGAAATTGGGTGGGCGACCGGTGCGTGAACTCATACAAATTTATTAATCAAAATGTGTTCCGACTGGCACTTACGGGGCCGGGATATGGGGGATTGTTAAAGTAGAGCAGATACAACGCTCTGGAAATGATTTCATTCGCTACATTCTGGCAGCCCCCAAATCCATGCCCATTTATTTTAGTCACAGCGAAGTTGGGTTACCATTTATCACGGATGTGATCAAAGCTTCTCCGTTACTCCTATGGCACAACATTTGGGTAACACCAGAAACATCTTTAAACAGTGATATTGTTATGGACTGTTTAGCGCTAGATGGAGTTGTAAACATTAAATGGTTAAAGTACGTCAAAGACATGATGTCTGTGATTGGGCATAGGGAATACTTTGATAATCCTACATGTATGGAAAAGGTTCCAAGACGTACGCTAAAAAAACTGATTTTGGAACATCTGGATAAAGAAAGGTGGTTACTGGAAACTGGCAAACATACCGCCATCTCGAATCAGTTACTTATTATGCATGAAGGGATACAGCCTTACCTATTATTAGATTGCAGTTGCTTCTCATGGATGCTCTTTACAAGATTTCGTGTGGATACTTATTTTCGTATGGTGATATTTCCAGAATGTAATGACTGGTCCACACATTTGGTGAAGTGCCCATGCGATAATTTATCCCACCAAACCAACATCCACTGCATTTTGTTCTGTAAATTTTATATGACCCCCAGGAAAAGGTTTTTAAAACCGATCCTTACAAAATGGGGAATAAGGGGATGTCGAGCGGCATATCTCAAGCTAAAACAATTGGAATCAGAATTTGTTATAAAAGCATTTTCCTCCTACTTAAGGATAGTCATCAGTCTCAGGAAAACTATGTGATTTATGTGATTCATGTGTAGTACCTCCTAATTTTTTCCTTCTAAATGATCTTGGTATTAGGAACATCAATGATCCACTTGTAATCAATAGGATCCATGAATGGCCCAGTAAAATGTTGGTATTGAGGATGTATATATTGGTATGTTTCCGTTTGAATAGCTTTGACTTTGATCCAAAGGATATAACTCGCCTGTTATCATCTGGGATGATTTTTAGTCTTGTGTATCTAGTCATGATTGTTAATTTTAATCCTTCTTTTTATCATGTTTTAATTGTATTTTTATTATGTGCTTTTATGATTTTGGAACTAAAAATCGAATAAAGCTTATTTTTGACTTTGACTTTGACTTTGAATTGCACACAATAAGTGTGGGAAATTCACAATCTGTATTTTGTAGTGCCAGTATCAGGCCTTTGAGTTCTGCCAGCTGTGCTGTACAGTGCCCGAGGGACTGAATGTGTGTCAGGACAGAACTTTTCATCATGCATGTGTCCTTTAACAATTGCGCATGCCGCAGAATATTGGTGCTTTGTCCCTACGGCAGGTTGTGCACAACCATCAGTATAAATGATGCATTCATATTGATCTAGTGGAATAATTTAATTTGGCAGAGGATTTTCTTGTTCGTACTGCAGAAATGCTTGTGGTTGTAATGTAGAGTCAAATCTGTAATCTACATCTGTTGCAGTGAGAGAGTTAGCCCATTGAATCCATCTTGGGTGTAAAGATTTTGAATTTGGTACGCTCACCTTGGAGAAGGCCTCTAAGGTCGGCACCAGGGTCACGACAATTATGCATTAGTCCTGCGCTTGTGCTCTCTCACTACAGCAGTCTGTACCGCTGTGAGTATGTTCTCAGTGGATGCCAAACGCATTTCAGTGTTCGTGTACAAATGAGATTTGTATGCAATAGGTACTGTATCGCCTTTGGCTTCCAGGCTTTTTCCTTCACTTGACAACTCATATCCCAGGAACAGGACATTGAGGTGGGCAATTTTTGATTTCTTTTAAAATTAAATTTCTAGCCCAGGTGAGGAAACCCAAAAATTATGTGATTCATCCTAGGCAAGTGCTCCATTAATTTATCTTCTGTCAGGTAGATATCATCTACAAAGGACAATGCCTCCTCGTCAAAATTTTGAAGTAATTCTGGCTGAAAATAGCCATCGGCTATACTAATACCCATATGGTAATCAACAAAAATGGCGCTGAGAACCTAGCGCTGAGAATGCTGTCAAATATGCTTCCAGGTACTATATATTTTGGCAGAAAAATCCATTTGAGATATCTAATGTTGTTTTGCATTTTTTCTGCACAATGTTATTCATTAGTGTGACAAGTACTCTGTGGCTCGTTCCAGCACCATACACCTAGCCTTCATGGACCTGTCCTCAGCCTTTGACTGTGTCAATAGAACTAAGCTGTTGTGATGTCCTCCATTGGCATTGACAGTAACATTATTTTATTTCTTAGGGATCTTTATCGCGAATCAACACTGGTTGTCCGTTACTCAAAGGACCTGAAAGCGTCCCGTCTGTTCGACATTAAGAGAGGGGTGCACCAGGGGTGCATATTATCACCCTTTATGTTTAACCTAAATGTTAATTCCCTAGAGAAGGCCGGTCCTCTTATACACAGCTGATACAGTTCTCTTTGCAAGGACAGCCAGGGGTCTACAACTACTGAATTCTTTTGCTCTCTTTATGGATGACCTGGACATGTCGGTTAATTATTCCAAATCATTAATCATGCAGGTGGGTCCTCGTAAAGCTAAGCAGTCTACTTTTAAGCTCAGACCCTTGTCAATACCCAAGACCAACGTCTTCTCCTACTTGAGAGTAGTGTTTGACGACTCATTGAGTTGGTGCACCTTGCTTACCCGGAAGAAAGGGGACCTAGTGAGAGATTCTGCAGCTGTCTTTAACTTTGCCACTAGAGTGGGAGGGAAACCAATAGGGGCTCTTTTAAAGATCTATCAAGTCAAATGTATCTCAAAGGCCAGTTACGGGGGCGAGATATGGGGCCACACTGGGGTAGGGGCCTTGCAAAGTGCTGAAACCTCTTTCCTGCGACTGGCCCTTTCTGTACCACAAAGCATCTTGTCCTATGTTGTGCACGAAAAGCTGGGGATGCCTTTTCTTTCAGATGAACTGGCTTTCCGTCCCCTGGCTTTGTGGCTTAAGATCTGGGCTAAGCAAGAAAATACACTCAGTTAAGACGTCTTAAAGGATTGTCTTTCTCTTGACTATGTCTCGCGCATCCGATGGCTCCAGTACATACAAGTCTGCCTCTCCAGGCTAGGCAGAGCAGAACTATTTGCTAACCCCGAGCGCATATGTAAGAGGGACTTTGCTTGGGCTAAAGAGTGTTTCTCAAGAAGGAGCCACTGTGAAAGAGAGGAAAAAGAGCTGTGTAAGCCCAGTGTGCGTTGGTACATTCTGTTAAAAACTTTGCCAACCACTGAACCATATCTTTTAGGGCTTAAAAGCATTCATGATCGTTTTTTTAATTGACGAAGTTCCGGCTCGACCTTTTCCATTATATCTTGGCACAACCTCGCGTCTCCTCAGGACATGATGCACTTTTTAATGTTTTGTAGTTTTTATGCTGTTTCTAAAAAAGTTATTTATTATTCCTATTCTTTAAAAAAAAAGCTGGTTTTAGGAGAGTGAGACCAGCTTTTATCGTTTTACAACTACTCTCTAATAACGCCGTTTTGTACACACTTAACTTTTTATGGGTTGCTGTCAGAGTCCTGTCAAATTGTGATTTATTTCTGTATTGTAATTCATGTATTTTTATTTTGTATTTAGATTAACTTGGATGTATCATATTTGTTAATTTGTAACCTGGAAGATGTTTTACAGAGGTCTGTATTACTTTTATGGTTTTATTTATAAAACCGAATAAAGTTTTGTTGATGATGATTAGTGCGCCACTATGTAGATTTTGTACTGCAAATGTGTGTGAAAGCATTCAAATGTGTATAGTCTAATACTAGACAGTATGAATTATTGGGTTTCCTTACCGGAAACGGGATTATTCATGGATGAGGTGCACTTCTCTATTACACCCTGGTGTTCAAGTTGATCTAGGATCTCCATGACTTGTTTCTTTGCTTCATGTTTTATTGGGCATTGTCTCTGTGGTTGAGGAATGGATTTTAATGGGATGAGGTGACTCATCCCGTCCAACATGGTTTCTGTAAAGTGCAGGAGATAGTGCTAATGCCCACTCCTGCACCTATGAATTTTTAAGAGATTCTGGTACGAAGTCGGAGAAAGCAGGTAAGATTACATCTTCCCCCATTAAGTACTCCATCACAAACTCTAGTGGGCAATCTTTTTCAGGCAAAAGAATGTCATAACCATATGTTAGGGTATGTCTTCCTCTATTTGGAGCATTATTTTGTATAAACAATGTGCGACAACCATGTTATCAGGTGTTTCCACCGTGATATGCTCACTCAGCGCAACTGCCACAAGATAATCCATCAGGCTCTGGCAAGCCATTGGGACCTCTGCCACGCTGTGCAGCATTGTCAATGCCCATTCCCCGCTCAGAAGCAGAGTCCTCAGTAGCCTAAGCATTTCAAATTTTTATCCCAGCTACCTTCTTTTTAAATTGAGATTTAGGAGTCTTTTATTTGTCTTCGTGTTTAATGATGTAGTCTGAAGTGCGATGTCTCTCCCTTTTCGACTTGACTCGCTTTTCCAATCTGTGCTCTGACTGCCCGTCTCTTTCCACACATTTATCGGATGAGTTTGTAAAGGAACAAGAGGAACGTGTATCAGTGTCCTGATACCTGCCAGGCTTTCTAATATTGTCACAGTTTCTTAAATTGTATTTTCGCTTGGTGTGTTCCTGTTGAGGGGACCCACCCGTGACTGTGTTATGTTTTTAATTTTTTTTTGTATATTATTCCATTTCTTCGTGGAAGAATAGAATGCTTGCTTAGAGTTATCCTTTTCAGAAAAGCTCTTAACCATTGGTTTCCCAGGTCTAGCTCCCAGATTATCTCTGCCTAGCGAAGCATACGTTTCCTCAATAATCTTAGGCAAATTTTACTCCTGCTTTGCAGGAGTGAACTCCCTCAGGCATCGACGTATAGCCACTGCTGCTGCCTCCTCTTTTATGCTACTTAAAATAATCGCATATACTTGGGCAAAATCACCCATTAGTTTCATCCCCAAGTCTGTACTTATTTTGTATTTGTTTTAGTAAGTCTGGTATAACTGCTATTGAAGGGGTACTATGAGTTCTGGTATAAATGGCAGCGATTATTGTACCCCAAGTGGCACAATCTTCTATCAGGGGAGCCATTCCCATTGGCAAGCAATATGTTAATATTCTGTGTTTTTCCTGCGGGCCCATATGGGGGTAAAACTGCTTCAAGCTGAGCTGTTTTCTGCACTATCCAGAACGGATTTTGCACCCGACTAGTGGGAATCTTTCCCATAATTGCGTTCAGCATTTGGGGGCTGATACCCATAGTATCCAATTAAATTTGTGCAGCCTGAGCAGCCCTCGCAGGTTGTACTGCCAATGTTCTTATTAACTATTGTATAATATTCCTGTAAGTTTGTACTAAACGTCTATAAAGTGTACGCATTCCTGCTGCTTGTAAAGTAGCAATATCTGGATGAGGTGTATAAGAAGCTAAGACCGGCCAGGTCGTTCCTTCTTTACTGAGCGGACCGAGTCTCACGTGGTATGGGGTAGGGCGCCTTTAAAGCAATTGATATGCTCTTGGTAAGTTAATGGGACTTCTATGTCCATGTATGGAAAATATTTTTCAAGTGATTCTTCTTCAATGTAAGTGTGAAACAACTGTGTGCATGCATCTGCAGGTGGAAATTTAACCCGAGAGTAAAATACCTCTGTTCTGAATGCTTTGTGCACCTCAACCACGAAGGTAACAGCTCCACCCGTGGCCGGGAGGCCATGTTGTAATGATTTCATAGTAAGTGCCTCTCTGCCAATTTTCTGTAATGTTTAGAGCAACTACCTGCTCTTTAATGTCCTCACCGCTTCTCCGTATAAGGACAATGTGAAGAGGTATTTTATTTAAATTAATTTTATGGAGATATACAGCCAGATTCATCAAGCGAAATGCGCTCGCAAAAGGGCCAGATTCTGAGAATCTGGCCCTTTGCGAGTGCAATTTTTGCATTTGAGATTCATCATCCCGAATGCAAAAATCGCTAATAAAGAATTCACAAATTTGCGAGGATTAGCATTTAAGGAATCTCTATTAGAGATTCCTTAAATGCTATTCATGAAACATTTAAAAATTGCGAATTCGCAATTTAGGACCGCTATTTACCACAAAGTCAAACCTCGTGGTAAATAGCGAAAAGTGAGGAAAATGCATTTAAATGCATTTTTCTAAGTTGCATGTTACACACACACATGTCCTTTGGACATGTGTGTGCACAACATCAGTGTAAATTCACATTTCAGGGGTGCTACAGGGTGTCCTTTGGACACCCCTGCACCCTTGAAATCACATCCTTATTTGCGATTAGCAAATTGCTAATCGCAAATAAGGAATAACTCCCCATTCATTCCTATGGGCCTGTAGGCCCATAGGAATGCATGGGGAGTTATTCCTTATTTGCGATTAGCAATTTGCTAATCGCAAATAAGGAACACGTAGGAATCGCAATATTTTTTGCAATTCCTACATGAATCCCGTTTTGCAAGTCCTTAATAGCGATTCCTTATGAATCGCTATTAAAGACTCGCAAAACGGGTCTTTGAATCTGGGGGATAGTATGCACAGTGGGGGAACCTTTTAATACTCCAAGCTTGAATAACCTATAGCCAATACATAGGGTATACCTACTCAGCTGAGGCAGATTTATTTCCCTTCCCACATCTCCACATTAAATGTGAGTAGGGGTCCATGAAAAAGCATGACTGAACAACTCATATTTACCATTAAATAAGAACTCTACCAAAATTGGGCGCCATGTCATGTAGTTCCCACTAATTTGTAGGATCTGCGTCTTAGTTGGACAACATAACCTAGAGGCTTGGTGCTTAGACTGATTCCATACACCCCCCAGGATGTGTTTGCCTAGACACCATATAGCACACAGTGCCACCGTAAGCCCCCTAACCATAACAGGCAGTGAATGATTTCTGGCAACCACTGAACATGACAACCCTGACCCCTCAAGGATCGTGGAAACAGTATAGAACCTTTCGCTCAGTCACTCGGGCTCACTTATTCTCAGAGAGGTACACAGCGCATACACAGTGGGACGTTTTCAATATATTTAGTAACCATTATTCTTGTATACAAAACGTGTGCAGCAATGATCAATAGATTGAAGCTGATAAAATGAGCACCAGAAGCGTGACTAGTAGATATTGTTCTACCATGGTGCTAAAATAGTGCATATATGCTGGCATATAAATCAATGTAGTAGTCGAGCATACTCCTACTATGAGAATCCAACTCTACATGTACCTAGAGTGTGTGTAGGTGTAGAGCCAAGAATCCCCCCGAGGGACAATCCAACCAAATTACCTTTTGGGAGAGAATGAAGGACCCCATCTTGGTCATGAACTGGACATCCCTCACAAGATGTCAGACCGCTGCATGGTGAATTCTCAGCATACAAGGACCCCCCGTGTCAGTTGAAGTGCCTCCTCTACTTATCTAGCGGGATATCCATCTTTTAGAATAGAATGCAGCCTTGCGATATGCATATAGATTACTGATGTTTGGATATGTAGCTAGCTCTGTCGCCCAGTGGATGAAGATAGAGACGATGTATGTACATAGTGCGAAAACAAAAACCTTGACATGATCGGGGTATTGTGATAATGTTGTGCGAAGCCAGATGTGTAAACATATTTAGTTTCAGAGAAACTACTCCAACATTGTCACGCATGCAAATATGTGCAAAAGTTCACGGCTGAAATGTTATTGTGAGGACAATGTAAGCAGTGGTGACCATAATGCTGAAAACAGAATATTTCATTATAATTAGTTGTGCCTTCGTACATTTCTTCAGAAACAAAAACAGTATAATGCTCAAGATCGTCTAGCATTTCATGCAGTGTCTATATCCCAATCATCAGAGACAGTACTACGGGTGATAATATAATTTACAGAAATATGTAAAACAGATAGTATTTGCAAGTTCTGTAGGACCAAACTAATCCATCAGGAACTGGAACTGCTGAAATGTTCACTCGGGAAAAGGCTCTTTGTACTTTGTGTGATGAAGAAGGTGGTGTTAGAACCAAGGGGCATATTATCAAGACAGGCGATACAATTATTGCAGTTTTAGCGGCAGAAACTGCTGCTAAAATGGCGATAATGGGCTTGATAATATGCTCTATGGAATTCCAATTGAAGCCCATGTTAAATGTGAAGGACCTTTAACATGGGCTTCAATTGGAATTCCATAGAGCATATTATCAAGCTCATTATCGCAGTTTTAGCGGCAGTTTTCTGCCTCTAAAATGGCGATAATTTTATCACCTGTCTTGATAATATGCCCCCAAGACCTTATATCAAAACGAGAAGTAGACTGCACACCTTCACTTACACATAATCAACAGTTTTCAACAATTTTTACACAAAGGCACAATTGTTGCGTGCAGGCTTGACACATGCTCTGTCCCAATAGCACAAATATGAAATTTCAAAGGTGCCTGGTGCATCGTCATGCACCAGTTTTAAGCGGCACAGACATGCAAACAACAGTCACAAGAAACAATCCAATATTCAGCTAAGTAATCCTTTTAATTCTTTTTCACTCCAATAATCTTCCATGTTTTAAAGTTCACAAAGAGGCAACAAGATTCCAAACTTTTAATGCTCAAGGAATTCCCATCATGTTTTTTACAATTGCACGTTCAATCACATTTCATCTCGGGTAACCATGCAAATATTCACCTAATGCATTTTGGGCAGTGAGCACTTCATCAGGGTTACCTGTAATTAAAAAACAACCCATCAGCAGCAATGAATGGGCTGTGTGTGTTCTGTGGTCCAGTGTGTGCTCAAAGTCTGGAAGAATCTGGTCGTAGAACGGTTTAACCCATTCTGCGTAATCTAGAAAGTAAGTTCTGGCAAAATTTAGGAATCCCAATATGAATTGTAATCTCTTAAAAGTAGCTGGAGGTTGTAGAAACGCAAACTTCTCTAAGAAGTGCGTTGCCAAGCTTCTGCTTTCACTTGACAACTTGTATCCCAGAAACAGGACATTGAGATGGGCAATCTCCAATTTTTTTAAATTACGTTTCTAGCCCATGTGAGCAAATTCCACAACTATGCGATCTACTCTTGTCAAGTGTACTGAAAGGTTATCATCCATCAAATACATGTAATCGACATAGGACAATGCCTGGTCATCAAAACATTGTAGAAGTTCTGTCACTTGAAGTGAAATGAGCCCGGGGCTGTCAAGGTAACCATGCGTTCTTTCTATAAGTCAACAAAGTTGTGTTTCGCAGAGACGTTATGGACCAACTTCCCACTGCCCTACCTTATGACCTGAGCAGTTAGTCATTTACTAGGAATACTTAGTAGGGTTCAGGGAGGAGGGCCAGAAACTGGACGCTGGAAGAATCCCTGCTGTTGAACTGCGAGGCAACAAGTACACTCTCTAAGTTTTCACTAGTACCTTTTTACTTATCTTATCTCCCCCTACTTAAGTACATGCCCTTCTTTCATACATGTTTTGAGTTGCATCCGTGTAGCTTGTAGTGGTGTTTTTTCTAGAAGTTCTGAAGTTGTATGGAAATGGCATAGTTCACATCACTAGGCTTGTAGATCTGGATGGAAGTACTATAATAAAGATAACATAGAACAAACAGTGTAATACGAACATATGTGTTGTTGTGACTAAATACTAATTATAATTCTACTTACTTTATCAACATCCACTTCTTAGGAATTCCTCTGCTTACAAGCTTTGAATGCAAACAAAAGTCCACTAAGATACATAGAAAAGTGTATAACTATATGTGACAAAATTATCCTCAGTGTTTAAAAATAAATAATCACCTTTGTAGTCTCTTCAAATAATGTTGTGTTGTATTAAAAAGAGTTTCCAAAAATTATTCAAGATTTTCAAGAACTTTGGTGGAAGTTATAACATCTTATTTGCAATGGGCACTTTAAAACTGTAAATGAACTTAGCTCTTTCTTTTCTTCCCACAGGTTCTTATGTCCAAGAAGATGATGTGTTGTTTCGAAGATCGGGAAACTGAAGGGCTAGCACTGCATCAGATTTCCAAGTATGTGTCCCTGGATACAGGATCTCTACTGCTGAAAGGCCGGAAGGCTAAGCACCATCCAGAATCGGGTGTGGCATTAAATACTCATGCCACACCCAAGATGGCCGCCACGTAGACATATGCATTGTGTTTCGTCGCGTCACTAATGTTCATTTCTCTTCTCTCGGCAACGAACACTTAATGCGAGGTGTACGGTTCGAATTCAGTAAGCCTTCCTTCTCTCTTTCTATCGCTGTTTTGCCACAATGCTTGCCCAATAAACCATGAATTCCATGAGATACAAATACTTCTCACTATTATGATATTTTAACATTGTCTTAATTCTTACTGTATTATTATTACAAATGCACAATAAAACCTCACAATGGTTCATACCCTAAATCAGTGTATGTTACAATCACAACACACAATATCAGGTAGCGCCGGTTGCATGGCATAGGGGTGGGTTTTTACAGGGAATGAAATGTTTGTTGGATCTATTACTGACCCTTCCCCCCCCTTAGTACCAGGTTAGACGGGTGCCATAAAGTCTATGGGTGGTTCAACAGTCTATAGGTGGTTCATGGGAGATCATGACAGGGGCTATTCCTATACCCCTGGGGCAATTGACAGAACTGCTGTTTAGAACCCAGCACAGAAAATGTGGTAAAATACCTGCTTTCAGGTGCTATATTTTGGCAGAAAAATCAATTAGAGATATCAAGAGTGATTTTGTATTTTTTATGCAGTATGTTGTTCATGCGATATATGCATTTTGTACTGCAAATGTGCAAGTAGCTGTGCTTAAAAGGTCTATTGTCTAATACTAGACAATATGAATGGTCTGGTTTCATTACTGGAAACAACCGATTATTCACTGAAGAGGTGCAATTTTCTATTACACTCTGGTATTCCAGTTGGAGAATTTCCCTCACTTGTTTTTACCCTAATTGTTGATGGGGTATTGTCTTTGAGGTTGTGGGTTTGACCTCAATGGTATTTCATATGGTACAGTCATCCCACCTCACATGGTTGCTATATATCGCAGGAGCTTGCGCTAACGCCCACTCTTTGGAGTATGAATCTTTTACTTCTTATGCAATGAGGTTGGAGAAGGCAGGATAAATAACCATTTCTCCCTTTGGACAGTCCATGACAAACTCTGGTTGTCAATCCTTCTTGGCCAAGAGAATGTCACAGCCAAAAGACTGGTTTTCCCAAAAGAGATCTCTAATGGGTCATTGTATGTCCCCCTCCATCTGGAGAAGTATTTTGTCTAACCAATGCAGAACACTCACCCATGTATCCAGTGTTTCTACTTGAATATATTATAATTAACAAAAGGGGGGAGAGAGAGAAGTTGAGGGTGGATTCCTTCTCCCAGACAATGTAAATAAACAAGAAACGACCGGATCAGTTAATGTGTTCCCTACTGTGGTGGGGAGCACATAGAGTTTTTCAAAATACCCCTCACACACCAAAAGGACCCTTGGTGTCATGCTTCATCATTGGGGTCTTCGCACCCCTCTACGGGATGCGGCGTGCTGCGACCGACGACTACGTGGGAGCACTGGTTATGAAGACTATGCGTGGTGCGTGTGAGGTTTTTTTTAGTGAGTATGTGGTGGAGTGATACAAGTGAGTGAATGTTTAAAAAGTGCCAGGCTCGTAGGGTGAGTTAAAAATAAATTTAATGAGCCCCCGGGCTGGTACTATTAAAAAGGGGTGCAGGACGAGGTGTTCTTATGTGATATTAAGCACATCACATCTTGGGTGCGTCAACATGTTTCGGAGATCAACTCCTTCTTCAGGACAGGGTGCACCACACCCAACCTTACTCACGTTTTTCTAAGTAAAAAAAGTGCATTTACAAAGAGTGGAGAAGTAGAACCATAATGTGCCTACAGATCTCAATAAAGTTGTCTGCCAATATGCAAAAAACGTAAGATTTTTTAGTACAATGCCTCATGAGCCTCCGAACGTTGGGGGTTGATGCTCTGCCCAAATCGAGTTGCAGCAACAGGAATCACCTTGCTCCCCCGAACGTGGCTCTGCTACTTGAATATAGCCACTCAGCGCTACTGTCATCAGACATCCATCAGATTCTGTTGATTTATTGTGACCTCTGCTGTGCTGTTTAGCATGGTCAAACCCACTTTCCGTTCTGAAGCAATGTACTCCATATCCGCGGCATGCTTGACTTTCAGTCCAGCTACCACCTTCTTTTTGAATTGTGGCTTAGATGATTTGAGTTTTCCTTCCCGTTTAATTATATAGTCAGATGAGCACTGCAAGTCTTTCTTTGGCTTCACATACTCCTCTGGTATGTGCTCTGACACTCCA
The DNA here is from genome assembly GCF_964261635.1 of Lissotriton helveticus. NCBI lineage: Eukaryota > Metazoa > Chordata > Amphibia > Caudata > Salamandridae > Lissotriton > Lissotriton helveticus. Next base: position 348,032,499 of record NC_136071.1, on the reverse strand, counting down.
CCTCTCTCTGAAAGTTTTTCAGATGATTACTGAAAGGAACAAGAGGAACGTGTATCAGTTTCCTGACACTTGTCAGGCGGCCTAATATTATCACGGTTATGGAGGTTATAGCGCTTCTGAGTGGCTTCCTGTTAAGGAGACCCACCCTGTGATTTAGCCTTTTCTTTATTTTTCTTGTTGTCCCACTTGCTCTTTGTAGAAGATTCGGGTGCTTGCAATGAGTTATCCTTTTCAGAATTACTCTTAATTTGTGGCTTACCAAGTCTGGCTCCCAAATTATCTCTAGCCAGCGTTGCATAGATTTCTTCGATAATTGTAGGTAATTCTCCCTCCTGGAGCAAAATTTGTGAGTCACTGGCGTACAGCCAATGCTGCTGCTTCCCCTTTAATGTTACTTAACTTAATGGCAGGCACTGCGGCAACATTGCCCATCAATTTTATCCCCATATCCAGGGCAGGGGCTGCCCTGTACTCATTCTGGATCTGTTTAAGCACTTTTAGCAAAACAGCTAATGAGGGTGTACCATGTGTTCTAGTATATAATGCAGCAAAGACCGTACCCAAAGTGGCGCAATCTACCACAGGGGGAGCCATTTTCATTGGCAAGCATATTGTAAAAATTCTGTGCTTTCCTCCTTGGGTCCCACATGGGGAAACACGACCTTAAGCTGGCTTGTTTTTTGTGCAATCCAGGACAGAATTTCCTCCTCTCTGATGGGAATTTTACCCTGACTGCATTTATCGTTTGTTGGCTTATGCCCTGTGTATCCAATTGTGGTTGTGCAGCTTGAGCAGCCCTTGCAGGATTTAAAGTTTGCATAACAAACTGTATCAGACACCTAGACAAGGTTACTAAACTGTTGTACAATCTGCATACCTGTAGTGCTGTCATGTTTCCTATATTAAGATGTGGTGTGTAATCGGCCAAGACAGGCCATATTGCTCCCTCATAGCTAAGGGGACCTAGTCTAACGTCATTTATTGTATAGTAGAGTGCATTCAAATGAATTACTATGTTCTTAGTATTTCTATTTCTTTGCATGGTGTGTAGTTATTTGAAACTTCAGTCAAAGTTTAATTGTGAAACAGCCTAGTTGAATAGAATACCTCTGCCCCAAATGCTTCGTGAGCCTCAACCACGAAGGTAACATCCCCGTCCGTAAGTGGGAGACCATGTTGTCGCAGCTTCTGAGTAACCGCATGCCTGCAGTTTTCAGCTATATTTAATGCTGCGTCTTCAGCCATAAGAATATGGGGAATTCAAAAAAGATATTACAATGGGATAATCCTTTAAAAATTTCAAGCTTGAACAACCTACAGCTAATATATAGTTGGTACCTACTCAGCTGAGGAGGATATTCCCTATCACCACAGACATCTCTGGTTAAGAGGTGAGTATGGGTCTTTGGGTATACAAAAGAGAACTACTCAGACGATCCATTAAATAAGAACCCAAAGTACCGACGCTGGCGGCACCATGTCGTATGGCTTCTACTTCCTCAGTAGGAACTGTGTGTTCTTCAGACAACTTAAACGTTGGGATGATGCCAGACTGATTTTATGCACCCCTCAGAATATGTTGACCTATAGTCCTGCTAGCTGACAGTGCAACTATAAGTATCCTCGAACCTAGGAAGGTAACAAATAGATTGTGCAACCTCGGAACATGACTCCCCAAGGAATTGTGGTAACAGATATAGAACCCTTTTACCCAATCACTTGTGCATACCCAAAGGAGACATATAAGAAATACACAAGTATTTTCAATATTTATTGAAGCATTGTGTTTCTTGTATAAAATATATGTGCTGCAATGATTAATAGACAGAAACAAATATGTTTTTAGCAATCATGAGGACATAGAAAAAGATCACAAATCCCACCATTGTTCTAAAGCAGTGTATTTATGCTGGCATATAAGTACTGTGTATGGTGTACTCCTACTGTGCGCTCCCTAACCTTGTTTCCTAGGGCAGGTGATCTGCAAAAATCCCCTACTGGGTGACCTAACTCCCCATTACCTGAGGATATGTTTTTTTCAGGGGCCCTTCTTGTATACAAGATGGACATTCCTCCTTGCAGAGGGAAATATGAACAGCTGGGCTGGAATTCTGACAAAGCAGCGACCTCACAGTGACAGCAGAGTGCTCCTCTGATCTGAATATGGAAGTGATCATTGATATATAAGAAACAGATCCATGCTGCTGTGCAGAGACCTCAGCCAGGCCGTTATCTATCCTCCTATAATAGCTATGTTGCCTACTGGACGATCAACAAACAACATTTGCGCTGTTAACTTTATCACTTGTACTAGATGTTGGAGGTATTTTGATGTGCCGATGAAGTTGAAATGTAAGCAACTGTGGTTAAAGTCAACGTGTAGAAAAGAAGGCAACTGAAGAAATGTGCGCATGTAAACATGGCAGTGTATCTTCTGGGCCTAAATCAACCATGTGACAGTAGAACAGACTCTGTGACATAAGTGGCAAATGACCTCAACCCGAATGGGATCTGACAATATTAAAACAATGCGCCAACAAAGAAGGCGGTCTGAGGAATAGACTTTACACTAGTTAGTCCTGAAAGATCAAACAGAAAAAAATATCCTCCCTGCAGGCCTGAGAATCAATACATTAGTGCCTGATGAAAGCATGGACTGTTGACCATATGCATGTCTGACATATATATTCAAAACAGGGACACCCAGAGCTAGGGCTTAAGTCACTAGTTGTGTCCAGGTGAAATAAGCTAAGGCATAACAAAGTTTGATACATAGTATAATCCATCGAGATACGGTCAGTTTTAGAATGAGTAAATCCAACAAAGAGCTGGTCATCCACTCAGTACTCCTATCGATGGAAAAAGGCCTTCTGTGAATCCAAGCAGTGTAGCTTCAGCTCCTATTTAGAGGTATGTGACATAGAGACGAATGCAGGAAATGTGATAGACTGCCGCCACATGAAAGGATGCACAAGTCCTAAGTACCAGAGTGAAGAAGGTATGTAGGGAGGCTGGAATGATTGTATTGCATGATTATGATTGCAACCAGTTATCAGTCACACCAAGTCATGATGAGGGGCACATTTCTGATTGATTATTGGCACATAATGTCTCTATCCATAGATGCTTTTAATAAGATGAATGAAAGAACTTGTAAAGCACGACTATGACCTTGTGAGGTCCTAGCACTGGGGAAGTGACTGGGCTGTAGTGGACTGTGCAAAGTGACCGAACCTAGTGTACCGGTGACTATAAGAATGGGAATAAAACAGGTAGGTCCTCAGTTGCTTGCAAAGAGAAGATTAAGACTGATGGCGGAAAGGGCCAGAAGCAGCAAATTCAAAAAGAGGCACATCCACCCAGCTCACCCTGGGGACTGGAGGGACTAAACGAAGGGTAACTGCTGGGAAAGCAAAGGTGTTGAATTGACATGCATCTGTTAACCGCATGCGCGCTAAGCGTTTTCCCGCTGTGCGCTACGTTTTTCAAGAACCTGCGGTTCATGACGAGCTCAGCTCGTCATGAGCGTACGAGAGGCGTAACTCATGACGAGCTGAGCTCGTCATGAGCGTCGAAGGGGTTAAATAGAGACTGGATGAAGGTAGGATCAGTATCATAATGGCAAGGAGGCACTGAAAAGGATTGTCCTTTTGACAGCCAGCGAAGCTTAGCCAAGTATTTACGAAGAAAACGGACTGCTAAGGTCTAAAGTCTATTCATGCCTTATTTCATTTTGTAAAAAACCTCTTTGAAAACAAGGACTAATTACAGCCCACTAGTTTTCAGAATGTCAAGCCCTTCGATTGCTCTCTAAATAATTGCTTATTCCACAAATTAATAAGAGGTTTATAGGTGTGTGTGTATACACTAGTTAATTTACTCTTTCAGCATCTTTTCATCTTTTTTTTTTTTGCAGGCAACGCTTTATTAGTGATTAAGTATACACATTTTTGGGCAGATTGAATAAACATTACAGAAGAAATATGACGCTTATGCCATAAATACAAATGAGCCTGTACCAAACAGCAGTGCCGACCAGTGTCCATGCCAAAAGAGTGCTCTCCCGGAGTCTATCAAACCTATCTTGGAATTACATGATCGTCCTAGTGGGTGCAGTGATAATTTATGTCTCTTAATAACAGTCGACCATCACTAAATCGTAAACTAGCCCAACAGGGGCTTTAAACAACGCAATATAGGAAATGCTACTTGTGCAACAGGGGGAAGATCTACTAGAGTGTTAGGGCCGTGAGGGAGAGGGCTGTTAAGACAACCCCTCTGCAAAATGCCATGGGGGCAAGCAACTTCCTTACATCTGACGCAGGGAGGGAGGGGCTGAACCCTGAGCTCCCCTGAATCTGGTTCAGAAGGTTGAGGTGAGTGTAATAGGCCTGACATCAGATTTAGCTTCTAGCTTTTCCAGGTGTGTCCCAGGCATCCACATGTGGTGCATCTCTCTTGGGCGATAGAGTGTGCGAGGCCGCAACCTTCGCTTTCGCCCACTTGAGCAGATCTTTCAGCCAGAGTTGATGTGGGGGGGCCTCTGGAGTTTTCCAAGCCATGGCAATGCGCATTTGTGCTAGGACATACGCCAAGTCGATAAATTTAATGGCGTACTTGTTTATGCGTGTACACCCTATGATTCCCAGGCGGGACCAAATGGGGTTGTCCAGTCGATGATGTCCGTCAGCATGGACGTTACCCTCTTTCAGCATCATGGTGGAGGCGATTGCACCTATGGAACTGTACAATGCAAAATCTGTTAAAGTTAATATATACTCCAAAATTGAATCTAATGGAAACTATGGCTCACAATTACTAACATTTTGCATAGGCACTCGTCCAATACCAGACTGCATTGTCGCAAGGTGCAGCCACACTCACTTTACTAAATGGGGACCTAAATCCATCAGATGGTAGCAAACAGCTACAAAAATGGAGGAAATAGTATAATGCAGGCAACATTCTTCCCATAAAACATATACATACTTTGTGCAGGAAACTGCAGGAAGCATGCTCTTTCTGAAAGGAACTGAATTAACAGTGCTTCACTGGTGGTAGCATTTACGTTCAAATTCGGGAAAGGTACCCAGGATGGAATTAGATCCATGATTTTTGAACCTTAATAAACCTTATTGTGCAGGTGACTGCTTGCACATCTAGTGTGGTGAGGTAAGGCTTTGAGAAAGTTGGAACTATTTCCACAGCCTTTACGAAATACTGGTATAAAGTAAAACTTTATTGTATAGTTAATAAAAACCATTACAAAGTTAAAAAATGAGAATAAATTAATGGCATCAGTTTAAAACTGGTCAGTATGCATTCATAATTTAGACTTAGCAACATTAATAACAATTTTTTATCCAAGAACGTTCAGTGCCCAGTCAATTTGATTTTATAATGTCCATTAACTAGTTGTGGAACGGTGTGTTCGACTCGTCTTCCTCCACTGTATCCACTGACTGGCAAGGAAGAATGTTGGGTGCAAATTCTTGTATGTCGATGAAAAAGTAGGAGTAATTTACTCTCAGATTAACAGCATGATCTTAATTTTCAGCTTTGTTCAGTGACATCCCTTTTACTCTCAAACTTCATGATAAATTTAACTGATCTGCAGATAAATTGTGGATCTGCTGCACACAGGACTTTCATAACGGCGGAACGACAGGTACGTATTCCATGTTCAATAAACTTTGCCTTAAGCCAGTCCCGTCGTTCCTGATCCAATGCAGGACAAATGCAGAATAGATGGATAAAGTCTTGTTTTGCATTGCCACATAGATCACACTCCTTGGTGTCAGGTTTCCTCCAGTCCGGTTTATCTGCGTTTGTCGGAAAATTACCCATCCTTAAGCTGAGGTATTTCAATTTGACATATGCAGAAAAAGGAAATCCCAGATAGGCTGCGGGTTTGAGCACGCATTATGATTGAATTAGCAGCCAGGCATGTGCTCGGTGACTGAAAATCAACTTATCGTTGACCAGCGAATGCCTATTTGCAGCTTTTTTAACAACTAGTTTAAATGATGGTACCGGTAGCTTAGTTTGCCACAAACATGTAAGTTCAGTAGTCTCGAGGGACAGTTTTAAATACTTGGCATACTGAGAGTTGGGATTATTTAGCATTACTTCCCACGTGGCAAGGTTGATTTCTGTTTCCCTGTTCATCCATATGTCATACCAGAATTTGATGGTCTCATACTTTTTTGCAATTCTTGAGATTGTAGGCCAAACTCCAATCGGACCTGCGCAGGTGAGGCATTGGGTGGTAAGCTGAATACCCGCTTATAGACTCTAATTTGAATCTTGTCAAGAAGCTGTGCACTTCTGCCATAATGTAGCACACTGCCATAGCCTATTGTAGGGAGTAACTTAGCTTTAATGACGGTCAGAAGGGGATTAAAAAAAGGGCCTTTTAACTGCTTGGAGATACTGTTGAATGCATGAAACAGGGCTATTCCCTTTTTTTTCGATGACATTGAAGTGCAAGGAAAAGTTAAGGCGTCTGTCCAGTTGTACTGCCAAGTATTTATAAATGTCCACAACTTCCAGTTTCTTACTGCCTATGGTAAAGACAGTTTTTATTTTTTTTATTTTTTATTAATTCAGATCAAAGCCAAATAAAACAAACAGAATTGTATGACAATTACACAATCATAATCAAATATGTATAACAAAAACCCGAAAAAAAGAACATAATATATAGGCAAGAGTATTAACATTTTAACAGAAAAGAAAGAGAGAAAATAAAAAACCACAATAAATTTTTTTCACGGATCCAGATGATCAATCATTGCCTGCCAGATTTTATACCCTTTTTGCATTTTGTTAACAGATTTAATCCGATAAAGGTTGAATTCTAAATAAAAAACATTATAGAACTTTGCGCGCCACTTTTCGTATATCGGAGCTTCAGGTTTCAGCCACATTGAAGATATAAATAGACGCGCAACCGCCATAGCCATGAATATAACATATCTATTATTTTGATATCCTAAAAATAAGTTATTATCATTGGATAAACCAAAAATAATCATCTCTCTTGAAATTATAACATCACATTTTGTAATAAAAGCTAGGAATTTTTCTATAGAGATAAAAAAAGGTTTTAGTGCTGGACAATCTGAGAATATATGTACAATGTCTGCTTGATCAGATTGGCATCTATAACATTTCCCATTGTTAGCACTACCCCATTTCATCATTTTAAATGGCGTATAATAAAGGTTAAATAAAGTTTTATAGTGTTGTGAATATAAGTTGGCAGACAAAATAATTTTATCCGCTATAGAAATTGATTCTTGAAAGGGCACCACCAATGTGCCCATTCTATTGCACCTTTTGATCTCCTGTGGTCCAAGATCATCTTGATGTAAATTCACCAAGTGATTATGTATGGTCCCAATACGGAAAGGTTTTTTAAGTATGTCAATAAAATTATTATGGCATAGCAATAAAACATTTGGGTGTTTAAAAATAAAATTGCGTATTTGTAAATACTTAAAGAAGTCATGTTGAGAAAGACTATAGCTGTCTTTTAATTCCTGAAATGAGACAATTGTACCGCCTTTGACCATATTGCCTATAGTTAAGATACCTTTTTGCCCCCATATACCCATAGTATGGTCCCAGAATATTGACGGGAGCAGTTCTATAGAATTGCATGGAGTATAAAAGTTAATACGCCCTAAAGAAATGAGCTTCCGTATAAGCCGCCATCCTTTAAATGCAGCCACTACCAATTTAAATCTAGTTTTTTTTATAGTAGCTGGGTTCTAAAAAGCGAAGCAACATATGCTGAGATTGTGGGCCAAGTAAAAGTGAGAAGATGTCAGGGCTCTCAAATATAGGCGGAGTTCCACCAATCGTAAAGTACTTAATATTCTGCGTAAGACACGCCAAATAATATAGTGCAAAATTTGGAACTCCCCAACCCCCACGTAATATTGGAAGTGTCATAAATTTGGATGCCCTACGTGTCGATTTCCATCCCCATAGAAATCTGTTGGCTATAGATTGTAGTTTCCTCTGCTGTGGTGCAGGTATCTCCAATGGCACGGACGAAAATAATATAAAACTTTAGGCAAAATGGACATTTTTAAAACATTACGTCTCCCCACCAATGAAAGATGTAAGCACTCAATCTTCTCAAGTTGATTTCTTATTGATTGTAGGATATCTGACCAATTCGTCATGACTAGCTCTTGAAGCGACAATCTAATTTTAATGCCAAGATATTTAGCCTCTGTAGTAACCCTATTATCGTTGAGACAAAGTCCTGGTGAGCATATAACCTGAGTTTTTTTAATATTAAGTTTATACCCCGAAACTTTGGCAAATTCACTAGTCAGATTTTCAATCTCGTGTAATGCAGTTTCCGGATCAGACGTATTATTTATTTTATTTGAAACATTTATAAAGCGCAGCTATCACCATTGCAGGCATCCTGGCGCTGTTATGATCGCTACATCATCAGCATAAGCTAACACACGTACATTGCCCCCAGGTAAAGCCATAGATTGTATGTGTGGAGAAATCGTCAGCATTTTTAAAAGTGGTTCTATATACATGGCAAATAATAATGGTGAACATGGGCATCCCTGACGTGTACCCCGAGTGATGTTAACTGCTATTGATTCTTGACCTGACAGACATATCTTAGCCTTGGGATGTCTATACATCACTTGTAAAGCATTTATAAGTCGAGGTCCAAACCCCATTTTCCCCAAGATCGCCCATAGAAATACCCATGCTACGCGATCAAACGCTTTTTCAGCGTCTAGAAACACCAAACCAACATTTATGCGTTTTGCAGATGCGTAATCTAAAGTTGCAATGACACGGTGTATATGATTGGTCGTGCCACGCCCAGGAAGAAAGCCATGTTGTTGATTGGAGACGAGTGCGGGAACAACTTGTATCAGCCGATTCGCAAAAATAGACTGGCTGTATGTTGCGCCGACGAGTCATTATCATGATCTTTGTTTTCTGGCTATTTATTTCAAGAAGATTGCATTTTGTGTATTCTGCCAATTCATGCAGGAGGCGTTGCAGACCTATTTTTGTCTGACTTAGGAGCACCACATCATCGGCATAAGAGAGATGTGACAGCCTTAACGTTCCTAGCCGCGGCGGGTGGGCGTTAATCCCATCCAGCCTTGTGGTTAGGTCTGCCATGAACAGATTAAAAAGGTGGGGGGCCAGGACGCAGCCCTGCTTTAATCCGTCATATGTGTTGATCTTCCGTGTTAAACGATGTCCATTAGCAATTTTTACCTGCATCCAGGTGTCTGTGTATAATTCCATTATGGGATTTAAAATTGTATCCGGCAGGCCCTGCTGTTTTAACTTGCACCAGAGTAACTGACGGCTGACGCGGTCGAAAGCCGCCTTGAAGTCTACAAAGCAGGAGTACAATGCTTGGTGGTTTTGCATACTTTTTTCGGAGATTAAACTTAATGCCATGGCATTGGCCATGGTGCCTGTAACCCTACGAAACCCAGTCTGATTTACCAGAATTTTCCTGTTATCCTCAGACCATTTTAAAAGGTCAATTAGCACCAAGGATGCATAGTATTTTGCTTCTGCATCGATGAGTGCTATCAGACGGTAGTTAGACGGATTTTTACGGTCTCCTCCTTTGTAGATCGGGTTTATAATCGCCCCTCGCCAGCTATCTGGGATGCCACTCGTGTTATTTATTGACCTGAATAGGATGTTCAACTTGCGTGCCCAAAATGGAGGGTCCTTGTAAATAGCCTAGGGGACACCATTTGGTCCCGGTGTACAGTCTTGTCTGCTTTTCTTAATTATTTGCAATGTATCAAATTCCGCATGTGAAATGAATATTTGATCGCCACATAGCTGATTGGCATTCCAGTTATTAAATTTTACAGGGACAGAGGTCTTCAGTTCCACTGTTTTTAATATGTTGTGAGTTATGGTTGTGGATGGCACCGATGAATTTACCGAAAAAGTATCAAGTATATGCTGAGTCCATACCTTTACCGTAACACAAGTCATGTTTATTGTTTGAGCTGATCTGCTTAGTGAATTTACTTGCGACCAAAATGCTCTGGAGTCGTTTTTTTATGTTATATAATAACTTGGTCCAAAAGTCAGTCACTTTTTTTTCCAATCCAGATTTGTTTTTTATATTGTTTCCTGATTAATCGGACTGTTTTCCAAACAGGTGAGTGTGAACTGCGACCCTTTGCCTGCCTCATGCTCTTCCGCAGACGTTTTCTTAAGGATAGTATGGTCTTGCTAAGCTGACCATATTTCTTTTTGTTGGATTTCTTGCTCAAGTTGGCTCCAGTTTTTGGTAGTTTCTTCAAAATGGAGGTCCATGTTTCTACACACAGGTCACTTTCGTTGGTTATGGTTTGAAGTAAGTTTTTAGCGTCTTTGGCTATTTGCGGTAATGAACTAGTCGTCCATCTTAAACGCTTCAGATCGATTGTTGTTGTTTCTCCAGCTGTTGTTCGGGCTTTTGGATGTTTAATCGGTGCCAGGTTAATCTCAATATGCTGCATTGAGTGATCACTATCCACTGAACATTGAATTTGGAAGTTTTTGATTAGCCCCAACAGGGGAAGAGAGACGATGGTATAGTCCAGAATTGTACTTCTTCTTCAAAAGTGCCTCCATTCTGACTCTCTAAAACGGCTACACAACTATAAAAAGAACAATCTCTGGATCCCTCTGAATGGAAGAACTACTGTGTGTCAATCACAATATTCCTCTATCATCACAAATGAAAGCTTGGAGAAAGCTGCCACCATTCAAATACAGGCCTTTCTTGCACTACACAATATTTTAGGGGAATGGCAAGCAGGTTTCTGACAAAGTAAGACTTTGGAAACTGAACTTCTACACGTCCATTTATCCAAAATGTATATATTTGTTAAAGGAGATTCAAATTCTCTGATGGTTCTTAATGATTAACGTCATCATAAAAAGATATTAGCATGACATTATTGTATATTATGTAAGGTGGCAATGAGGAGGTATTTTTATAGGGCAATGTCTCGATGAGTGCCTCGCAAATTCCAGCCCCAGGTACTTGCCGACTGAAGAGACTCAGAGATGACAAGGTCATAATAGACGTTAAAGCACTCAATGACACCACTGACAAGGGTTTAATGGGAGCTCAGGTACTGTGAGGCTATGATCATTGACAAGAGAAACAACCCTATTAAGGAAGAAAGACATTGTTTACTTACCTTTAACTATCGGTTTGTAGCCTATAGTGATGTAGATTCACATGGTCTGCATATTCCTGCAATCTAGTTTTGGGTTTGGTTGTTTTCTTTGAAGAACTTTTTTGAGTCACGAGGTATGTCCCTTAGTTGACAATATGCATGGGTGCCGACTCCATGTTAGATTGTTTTTCACACAGCGGGTGAGAGTAGTATGGAGTGGTGGGTAAACACAGTACGGCAGGCCTTGAAAAATCCACTCGCCCACTCAATTGCGAGTGAGATTTTATCAGGTCCAGCTATTTTCAGCACTTAATCGACCTTGCTTGCGAGTAAACTCAAGCTGGAAGAAACAGGCGTTCTCTTCATTCAGAAAGTTAATGCGCAATTAAATCGTGTTTCTATCTTGACACATTTGCTGACTGCTCAAGGACAGAGGTCAAATGTCGGTTTGACTTTTTACTAATTGTTGCCTATCTGTTCCTGGAAAATGGTTTAAACTTTTCTTTCACTTATTTATCACAGTTAATGGTTTTTGTCAAGTGAGCTGACAAGAATTGTGAAACAAAAGGATGTAAAATGGCAGGTTTTTTCCTCCAACAACATTAAAACTGCTTGTAAATAAATAGTACAAGTATTTAAAAATATAACTGGAATTACGAAATAACTTATTAAGTAATTCAGGAGTGTGATGCAAACAAAGATTTAACCCCTTCCCTGCGGGCATATTCCCCAGCTGTGCTCGGGGGAGGGGGGGCGCGCACAGCGCCCCCATTCTCATGACGAGGTCAGCTCGTCATGAGGCACAGTGCTCGTGTGCTCATGACGAGCTGAGCTCGTCAAGACCACACCTGTTTGTGTGGAACGCTCGAACAGCAGAGGAATTAGCCCAGCATGCAAGCGTTCCAACGGTCATGACGAGCTCATGAGCACACAAGCCCCGTGGCTCATGACGAGCTGACCTCGTCATGAACCTGCAAGGTGTTAAACAGAAGCAAAGTAAATCAGAATACTTCACTTGGTGTTGTGCAAATGACAAATATTTGAGACACTTTATTTCCAAACATTGTGCACTACATAGATTTAAAAGCACATGTGGGTGACAAGTTCTGCGGCCATTTCACTGTAAAATGTGCTGAACGCAAATGACAGCGTGCTACTACTTTATATATGTATTTATTAAAAGTATTAGTTTTTAAACATGATTTGAGAAACATTCCTGCCCCTACCCTGAGGACAGTGCAGTTGATTAACTAAGAGGAAAGTCAGCGGTTGTGTCTCCTTTATGTGGCTAGATTTGTATTCTACATGGAGTTAATGTTTAGTTTATTAAATCAAACAAAATATATTCTGTACAGCAGATGCGCTGAACTCATGTATTTAAAGGTGCTCTCATATGTGATAAAGAAGAAAATGGCGTCTCAGTGATTTTTAATACTTGCCCAGGATCACATAGTTTGAAACCATTTTATTGGTCAAGAGCATTATAATTAGGTCGGGTAGATTATTTAAATCACTAGACCTGCAGGTCTAGAAACATTTTTAGGATTTTTCGAGGCCGGAGTATGGTGCACAAGAGGATTACAAAAAGAAGCTAGTTGGTAATGGGAGAGATTTATGATGAGAGCCACATGCTTCCAGGGAGGAGGGAGGATACATGGGTATCAGTCTACTTACAGGGTTCCATTCATAACGTATTGATGCAGATACATATACTCTGCATAGAATTAAAGCAGTACCCCCACCCCTTACAAGTGGTGGCTAGTGTGTGGAGGATGCAAATTTCAGAAATAAGGTCCTTAATCCTGTCTGATGAACCATTGCCTAACTAGATATCCACAAAATAATGCTTTGTGAAGGTGTGTGGGGTTGACAGAGTGGCAGCTTTGCACATCAGCTATTTTCCAAATAAGCCATAGTCGTTGCCTTCTTGCATGTAGAGAGCACTATGGGTGTGCCAGGGAGGGCTCTTTTAGCTTTGTGATAACAGATCTGGATGCATTTGACTATCTGGCAATGCCTGAAGTGGATATAGATGGCACTTATGACATTTAGCAAAGGTTATAAACAACTGGTCCGCTATGCAAAATGGCTTGGTCACACCAATGTAATAAATAAGAGTGTGTTTGACATCTAAGGGGTGTAGGGCTTTCTCTGCTACCGAGTCCGGTTGTGGGAAAAAGTCTAGGACCTCTATGGTTTGGTTGAGATGGAGGGTGAAACCACCTTGGGGAACTTGGGTTAGCTTTGAGCACTAACCTAACTTTATGAATATGAATGAAGGGTTCTTGGAGAGTCAGAGCCCGTAACTTACTAATATGCCTAAGAGAGGTTATGAACACAAGAAAAGCCACTTTCCAGGAGAAGTACTGGAGAGGGCATGAGTAGAAAGGGCCAAAAAGCAGGCCGTGGGGGTACCACCCAGGAGGAGGGCTCGCCATCGCACACAAGAACTCCCTCGGACTCTCCGCCTCCACCACGATTGACTCCGACACCTTCACTTCCAGGTCCAGACCTAGAACCACACTTCGTGGCACCCTCGCCTACAGACCCTCCCCGACCTTGTTCGCCACTGATATCGCTGACCTCATTGCACCCCACACCATCCCCTCCACGGACTACATACTCATCGGATACCAGAACTTCCACCTCGACAACCCCAGCAACGACAACTCCACCACCCTCCTGGACAACCTCGCCAACATCGGACTGAAACAGCTTGTCACCATGCCTACCCACAAGGCAGGACACACCCTCGACCCCATCTTCGCAGGAGAAAACATCTGCTTCAACCACACCACGCAACCCCCCCTGGACTGACCACCACTGCGTACACTTCCTCGTCAACAAACCCACGCTGCCCAGACCCACATCCCGGCCCCACCCCCACGAAGAAACTGGAGCAAAGTCAAAGAGGAGCAGCTCAACTCCCCCCTCAACTGTGATGCCCCCACCCACCACGACTGACGCCAACCTTGCAGCCAAAGAACTCCACAGATGGATCTCCAACTGGGCAGACGAGCTAGCACCGCTATGTAACCCCAACAGACAGCGCCCCAGGAAGGCCACCTGGTTCACCACCAACCTCCAAGAATCCAACGCACCTGCAGACGTCTCGAGAAGAACTGGAGAAACAGCAAAACTTTGGAAGATCGCACCACCTACAAAAACGCCATGACAGAATACCACAAACGCATCAGATCCACCAAAGGGACCTTCATCCAGAACAAGAGCCTCGCCAACTCCAGCAAATCTTCAGCATCATCCGGGAATTCACCAAGCTCCCCAGCGAAACCACAGACATCACTTCATACCAGGACCTCTGCAACAAGCTTGGCACTAACTTCCATCTGAAAATCCAGGGCCTCTACGACAACTTCCATGACCTGATACCTGACTCCGAAACCACGTTCCACTCCAATACCAGACAGCCCACCATCTCCTCCTGGACCCCAGTCACCACCAAAGAAACAATTTCAACCATGAAAGGAATCCACTCAGGAGCCCCCACGGATCCCTGTCCCCTGCACATCTTCCACAGTGCTGCCCTTGCTCCGGAACTATGACACACCATTAAATCAACTCTCAAGACCAGCATCTTTACCGACGACTGGAAACGCGAAGAAGTCAGACACCTACTCAAGAAGCCCTCAGCAGATCCCACGGACCTCAAGAACTACTGACCCATCTCCCTCCTACTCTTCGTAGCCAAAGTTACCAAGAAGACAGTCAATGCCCAACTAACAAAATTCATCGAAGAAAACTCCATCGTCAACCCCTCCCAATCCGGATTCGGCAGCAACCACAGCATCGAGACAGCTCTACTTGCCGCCACTGACGTCATCCGCACCGTCCTTGACGTAGGATCCTACTCGACCTCTCTACAGCGTTTGACACCGTCTCCCACCGCACACTCACCGCCAGACTCCACGACGCCGGCATACATGGAACCGCCCTAGACAGGATCCGCGTCTTCCTCAACGGCAGAATCCAAAGAATCAGACTGCCGCCCTTCCTCTCTGAACCCACAGAAACCAAGTGTGGAGTACCCCAAGGATCGTCGCTCAGCCCCACGCTCTTCAACATCTAACTGGCCCCTCTCGCCGCCATCGTCAGACAGCATGGACTCAGCATAGTATCCTACGCTGATGACACCCAGCTTATCCATTCCCTAACCAAGGACTCCATCACCACCAGACTCAACTTTCAGGAAGGAATGAAGGACTTCACATCCTGGATGAGCAATAGCTGCATGAAGCTCAACTCAGAGAAGACAGAGGTCCTCGTCCATGGACCCTCCTCTTCTGCTTGGGACAACACCTGGTGGACCACCGCCCTCGGCAGCCCCCACCCCCACAGACCACGCCCAAAACCTCGGCATCGTACTCGACTCAGCCCTCTCGATGACCCGACAGGTCAACACCGTCGCCTCCAGCTGCTTCTACACCCCCCAAAAGACCTTCAAATGGATCTGCCCCAAATCAAGGAAGACCGTCACCCACGCACTCATAACCAGCAGACTGGACTACGGAACCGCCTTCTACGGCAGGATCAACAGGTCTCTGCTCCTCAAACTCCAGACCATACAGAACTCCGCAGCCAGACTCGTCCTTGGCATGCCTCGTCACAAACACACCACCCAACACCTGCGGAACCTCCACTGGCTCCCTGTTGAGAAGAGAGTAACCTCCAAGATACTCACCCATGCCTACAAATGCCTCCACAACACTGGACCCCAATACCTTAACAAGAGAATCTCCTTTCACGCACCCAAGAGAAACCTCTGATCCGCCAGCCTCGCCCTCACCGAAATCCCACGAATCCGCAGAGCTAGAACAGGTGGAAGAGCCTTCTTCTACATCGCGGCCAAGACCTGGAATAAGCTCCCGATCAACATCAGATGCGCCCCCTCTCTGAACATCTTCAGGAAGACAAAGAGTCTACTCCGAGCACTCAATAGAGTAATATTTTGATCCAATATAAATGACACGTCAACTGGAGGGATTCCCTTACAGGTCATGGACTCGTGATCTTCTATTCTACAACATATATTCGATCTCCTTTACTTCCACGCTTATACTTGTGCGCCTTCTGGTTATACACTCAGTGCTCTGCTCTTTATATTTTAAGTAAGTGAAAAACCATTTACTTCGAAATATTATTTCAGGAACACTGCATATTTATTTGCCAGGGTTAAAACAGCAAGTTACAAGGACTTCACATTTGTAATACGGCGTATTTTCTGGAGTGTATTGCATAATGAGCTGGCAACCATATCCGCCCTGAAGAAGTCATGTGTGTTACAACACATGACGAAACACATGTTGGCTGTAATTGTTTATGTACTACTGCAACAATCTGTATCTTGGAAATATGATCTGATTGAATATTGGACACAGAATACTAGAAAAAGAACTGGAACTTGGATAAATATACAAAGACTTTCTCATTTATATTGGATCAAAATATTACTTTATTGAGTGCTCAGTCTTTGCTGTATCCCCTCTGCTGTGGGGATTTACCTGATTGAATTCGTAGCCTTGAGACCCTCACGGGCGAGTAGGGCATTTTACGAGCCCCTCTGATTGATTAATTGATTGACCATGAGTCTGGTAAGGACTATGTTAAGATTCCATACTGGAGCATGAGGAAGCCTGGGAGGGATGACCCTTTCGAGGTCTTTCAAGTTTTTGAAAAGTATGATTGGGATATCGTGCATGGAGACTTGATCCCTGTAGGTCCCGGACTGTGGCCTCGGGTCTGGATTTAAACTCCTTGTTTGTACGGTCGTAATGATTTCGCTCGTCTTCGCGGCTGCCGTTAATGCTGTAGCCGCAGCTACAGCATTAACGACAGCCGCGAGGACGAGCGAAATCATTACGACCATACTTATCAAAAACGTCGACATACGCATGGATATTCACTCCAGTTGTTAAGAACGATGTACCAAACTGAGAAATCTCTTCCAAAGAGACCACGAGAAGTTCCCTTCCCAACCAGACCAAGACACCGATACAATCTTTTGACTCTTTAATCATTTCAGAATGCTCACTCTGTCCTGATGATGATCTTAACTAACTAAAGATCGAAACGTCGTTGACTGCCTGTTGAAAATCACCCCATTTGTACATATTGTTTTGGATTTCTTTGTCTATCCGTGTGATATTTCTTATACTGCCACTTTCACTCAGTCACGTTACGCACCCTTGTCACTTATGTGAGCACCTGAACGTGTCTGTACTAATCTGCATATTACTATGATTAAATGTATACATGTTGCCCTATGAAGCCTGCTCCCCAAGTGATTTATTCATTAGACAAAATAATATTTAACCTTGTGTTACTGGACCTAGTCAGGCCTCCCCTGAACCATTATCCTTCTCATAAAAAAGCAGTTAGATTGAGCTGCTTAGGGTCCGGAATCCTGATCTGCCCTGGATCCTGGTGAGATTGTCCATTTTGAGAATTGCTGACTACCAGGGATGTCTGGCCCAGGAGGAGCTATTCGGATGATATGATTGCTGCATATTTCATAACACAAATGGAAGTAGTGAGAGAGGCAGATAAGCATAAGCAGCAATCCTGGACCAGTTCATCAATAGTGCTATCCATGGACTCTGGGTACCTTGAGGTGAAGTTTTGGCATTTTGCATTGTCGGGGAGGTGGAGATAGCTATCCCCTAGTGGGAGGTGGTGGTTCCTACTACTACCCTCTTCCCAGTAGCATCTAGCTTTTTGCTTTCCTTGTCGGGAGGGGGAGCATCCCCCAAGCCTTAGCATAAGCTCCATATGTACCACAAGGGAACTAACGCCTGATGTAGGCTGGGTGGAGGGAGGATTTATATATATTTTTTCCTCCTTCTGGGCGTTATCACCCTGGTCTTCACAGGTTCCTTGAAGGTGTCTGTGGCGGATTTCAACATACACTTCAGCACAGGGGGGAACTGTCCTGTCCTCTCTGATCTGGACTAAGTCTCGACTAAGAAATCATCTTCCTTGTGCAGGACATGCATATTCAAATGTGTGGAAGACGGCCACCCTTTGTATCACCTCATGTTACGCTGGGCTGTCAGGGGGGTGGGTGATGGGTTTTTTTTTAAAAAGGGGGGAGAACAAAAGTAGCACCGGGTTATGTGCATATATATAAATATCACACTAGTGAACGCTAAATAATAAAGTCAAATACTAATTAAATTTTTTTACAAAAAATATTTCTTTTCTTTTATTTTAATTATAATTCTTTTTCATGTGTTGATGACTGTTGCTAAATGGCTGAATAATTGCTTCCATGAGTATTGTTATCTGTTTAAATACAATTATCTACAATTTTATACATTACAAATTAAAACATAGTCATGATAGGTCATTTCATTTAATACAGAACTAATTCCCCTTCAACGCGTTTCGGCGATTTGCCTTCCTCAGGAATTCTGTATGTGCAAGTTGATACTACAAAAGAGAATCATATTTACAATTAGTCTTTCACAATTTGACCTTAAAAACCAGCGTTCATTCAGTTATGCTGTTTAAACGACTACAAGTCTGTATTTCCTAATTTTATCTGGAGGAACTATTCTTACACTGTTAAGTTCTCGCTCAGTCAGACAGATTATTTTAGAACTAAGTACTACCCATATGCAACATTGCTGTACATTTATATACAATACCTTCTCACCATTTTTATTTTACATAATTACACTATATACAATATAAATTAAACATCACAACTAAACAGAGATATGAATTAGCAATCCTAAATGTGATAAAAAAATACATTTCTGCAGATAACAGTATTTGTGGGATAATTTTAAAGGAAGGGGGGAACCCCCTGTAATTTATACAGCAGGGATTGGGGCAAAGACATGAGTTTTGCCACTGTTCAGGAATCAAATGGAGAACACACCTGTGAGTTTGAAGGTAATATCACCAAGATAAGATACGTATTATGTATCTGGGTTGTGCCTCTTACAATAGTTCAAGCCGGATGGGTAGAAGGGCTGCAGTCAGCTATTAAATTGTCTATAAGGGAGAGGGACACAAGGTATTAATGTAGCCTAGAGAGCTACCCTAGTAAAGAGAATTACTTCTGTCCACAAAGCAATGTACCTTTAAACAATACTGCAAGAAGCCTTGGTTTGTGTCAAGAACCGAATTTTCTGTAACCTTTCTGTCCTCTATGCACTGCATTGGCAATATCTAAGTAATGTAAAAAAGACAAATAATTATGTATACCATAAAGGGCTAGACAACTTTGTTTAGACCTACTCGAATCTTTCCATAGTGATTGTATGTAAGGCTTACATACCGGTTTCCACCTAAGTTGTCACGTGTATGGACGGTCATGTATTATGCTGATCTCCGGTTAATTGTTCTTGTCGCGGTGACGCGTTTCGGCAAGAGTCTGCTTTCCCATCTGGAGTGCAGAGCTGATATAATCTGAAAAACCCAGAGTGTAACGGTCTATTCATGATCCATGAGTTGATACAGTAAGCAAAGAGCCTGCATTGTTAGCTATCTACATGACTCTTGGGGATCAATATAGAATGGACTCCTTCAATAGAAAAAGGGGGGGGGCCCCGGCTGCGCAGAGATATCACTACTAATACTATATGATATCAATATATATAAAAAAGGTTTAATCCATGTTACCACAGACATGAAGTATGGGTTGTATTTACTACGCGTGGTACCTATATTGTTAAACTAGTAAACACTCGGGTCGAAGGGGACGTTCTCGATTGTTTAAAGCAGACTGTGGTTTTATTACGGCCACACTGTAACTGAAATTACTTGTCACGTTTGGGTCGATATGTCGGATGGACTCCGACTTGCTATTCTAACGGGTAGAGTTAGGCTCTTTTCCGTATTTTCACAGCCTGCTGTAAGAATTCTCCCCACCCTGGCAATAGAGTCATAACTAAGTGTCAAGCCCGTGCTTGCAAATGGGGAAGCCGTACTTACTAAATTCGAAGGTCTATGCCTCTTTTGCTCGAAGTTCTCATCTGTGGATACTCCCGTGTATCTGGTTCACAGCCTCTTTTTATTTTACATTTTATTTCGCGCCAGACCCAAGATCTCGCGATATTCGGCGAGGAGAAAAGCCCGGAGGGTTAATGGGAGGAACTCTGCTGGCAAGATCGCCATCTTAAAGTGGTCAAAGAAGACTTTTGGTTGTTCTTAAAGTATCTATAATATTCGGTTAAGGTGGTTTAATACAAGGTTTGCTTGATTTTCGCTAAGCTACAGCAAGTCAAGTAGCAGGACCGCTGAAATTAATCCCTGTATGAAGGATCAATTCTATATCCTTAAAAAGTAAGCTCTAGTGAATCATATTCCGGCCTGTGTTTAATTAAACACTATATTTTGCAATCGACGCCAGGAATCGACGCCAGGTTTCGATATGTGTGGCGGGGAGAGTGACTCAGAGGACTAGATCGGGGAAAACTTCAAATATGGTCGCCATCTTACCGTGGGTTTTTAGGACAAATATCATTGATTGGTTGAATATGAAGAAAGGTGAGACCCGATAAGCTATAGATGGAATATCTGTAGCTGGAGTGGGCAATTGCATTAGAGATAAAGACGGTATATGGGAACTGAATAACGAATTAATATCTGCAAAGATGTCGCAGTCACATGTTAGAATAACTGTACATAATTGTTTATATGACTAACCATCTGCATTACTTAGACATTCTGGCGCTTATTATAAGATTGCTTGTTCCCACGGTATGTCCATATTTAATCCATTGGTGGCTGTTCCCAAAATAAAAATCCAATATACCGCTCTCATTTTTCTGATTTTGTCCACATCCAGTCCTATCTTATGGTGTACCCTTTCTAAGATGTACCAAGACATATTCTCAGGTGTATGTTCCTTCTCTATGTAGTGGGCAACCATAGGTGCTGTTAATTCTTTTGTTCGGATAGCTGACCTGTGTTCTGTCAGTCTGACATTAAGTGCTCGACCTGTTTGTCCAACGTATCCTTTCTGACAGGGGCAAATTATCAAATAGATTACGTTTGTACTTTTACAATTGTTAAGATCTGCTGGTCTAATTAGGCGTCTGTTGAACTGCAAAGTGGGACCCTGAATTGCTGTAGTACAGGATTTGCAGTTCAAACAACTATATGTGCCTTGTACCGGTTGTAGATCTACCAAAAAGTGTTGACAGCTTGATATTGTAGATGTCATGCGTGATCTAACAATATGATCTTTCAAGGACTTATTTCTTTTATATGCAAACATTGGTTTGGGCAACTGATTTTCTTTTTCAACATTCACATTCAATATATGCCAGTTTGCACATATAGTTTGTCGAATTCTTTCGTTGAGCACTGAATGTTTGGTGATGAACACTACGCTGGGGGTATCTTTGTCCACCTTAGGTTCTAATAGGTGCTGTCTATCATAAAAGCGAGCCCACTTATATGAATCCCGTATTATTTTTTTGGGATATCCTCGAGATAAGAATTTAGATTTCATCATGACTGAGTTGTTATCATAGTCTAAGACACTAGTGCAGTTGCGTCTTAGACGTAAAAATTCCCCGAAAGGTACACTATTCTTTTGAATTGCGGGGTGATAACTGTCATAATGTAGTAATGTATTCCTAGCCGTGGGCTTAACATATAAATCCACGGCTAGAGCTCCATCATAATGTTTAATCAAAACATCCAGATATTCCACTTGTGAATTATCAGCATGATAAGTGAATCTGATGTTGTTATCACAGAGGTTTATCCATTGAAGGAACTGTTCCAGATTGTCTTCATTGTCTATCCAAATGAAGAAGACGTCGTCTATGTACCGTGACCAGGAGGTCACGGATTCATAGAACGGCGCTGCCACATTGAATATGAATTGTTCTTCAAACCTTGCCATGTATATATTGGCAATTGTTGGGGCACAAGACGCTCCCATGCTGACACCCTGTTGTTGTTTATACAGGTTAGCATTAAATTCAAAAATATTATCCGTTAGGACAATCTTAAGATTTTCCAGGATAAATATAGTTGGACCAGTGACATTGTATTTCTTCATGAACCAATGGGTGGCCTCCAGGGCTCCCATTATGAGAATGTTACTGTACAATGCTTCTATGTCCATGGTCACAAGCCATTGTGATGTATTACAAAATTTAACATTCTCTCCCAGATTTATGATCTGTCTTGTGTCCTGTACATAACCTGGGGTCTTGGAGATATATGGACATAGAATAGCATCTATATATTTCGCTAGTGGCTCTGTGACTGAGCCAATGGTTGTGACTATGGGTCTAAGGGGTGGATCTGTTGCATTTTTGTGCACCTTAGGGATTCCATAGATGCTAGCAAGTCTCGGATTATTCACATTTAAGTATTCCCATTCTTTCTTACAAATTTCTTCTTCCCTCAAGGCTTTGTCTGTCAATTTCTTTATTTTGTTTTTGGTTTGTACAGTCGAATCTCTTGTTATAGGGGCATAGAATCTTATGTCACTTAGCATTTCCTCCATTTTGGCAATGTAACCCGATGTATCGTATACCACAATCCCTCCCCCTTTGTCACATGCTTTCACTGTGATATTGTTATCTTGTTTGATGTCTGTCATGGCTTTGTATTGTTCAGACGTCAAGTTAAATTGTGTTTTAGGGGTGAAGTAAGTTATATTAGTGAATTTATCACTAATGACTTTTTCAAAGATAGCAACCTGAGGTGGCAATTGATCCACTGATGGTATAAACTTAGACTTCGGTCTTAGACCGGATCAATTCGCTTCATCCATGGGGAAGTCTTGTCCTAGATAGAAGAATTTTAATCTGATTTTTCGGAGAAAACTTTGTAAGTCTCTAAAAAGGTTGAATTTGTTCAACCCTGAGTGCGGAGCAAAAGTGAGACCCTTGGATAAGACTGAAATGGTGTCAGATGTTAAGTTTTTCTTGCTAAGATTGAATATTGGTAGTAATTCTAGTTTCTCCAATACCGGTTGTTTCTGGTTTCTAAATACTGATTGGGCATCATTGGCTGATGTCCCGGGAATTGACTGAAGTCCTGTTGTGGGGCATGTTGGAAGCGAGGTTGGTAATGTGGCCTCCAATTCCCTCTCCTCTGGCGCTGCCCCAAAAAAGCTGGCCTATGTTGGTATCTGGCATTCGGTCTAGTCTGCTGATAGCTGCCTTCATAATAGGTGCCTTCTCTATCTGAGCCTGATGATTCTGAGGTGTTTATTCTTTTTCCATATTGGTTTGGTCTATTCCCCCAATTATCTGTTGGACCTTCAGTGTTAGCAAATAAATTATCGGACAAGTAAGGGTATACCGTTTCTTTTTTTAAAAACTTAATATTTTTTGTAACTTGTCTGTTTTTCTTTTTATTAGATAATCTGAGTATGAGTTGAGGTCTTTTTCTATATCATCTAATTTCTGTTTCACATTTTCTATTAGTCCTGAGTTTTGAATTTTTTCTTCCAAGTCAGCTATTTCTTTGGCCAGTTGCTCTAATATGCCCTTAGATGTTTCAACAATTAACATCATATAGTCTCTGGAGCATCGGTTAGAAATTAAAGCCCAACGCTCCAGAAACTCTCTGATGTGTACAAATAGGCCCGGAATATTACAGACTCTCCGATCCTGTGGGATTACTCCGGATTTTAAATATTGGAGCATGAAATGCCCATGCTGTTCAATGCGCTTAAGTTTCTTTCTTAATCCCAGTAATGTGTTCACATCATCATTTTTATCTTGTCCCATAGCTGCAGATGACCCTTTCGAGGTCTTTCAAGTTTTTGAAAAGTATGATTGGGATATCGTGCATGGAGACTTGATCCCTGTAGGTCCCGGACTGTGGCCTCGGGTCAGGATTTAAACTCCTTGTTTGTACGGTCGTAATGATTTCGCTCGTCTTCGCGGCTGCCGTTAATGCTGTAGCCACAGCTACAGCATTAACAACAGCCGCGAGGACGAGCGAAATCATTACGACCATACTTATCAAAAACGTCGACATACGCATGGATATTCACTCCAGTTGTTAAGAACGATGTACCAAACTGAGAAATCTCTTCCAAAGAGACCACGAGAAGTTCCCTTCCCAACCAGACCAAGACACCGATACAATCTTTTGACTCTTTAATCATTTCAGAATGCTCACTCTGTCCTGATGATGATCTTAACTAACTAAAGATCGAAACGTCGTTGACTGCCTGTTGAAAATCACCCCATTTGTACATATTGTTTTGGATTTCTTTGTCTATCCGTGTGATATTTCGTATACTGCCACTTTCACTCAGTCACGTTACGCACCCTTGTCACTTATGTGAGCACCTGAACGTATCTGTACTAATCTGCATATTACTATGATTAAATGTATACATGTTGCCCTATGAAGCCTGCTCCCCAAGTGATTTATTCATTAGACAAAATAATATTTAACCTTGTGTTACTGGACCTAGTCAGGCCTCCCCTGAACCATTATCCTTCTCATAAAAAAGCAGTTAGATTGAGCTGCTTAGGGTCCGGAATCCTGATCTGCCCTGGATCCTGGTGAGATTGTCCATTTTGAGAATTGCTGACTACCAGGGATGTCTGGCCCAGGAGGAGCTATTCGGATGATATGATTGCTGCATATTTCATAACACAAATGGAAGTAGTGGGAGAGGCAGATAAGCATAAGCAGCAATCCTGGACCAGTTCATCAATAGTGCTATCCATGGACTCTGGGTACCTTGAGGTGAAGTTTTGGCATTTTGCATTGTCGGGGAGGTGGAGATAGCTATCCCCTAGTGGGAGGTGGTGGTTCCTACTACTACCCTCTTCCCAGTAGCATCTAGCTTTTTTCTTTCCTTGTCGGGAGGGAGAGCATCCCCCAAGCCTTAGCATAAGCTCCATATGTACCACAAGGGAACTAACGCCTGATGTAGGCTGGGTGGAGGGAGGATTTATATATATTTTTTCCTCCTTCTGGGCGTTATCACCCTGGTCTTCACAGGTTCCTTGAAGGTGTCTGTGGCGGACTTCAACATACACTTCAGCACAGGGGGGAACTGTCCTGTCCTCTCTGATCTGGACTAAGTCTCCACTAAGAAATCATCTTCCTTGTGCAGGACATGCATATTCAAATGTGTGGAAGACGGCCACCCTTTGTATCACCTCATGTTACGCTGGGCTGTCAGGGGGGTGGGTGATGCCCTTACTGGATGGTGATCCAGGTCATGATCTCCCAGAGATCGATATAGTTGTCCCAGAGGTTATCAGATTGAACTGAGCATCATAGGGGCCTGTGGGGTGAAAGGGGTTGCCTTTCCTGTGGTACGTTGTTTGAGTTTTTCCATTCCCATAGGACTGTCTTGACACCTAAGTTAAAAGTAGGTCTACCAGTGATAGGTCACTATCAACTCGTACATTTGATATGTTTAGGTGCCAGGGGTCTAGAATGATGCATGGATTTAGGGTAATGTTTGATTAAAATGTATCATTGATGACTAATTCTATCTCGGACTAGAGTTTCTTAACATTGGTACAATAAATAAGCATATGTTCCAGGTGTATTATCACAGTTACATCATGACAGGGAGACAATTAAGCCTTGTTTGTGCAATTTCGTGCGAGCCCAGTAACTTTTTTGAACAGTCCAGTATTGGCATTGAGACCATATAGAGCACCATAAATGTTCAGAGAATGGATTAATATTCAGCACAAGGAAGGAATTTCCCGGTTTCTCATTGAGGCCTTTGGTTAGTTTGTTTTACCCTGCAGTTTATGGCTATTCCTAGTCATGTGACTGTTTTTAACTATGTTACTCAAGTATGTAATACAGTCAGCATCACGTGAGGAGCCAACTTTCCTTAAAGCATTTTTAAGTCTTATAAGTTATAAAAGTCGACATTACGGAATTCATGCTTTAATTGCAGCATTGTATAAGACATTTGGGTAGTATACAGTTCCTATGAATTAAGTAGGACTGTGTATTTGAACAACATTAACTTAAAAATATGGGAATTTAGGGGCATATTATCAAGACAGGCGATAAAATTATCGCCGCTTTAGCAGCAGAAAACTGTCACTAAAACGGCGATAATGGGCTTGATAATATGCTCTATGGAATTCCAATTGAAGCCCATGTTAGATGTGAAGGACTTCTAACATGGGCTTCGATTGGAATTCCATAGAGCATATTATCAAGCCCATTATCGCTGTTTTAGCGGCAGTTTTCTGTCACTAAAGCGGCGATAATTTTATCGCCTGTCTTGATAATATGCCCCTTAGTTCATTCATAAAATCAGGAAATGTTGGCCTAATTCCTAATGCAGAAATGTTCACAGGCGCAGGTCTCTTCACAGTTTATGTAAAGAAGAATGAGGCTTCAGTACCTTAACCACTAGTTCTGCAGCAGAGCATTCTGGAAGGTAATATCTATTTAGAAGCAAGAAAAAAAACTGTAACAAATCCATCCTGAATGATTAGGAAAAGCATTGAAATGGAAATCCAAACATAGGACCATGGAGGAATCAGATAAGTCGGTTTAAGCCAAAGAAGAAATTGACATGCACCATGTGGTGAAGTATGCAAGGAATCCGCAGAAAAAGCATCAGTGTCAGCAAAGTAACCAGGGCCAGTCTGTGCAAAAACAGGAACCTCACGGGGTAAGGGAGAACTGGTAGACACCTCCAAAGGTGGTTGGGAATAAATAACTTTGTTGTTAGGAGTAGCAATAGAAAACTGTAAACTCACATCTGATGTGCATCATGTATCAGCAGCAGTAACAGGAAATAGTAAAATTTCAGTATCTGAAGTTCCCAGACTGGGCCCAAATCTAGACTCGAAGTTCAGATAATGCACAAGGAAAATTGATTCTTGGATGTCACACAATTACTTACAGCTTACTGGCGACAATTCAGAAATAGTGTTGTTAGGCAAGCTCTATGAAAACTAGACAAACGATTGTTGGCCACCTGAGTTAGGCACCCCTCCCCCCAACCCAAAAAAGTGGTCAGTGATCTGGGCACTCTAATTGACTATAGCCTCTCAATGAGTGAGCAAGTGAAATCTACATGTGGCACCTGCTTTGGCATAATGAGCGGCTTAATGAGCATGTTAAGAAGAGTATTTCAGTGGCTGCTTCCCCATGCAAGAAAAGACTCTCGCGCAGGTACTTGTGGTCAGCCGTTTAGATTATGACAATGCCCTCATGGCAGTGGCCAATGACTCTCTCCTGTCCAGACTACAGGTAGTTCAGAACACTGCGGCCCGGCTTGTCTCCAAACTCCCACCTTGCACACTTTCTTCCCCCTCGCCTAAATCACTGCACTGACTTCCCATTAGAAAACAAATGATTTCCAAGCTTTGATGCCTGGTGCACAGAGCCCTTGCAGGTAAAGGGTCAACGTATCTCCAAAACAAACTGTCAACCTATCGACTCATCAGAAATGTGAGCTCTAAGGTTCAATTCTTACTCTGCCCACGTCCAATTCTCACAATTAGACAGGTTGGTTGGTCTTTTTCTTACCTGGGTCCTTTTCATTGGAACTGGCTTCTGACTCACATTTGCATCTGCCCTGACTTTGTCCGCTTCAAGAAGCTACTTACAACCTGTCTTTTCTGATCATATTTATTCTTTTCCGTTCTCACCTTGGGACTGTGCTGCAGCGGCGAGACACACCTGTGGTGATGATTTGTTGTGCTACATGAAATTTGGATAACATAACATAGTGTTATGGTATATATGGCAGCAAAGACTGTGCCCCAAGTTGCACAATTCTTTACTGGGGGCACCATACTAAGTGGTAGGCACATTTTGAGGATTCAATGTTTGTCTTGGGGTCCCTCATGGGAAAATACTGCTTCAAGATGGTATGCTTTTGTGCAATCCAGAATGGTATTTCCTCCTTTATGGTGGGAACATCACTCATAATTGCTTTAATAGCGACTGGACTGATTGTATGCACAGCTAAATGTGACTGCACAGCATTGAAAAGACCTCACGGGGATATCTGTTATTGTACGCATTATAAACTGTGTAACCGTCTTTTTTGTCTCATTAGACCTGTGTAAAGAGCACGGAGGTCTGCAACACTTAATGGTGTTAAGCTTGTGTATGATGTATAGCTGTCTAGGACTGCCCAGGTCGCCCCCACATTGCTGAGGGGACCCAGTCTTACAGTGTGTAGTGTATGCAGGAGTGTGCCTTGAGGCTAATTCTGATGTTCTTAATGGGTTAATGTTATTTCTAAATCTTCATAAGCTCTGTATCGATCTGGTTATGCAGCTGGAGTGTATGTGTGAAATGTCTGTGAAGTTGCATAGACTGTAGGAAAGTGAACCCAAGAGTAGAATACCTGTTTTGTATGCTTTGTGGGCCTCAACTACAAAGGTAACAACCCCCTTCTAACAGGGAGCCCTTGTTGTAGTAATCATGCTGTAACTTCTTTTCTGAAGTTAATATGAATTATAACTGCTAGCACCATATTTAATGAATGGAAGTCAAAGAAAGGAAAATATTTCAGTGGGGTGACCATTTAAAGGTTCAAGCTTGAAAAGCCATCATACAACAATAGGGCTTTCCTATTAAGCAGAGGAGGATTAATCCCGAACACCACCAATGTCTCTGTATAAGGTGAAAAGGAGACCATGGGCACATGCAAGAACTACTCAGGAGTTCCATTAAATAAGTACCTGACTTAGAACGTTGGTGGTGCCATGTTATACGACTCCTACAAAACAAGTAGCACTGTATCTGGACAACATAAACTACAAAATATGGGAACTTAGTTCACCCATATCATCTGGAAATATTGACTTAATTCCTAGCTAGCTCACAGTGCCTCATCTGAACCCCTACCCTTACCAGGGTAACAGATGGTATCAGCAACCTCAACCATGACCACTCTTTATTTCCCAAGGAATTTGTGGAAACAGATCTACCTTTTCTTAGTTTACTTTCGCATGCCCAATGTAAACACAAGAAAAATACGAATTGGCTTGTCAAACATTTATTAAAAAAATTGTATTATTGAATAGAAAGAGTGTGCTGCAATTATTAGGCAGACAAAACAAAGCACTGTAACCAGCATTACAAGAATGGTTAAAAAGATAAACAGTTCAACCATCATAACATTACTATATGATTATACTCTTACCTAACACTACTTATACTATCAGGAGCATAGTAGGAGTACCCTCTGATAGATTCATTGGGCTAGCCAAACCCTCCCCTCCCCATACCCGAGTATGATATGTCGGAAAGCCAGCCTGTCTAGAACAGGATATCGTTCTTTGCAGGATAGAGGCCAGTCAGCAGGACTGCATCTGAGTCACAGTGCGTCGCGTTCCAGGACAATCTCAGCAGAAGTGCTCTGCTGCCAACTGTCGCATAGAGGCAGTTTATATAATGAAAGCACTATTCCAATCGCTCTGTGTCAAAGTTGCAGAACTGATCTGATGGTTGTCTGGCTGTAGACGGCTCTAAGGCTTCAGAAAAACCAAATAAAAGGGGCATTGAGCTCCATAGGTCTAACCTTTGAAAGAGTGTTTGAATAGCATAATAATAATGCTTACTAAGAAATTACCTGTATGCAGAATAGTGTCTCAGTATATTATCGTGTAAGTGTAAAGCTTGTAAAAAGTCATCATGAGAAAAAGATGCCAAGCTAAAATGTGTAACTAAATTAGAGACTCAAAGCGGGCCCCGTTGTACATCACAACAGCTGTACCATCGTCCTGGTAAATGACTTTAATAATTGTTTTTCTGCCCATTCATTCCAGAAAATAGGTTTCCCGTCTGATGGCTTTTATCGTGTCAGATAAAATATATAGTGCAAAAGGCACATTCAGGTCTGATGTACTGAGTATACTGAGGAAGGAAAGTGGTTTTATTATGTCTGATTTATAACCATTCATGGGGTGTGTGTGTGTATACACGTGTGTACAGACCTACCACCTATCTTCTCAAAGTTAATAAAAAAATTAAAAACCGTTATGGTAATTATAAAAGTCTGGCAAACTCAGAACTCAACTGAATTTGTTTAGCTACAGTCTTTTGAGAGCAGCATTTCTGTCTGACTTATTTTTAAAGAGATAGTCTGAGATCAGTTTATCAAATTCCATATAAAATTGTGTGGTGAGGAAGAGGGGAAACATACATGTAATAAAGGTAATCCTTGGGAGGATATCATCATTTTCATACATATTACTCTGCCCCACCACGTGATACATTTAGGCAACCATCTGTACAAGAGTTTTGATTATCCAAGTTAGGGTATTTTCAATGTAGAGATTTGTACCTGTGAAGTTTCGCTTGAATTCTATACCTAGGTATTTCAGTAGCTTAGATTGCCAGTTAATTCCAGCTGATCCTATAATTATTTGAAGATGTAGATTATTTCGTAGGCACATTTCTGTTTTGTCATTATTAGGAGAATTGCCTGAAACTGTTGTATATTTGTTAATAATACCCAGCATTGACATAATAGCATGAAGAGCTTTGTATGTAAATATTAAAATGTTGTCAACGTACGCTGCAAACTTCTGAGGGCCTGAGTCAAATGGTATACCTTTGATCTGAATTGAGAAGTGTATGTGGTGTAGCAATGGCAAGTAGAAAAGTTAGTGGGCCCAAGGCACAATCTTGCTTTGTTTGTTGTGCTAAGTTGACATTTTGTTTAAATGGCCCCATTAACTTTAATGTGCGCTGATGGGTGAGAGTATAAAGCCATTACTATATCCTTATTCATTTGGTCAAGTGCAAACTTCCCAATTACTGCAAACAGAAAGGTCCAAGAGACTTTATCAAAGGCCTCTGTGTCCAGGGCAATCTTCATTTTTCCTTCAAATCTTTTTACCGGTTCAGAACAGCTTAAATCCAGATCAACTGATATTAATAGATATTACGATAGGTTCTATTATGGCATTATAAACATTGAAAGTTATGGGTCTATTGGCAAAGAGGTAATTTATTCTTGGCATTGAGTTATGGGTACAAGAATAAAATGAGAATTCGCCACGGGTGGGGTTATGCAGTCTCCAGGGCTCTGTAAGATTATGGGTCTTAAGTAAATGTGTCAATCTATATGGCTTGTTAGGTGCAGTAATGAAGGGCAGAGCATATGTCAGTAATTATATCAATAGAGAGATTGAAATACCAACCTTGGACAAGGCATACCTCCTTGGAAAGACCAGTGCGTGTTGTATTTAAATCGGACCAGAAACTCAAATCACCAGTTGAGGCAGATATATGTATGCAATATGAAGGTCTACTCTATTTATGTTTAGGGGGGTTAAGAGTCATCCACCATTCTTGCCATGGGCAGTATCTGTACAGGAGAGCCCTGCCTTTTTTTTTGCATTCAGAGTCACAACGCCATTCTTTTTCTTAATAGCTTGGGAACATGAACTATTATCGATCCATGTATTGTTCATGCGTTGCAGCTCATTCAGACCAATTTTTATTTCCTGAAGAATAATATTTCATTTAAGCTTGTGACAGTAACCTAGTATTTTTTTTCTTTTAACTGGGTGATTGAGGCCCTTAAAACTAAGGAATACATTCTTTATAGATCTAAAGGGCATAGTCATCTAAGTGTATGCACATGGACTGGCATTCAAGATGTACGGTTTCCTCTCCAAGTGCTGAAACACTAAAGAAGGAGAAAAAAACAACATGATTAGATTAAAGCCTTTGGTTACTCCAACGGAGTGTCCCCGCGCTGAGACATCTCAGTCCTAACAACAGCGCCCTATCCCCCCAGAAAACCCCCCGATCCCAGCATAGAACGGTGTATCCGCAACAACTGCGCTTAACACCAGTCCCCTGGTGATGACTGATAGATCCAAGTCTAACGTTTTCTGCGAAGCATCGCTTTAGACGGATGCATCCTCAATTCCAAAGGAAGCTTGTTCCAAGCTTTGGCTGCTAAAAAGCTAAAAGATCTGCCTCCCAAACGTGCTTTTAGAACTTTAGGCACTACCAACTTAGCAGTTCCTATGGACCTGAGATTCCGGGTAGGTCTGTAGGGGGTAAGTGGAATATGAAAGGAGGGAAGGTGTAAACAAAGAACAAAAGATTTTCCAAAAACTTCCCACCCACTTTTTACCCCCCCCCCCCCCCCCAGCATGCTTAGGGAATCAGAGAGCAGTGTAGACTACGGTTAGTCATCCAGATGAAGCTCAACAGACATGTGGGGCATAGTCTCTTATTAATGGAGCAATACAGAATCAACTTTATCAACGATTGCTAACCCTATCAGTTGCTAAGTAAAGGGTACCATATCAACATAGCAACCCTCTATCCCCTAGTTATGGAGCATTGGAAGTCTGATCGGTGAGGTTTATGGTAACAGAAATATGCTATCATAACAATGGTGTAGTGGAAGAAAGTAACAGAGGCAAAGAACCTATAGCACAAGTTACTACTTGTGTAACGATATATCTGTAAGAGACATTAGTTAGTGAGAGATTCCTTACCTTAGAATATCCCCAGGCGTCAGACTGGATCTGGAAATTTTTGCGTAGCAATACCCCTGCGCGTCAGTAGGCGTCGTCTGCGGCTCCGCGTCCGGCGTCGTTAGCGCCGGAATGACGTCGTCGGAGTACTTAGAAGCCGCCCATGCGCGCTGACGTCAGTTCTGATACACAGCTTTTCCGCGCCAGATACGCAAAGCCATGATAGAACCAACACTGGTGCCAAGAAACTAGGGCCCTGAAAGGGGATGACCTTAACCCTAGATATCGGTTCGCAGAACGGGGAGGATGGGTGGGTCGGTAAGGAATCTATCACTAACTAATGTCTCTTACAGATATATCGTTACACAAGTAGTAACTTGTGCATCTGAAAGAGACACGTTAGTGATAGATTCCTTACCTTAGAATAGATACCCCAGCAATCCCAACCCCGGTGGTGGGTCTGCGAACCAATAATCACACCAGAAAGTCCTGGAGGACGGAACGGCCAAAGAGGCCATCCCTCCGGACTTGGCTGTCCAGGCAGTAGTGTTGAGCGAACGTGTGCAGCGAGGCCCACGTAGCTGCCTGGCAAATGTCCTGTAAGGGCACACCTCGGCCCAGGGCAGTTGTAGTTGCCGTGGCACGAGTGGAGTGAGCCCTCAATCCAACAGAGGGCTCCTTCTTAGCCATGGAGTAACATGCCTGGATACACAAGATGATCCACGGGAGATGGTCCTCTTGTGTACCGCCTTCCCCTTCTTAGCACCCACGTAGCCAACAAAGAGTTGGTCATCCACCCGGAACTGGCGTGTGCGATCCAAATAGAATGAGAGCGCACGTTTTGGGTCCACACGGTGGAGCCGCTCTTCCTCTTTAGAGGGATGCGGAGGCGGAAAGAAGGTCGGCAAGGTGATGGACTGCCCAATGTGGAAGGCTGAGACAACCTTGGGCAGGAAGGATGGCTTCGTACGTAACACAACCTTGTCCGGATGGACAGAAAGGAAAGGTGGAGTACAAGAAAGGGCCTGGAGCTCACTCACTCTCCTGGCAGAGGTGATGGCAACCAGGAAAGCAGTCTTTAGAGTCAGAAGACGAAGAGGACAGTTGTGAGGTGGCTCAAAGGGAGCGCACATCAGGAAGGTAAGAACAAGGTTCAAGTCCCACTGGGGCATCACGAAGGGAACAGGAGGGAACATGTGTGTGATGCCCTTAAGAAATCGATTTACAATAGGGGACTTGAACAAAGAAGGCTGATCAGGTAGCCTTAAGAAGGCAGAAAGGGCAGAAAGGTAGCCCTTGACAGTGCCCAGAGCAGAGCCCTGCTGGGCAAGAGAAAGAAGGAAGAGGAGAACCTCAGAAAGGGGGGCAGAGAGTGGATCCACAGCCTTTGCTGTGCACCATGGCACAAATCTGTTCCACCTGCAGGCGTTTACCGACTTTGTGGAGGGACGCCTGGCTGCCAGAATGACATTACAGACTTCGGGAGGCAAGTCAAATGGCCTCAACTGTCGCCGCTCAATCTCCAAGCTTGTAGGTGGAGACTGGACAGGTTCGGGTGGAGGACCGTCCCCTGCTGCTGCGACAGAAGGTCCTCCCGAAGGGGCAGACGAATCGGGGGATCTACCGACATGCTGAGTAGCTTGGGATACCAGTATCTTCGTGCCCAGTCCGGAGCCACAAGGATGACTTGGGCCCGGTCGCGCTTGATCTTCTTCAGCACTCTGGGCAGAAGTGGTATAGGCGGAAAGGCGTACAATAGACCACAACTCCACTCGCGACGAAAAGCGTCTCCGAGCGAGTGCCGCCTTGGAAATTCCAACGCGCAGAACTGATGACATTGCGCGTTCTCTTCGGTGGCGAATAGATCTAACCAAGGCTCTCCCCATTGCTGAAAGAGGCCTTGCGCCACGTCCGAGTTCAGACGTCATTCGTGATCCATCATGCACCGACGGCTGAGATCGTCCGCCCTGGCATTCAGAGAACCTGCCAGGTGTTGAACTACCAGGGTCACACCCTGACTTTCCAGCCACTGCCAGAGGCGCAGAGCCTCCTGGCATAGGGTCCACGACCCCACCCCGCCCTGTTTGTTGCAGTACCACATGGCGGTGGTGTTGTCCGTGAACACCTGCACCACACTCCCCCGGACAGAGGGGAGGAATGCCTTCAGCGCTAGACGAATCGCCCGTAACTCC
Organism: Lissotriton helveticus; assembly: GCF_964261635.1. Taxonomy (NCBI): domain Eukaryota; kingdom Metazoa; phylum Chordata; class Amphibia; order Caudata; family Salamandridae; genus Lissotriton; species Lissotriton helveticus. The sequence continues at coordinate 347,997,693 of NC_136071.1, read as the reverse complement.
AACAGGTTGATGTGGAGCCGGGCCTCCGCTGGAGACCAGAGTCCTCTGATCTCCGCCTCTCCCATGTGGCCACCCCAGCCCTGGAGGGACGCGTCCGTCACAACTACGTGCTCCGGGTGGGGTAGGGAGAGGGACCTGCCACTGACCCAATCGCGGTCCGTGAGCCACCACTGCAACTGTCTGGCAGTGCCCTCCGAGATCAAGACGTGATCGGACAAGTTGCCCTGATGCTGGGCCCACTGGGCGTGACGCGCCAGTAGGATGCAGGAGGCCATCAGTCCCAGAAGCCGCCGCGTCAACCTGACCGAGACTCGGGATAAAGGCTAAAAGATGGGAATCAGAGCCTGAATATCCCGAACCCACTGTTCGGGAGGGTAAACCCGAAACTGCGCTGAGTCTAGAACCGCTCCGATGAAGAGGAGCTTCTGAGAGGGACACAGGTGCGACTTCGGCACATTGATGGAGAACCCCAGCAAATGCAGGAGGTCGGCCGTAGTCTGGAGGTGGCTGACGACTGATTGGGGCGAGCACGCCTTCAACAACCAGTCGTCGAGGTAGGGGAAGACTGACACCCCTAACCTGCGCAGATGAGCTGCGACCACCGCCATCACCTTCGTGAACACCCGTGGGGCGCTGGTAAGGCCAAAGGGGAGCACGGTAAACTGAAAGTGCTCGTGGCCTACCGTGAACCGCAGGTAACGCCAGTGGGCCGGCAGGACGGGGATGTGAAAATAAGCGTCCTGCAAGTCCAACGCTACCATCCAGTCTCCGGGGTCCAGGGCAGCTAAGACCTGAGCCAAAGTCAGCATCTTGAACTTCTCTTGACGGAGGAAGCCGTTGACGTTCTGTAGGTCCAAGATCGGGCGCAGGCCCCCCTTGCCCTTCTTGGGCACCAGAAAGTAGTGGGAGTAACATCCACACCCTACTTCTGGCCCAGGAACGCGCTCGATGGCCCCCTTGGCCAAGAGGGCCGTGACTTCCTCTTGCAGAAGTTGCAAGTGATCCCTCGACACGCGGTGGAATTGCGGTGGCATGGCTGGAGGGGTCGCCTCGAAGGGGAGGGAGTAGCCCCTTCGGACGATTTGCAGCACCCACCTGTCCGATGTGACAGTGCGCCAGTGGAAGTGGTGATGGCGAACCCTGCCTCCCACAGGCGTCACATGGGCCTGAAAGCTCGGACTAGGAAGGTTTGGAGGCAGGTGCTGCGGAGGGAGGTGTGGACTGGCCTCGCCGCTGACCCCGACCGCCGCCGCCACGGCGGTGTCCACGGCCGCCACCGCGCTGCTGGGTATTCTGCGGTGCGTGGCTGGCAGCACGTGTGGGGACGCCCCTTCCGTGGCCACGAAAGGAGCGAAAGGCACCCGATTGCTGGCGCGTGGCCGAGAGGCCTAAGGACTTGGCCGTAGCTCTGGAGTCCTTAAAGCGCTCCAGCGCATGGTCTGCCTTGTCGCCAAAAAAGGCGACGGCCATCGAACGGCATATCCAGGAGGGTGGCCGGGACATCGGCCGAGAAATTGGCGGACCTCAACCAGGCGTGGCGGCGAAACGCCACCGTCGTTCCCATCGCCCTGCCCAGTGAGTCCGTGGTATCCAGTCCACACCGGATAGATTACCGTGCCGCATCTCGACCCTCCACAAGGGCTTGGGCGAGTTTAGCCCGGACCTCCTTCGGGCATTGTGGCAGCACGTCCGCGACCGTGTCCCACAGGGTGTGGGTGTAGCGGCCCAAGAGACACGCGGTACTGACCGACCGCAGTCCCAAACTCAGGGACGAGAACACTTTCTTCCCGAACTGTTCGTATCTCTTGGATTCCCAATCGGGCGGGGCTGTCGGGACTGCGGTCTGGGAAGTGGAGGCCTGGATAACCAGGCTCTCGGGGGTGGGATGAGTGGACAAAAAGCAAGGGTCGCCCGGAGCCGGGCGGTAGCGTCTGGCCACGTTCCTATCCACAGGCCGACTCATGGCGGGCTTGGACCAAGCACCCACAAGAACGTCACATAAGGCTTCATTAAACGGCAGCAGAGGCTCACTGGAGCTTGCCTGCGGTTTAAGAACCTCAGTGAGGAGGTTAGTCCTCACGGCCGCAACGGGGAGCTCAAGGCCCAAGGCCTTGGCTGCCCTCGTTAACACTACACTATAAGCAGCCCCCTCCTCCGTAGCCACGGTGGGAGGGGAGACAAATCCAGTGTCTGGCGAGTTGTCAATACCACTTGCCTCCCCAAGCTCATATGTCCAGTCCTCTTGAGACTGGCACTCCTGTGCCAGAGGGTCCACAGACCCCTCCCAATCACCTCCGTCACCAGTCTCCTGTAACTCAGGGTCAACAGACTGGGCCTCCTCATGGAAATAAAAATCTCCAAAGTCCGGCGCCAGAGTTGGACCGAAGGGAAGATTGGGGACGGCGCCCGCAACGGGCGCCGGGGGCGACACCCTCGGGGCCGGCGCCGGTGAGGTCGTGAGGTCGACCGGCGACGACCCGGATCCGGAAGCGGGTCCGGTGAGGTCCTGCGGCGCCGGGAACGAAGTCGCCAGCGGCACCGGGGCCGAAGCACCCGGCGGCGTCGGGGCCGAAGCACCCGACCCGCTAGGGCATCCAGCCGGGACCGCTGGGCCCGAAGGCGCCGCGGGGCCCGGCCGAGGAGGGAGGGACTTCATGGCCATGTGGTACCGCTCGACCTCCTCCGGCGTCGCGCCGTGCCCAGGGACCCGAAGGTGTGGGGCAGGCGGCGACGCTTGCGACTCTCTTGGAGCCGCGTGGGCGGTGTCGCCCGAACCCCCGGCCGCATCGTGCGAGCGTCGGGGTGGGTCGGAGGAGCGATGATGCCGCTCTGACCTCTCACGCCTCTTACCGGAGGACTTGGATCCCGACGACCGATGTCCACTCCCGGAGCTGCGGGGACTCCGACCCCGCAACCGGTCCCTCAACCTCCCGTGGGACCGGGACCTGGAGCGGTGCGGGGCCGACTGCCGGAGCTCGAGCCGCTTGCGGGACCGCTCCCGCCTAGCCTTCGACGTCAGGGCCCGGAAGTCGGAGCAGGTGCGGTCGTCGTGGTCGAGGCCTAAGCACTTCAGGCACCGGCGATGGGGGTCCGTGACCGACATCAGTCGGTCGCACTTCGAACAGGGCTTGAACCCGGGCATCCCTACCGGCACCGTTGGAGTTGAAGACTTGAGTAGAAAAATGATCAAAAAGATCAAAAGTTAAAGTCAAAAAATGACTAGCGGTAGAGCTTCTCCGGATCTGCGCTAGCTGGCGCGGAAAAAAGAACTGACGTCAGCGCGCATGGGCGGCGTCTAAGTACTCCGACGACGTCATTCCGGCGCTAACGACGCCGACGACGGAGCCGCAGACGACGCCTACCGACGCGCAGGGGTATTGCTACGCAAAAATTTCCGGATCCAGTCTGATGCCTGGGGATATTCTAAGGTAAGGAATCTATCACTAACGTGTCTATTTCAGATCTAAAAATATGAAAACTAGCAGAGAGCAGTCATACCTCCAGAATAGTAAACAGTCTCATGGATGTAAGGATTACAAACTTCACTTGAAAGAACACATGTAGGAGTGGCAGCTCATTATTGAAGAAACAAGACTACTCAAAAAAATAGTAGGTGTGATGAGATTATAGGCTCACAGTGAAATGTTGTAATATCAGGAGTATTGGTGACAGCAGTGACATAACAAATGTGGAGTAGAACAGTATATGCCTATTCATAATGTCCTCCTCTAGGTGTGTCCTATCAGGTTATAGGCAATAGCTGTATAACTGGAAGCATAATTATTAAACCTAGGCGATGCTAGGAGTCCATGCAAGAGTGTTGAAGTGTCTTAACATAGTTCTCAGGTTCATTAAAGAAAATACTTGTCCCATTACGAGGAATCCTCATTTAGGATGGGCCAGCAAAAGAGAACATTATGTTACTTGATTTCAAAGTCGATCTCAAGGACAGAAATCATTTTTGTCTCGCAATGGTGGTTTTGGCATAGTCGTGGGATATTCCTATTTTAGCCTAATTCCACTCAATGATTTTGATTGTCCACATGCGGTTAAGAAAGGCCTCAGTGTTGTAATTTAAGGGGAGGAAAAATAATTGTCTCGGCGTGCGATGGTTAAATGACTGATGAAAAGGGATCCTATGTGCTCGCTCAATCTCAAGGTCTTTGTCAAAGGTGATACCAAGAACATGTGGGATCCAAGTTTGCAATAATGAAAAATGTACCGGTTGTCATTTGCTTCTGAGTTGTCCGGTAGGCCAAAGATTCTGAGATTCCCTTGCCTATTTCTATCTTCCAACCCCATGAGTTATTTCCATGGTTTCTACTTTCTGGCATAGTTGAGAGGTTTTCTTTCGTGGAGAAATTCCAGGATGAAGTGCTTGGAAGGAAAAGAAGTATTGCAGAGGAATTCCAAGGTATATGCCACTGCAGAAGTCGGGACAATCCCAAGTGGAATAATCATCCTTCCTTCATTCGATTGAAGTATGTGTGTAAACCCTTGTATCGCACAGGTTTATAGTAGCCAAGGGCACCTAGGGTGCATACATTAGAATGAAGGTGTCATTTCATACAATGGATATATGGTAGAAAATTACTGTTGTAGTTGCGACTCAGTAATATAGAGTCCATGTATTGAACCGTATATGAGAGTCCAGCTATAATGTGTTCGGGGGTCACAATATTATATTAGCTGCCATTTTGTTTGCCACTCCATTATTATTTCAGGCATTAAGCAAGAGCAAAATGTGTGGGGATATATTGATGTTAATCTCAGATCTTAAGGGGGGTAGGATTGGGCCTCTCCAGATAAACATGAGGTAGAATAAGCAAAATTAGCAATCGTGCACACGTTATTAGAAAATCTTTTTGTCACAGATGTACATTGCCATAGGGTCATAGAAGCCTCAGGTCCTATTATCTGTTCCTAAAAGCAGGATTTCGAGCCATGTAGTAGGTTCCACCGTGTGAGGGCAAGTGGAATTGATGGAAAGATGGCAGAGCTGGAGAATCCAGGCAATGTCGTGCCTCATTGGTGGCTTCCGTTCGGACTGTTCTCCACTCAGAGATCAGCAAAGAGCTTGCATCCTGGCACAGATCATGTTCTGTTTCATAGATTCTCCTCTTTTTTGTATAAGGATTCAGCGATTCTCCTAAAACAGAGCAAAAGTCTCTCCCTGAGCTCCAGTCTTAGGAAGCCATTTCTGCTGTGCACTAGCCATGCCTTCATTCTTGAATTATCTACCGACATTAAGTTGGGCTTCCCAGACTGAAGTCAGGAGATAGTTGAGAAGACCAAGCGTGTTGATAAGAAGCCTGCTATCAATAAAGCATAGGCAGCAGAAATAAGCAAGTTCCCAAATCCTTAAGTGAGCATAAGTGTGAAGTATCTGGCCTGAAGGATATCCCAGGTACATCAGAAAAAACGTTTTTTTCTTTGCAAAGGAAAGGAGGAAGACATCTCTCCTTTGAGTAAATGGCAGTGGAAGCCTTAGGCTGACATCCACCCTTGGCTGATAATGAAAAGCTGAGAAAGCTTGATGGGTTGTGAAAGTGACACTGCTATATTAAAGTGACAGTAGATTCTCAACCTCTCTGGGGGTTACAGAATATTCTAAAAAGTGCTGGGGAAAGAGTTGGAGAATTGTTAACACCTTTGTGTGATGAAATGGGATAAATAGCATCCGAGCACAGGCAATAAAGCAGTTTCAAGCAGAAAATCTTAAGCATGCAGTAAGTGTACACAACCTCAAAAGCCAACTGGTATCAAAGCTCTGTTTATTTGCAATACATACAAGTATTTATCCCATGTCAAAATATTACAAAATAAGTACACAACTTTTCTACATTAAATTAAGGTGTTAACTGACTGTACAACAAAAAAAATGGGTAGAGGGATTTTTTACAGCTTTAGTTATTTAAATCATCATAAACAAGACCAAGTAGTTGGCTGTCCTCATGTCAGAGGATCTCCTTCTCTTCACCTATTCTCAAGTACAAAAAATGTTTCCCTACATTCTGAAAAATTGAAAAAAATAAATACCTTTTGAGATTCACAATCTACAGTCATCATCTTTTAAACTGTTTTGTTTGTATTTGATTTATTTGCTTAGCGAAAGGCAATTTATATGTAATGTACATATTTTTGACATCGCAGATTCAGTATTGAGTCATCAACTCACAATAAGGCAAATGGGGTTTCATTATTGCCCTTACCAATGAAACTTTGTTAACTGGCCTTCTTGACATGCCTTAGGAATTACAATTATGTTTGGTTATTCATTTGCTTATACATGTCATCTGTTTCTCAAGCTTTACAAAGAAAAACGTCTTCTCAAGGCAAGTTCCTGTGCATCATGCTGAATGTGACATATAAGAGAGCAACTGAATACTGGGGAAGTGGGGTACAGCACTCGGCTTGAGGTTGGGACATGCTAAATGATCCTGGTTCAAACATGGCAGATGCTTGTTGCCAGGACATACTATGTGAATGTGTTTGAGACACATCAGAAGCCAGTGGACTCAACGTTGGGACATTTCAAAGATTGAAGGCTGAGGCATGCTGCATATATTGTTTGGTATCCAAGCCTTCTGAGAAAGGAGAGGACCAAGGCACATATGTCAATCTCATTCAGATGCTGACAGTCAGGAATGGAGAGGAGTTGTTGAGGCCTTGAAATGCCTTGTGGCGTATGAAACAACACTGTGGGCAACAGCATAACTATTTCTGCATGCAAGGTACCCACATGGTGCATGACCCCGGCAAAATGGTGCTAGAAACAGTTGCAACAGTAAGAATGGAAAACACATAATAAATAATACAAGCCAACACCAAGTTCAAAATACCAAATTGTGTTGTTCGTAACAGCAGCCTGAGCTGGTCATGGTGCCTAATATATATAATCTTCTCAAACTTTGAGGGGAAGTACAGAGAGAAACTAGTGCATTGATATCAACCAGCCATATTACAATATCAGTTCTGAAAGGGAGGGATCCCGTTTGCATCTCGACCAGTGTAAAGGAAAAGAAGATTCATTTGAGTGTCTACACTCTACTGGACAAAAATGGAAACCAACAATCAAGCCAAACCACAGATAATGGTGGAAAGACCAGTGCATGCCCACAATTCCAAGGAGTTGGGCTTGGGACACTGTGATAAATGTTTCATTTCCCCAGAAATTCTAGTCCTATTAATCACTGAGTCACACTTTACATTCTCTATGTTGCCCAAAGGACATGGACATAAGAAATACATCTTGTATGTAGTAGAAGCTGAATGGCATGTAAGGGATTTAGATTTGCTTGTTGGCATCTTGCCCTGAATGGATAACAGGCCAGGAAAGGGCATGCCCATCTCTGCCTCTTTTATGTGTGGAATCAGAGTCCTTCAAAGGGAGGGGGAAGTATTCATATTTGACTAGAACTGTGGTGTGCACAAAACTCTGCACAGGTTTACAAACATGTGTGCCAACGTTATTACATCTTTTTATTTAGCGCTATAATCTATTTTACATCATACTGTGAATGGTTTAAATAAACATGATGGACAATCATCAAATTTGGAAATAACATGGGAAGTTATTTACAAGGTTTGTCAGCTATCTTATTTCTTTTTTTTTTTTTTTTACCAATCCCACTGACCTCCCCGCCAATCAGTGAGTCCAAGGCAAATAGAATTCAGGAGATTATTGTGCAGAATGGCAGAGAAATAGAATAGATTATGACTACATGTTATTTTTATAGAAGTACCTGTAATGCCCACAGGAGCGTTAATGCACCCTCATTATATCAGCCAATGTCAATCTATCAGTAACATAAAATTACACTCTCTGAGATGACAACACATTTAGCTGCAAAATAAATAAAACAACATTTTTTAAATAATAGTGTCTGACACTGCCACGCATGGAAATGATAACATCCAATTTTGAGGACTGGTCATCATAACTGTATGCAAATATGATTTAATAAAAACAGTTCATTGGTTGAGTAAAAGAAGAAAAAATACATTGGACTATCTGAATCAAATCTAAAAAGCAAACCGTCTACTTCATTAAAAAACTATGCGCAATGAGTCCTACAACAAAATAAATTATAACTTTCTTTACTCAAAAAAAATTGTCTTTTTCTCACATTAGCAGTGCTGCGGTACTCTACCAGAATATTGGGGCATATTAGCAAGAACCTCGTTAAAATTATCGCAGGAAACTGCCGCTAAAATGGCGATAATGGGCTTGCTAATATGCGTTATAGAATTCCAATAGAAGCCCAGGTTAGATGTGCAGGACTTCTAACCTGGGCTTCTATTGGAATCCTGCCGCTAAAACGGTGATAATTTTAACGAGGTTCTTGCTAATATGCCCCTAAGTGTTTTAAATATCATGTAAAAATATCGTAGTCCGAATACAGACAACCACAATATTGTGAAGTTTATCTGCATCTTAAAGGTACTCAAATGTACAGTTAAGAACAGTATATATATATATATATATATATATATATATATATATATATATATATATATATATATATTAACACACACAAACACATACATATATACACACACACTTTCACGATATTGTGATAGCTGATATTCTAGCTATGATATATTTGTACTAGATTCTCAGACATACAACCAGTGCCCATGGTCCTGACTACTAAGCTTGGCAACACAAGGAAGGAAGAGATGGAAGAATGGGGGGTGGGGGGGAGAGAAGGAGGATGGTTGTGCAGCTATTTGGTATTTATAGTCCTCACAAACACAAGTAGAAGCCCACATTCAAGACCTAAATCGAGGCCAGGGAGTTTAGAAAATGCTGCTCAGGAGGTCAGAGATGGGCATTCGTGACATTCATTTATTTTTGTAAACGGAATTCATTTGCCAGGGCTGCAAGGTGCAATAAGTCTGGTCACAACTCTTTGTAGTGTTAACTTGGGCAGTGTAAATTATTTTTTAAATATATATATATATATACCTATACAGCATACATTACACACACACAGCACCCATTATCAAAATTTATACATAGTGCTGTCTTAAATGATGATGTTTCAAGACCAATCGTTTCTTGTTGGATAATTGGATATATGCTAGGAGTCTTTTCTGCATCAAGCCAACTCAAGAAACGAGGGTGTTGAACGTCACCCAACTGTCAGAAAAGGCCAGAGTGCAGTTGGAAGTCACCGTGGAACCGAAACAGTATTTCTTGCACAGGACATCACCCAGAGAAAGCAATACTGGACAGATAATATCAAAATCAGGAAAACTTATCTGAGAGTTGTGCGTACTCTTCTGACTAGCTTTTTACCACCCCCTCCAATAGTAGGCAAGCACGGGTCCAAAAGCCAACATGATAGCACAAAAAAGCACAAGTACTCAAAGTAAATTCAGGAGTATTTGTCTCACCTTCCAATCAAATGACACAAGACAACATTCACTGGAAGGGGTGAATTTATTTTGTAATTGGTCACTTCCTTCAAGAGTGCCACTCCCAAAGTAGTGTGCATATCTATACACGCCTGTAATATTTACTCCACTTATTAATTCTTCTGAGGGTTTACAAAGTGTTTTAATATGTTTTTCTATTTTGATAGTCTGCGTGTTATGTAGGCAGGTCACCTTCAACCTAGACCTTTTTAAGAGAATGGTCTGTAAAGTAAGACTGCATGACCAATTCATGCAGTTTAAAGCCCAACTATTAAGTACTGTGTGCAAAACAAATGTTAATGAAGCTCTGGGGATTAACCAGCTATGACATTTTAACCGTAGTAGTGACAGCGCGGGAGACATTAAGACAACATTTGCATGGTGGTTGTAGAGAAACCGCATCTGATTTCCATTACTTTCGTGATGCCCACCTGCCAAAATTAAGCTTTTGAAATACTAGATTTGACAAGGCGCCAGCTTTGGACACCATCATTTACTCTGAGAAACAGATCAGACGATCCAGAAATTACTATTGATGCTTTTATATTGTAAGGTTTTTAATTTACCAACAATAAAGTTTTAATAATACTATTGATGCAGACACTGGCACTGGTGTTGCAGGGATCAGGGTGGATGTTGGGGCAGGAGTGGACATCTGTACTGCCGTCAGTACATGTTCCAGGGAAATATGACAATGCCGGGGATGGCTCCTACAGCGGTAAACCGCTTCTGGCCCCTAGGGTCCCATGAGGACTAAAGGTGTGCCAATGGGAGCCAAAAACGTACTGAGTATTTCCATCTTCTATCTGCTGCGAGGTCAATGGCAGCCTCGGAAATTAGGGCACTTTGGGACTAGCTGAGGAATCATTTCCACGTCCGGAGACCTCAAAGAGGTGCAAATAACAGTGTGATGCTATCGCACCTTCTCTTTGGAGCCAGAGTGGCAGAATGGGACCGAGTCCCACTCTGCTTATTTATGCTTTTGCTTGGACTAACAGGAGGACTGATCGTAAATATAAAAGGTTGCGGGAACAGCCTTAGTATCTAGACAGAGTTTGCACCCAAAACCTAGATCGGGATCAGGGCCTACTCGAAGGCTGCAACTTGTTCTAGTGTTCAGCAACATACAGCTTCACCTCCCAGTCCCGGATCATCTTTGGGTGCATGACAGCACACTTACCTAACAACTTAGAGTTATTGCCAGAGTCAGACACCAAAGATATAACTTGTGTGGGTCGTGACAGGCATTTGCTTCATGCAGTCGTGGCATGGCTTGAAACCGGTTTTTGGATGGGGCATTGTTTTCTTAAACGCTGGTTAAATCGTCTAGAAGTCATCGGAAAAAACAAAAAAGTTGAGAGTTCAGCTCTGGATCAGTCTTAAGGCACAGAAAGAAAGAAACTAACATTAGCACGCAGATGTGGCGCTTATGTGCAGCTCAACTCTGTCATTTCCATGCCAGTATGGAGTCAGCATAGAGCTGCATGGCACTACCAAGCAGCATGCAGGAGCATTGCTTGGAGAAAAGTTTTCATGATCTAGCCTGGCGGCAGGGGAGAATTCTAAGGTGAGAAATCTGCAGATGAAGTAGTCATCAGAAACAGAGTCCTTTCTTTTTTTTACTTTGCGATAGTTAATTCAATTCAACCAACCAGTTCTCTTAACTTTGTTTGTGTTTTTCCTCTGTTGATATTTTGTCACATCTGTAAATAACTGGGTCAGGCCTCAGCTTCAGTGCTGTTCCCTTTTTAGACCTTTGCGTGAGTGACTATATTGACCTAGTGACTTTTTAACCTGATTCTTAGGTCACAATGAAATACATGGATCAAGAGTATTACATTTTTTGTGTTCTAAATAAATGGTCAACGTTATCACCATGGTTGAGATAGTTTATAGAGAGCACACCACAAAATATATTTTCTTTTGACACTAAAGATAAGCAAAGTGGAACGCGACCAAAAAACGGCATTACTATGGATAGGTCTGTAATACCAAAAAACAAACGGCACCTTTTTTGGTAAGTGTGCATAAAATTGAGCAATACTTTGTTGATCCAGTTGCATGTGCTGAAGATAGGGAGGCTGTGGAGATAACCAACAAGAGCCACATGGTTATGGCGAACCTTTTATACTAGCTGTGAAGGTAGGCCTTGAAAAAATATATATTTTTGTGCACACAATGTTGTGTTCTACAGAGTGCCTAATACTGGAAGTAATCATCTTGTGTTTTTTTGCAGATATAGGCACTAGGCCAGAGGGAGATGAAGTGTTCAGTTAAAGATATCCCTTTGATGAAGTGTGGAAGCCAATATTTGAACTGTGGTCTCCAGATACAACTGCCATCACTTTCCCACTAGACCACTTTGAAGTGAAACAGGGCTTGTGCCCCAGTATGGCAATAGTAGGCAGCCACATTAGGAACGACAAGCAAGGGCGAGCAGTAGAATCTTGAAAATTAGTTGAGCAGCCACAGGAGGGGGTGGCACAATGTAACCTTGCCTGATCAAGAAGGAGACTTTGACAATGCTCTCCCAAACCCATCCAGTCTACTCAGCCTGAGGGGCACAATTTGCTATCCAACATGAATAGCAAGGAATATTTGAAGCAACTTGAACTGCTAAACCGCTGGTATAAATTTAGGACAACTTTTTTCTTTTGTATTTGAACAAGGTTTTTTCCTTTAAGGTTTAAGTGTACATTTTTCCATTTCAAAAGGGAAGTACTACCCCTACCATTAATTATTTTATCAGAACACAGGAACATCTGTCTGCATGTTATTAAACGTAAAGTATAAAGATTCATAACGACCATTGTGGATCCACACACTTTAAATGCTTATGTTGAGATCAACCTTATGAATGGCCTTGTAATTTGTAGCGACTCCCCTTCAGTGGGCTAACTGCCATTTTATACCTGTGAAACCCCAACATGCTTGATAGTGTTGTATTGTAAGACAGCAGCAGCCAAAACGTCATGGGGCGCTTTGGCCACTGTGACCTTTTCAACAGTCCACTCGTTAAAAAGGAAGGGAAAAGCCATAGCTAGCTCAATGCACTACTATACCCCAAAAGTACATTAATGACATTCCCTTCCTTCCAAAATCTTCTCTCGAAACGAGGTGGCCGAAGCTAGTCTACTCCGATTGGGGGGGGAAATGCTTCTCCTTTGTGGTACAGGGTCTGTAGCAGACCCCGGTCAGACTGAGCAAAGAAAAGTCAGAAAAGCATAGTGGAAAATTCTACAGACACACACAATGGGGACTTGGTGAAGATGTGGCGGACCAATCCAGTGCAGACGTCCCACAAGACAAGGATGCTCTTCCACCACTCCTGATGTTCTGAACTTGTTAGTAGACGGTGGATGTCAGCACTTTCCTTCAGCAGCAGATGATATGTTTTGGAACAAGCTACTACCAACTGTTTCTTTGTTCCTTCCTTAGTCTAGCTTCTCCAGTACGGACGGGACATACACAAGACTGAGCTCGCTGCCAAAGTCACATACAATGGCTGCATTGTCGAGGACCAGTATTTGCCGTGCAGGCTGTGCCTCTTCACTCTTGCCTAGGTAGACAGTCTGAAGCAAGTCCCCATAACCAATGTCCCAAAAGGAGACGCAGCCTTGGCCTCCTGTCACCAGCAGGTTATCGGATATTATCCCCATGCTGGCACCGCAGCCTAGGTCCTGCAAAGGGAAGAAAAAGACAAAAGAAAACAACAGATATTACGTGGAGGGAAAAGATGTGTCAGAAGACGAAATATAAAGGAAACAAGAGAGTAAGACTGTATCCTAAAAAGATTTTTTAAATCAACCTTTAAAAACAAACATAATTGGGTAACTCTGAAATTACAATTTTAAGTTTCTACATTTGTCAGAATTACCAATTGTAGGATACTCCTTTGAAATCTAAATGTTTCTACATCATTTTTAAATCTGGTGCAAGATAAAAGAGGATTGCCTGCATCGATCTTACATTTCTTCGCGGAACAGGAAATGGAAGTGTGGAGTTTTTATTAGTTGCCTTATTTGGAGAGAACCAAACAGCCGGACCCCGCGGTGGGCACTAACATGCAATATTCCGGCTCAGAAGATCCCTTAGCCTCATCCAACAATGAAGTTGTACCACCAACGGGGATGGGCTCTCAGGAGGCCAAACTGGACTTGATCCTCACCGAAATCAGAGCCTCTAGAAAGGCGCTGGAAGCACGCATGGACTCAATGGCCACAGGGCTGTCCCTGCTGAAGGCGGACCATAACAAGCTAGCAGAGAAATTAACTGAGCACAAACTGGCACTGGATGATCTAATACCACAGCAGACAGAACATTCTACATGGCTGGAGAACCTAGAACGCCAACTAAAGGGACTGAGAGACAGGGTGGACGATGCCGAAGGACGTGCACGCCGCAATAATATTCGCATACTAGGAATTCCAGAACGCAGCGAGGGGACAAACCCGACTCAGTTTGTGGAAGACTGGCTCAAAACAGTGGTGGCACCAGCGGGCCTTACCCCACTATACAGCGTGGAACGAGCGCACAGAATCCCTCCACGTCCGCCCAGGCCGGGAGCACCTCCGAGACCCCTGATAGCGCGACTACTCCACTACAAAGATAGAGACACAATCCTCAAAGCAGCCAGGGAGAATGCTCTGGTGAAATATGAAAATAGGACAATATCCCTCTATCTGGATTTCACCCCAGCGGTCCAGAAAACAGATCGACCTTCATGGGAGTGAAACGAGCGCTACGCGATCGCAACCTGAAGTACGCTCTCCTTTTCCCGGCACGCCTGAAAGTTATGCATGGCCACAAGACTTACTTTTTCCATCCCGGAGGAAGCGTCAGAATGGATGGAAATAACTCTCACGCCGAACACCTCTCAAGATCCTCTGGCGGAGTCGCAAGGAAACCACCTCTCGAACCGGATGGCACTGCGCGTGGACCAGGCGGGACACCACCATGCCACAACTACCACGGACCAGTCCAAGACACCACTTGTGGCAGAGACGGAAATGGGGACAGCGTTCCTCACAACATCGGCCTTGGCAGCCCATGATGCCCAGGAACAATCGGGCGCGGAGCCCCAGTCTAACACCCACATGGAAGGGTCGGACTCGGACACTAGCTTGCAACTGTTCCCGCGCATTACTGCGCAAATGGCAAACGAATTTTAACTACCTGTGTTGAAGATGCTCATTGGTAATGTATGTGTTTAGATATTTTGATTTCATGGAGGTGGGCACAGGAAGCTGGGTCACATGGTTGTAACAGGGTGCACCCAGAGAACCCTAAGTGAACATCTACAGGGTGAACGCAACCGGACCCCACCCCCCCTAGGCGAAGGCACCGTTGCGATTCATAGTTTTGCCCCGTTGGGCTCCAGATGTTTGGTTCGCAGCTGGTTCCGAGCAAGGTCCGTATAGTTGGGAAGTTCAAAACAGTTCATGCACTCAGATCACACCTCATTATGTATCTTACGCTAGTTGTACTGGGAATAACATTTGCTATTAGTCCGTCTCCTTATGGCGACACCTAACACGTATACACTCTGCACCTGGAACGTGCGAGGGATGGGTTCAGTGCACAAAAGGCACAGAATCCTGGCGCAACTGAACAGAAGGAGGGTCACTATTGCTTGCTTGCAGGAAACCCATCTAAACGGGGCAGAAGGCTCCAAACTGCGCCAAAAGTGGAAGGGACAACTGTTTGCCACTGCCTACTCAGCCTTCTCTAGGGGGGCAGCCATATGGATGAGAAATTCCGTTCCTTTTAAGCCAATGGAGCAGCGGGTGGACAAAGAAGGAAGATATATCTTTGTCCGTGGGATACTAGATGGTGCCCCTGTAGTACTGGGATGCGTATACGCCCCCAACTTGGATCAATCGAAATTCCTTAGCACTCTTAGTGGAGTGCTATCAGATTGGTCTGAATACGGATGGATAATAGGAGGGGATTACAACGCTGTCTTGGACATCTCCCTTGACAGATCCCACCCTCCACTGCACTCCGCGGAAAGCAGAAAACAGGCAGAGGTACTAGTATACTGGGCAGAGGGTTGGGACATGGCGGATGCATGGAGAATTAAGCATGCAGACCATAGGGAGTACACATTTTACTCGCCGCCGCACAAATTACATACCAGGATAGACCGATTCTTCTGCTCGAACACTTTACTGGGATCCATAACCTCTGCTATTCATATGGGCAAGACACTATCCGATCAGTGGGGGAGGGTCCCAACCCCAATATTAACATGGCGCCTAAAACCGAGAGTGCTTGAGGACCCGGTCTTTAGGGACGCTATATCGGAAGCCATAACTGCGTTCTTCCGCGAGAATGCGGGCACAGCTAACTCTAGACAGTTGGAGTGGGATGCTTTTAAAGTGACTATAAGGGGGATGGCAATGAGCACAAAGGTAAGCATCAGAAAGACTGTAGTGGAGAAACTTACGGAGGTGGAGGGTAGCTTGGCGATGTTGGAGAGGGAGGCAGCGGGCACGAACGATCAACTTACACAGCTCCAAGAGGCACACATACAACATGAAGAGCTGCGGGTCATTGATTACAGGGAATACACGACTCGAAAACACACTCAGGCCGACAGATCGGGGCCCTTACTAGCGCAAATGGTGCGTAACTCACCTACTAGCACCCCTATAATAGAGGTCCAGGATCAACATGGTGAAATAGTGAGGACGCAGATAGACATCAATACCAGCTTTAAAGACTACTACACACACCTATATGCACCACACCCGCCAATGGCAGATACGAACTTTGGGTCCTCGATGAAGGACTTGCCCAAATCAAGGCTCACACCTTAACAACGAGATGTCCTGGCGCACCCCATCACGACAGCGGAAATTAGACAGACAATTAAAGCCTTACCAAGGAATAAAACCCCTGGCACTGACGGCCTGCAGGCTGAGTTCTATGTGGTCTATATTGACTTGCTAGCCCCGCAACTGCAGCTCCTATATGGCGAGTCACTAGAGTCTGGTGCCCTACCCCCCACGTCCCTGCAGGCATTGATAGTGTCCCTACTAAAACCCGGCAGAGATGGATTGCAACTGGCAAACTACAGGCCGCTGTCCTTATTAAATACAGACTATAAAATACTTAGTACGATATTAGCGACAAGACTGAACCAATACATTCCGACGCTCATACACACAGATCAGTGTGGTTTCGTCCCTGGACGGAGCACAGCGCTTAATCTTCGGAGGCAGAGCCAGATAATGCTAAATGATGACGCAAGAAATGGGATGGAGGGCTGCATATCCCTGGACCTTCAGCAGGCATTTGACTCCTTACGTTGGGATTATATGTATGCGGCTCTGGCGAGATTTGATATACCACCTGAATATCTGGCATGGGTGAATTTATTATACTCATGTCCGACGGCACGTGTTCGCACTAATAAGTGCATATCAGAACAGTTCATGATCGCTAGAGGCACGCGGCAGGGCTGCCCATAGTCGCCCCTACTTTTTATACTGGCTATGGAGCCTCTACTGCACAGGCTCAGAGTGATGGCTGCACCGAAGGGAGTCATGCGCAACTTAGTGCCACACATAGTATCGGCCTACGCCAATGATATCATATTATATATTAGGGACATGTCGGACTGCCTTACCCCTATCCCTCAAATATTTGAATCATTTCGCACAATTTCGGGACTTGCCATAAACGAATCAAAATCGTATGGCTACTGTTTCGGGGATACTACGGATGCCACCTACTTACAATTCCCCCCACACAGGTTTCAGATGGCGCCGTCCACATTTAAATATCTGGGGATTCAAATTTACCGCAACACGCAAGAACTACTGGATGGTAACCTAGGCAAAACACTTACTACCCTTAAATCGAAAATAAAATTCTGGACTGCTTTACCACTATCGATACCGGGCAGAGTGGCAATCACTAAGATGGCGGTCCTCCCCCGTCTGCTATATTTCTTTACAAATCTACTGCTCCTCATCCCGATGAACACCCTTAAATCACTAAATACTTTGCTGACCGAATTAATATGGGGGCCGGGGCAGAAGACGTGTGAGTTTTGCCAAGTTGC
Organism: Lissotriton helveticus; assembly: GCF_964261635.1. Classification (NCBI taxonomy): domain Eukaryota; kingdom Metazoa; phylum Chordata; class Amphibia; order Caudata; family Salamandridae; genus Lissotriton; species Lissotriton helveticus. The sequence goes on along the minus strand of NC_136071.1, from coordinate 347,980,199 downwards.
AACTACCTGCATCGCAGGGTGGGATGGGGGTCCCAGATGTGATTGCGTATAGCTACGCTTGCCAACTTCAATGGCTGGCAGGCCGCAACTTACACGAAATAGACATGACCACGGCAGACCGGGAACGAGGCAGCATACATCGCCTATTGCTCCCAAACACCATATTGCCAAAACCTACACCACACCTCCTACAACTCGCTATCCGGTGCTGGAAGAAAGCCATCAAATACACAGGTGTGACAACCCCTTATGCGCCCACGATACCCTTACTGGGACTCCCCCTGGGGACTGGCACACTAACAGAGCGCGCCCTCCAACTATGGCATGACTCTGGCGTCACGCAGGTGGGTGATTTCTTTGCGGACGGTAACATTATGACACATGAGGATTTCGCACAAGCGTACCAGTCCCCTAGAGCTCTTTTGTTAATGCATGCGCGCATAACACATTACATTACAATGACCTGGTCGGGAGATGGAGCGGAACCACTTACAACCCCACTGCTCACCATGCAATATCTAATGGGAGCCGGCAGCCACTTAACGAAATGGTTAACATATGACATACAAACTAGCAAGGTGGTCTCCCTACAGTCTACTCGGGAGCACTGGGAGCAAGATATAGGGCGGGCGCTCGGAGATAAGAAATGGGAAAAGGCACTGAAATTCCCCAAAAAGCTGTCACGCAACCCAAAATTTAAGTTCATACAGTTGATGATCCTGCACAGAGCTTATCTCACCCCCCACCGATTACACATTATGGTCCCTAGTGCAGCGGACTCGTGCCCCCGATGTATGGCTGAGGATGCAGGCCTTCTGCACATGCTGTGGGACTGCCCTAGGTTGGGTCATTACTGGGGGACAATCCACGATGAGCTAGAGTCAGTAGCCCCCGCAAGGCCTTACAACTCCCCGACTTACTGTATCCTGGGGTTGGGTCCTACAGAAAAGAAGAAAAGCACCACCACACGGTTTGTGGACCTGGCTCTACTCTTAGCTAAAAGAATGATAACGATGCGATGGAAATCTACTAGGCCCCCTAGCCCTGGTGATTGGCATGGAGAGGTAGTGCGATGGGGGAGAGCATAAGGGGCCGAACTACACAGGGAGGAACGCAGAGGTCTCCGCAAAACACACATCTCAATGGAATGGCAGGCCATACTTATTGAATTCGAAACATGTGACATTAATGCAGTGGCATAAACAAGTGAGGCTTACTAACTCGAATAAGGCGAATACTGAATGCTGAATGAGATTTCTGGAAGCGGGAATCCCCCCCCTTTTTTTTTTCCTTTCTACCCCCCCGGTACTCCCCTTCCTTCCCCTCCCCACTTCCAGAACCCCTACTCCTTGTCCCCCCCCACCCCCTCGTCTGCCCTACGTACTGCAAGGTGCAGCAGCTGCTGGCTGCGAAACGGTTTCATACAGACGAACATGGTGTTGTAAATAGGAGGAACAAGAGATATCACTGCAAGGTATAGAAACGCCTCATTACAATGGAAAATAACGGAATGATCTGTTCAAAAGTGCAATGGGAGTTCTGGGAGGGGGGATTGAATGTTGAGGGAGTTAAGTTGTTCAAAAACAAAAGGAATACTGCACTGTAATGTATGATAAAGCTACTGGCACATGACATACTGTTTGTAATGTGCCAAACAACTGTTGAATGAAGCAATGCCACGATAAATGCAGCAGTAAATAAAAATATTTTAAAAAATAAATAAAAAAAACACTTGGAAAACGTTTGGGGAGCTGACTTTAGCCCGAATGGAAGTACTGCATACTGGTAGAGACACTTGAAACCTGAGAAATTTGCGATGCCTTTTGGAGATTGGAACATGAAAATATGCATCCTTCAGATCGATGGAACACATCCAGTCCCCCTGATGTAACTGGGGAAATATTTGATGGAGCGCTAACATTCGAAACTTCTCCTTTCAAATGAATATGTTCAAGTCTCAGATCCAGTATGGGCCTGAATTCTGCTTTGGGACCTTTCTTTTTCACCAGGAAAAAACGGGAGTACAGACCTTGGTTTCGCTGTGGACGAGGAACTTTCTCTATGGCTTTCTTGCACAGAAGGATGTCTGCTTCTTTTTGCAAAAGCTTTAGATTGTGATGAAACCTTGTCTTCGGACTGATAACGGGAGGAGGTTTCTTGAATTTGAGGAGGTAGCCATTTTGGATAATGCCGATGACCCACCTGTCCTTTGTTAATCTTCTCCACTCGTCCAAGTATGACGCAATGCTTCCTCCTACCGGAGTGGACCACGGCTGCGGAGGAAGTTTCTTCTCATTGCTTCTGAGGCTGTTTTACAGCAGAGGACTGTTGTCGGTTTCCTCCCCTGCCTCGCCCAGGTCTGCGCTGCTGAAACTGAGACCTCTGTTGGTTCTGGCCTTGATTTTGCGAAGACCAGTTCGACGTTTGCCCACGTTGCTGAAACGACCTCTTGTCGTAAGGACGAAAATTACGACGGTGGAAGTCTTTCTTCTTCTCCAGACCCACCGCCTTCAGAGTGTCCAGCTCCGACTTCATCTTGGCCATCTCATCATCCGCATGAGATCCAAATAATGTCGACCCGTTGAAGGGTAGGTTAACTATCTTCCTTTGGGCATCTGGCTTAAGACCCGTGAGACGCAGCCAAGCCGACCTTCTAGAGCATATGCCGTGGGCATAACCGTGCGCTGCAAGATCCGCCGAATCCGCAGCCGCACTTATACTTTGATTTGCCACCAATCCACCTTCTTCAACAATCTCCAGGAAATCTTTCTGATCTTCCTTTGGAAGTTTCTCCGCAAACCTCGCCATAGAGTCCCATAACAGGCGATCATAGCGACCCAGCAAAGCCGCAGCACTGGCCACTCATGACAGAACCAGCTGTGTTACACATCCTTCGGCCCAAGGAATCCATATTTTTACTGTCTTTCTCCGGTGGAGCAGATGAGACAGACGTAGCCGAATGGGCCTTCCTGGCTGCCGCCACCATGAGAGAATCTGGTGGTGGATCTGTGCGCAGGAAAAGGGGATCTTGATCAGGTGCCTTATATTTTTTCGCAATTCTTGAAGGCTCTGATCCCACTGTCGCTGGCGTCAAGAATGTCTTCATTGCCGGCTCAGACAAACCGGGCACCAGTGGAAGAAGAGGCCTAGCAGAGGACTTATGATGCAAAGTCTCAAATATGACAGACGATTTCACCTGAGGCACTGTCATAGTAATGTTGAATTTGCTAGCCCCACGACACAATACCTCATTGAAGGTTCCTAAATCATCCACAGACGAAACCCTAGAGGGTGTTGTTGATGAGATCGTGGGCGAATAGTCTCTGTAAGAAGACCTTGTTGGAGAGGAAGAAGCAGGAGATCTATGTATTCTCTCAGGGGTAGTAGACCGATGCCTACTGCGCTCCCTAGAGCGTGAACGCCTTCGCACTGGAGATCTAGATCTCCTTGGAGACCCACCAGCCGGTGGTCCCGAAGCCTCCACAGCAAGTCGTCTTTGATCAGGCCTTGGTTGCATCTTCCAATGACGGATGCTCTCTAGCCATCTTGGAGACATGCGTACAGGTGGTGTTTTACGCACCGGAGAGCCCTCCGGGGAAACCTGCACAATTTGTATTCCCATTGAAGAGGAAGAAGCAGATGAGGAAGAACTCCGAATAGAATGCGGAGATCCAGAAGCTGGAGTCTGCACCTCTCTGTGAACCAACTGTCTTTCTCTTGACGCCGACTTCCTCGACGTCGAGTCAGAATGCGCCACCACTGAAGAATCTTGGTGTGGAGAGAATCGGACCACTGAAGATCTGTCCACAGATGCCCTTGACTGCAGGCCGTGTGACACAGACCTTGGAGGGTCATCCAATACCCTCGACGCCGACTCAGACCTTGACAAAGACCTATGAGAGGTCCGAGAGGCTGATCTGGAATGCCTCGACGCCTAACGTGAGACAGGTGGCGGAGACCTCGACGCCGACTTCCTCGACGTCGAACATTTTCTCGACGCCGACCGGACCTTTTCAAGCCTCGAGCCCGAGGCATGCCTCGACGTCGAACCATGTCTCGACGGCGACCTGGATCGTCTTCTCTTCTCAGGTCTCGACGTCGTACCTTCATCTCTCGACGTCGATCTGAATTTTTCTCTCGACGTCGACCTCACTCTTCCTCTCGACGTCGACCGCACTCTCTCTCTCTCGACGTCGAACGCCTTGCTCTCGACGTCGTCCTCACAGCAACCGACACCAGATGTCTCGACGTCGACAAGCTTCTCGACGGCGACCTCGATCTCTGCTTCGACGCCGACTTATGCCTCACCAGTGATGTCTTCGACGTCGATGCAGTTTTCTCTGGTCTCGACGTAGACGGCGATCTAGGTTTTGACGCCGCACTTACTTTCTCCGACGTCGACGATTCCTGATGTTGTTTTTTCTTGCTTTTACCTTCAGGAGAAGCAGATCTTGAACGTTTTGACTGAGAAGAGGGCCTTCCAGATGACAATACACTCCTTACCCCCTTTTCACGACGTCCTTCTCTCTCCATAAGCCCCAAAAGCCGAACCTTGTCTCTTTCCTTCAAAGTTCTGCTGGAAAGCTTGAGGCAATGATAACATTTTTCCACATCATGTGTGGAAGGTAGACAAACCACACAAATAGAATGAGGATCTGTTTTAGACATTTTCTTCCCACAGGAAGGACAGTTATAGAATAAAGGTGGCATAACTGACTAAACATTCTTTGAAGATTTAGTCAGAAAAGGTAGAAAAACACCACCAATAACCAATACTGTCAAAAAAGACAAGAAAAAAACAAATTCTGACTGAAAACAGTCAAATTCAGCCGTGCTCAAGTTCCAGGTCCCTCACAGAACAAGCCGGAAAAAAGAACTGACCCAACTGTCACCTGTGGTGCATGATGGGAACAGAGTTCCCTTGGAGGCCTTAAAGGCAAAGTGTTCAGATTCTCTGAGGCCTTAAAGGCAAGGTGTCAGTCTGATTTTCTGTACAGGGATAGTTTTTCTGTATGCAGCCTTCTTAGGCTAATTGCCTTTTATTACAGATTCTTTGATGAAAATAAAAGGTTTTTTGCTGATTATGGAATGCTTTTTAGGCTCATGCCTGTTTATTGCATTGTTTATATAGTTTATTTTCATACTGCAGAAAATATGTAATGATGGCTTTATTAGCCCATGGGTTATGTTGGGCTGCATATTATTGGTTTATACATGTATATGTGTATAATTTGTTTAGTACTATGTACTATTGTTATATATTTACACATATATATGTATTTTATTATGTGTTCCGGGTTCCCGCTCATGGACGGAGATTATTCAGTGCTTATGACTATTAATGAGTATCCCCTGGAAGAGAAGTCACTCATGGTCAGATGACGATGGCTCAGATGGTCTGTTCACGTGTTGAGCACTTCGGCCAGGTGATTGCGACTACACAAATGTGGTGGTCCTGAGCCCCGGACCAGCGTCACAAAACCTCTCTGCAGAGAAGAGACAACACCTCTTCTCCCAGTTTATTGATGTCCCACATCGCTGTCGTGTTGTCTGTGAAAACATTGACCAAGGGACTGTGATGGGAAGAAAGGAAGGAAGGCCTTCAGAGTTATAAGTATTGCCCATAATTCCAACAGACTGATAGGTAGGCTCTGTACTTCTAGTGACTAGAGGCCTCTTCTTTCCAAATCCTCCAGATGAGCTCACCACCCTAGGGTAGAAGCATTCTTGATAAATGTGGCTACCAGAGGTGAAGAGCAAAACAATTTGCCTTGATACAGGTTGTTGTTTGTCTCAACCATTGCAGATAGACTGCTATGTTCCTTTTGATGCCTGCGTGCAGTGCTCCAACGTGTTGAAACTACTGCTTGTGGAGGCATCACTGGAGACCCCTCATATGCCAGTGTGCAGGAGTGGCCAACAGAATGTAGGAGGCTAGCAGACCAGGCAGGCATAAGACTGTCAGGACTGGAATGACCCCTCCATTCAGAAGCATCAGAATCATAGCCAGAATGTCTTGAATCCTCTAAGGTGGAAGGAAGGCTTGACTCAATGTGGTATCCAATACTGCCCCCTATAAATATTATGCGTTGAGAGGGCACCAACGGAGACTTGGCTTTGTTGATTGAAAAGCTGAGGTTTTACAAAAGCAGTCATTTCTTGTAAGTAGTGAAACAGCAACTTGGGGTCTTGGCTTTGATTAGCTAGCCTTTCAGGTAAGGGAATACAGTCTTTCAGGTAAGGGAATACCCTTCATTGTGAGGGGTGCTGCTACAACTGCTGTGGAGCGAACGTGAGGCCAAATGGCAGGATTTTGAACTAATAGTGTTCTGATCCTACAATACAGCGGTGATACTTTCTGTGTGTCTCAGGCTAGGCATGTGGAAATAGGCATCCTGTAGATCAAAAGACACCATCCAGGCTTCCACATTCAGTGCTAATAGAACCTGAGCTAGGAACAACATTTTGAACTTCACTTTTTTGAGGAATCAGTTCAAAATCCTGAGGTCTAGGATCGGTTGTAAGCTGCCATCATTTTTCTACAATTTGTAAGACCCAAAGGCTGACATGATGGACTTCCATTTTTGAAGAAAATAGGATATGCGTCCTCCAACTGGTTGATAATGATCTGATATAAAAAGAACTAGGGCTGCTTCCCTGCTGTTGCTGGGGAAGAGTAAGAGGGTTGGGAGAGAGGAATAGTTTGCTTTTGTCCTCGACTATGTCCCTGTTGATGCCTGTAAAGCGGATTGGACTATTTCTGTTGTAGAGCGGTCTGCTCCAAAAGGAAAATCCCCAGCATAATCCTCTACATTTTTTGTATGGTCTGTAGTCTCTTAATTGGAATTGAAGACCCAAGGATCTAGCTGTTGCCTTGCAAATCTTCGATTGTTCAAGAGCAGAGGCCGCCTCTGCTCCAAAAAGGTGGGAGCCATCAAATGGTAGGTCCATTAGTGTTGTTTGGATTTCCTGCGAAAAGCCTGAATTCTTGAGCCAACCATGGTGATGAAGGGATACCCATGAATCCATAGCCCTGGCTACTGAATCCTTTGTATCCAGACCTAACTGGAGAATTTGTCTGGCAGCTGCTTGTCCATCTGCAACAAAGTGCCCCCAAAGATCTTCTAAAAGGCTCGGGGTGACTTAGGCAGTATCCAGTAGCGCGTGTACATATCTGCCTAGCAAGCAAGTTCCATTAAGGGATTTTAGTGCCATACTACCTGCTGACAAAACTTTCTTTGTAATATGCTCCATCTTTTTATATTCTCCATCTACTGGGGTTTTGGACGAACGTAAGGACTGAACTACTAAGCTTTTGGGAGAAGGTCTAGCTGATAGAAATGTGGGACCTCCTAGTGCTGGTTTGCATCTTCTAATGACTGATCTAAAGACTGCAGTAGAGGTACTTGGTTTTTCCCAAATTGCTAGTATATAGGCTCAGTGAGTGCCTTGTTCAATGGTAGAAGAGGCTCAGATGAATGTATAATAATGCAGGACTTCAGTTAAAATATTAGATTGTAGTTCGGCTATAGGTAGATTTAAGTCCAATATATCAGCTGCTCTCCTTACTACAGAATGACAAGAGGTGTCTTCTGGAGGAGGAACGCCTGATGGAGATAGGAGCTCACATTCCACAGATGCATCTAAGTCACTAGCATCTTTCAGGCCCTTCTAGAGATGATTGGTCATCTTCATCAATATTTCTATCATGTGGATCATCCTGATGCTCAAAGTCACCCACTTCAAGTCTTTCCTCTAGAAATCTTTGCGCGTCTCTTTTTGACCTGTGAGGCCTCATAGGCAGTGTATGTGAATGCGGTTTTGAGGCAGGCAAAGATAAAGGTTAAACAGGAGGAAGCATAGGAGTAGCCGATAGCATTGGAGGCTGCGGGCTGATGGAGTGTCCTATGGCCATGATGCTGTCGATTGCGGCGCCGGTTAGAAAAACGAAGGGATGTCCTTCTCGACACCGATCCTGTAGATGCACAAACCGGTAGAGGATTTGTCCAAGATACTTGCGGCAAAAGGTAGAAAGGAGTGAACGTTGTAGACTGAAACAGGGTCTATGTTACAGGATAGGGGACCCATGGGGCCAAGAGGCAATCCAGTGGGAATCATGGCTCTACTAAACATACTGAACATGGCATTCAGAATATTTGAAGGATTAATCCGCAGAGAAGGAAATTTGGGGTATTTGGTTTATAACTGGGGCCTTGGAGAGGTGGAACTGGATCCGAAGCTGGTATCGGTTCGTTCGACACCGGTGGCGTCAGGTCAATTGGTGTCGACACTGATATGCTTTCATCTTGCGGAGGGTGTTCGATTCTGGACGAGGTGGGGTCGCCTGTCTCAGAGAAGGTAACGTAACTTACTCAGGGCATGGACAGTAGTCCTATGCTCAGTATGAGGACATACTTGGTGTGCCCCTCTAGGTAAGAGAATGGGCCTAAGCCTCTGCACTTGCCAGTTGCATGTGACAATGGGGTGGAAAAAAGTCAGGAGGATACCAGTTACACATGCACTCGATTTGCAGGGGGACATTCCTGTTGCAACTCAAGATTTTCCCTTTTTTTAAATTACATTTATCTTCCATTTTATATATAAAGAAAGAATAAAAAATGTTACCTTTGAATATGCTTATATTTAACTGATGTTTATCTCTGTTAAAAAGAGTTAAAATTCCGGGATCCCATAGGTGGCAGACCGATTAGTTGTTTGAATTTAACAAAGACAAAAGTAGTAAAGAAGTGGTTTTGCTGACATATACCATGCTTTTTTGCAGCAATTTGTGTGTGGAAGCAGGCTCCGAGGAAGTTGAATGTATCCATCCAGTTACTCTGAAGTCGCTGCAGGAGTAATTTGTGTAAAGTAAGTAACATGAATTGTCCCTTCGCACCTTACCCAATTGTGATTTTTGGGTCTAAAGTATGCCAAATGACTGTAATTACTCCTTCCACACACGGAAATGTTTTGACTACATTTATTTACCTGTGTTGCTTGCTTTTTAAGCAGACGTTGGGTGTTTAGGTCAACATTTTTTTTGAATGGAATTCTGGCAGAATGGAACAAAATACATTGTCACACTGAAGCAGTGAAGAATTGTGCGTGTTGGAGGAGCTATTTATTGTCATATATGGCCGGGTCCTTCCTGCAGACATAGAATAGCAGGCTGCCTCTCTTCCTCTGGATTGGTGTCTTTTCTGTTGCTAACTAGGTCTGTCGTGTTGAGGCTGCTGCCTGCTGGGCCAGGAGGACTTCCTACAAGTCAACCTTTGATCTGCTGTCCCCTCTCTCCTGGCACATCACTATTAATTCTGCTGCTAGTACCCCTGCCAAAGCAGACAGATCCACCTCCATGTCCCCAAATAAACAAAAAGTAATGAAAAATGACTTATTAAAAACCAAAACTGGTCAAAACAAAAACAGAAGAAAAAAAAAATCAAGACACAATCGAAGAAAACTGGTTTAGTTTACCAATGATGAACTCACTTTGATTCACCACAGTGGAACCAGGCTGACTTTGGGGACTTAATCCTTCACTGGGCTTTACACCAGGAGGTGAGACATCCATTTTCCCGCCTACCGCCTCGCGCTCATCAGCACGTCCCTCTCCACCGCCGCGGGACCGGGCTGACTTTGGGGACTCCATCTCCCACAAGGTTTTACGCCAGGAGGCACTGATGTCCATTTGCCCGCCTCCCACCTTTTGCCCAGCGCTTATTAACGTGTCACTCTTCCACAGCTCAGGACACTTAGATTCACCGCCGTTGGACCTGGCTGCTTTGGGGACTCCAATTCCCACTGGGCTTTGCACCAGGAGGCACTGACGTCCATTTTACTGCCCTTGCCTTTCGCCAAGCTCTTATCAGCACATTATCCTCCCACAGCGTGGGCTACGCCTGTTCCAAGGGCAAGCCAATCCACACCCGTTGGAACCCAGAGGATGTTGGGCTGGGCCACCTCTTTAAAACCTTGCCCAAAAGGAACTGTAGTTATAGTCTATATTTGTATGGCCCTACCTGTTATGTTTTAACAGGCTGTGTGCTAGAACAGGGGAGTGTTTGCTGCTGACTTTTCGATCCCGACTTAATTGGATCTATAACGTGTAAGTCTAAATGAGAAAGATGAAGGTTGCAGATGTGGCCAACCGTCCCCCCACTGCAAAGAAAGGTTGCAAATCAACAGGCAGGAACTGTGTTATGGACAGAATTGATGGCCTTTTGGAGGAAGTAGGCGAGTTAGAGAGGATAACCAGTGTCCATGATATCCAGTCTAGTGTGTCCTCAAATGTAGATAAACTACTGGAGGTGATCGAGGGTTTGAGGGACGAGTTCAGAGATCTGAGATCGGTTATAAAAACTCTGGAAGGGAAAACTGACACATTCATGATGTAAAAGAGTTATCTCGCCTGTTGAGGTCCCTGGGAAAAACAAGAGTATACCCGCCCACATTCCTCCTTTGGCACAGGTGGACATGCACCCAAGATCTCAAGTTACTTACCTAGTAAAGGGTTCTGTGGCCTGGCCGCCTACTCCCCAACACTAGTGGACTAGAAGAAACCACACAAAAGCAGTCACTTCGATCCGGAAGGCTGGGGGGACTTTGGATGGACAGCTGGAATCTAGGGAATCCAGATATAGGTGGGTACAATATGGGGAATGTAGTGATCATGACAAATCTTCGGATTCTTACAACCATCAAAGAAGAGGGTTAGTACAGAATGGAACTCAGATATGTAGACCACCACTCTTGTACCAGGGCCAGATTTACTTTGCCCATGTTCCCACGGCCCAAGACTAACAGCCCAGTGATCGAACTGGCATAGCAGGTTGGGTGCTGTTGATTAAGTAAAATCGCCACTTGGGAAGCCTGTAGTTAGCCAATACAGGAGAATGGAGCTATAGCAACAGACGCTATGGAAAGAGAGAGCCCCCTGATTGCTGGGGAAGGGCATAACTTAACCGGGCCAAATGTAATTAGCTGTCTGGCCGGCAGAAGTGGGGTCAGTCACCTGTCAACCCCTGTTTAGTGAAAGAGGTACTTACTTCTAGTAACCAGATAACCCTAAAGATTGCACCAAAATGCAAATTAAAATTTTGACCTGGAATGTGTCCGGGAAAGCGCCCAAGTTGGAGGATGCGAACTGGGGATAGTTCATACACGAGTACGACATTTGTCTCCTACAGGAGACTTGGAGCACCTCCCAGTCATTAGAAACGGGTACACCACTTTTTGCCCCCCCCGGCAATCAAGTCAACTAGTGGGAGGACCTATGGGGAGCCTGGCAATGTGGGTAAGGACAGAATTGCAACGTTCAATAAGAGTCCTACCAGTTATATACTTGGATGTATTGGCAGTCAGGGTGGACTTTTAAAGTGGCAATTCCCTGGTGCCATTTAATGTGTACAACTGGGTTGATGGTCGAAATGAGGAAACTACAACTATAAGCATCTTATAGGATTTCTTCACAGAATACAAGGAAAAGTGGAGGTTTTAGCTGCTGGCGATCTAAACTACCCTTTTGATCCATTGTGTCTTCCGATTTAAATAAAACAACTAAGCAGGATGGAAGATAGGGAGCTTCCTACACTAAAATGGTCTCTTAAGGGTCACACAGCTGCTTACACTAACCCATAAAATTAGATCTGAGAGCAGCTAATGGGAGAACTATGTCAGACATTGAGGGCAGACACATTTAACAGGACAGACCACACCAGTCAAATTAACTATTTTTTAATCAGCCCGAAGGGTTGCCATTTTTGCATGATATGGTAGTTATCGAAAGGGCTGATAATGACCACAATGCCCTTAGTCTATCGTTGTTGGGTGCCCTAGCTTACGTACCCCAAACCCCAAGTCAGTATGTCAGACTCTCAAATAATGAAATAGACAACATATGGGGACGTGGGGATGGGTTGAAAAGCACCCAGAGGTCCTGGGGGTACTTTTAACAAGGTTATGGAGCAGGTAGAGATACAGGATAGCTTGCATGCAGAGGAAAGAGGCTTGATTAAGAGATCTTTTAGTGAAGGATACTATGCGTGCTCCTAGGATCCAGAACGAAGCGCCCTGATACACCAATGCTTGTAGGGTGGCTGAAGCTGGGCTTCTGTTAGCAGCCAAAACAAAAAAAAAGACCCCTTCTTGTGCAGTGTAGGGCAAACTATAAAAAAAGAACTGGTAAATGCTAAGAGGGACTGGGAAAATGGACGTTGGGATGAGTTGTCTCTCGCCATGAGTACTAAGGATAATGAAAGGTTCTCAACCTCTGTGGCACTGACTGACTGAATATTTTTAAAGCGCGCTTATGCCGAGGCGTCTTGGCGCTATAGAAAAGGAGAAAATACTGATAGCGATTAAGGCATAGAAAAGAGCCAGGTTTTTAGCGCCTTCCTAAAACAGAATCTGCTCGTGTCGGAGCGTAGCGCAATGGGCATGGTGTTCCACAGTTTCGATGCCTGAAAGGAAAAGGATTTGCCGCCCCATCGGGCTCTCTTTATTCTTGGCAGACAGATTAGATCTTGGCTGCCAGATCTTAATGTGCGTGACGGCACATAGCGAGAAAAGAGATTAGTAAGATCCTCAGAACCTTTTCCATTGAGAGATTTGTGGACCAAACAGAGGGCTTTAAATTGGACTCTGCGCCTGACAGGGAGCCAATGAAGTTCCCGTATGGCCTGAGATGTCGGGTGGCGTTTAGGGAGGTCAAGTAAGACTCTGGCTGCCGCATTTTGGATTGACTGGAGCTTCGCAAGCTGTTTTTCCCCCATACCTAGATACAGTGCATTACAGTAGTCTACACGTGACATTATCAAAGCTCCCATCACAGTTTTCCTTAGAGTGAGAGGTATATATGGTAGGATTTTCCGGAGAACTTTGATAGTGTAGAAACAGGCCGATGTAACCTGATTTGCACTGTACAGGAAAGTTCCTTGTCCATCATGAAGCCAACATTTCTGACCTTTTTGGCTGGGACTGGGCATGTACCAGCTTCTGGGGGCCACCAGAGATGACTCCAGATGTATGGTTTTTGGCCAAACTCAATCACTTCAGTTTTTTCGGTATTTAGTTTTAAAAAGTTTTCGCTCATCCAGCTCATAACGTCTGAAAGACAGTTTCTAAAGCGTTCTGCTGTGGCTTCCACTGTCTGAGAAAGAGACTCCACTAATTGTGTGTCATCGGCGTAGGACACTAGACGCAGGGCATGTGATTTTATTAGTGCTGCAAGGGGGGTAACATACACGTTGAATAATGTAGGTGAAAGAGCTGACCCCTGGGGTACGCCGCACGGGAGGGAAAATTCTCCGGATTGGAGACCTCCCCAATGGATTTGCTGCAGTCGGGCATCTAAGAAAGACTTGAGTAGGGTAAAGGCAGTGTCTGTAATGCCTAGTGTTCCAAGTCTATTCAGTAGGACCCCGTGATTCACAGTATCAAATGCTGCCGTTAGGTCTAATAGAATCAGGGCAGCTCTTCCCCCATTGTCCATAATCCTCCGGATATCCTCTGTTGCCATAATTAAGGCGGATTCCGTAGAATGACAAGAACTGAAACCATGTTGCGTGGAGTCTAGTAGGTTGTTATGATCTATATACTGCATGAGCTCCTGATTCATGGCTCTTTCAAGAATTTTGGCCGGTAAGGGAAGACAAGATATCGGCCTATAGTGCTTGGGTTCCATGGGGTCTAGGGTGTCTTTTTTAAGAATGGGCCTTATACATGCTTTCTTCCAACTGACGGGGAATACACCAGAGCTTATGACCTCGTTAAGCAGAGGGGTCAGTGTGGAGCCGATTGTCTCAGGTACCAAGTGTAGTATGTACGGGGGGCAAGGGTCCAAAGGTGATACTGATTTTGTCTGGATTAATAGGCTCGCCACCTGTGTTTCGTCTAAATGTGAAAAACGTGAAAATTTATTTGTGCCTGGTACTGTATCTTCTCTATGGCTAGTTGATGTTCTGATGGATGAGGTGTGTAAATCATCATAGACTGCCTGAACTTTTTGCTGGAAGAACTGTGCCAGATTTTCCACAAAGTTCTGATCAGGGGCAAATATAGTGTCACGGGGACTCTTAGCTAGATGTGCGACTGTTTTAAATAATTCCTTAGAGGAATTTGAGGCCTCTTGAATTTTTTTTAGTAAAGAAGGCCGATTTAGCCTGTTCTATCTTTGTCTTATATTCAAGTAGGACTCTAGTATATTCTTTCCTATTTTGGCAGCTATAGTCAGATCTCCAGATCCGCTCATAGCGACGGCATTTCAGTTTAATTAATTTGACGTCAGGCGTGTACCAAGGTGACGTGACTGAGTGTCTTCTAGGTTTCTTTGATTTCTCTGGGGCCAGTTCGTCAATCGCTAGGCTAATCCAATCATTGAAATTATTTGCCCCACTGTTACTGTCATAAGTTCCAGGTGATGGAGGTTTTCTGGATAGAACATTAGCAAGTTGATTAGCTTGAAGCTTCTTCCAGGGTCGGGTTTTGACTGGGGGACGATGATCCCTACGGCGAGTGGTAGAAAGATTAGTTTGTAGATTAAAGAAAATGGCTGCATGGTCAGACCATGGGACTGGCAGAATAGAAGTTATCGTAATATGGTTTATTATTTGTAAAGATACCGTCGTATGGCCCGCTATGTGCGTAGGTTTTAAAACTATCTGATCCAACCCAAAGCTTTGGAAATTGTCAATTAGAGTAGCAGCTTCATTGTTATTATTTTCCTCTAGATGAAAATTGAAGTCACCTAAGACCGTGAAGGAAACCTAATCAAGGGTGGATTCCAGAAAGGTATGGAGCGCATTAATAAAGGGGGCTCTTGAACCCGGGGGTCTGTAGACTAGTAGGCCTGAAAATATTAGTTGATTACTATCCTTGATATAGAAGGTCATAGTTCCTGCCTCCAAACCTAGTTGTGGAAGAACGCTTACTTTAAAATAGGAACGGTGAATTATTACAATTCCGCCTACCATTGAGCCAGTTCTATTCGTTTGAACCACCGCGTAGCCATTAGGAACAGCTATATTCTAGTCAGGCCCTGACGAATCAGACGCCCATGTTTCCGTGGGAAAAACGAGGTCAACAGAGTTATCTGTTATTAATGCCCCTAACTCGTGTTTGTTTCGACATTGATCTTACATTTAATAAGATGTTTTTTAACGTTATGTGGTTGTTAACAGTGTGGCTATCCGTACTCACTGGTTGGTGACCCTGAGATACAGATATAGGTGCACTCTTTAGGAGAAATCCACAGGAGGAGCAGTTAGAGGCATTTACAATACCATGGTCAAGCAAGATGGTCGGATGGTCACAAATTTTAGGATCTAACTTTAGCAGTTCATCTTTAGAGAAACTTATTGTGGAGAAATGAGCAGAGATTTGGGCGCTGGGCGCGGGTTCGGCGCGGACGGGCGCAGACGGGCTTTCCTTTGGCGCGCCCGCTGCGCTCGTCCGCTGCGCGTCCGGCAGAGCATTGGGCTAAAAAGGCTCTTGCCCGGAAGTCGCGGCAGCTAGAGCGTGTCATCAACCAGTCCTAGGATGGCGGCTCTGCAGACTCCGAAGGCCCGGAGTTACCCTACTTACCCTCCGCAGCAAACGGGACTTCCCGCGGCGGAACAGGGATACGGGTAGTTAGGTAAGTGCAAAGACAATTATTAAATCAATTGTACAAGTGCTGTGGCAATTTTCTAAAAAGTATCACCAATATTTACAAAGCGTAGTAATCAAGATTAAAAGATCGCGGCGATGTAGCAGCAATAATGAAGATGGTCAGAGACCTAGGCGGGAGAGATTCAGTGCGCTAGTCGCTTCAATAGATTATTCCTTCTTCCATGAGAGATTATGGCCGTAGGAAGGCATTATAATTTTTTGTGCAACCCAAGGACTGGGTATCTCACTTTAGCAATCTGTACTCTTGTAGCAAGGACCCAGCATGGGTGGGTATAGACCCTTTTTTTGGCAGCCAAGCTAAAAAAAATCAGAGGCAACTGTAGCTAAAGCACCAGGCCCGATCGGATTCAAAACAAACTTTTTAAATCACATCTGGAAATTTGGGGTCCCTATACGAATCATTTTTTAAATTCCATTCTAAAGGGTATGAAGAGTCACACCACCTGCCTCACTGCAGAGATAATCCCAATTTATAAGAAAGGCGAGCATAGTGTGCTGAGTAACTATCCTCTTTTTAGTTTAATCGATGCTTCACAGAGATTTTTTGTAAGCAAGTTTCAGCGCACCTCTTAGATTGGATTGAGGAGAAAAATGTAATATCTGACCTCCAGGCCAGGTTCGGAAGCGGTACCAGCACGGTTGACCCGATTTTCCCGATGTAATTGTCTTTTTTGGAAAAACAACAGGGGCAAACTATTTGTCACCTTTGTTGACTTGCATGCAGCTTTCGACCTAGTCCCTAAGGCATTGCTTGGTCAATCTTAGATAAGATGAGTATCCCTGCCAATCTATTGCCAATCCTTAGCTGGCTCCACGCACGTGTCCGGTGTCTCGGACTCAAACAACTTGTTGACACCCCCACCCACTCTGCCGGACACACGCTCGACCCTATCTTCACCTCCAGCAAGCACATCTCCTTCGATCACACCACTGCTCTCCATTGGACGGACCCCAGCTGCGTTCACTTCAACTACAAAAAGACCACGACCCACAACACCCAACAACCCATTCCTCGAAGAAACTGGAACAAAATCACCACCGACCAGCTTTTTACATCGCTTCACCAAAACCCTCCTGTCAAATCATCGGACCCAAACCAAGCAGCCACCAACCTCACACAATGGATCACCTACAGCGCCGACGAACTAGCACCCTTGAAAATCCATCTAATCAAGCAAGGTAGCAAAAAAGCCCCCTGGTTCAACGATGACCTTAAGTAATCCAAGAAGCTCTGTCGCACGCTAGAGAAAGCCTGAAGAAAAAACCCAACCACTGACAACCTGGCCACCTTCAAGAACGCCACCCGCAAACACCACCAACTGATCCGATCCACCAAGAAATCAGCATTCAAGGACACCAACACCCAAAACAGCAAGGAACTATTCAACATCGTCAAAGAATTTACCAACCCCACCGCCGGCACCAACGACATCACTCCCTCCCAAGACCTCTGCGACTCTCTATCCTCATTCTTCCACAACAACATCGCCGACATACATAACAGCTTTCAAAACCAGTCCGAAGACCAGTCCACTCCACCCACCTCCGAACCAAAACCGCACTCTAACAACCTTTGCACCTGGAACCCAATCACCACCGAAGACACCATCCGCCTGATGAACTCCATCCACTCAGGATCGCCAACCGACCCATGTCCCCACCACATTTTCAACAAAGCAGACTCCATCATCGCACCGCATCTCCGCAATGTCATCAACTGTTCCCTCAACTCCGCTACCTTCCCGGAAAGCTGGAAACATGCCGAACTCGGCGCCCTTCTGAAGAAACCCACAGCAGACCCCACTGAACTTAAGAACTACCGCCCCATCTCGCTCCTCCCATTCCCTGCCAAAGTCATTGAGAAAGCCGTCAATAGTCAGCTCGCCGCCTTCCTTGAATCCAACAAATCCCTCGACCCCTCACAGTCCGGCTTCCGAGCCAAACACAGCACCGAAACCGCCCTCATCGCAGCAACAGACGACATTCGAACTCTACTGGACAACGGAGAAACAGCTGCCCTCATCCTACTTGACCTCTCCGCAGCCTTCGACACAGTCTGTCATAGCACCCTCATACAACGCCTCAGCAACGTCGGAATACAAGGAAAAGCTTTGGTTTGGATCATCTCGTTCCTAGCCGGAAGAACCCAAAGAGTCCGCCTCCCCCCTTTTATATCAGAGGCCACCGAAGTCATCTGCGGCGTACCACAAGGATCATCACTCAGTCCCACCCTCTTCAACGTATACATGAGTCCCCTCGCAACCATAGCGCGCCAACACAACCTCAACATCATCTCTTACGCAGACGACACCCAACTGATCCTCTCGCTCACCAAAGACCCAAACACCGCCAAAACCAACCTACACGAAGGAATGAAAGAAGTAGCCGAGTGGATGAAGAACAGCCGTCTAAAACTAAACACGGACAAAACGGAAGTCCTCCCCCTCTGCCTGGGACGACTCATGGTGGCCACCGGCCCTGGGAACCACACCCATACCTACGAATCACGCACGTAACCTGGGCTTCATCCTGGACTCCTCCCTCTCGATGACCAGACAAGCCAACGCCGTCTCATCATCATGCTTCAACATCCTACGCATGCTCAAAAAAATCTTCCGTTGGATCCCCAACGAAACAAGAAAGACGGTCACCCACGCACTGGTCACCAGCCGACTGGATTACGGAAACACCCTTTACGCCGGAACCACAGCCAAACTACAGAAAAAACTCCAACGTATCCAAAACGCCTCAGCCAGACTCATATTGGACATCCCTCGACAAGCTCACATCTCCGTTCACCTGAAAGACCTCCATTGGCTCCCCGTCAACAAGAGAATAACGTTCCGTCTCCTCACCCACGCACACAAAGCCCTTTACGACCTAGGACCCGAATGCCTCAACATGCGACTGTCCTTCTACACCCCCTCCCGCCAACTACGATCGTCCAATCAAGCCCTCGCCCCAATTCCGCGCATCCATAGATCCACCATGGGAGGAAGATCCTTCTCCTACTTAGCGGCCAAGACCTGGAATTCTCTCCCCACCCACCTCCGCCTTACACAGAACCACCTCTCCTTCAGAAAGCAACTACAAACTTGGTTATTCGATAAGTAAAGCACCCCCCCTCCCTCAAGCGCCTTGAGACCCTCTGGGTGAGTAGTGCGCTATACAAATTTCTGAACTTGAACTTGAACTCGGTGGAGGGGTGCAGGGGCTACTCACTGACCCTAAAAGAATTTTGCGGGGACAGGCAGGGTTGCGTTTCGGCCTCCTTACTGTTTTCATTATATATAAATGATGCATTGGAATGGCTTGATAGAGACGGTTGTAATTCACCAAAATTGGCAGTTAGGAGAGTCCCTGCTTTACTTTTTGTGGGAGACACTGCTGATCTCTAAATCACTCAAAGGTCTACAGCAGCTCTTGAACTATTTTAATACTTTTTGTAAATAGGGTGGGTTAGAGCTTAATAGCTCTTAAACTAAATGTATGATATTTAATCAAGCAAAAAGTAACAACTACAAATGTAAGCTGTATTCTAACAATGACCCTATAGAACAAGTTTATAATTTTGATTATCTAGATTAACACCAAACCTGGGTTGGTCTATGCAGGTACAAAAAAAAACAACACAGTGCTCTTTGCTACACTACACTACAAGAGTGGTAAATATTTTTAATAAAACTAGTCCCAAGAGAGCTGCTCCACACATTGAAATCTACAACGTGAAGGCATTGGGAGCCGTCTTGTAAGGCTTTGAGGTGTGGGGTCACGCTAATTGTATTATTTTAACATTTGCAGAAAATAATTTTATTAGGTCCCTCTTCGCACTCCAGAAGAGTTGGCCCCTATATCTTTATATGGATTTTTAAGAAAAATCTCCAGGCAAGCAGAGTATAGACCTTTGCTCTTCTGGCATAGTCTTTGGTCTTTGTCTGCTTAGGATCGTTTGGGAACTCTTAAGGGATCTTTTGGCCACAACTGATGTCCACAAAATACCATGGCTAATGCATGTTAGACTTACATTAACAAAGTTGGGATTGAAAAACTTTGGGTCAGCCCGGAGGAATCAATTTCCATTTCTAAAATGGACAATAAATCGGAATACTGGGAGTATGTATCTGTAGAAACTATTTGTAGTAGTAGAGGCACCGTAACTACAGAATTTACTAACTTTAAAATGCTCCCTGGGCATGATAAACCAATTGAGGAAATCACAACCCCTTTGACTCGGAAATAGTTAATACAATTTAGATATCAGTCTTTTCCTGCTAGAGCATTTTGTACTAATGGGCCAATACACAACATGTGGGCGATGAGTGTCCAGCGTGTAGATGGCCTTCAGAGACCATACCCCATATTCTATTTATTTGCCCTGCTTATGACCCCCAAAGGAAAAAATGTTCCTTTTCTTGTGCAGGAACCTGGGTACTAAGAGGTATTTGGAGGTATTCACGATGTTAAGGACGGATAGTTCCAAGTTGGCTTTATTCGCTGTAGCAAGATACCTTTTGGCTGCCTGGATTTCGCGTACAAACTGTATCCAAGTAAGCGAACAAGAACTGTCACAATAACTATGTGGGTGGTTTTGGCTGAATTATTTTCTTTTTCATTCGTAACACTGCCTCATCCCTCGTAGATAATGTAAAATATTAATTTTAACCGTTTGCATTATCTATGTTTTAGTGATTGTATTTTTAACATTGGTTTTTAACCTTCTAACTTTTTAGTCTTATGTTAACTTAAATCTATTGATATTGTGTTATATGTCTCGTGAATAAATTGAATGGAAAACTGCACTTTAATGCTTGGTGAGCCATTGCTATTTTGCACATTCTTTGGGACCAAAGATCAAATAATCTGGGGCCACATGTGAATACTAGAAGAATCATCATTTTATATTAGCAGTCTTATTGTTTTGTGCATAACTGTCATGTTGGTTTCACATGATTTGAGTGAAGCCATTGCAAAATTTACACAGGCTTTGCATTTGTGCTAAACTGAATACGGGAACCCGCATGAAACTCTACATGAAATGTGTGGCTCCAAGACTATAATGTTTGTACCTTGAGATTTTTGATCTGTATGATTGGATGATTTTAATCAGTTTTTCGTATTAGCGCTTTTAGGATCCTTGCTTGATAGAAATAAAAAATGTTATGATGATTAACTCCATATGCCTTTCTTGACAGAGATCCTCTTACAAGGCACAGGTCTTTATTTTTTCCCAAGATCTAGATATTTAATGTTCTTTAAAGAGTTAATTACTGTTGCAAGAGATGGGTAAACAATGACCAAATGGACTTTTTTGCTATCTATGCTTTCAAATGGACACAAACTTCTTTCGACAAAATCACACAGGCAATACACTGGTCAGAAATACATAGTCAGAGTTTAATTGGACATTTGGCACGACATATTGAATACATATGTCAACGGTGTGCAAATTATCTCTGTAGCTTCTTCCAGGTCAAACTGGGGAACCATAAAATGTATTCATTATAATAGGAAATGCCTTTAATCTGGAGAGTGCAAGGGTGTGGCAATTATATACTGGATGTGACCGACTTTCACAGATTACTCATCGGACCACGTGGACATTAAGTCACTACTTAGTGATTAAAAAACTAATCTAGAAGGCGGGTTTTTCTAATTTCATCAACGGTTTCCATTCCCCTGTGCTGCAGCAGTTTACTTTGTAACAGGCTGCAGTGATAGACGCAGAGATTTGTTTTTGAAACACTCATGTTTGTATTGTACAAGCAACACAACTTTTCAGCCACACATGCACTGTATTAGTCTGGCCTTGCTTTAAAGTAAAACACCCCAATTAAAGTTAGTCAATGTTTAGGGGTTCACAGACATGAACTGGGTGGCTGTTCAATAGTTTCCCAGAGTGCAGGGCTCTAAAGTACCACCAGGAAACAGCAGTGAATATGGGGCTACCACACTAATCAAATGGTATTTCTAACAAATAAAACAAAAGATCGCATGAAGGAAACGTGTATCACGCTACACTAGTTGACATGGAAACTTCCCATACTAAAGCTATCAAAATGGAGGGACTGATGCATATTATCAGACTGCAGAAAAGTCTTATTCTTTCTGGGACTACAACTCAGGGAGAGTGATCATACTCGTAGGAGGGGTGCAAAGGTTCACTCAGGCAGCTCTAACAGTGGACTGGATTGTGGATGGCTAGGACAATGAGCAAGAGACATATGATGCCACAACATTATATATTGCAAGACTAGTTGAAAATGTTTTTGTATTTCTTTAGGATTTAATTTTTTCACTCGTGTAATTAGGCAATGATTGCAGGATACAATTGCATATGGTGAATATCTGGAAGAAAAAAAACGGTTACATTATTGTTATAGTTAGGTGAAATGTTCACTAACAACAAATCATTTAAACCCTAAACACCACTCAAATTCACCAGTTACAGTTATCTCAAGTAACAATGACTCGTGCCCTAAGGTAACCATAACTCGCGCCCCCGCCATGCACAGTTTTCTCATCAATAATTTAATTGCAAATGTTGCAATTATATTACAAATTACGTCATAGAAGAAGTCATGAGTGATGTAATATGTGGGGTAATCAGCAGTGCATGACGAGGGAGCGAATTATAGGGCAAGAGTCAGAATTACCGTAGACAACTACACCTCTAACTGGTGAATTTCTGTGGTTTTCAGAGTTTAAAAAGTTACATTGTTACTCAACATTTCACCAAACTATAACATTACTTAAACCATAGCTTTTCCCCAGTGAATTTCTAGGTTTTTGTGTTGCAACTTTAAGTAATATTGTATCACTATATGTAAATTCAACCTTCCTCCATGCATTGATGAAAGAGATGGCTGCAGGGCCTGGCCACAGAGTGTCACTGGCTGTGTAGGGTCACTATAAAGGAGCTGCTCTCCACATAAATTTGAGAACTATCCAGCGTTATCTGCTTCTTTTATATGTCAGAGAGTGTGTGTGTGTGTGTGTGTGTGTGTTAGAGTGTATATATATATATATATATATATATATATATATATATATATATATATATACACACATATACAAGCTCCACTTGCACCTGCCTGTCGCACTCCTAGGCTGGTGCCTGCTAGTCGGGGGTGCACCCGACAACAATATCAGCTCCGAAATCCTACCCCGCAATCAAACGGGAATCAGGAAGCAGCACTCCCAGGGTAAGTCACAGTTTGTTTATTTTCTCAAAAACGCGCTTTCGGCACTCGGCCTTCCTCAGTAATGAAACAGAGAACACGGCAAACACATTGCATTTAAACCTTCACGTGTCAATTCAACTCGACATAGAAGTAGGACACAATAATGGGAACATCGCCTCCATTTTGGAGTGGGTCTGTGTCTAATAAGTACATATATATATACACACACACATACATAACCCCCACACGTATTTTCACTGAAAAAAACCCCAAAGATTAAAGAGACGCTCTAGTTATGCTCAGATTTCACTTGTACAAAAACAGTGAAATTCAGTTTTAGTAAGCAGCGCTAACTATAACATACACCCCGCAATGCACTGCTTATGATCTCACATATTATATTACTCATCATTATCAAAATGACTTTATTCGATTAATACAAGTTAATCATAAAAGTATATATTTACATCACAATTAAAAATGTTATAAGAAGCAATTCATCAGTATCCATCAAAATATGTTTTCCTGGATTTGAGATACATACATAAAAAAGAGGCAACACTGTAACAAGTTTGCGGATCAGGCAGCCTTCGTAAAAAATACAGGGCCAGACGACAATGTCTAAAATTGTACTTAAGTAAAAGCAGAATTAAAAACCTTTTCTGTTGGTTAAAATAGAATTTACAAAAGAAAAAGATGTGCAAATCAGACTGTCGAGAAGTGTCATCACATGGGCAACACAGGAGAAATCTTTCGAAGAAAAGATACCAGCAGGATGGCCCAACATACAAGGGATACAATTGAGCCGAAACCTTAACAAAATAAACCTGTGCTGTGGGATTGTTACAAAATCCAGATAGGGAGATATGCGCTCAACTGCAATGGCCCTTCAATATATTCTCTAACAGTAGGTTTATTTCGCTGTACATTCAATCTCCCTTCTTTGGCAGCAATCATTAAACAGGTCTTTAGTGCATGTTGGGAGACTGAGCCACATTTTTCAGACGTTACGAGTAAGCTACCTAAATCAAGAGTGTAGAAAGTATCTTTCACATACTTTAGCCATAAAATGTTCTCCTTGTAATCAAGGGATAGTCAATCCTGCATTATTTGTTGGGTCAATGACACTGTGTCTCTACGCCAGACTGAGTGCCATAAAGGGATGGGACCAACGTTCATCTAATCAATTATATAAGGAATGCTTAGTTCTTTGTGTAAATTAAAATTGGCCAAACTCTCAATGGGAGCTCAGAGGGAGAATAGGACTGGGTCGCCCTCTACTCAAACATAGACCGACAACAAAAGACCCTGTCCAACGGACGTCAACTAGTGTCAGTTACTGAAGAAATAGAACAGTCTATGTGTACTGATACCTATTCCGATCCCCTGCAATTTATGAGGGGACAATTCACTGCACTGCGCCCAAGTTCACGTTAAACACAGCATCCTCATAGGTCAAAAAACCAGCAAATTCCGGTGTAGCACGGGTACGTGCTTTCACGATCACTGCTCCCATGAAATGTCTCCTCTTCCCGGCGTCTTTTTCGAATAACGTGTATTCGAAAAAGACGCCGGAATTTGCCGTTTTTTTGACCTATGAGGAGTGTTGTTCAAGTATTGACGGTATATTTGGACTACGATGATTATCTAATTTTACCACATATTGGCGTCTTCCTACCCTTTTTGGACGGTTTATAGCCCTGAAGAGTTGTGGATTACTTTTTCCCACAACGAGACACGTGCCGGCTGGCTGTTTGTATTTATTATCTCTGGCATACGATTAAAGAATCCAGATCGGAACTAAGAACCTACTGTCGAATGGTCCTGTTTCTGAGAATTTAATCATTGTATTTGTAAATTTATATGTGTGCGCAGGAACTTGTGTTTGTTAAATTGTATGGTTTTACTATACAGATTAAGGGGTTTGTGAGGGTGTCCCCTTCCTGCTAGCACCATTTCCAGCAATAACAAGCCCCATTAGATTTATTACGCAAATATCGCTGGAGCGCCACCACTTCCTGACTACTAAAACCCGGTCCTTACCTATTCATCTTTTTCATGCATGTTTGTGACTTTATTCATTTACAAAGAGATGCACCGCCCATATAGAGCGGCAGCTACAGAAGCTTGCCGCATTACAATAATACACTTAAAGCCAATCTTACTTGCTGAATCGAATAGAGCTTGATCCCACTGCTGCGATCCCAGATACTGATTATATCATCCAGCCCACTGCTGATTACATAGGATGCAGTGCAGATGAGAGAGGTGACATCTCCCCGATGTCCGTACATGTGGCTAACTCTGCTGCCTGTCAAAACATCCCACAGGCAGATGGCGCCATCCTGTCCGCCACTTGCAAGGACCATGGTCTGCAGGAACGAAAGCAAGAACAAAGTCATTAGGCATCTACAACTATTTACTTTACGAGAGATTGAGAGTCAGGGAGAAATAATTTGATTATTGTCGAGAATAAGGTTATGCATGACAAGACTCGTTCAATGAGAGACTACAGAGGCACCCCCATAATAGACCAGCTCAGAAACCTGCAAATGACTAAGAATACACAGTGCAAGCAGGCCAACCATCTAGCCTTCACAAAATAAACATAGATCTCCCCCAATTACCAATACCCAACAGAGAGAATAGAAGCCTCTATCAACAAAGCGTGTGGTTACTGGAAAAGAGTTTTATCAGTATCCATGCATATACCAATACAATAAACTCTCTGTGAAAAAGGGGAAGGGGAGGTCATCCATCAGACATGAAGAACAGCTCTTAAAATCATTGGGGATGTAGGCTTACGTTTCGACACTGAATAAAACATTTGGTAAGCAACTGGGAGGGACCCAGAAACAAGTCTTGAGGCTTGAGAGGGTTTTCTAAGGACAACCCCAATTGGTGATAAGATCACAACAATGCTCCTACCTGATCTATGTAAACAGCAGTGATTCCTCCCGAATGACCTTGCAGTGTAAACAAACAACAGGAGTCTTCCAGACGGTACACCTAAGATACAAAACAGGGCATATTCACAGACTGTATCCCAAGAGCATGTAATGCAGGTCTGGGTGCAGAAAGAGGCAGAATGAATAGCGAGATAGATAGGATGCGATGACAAGAAAAGGGAAGGCAATGACTGATATTAGTGGAACAGAGGCACTGAAAGGGGAAAGAAGGTATGTGGCTGAGTGAGGAAAATAAATGGAACAGGAAAAATAAAGAAGGGGAAAGGGTGAAGCATAAATAGAATACTACTGAAAAAGATAAGAAGGGAGGATGCAGATCAATCAAAAAAGGAGGAAAAAGTAGTAAGAAAGGAAAGCAGGGGTTGGCAGCATTATTAACATGTAACATTAGTCCATGGAGGGAAACGTTTACCATGCAGACTTTACCGTGCAATGATTTTACCAAGCAATGTATTTACCACACAATAACTTTACAACAAAAAAGTAAGTATATATCAGTTTAGTGAAACTCCTTTATATATGTATGTGTGTATACATATATATAGTCAGTGAAAAAAACAAACGTTACAGGGACGCTATAGTTGTTGTGTGTCAGCTGATAGTGTTGTGTGTCCGCTGATAGCGCTTAGATACCTCGTGGTGATATAGCGCTTTACAAGCTTATATTAACATAACATATTATATTAACATATAGTTGGGCTCAGATTTCACTCGTACAACACCAGGGACATTTACCTGCGCTAACTATAACTTACATCCTTGCAATGCACTGCTTAGGACCTCACATATTGCATCACTCATAACCTGGTCAGTGACATCACTGATGGCCTCTTCAATGAAATGACTCATCGTATCATCCATTAAGTGGGACAGTTTTCTACACGTTTAGGAGTGTTAAGTATATATAGTAAGCTACTACATTACTTAAATTAATATAGTTTGTGTCCTAGTAATGAGTGATACTATTTCTTACATATATTATGTGAGTGGCTGTGCAAGTCTTTGTATCTGTATGTGAATGGATGTGTGAGTGGCTGTGTGGGTGAGAGAGTGCCTGTGTGAGTGGCTGTAGGGGTGAATGAGTGGGTATGTCAGGGGTGTATGGCTGGGTGAGTATGTGAGAGGCATGTAAAGGTTAGTGATGGCGTGTGAGTGGCTGTATGGGTGAGTGAGTGGTGTGAGTGAATTACCGGGTGAGTGAGTGAATGTGAGAGTGCCTGCACGGGTGAGTGTGTGCTTGTGTCAATGACTGTATAAGTAAATGAGTTAGTATCTATGTGAGTGAGTGGGTGTGTGAGTGACTGTATGGGTGAGTGAATACGGTGTGTGAGTAGTAAGGGTGACTGACTGAGTGGCTGTATGAGCGGGTGTGTAAGTGTCAATGTCTAAATGACTGGATGTGCAATGGCTGTATTGATGTGAGTGGGAACAGGGGTGGCTAAATGGGTGAGTTAGTGGTGGTGTGAGTGGATCTGTGAGGGGCTCTTTGGATCAGTAAGTGGGTGTGTGAGTACTTGTATGTGTCTGTGAATAGGTATGCAAGTGGTTGTGTGGCTGTGTGTGAGTGGTTCTGTAGAGGAGGTCATCAGTGATGTCATTTGATATGCCATCAGTGATGTCACTGACCATGGCATGAGTGTGAGGTCGTAGGCAGTGCATTGCGGGGGTGTAGGTTATAGTTACCTCGGGTAACTACAGCTGCAGAATTTCTCTGGTTTTGTACGAGCGAAATCTGAGCCCAACTAGAACGTCCCTGTAACCTTTTTTTCTGTAAATTTATACAATTTATTTATTTATTTCCCAACTATAGCCAGTAACCTTTGGGAGTGAGTGTGCGACTGAGTGCATGAGTGACTCAATGGATGTGTGAGTGGATCTGTGAATGTCTGTATGGATCTGGGACTGGGTACGTGAGCCTGAGTGTGTCTGTGAGTAGGTGTATGAGTGTATGAATGGGTTAGTGAGTGGGTGTGTCAGTGTCTGAATATGCCCCTGATTGGGAGCTTGACTGTGAGTGAGCACGTTACTGTCTCAGTCAGCCTGTGAGTGCATGCAATAGGGTCCGGAATCGGTCTGTGAGTGACTGCGTAAGTCTCTGACAAGGTCTGAGTAGGTGCGTGTGGCCAAATGGGGGGGGGGGGGCAGCACGGCCCCCTCCCCAGGCCCATTTCGGTCGGACTCCATCCCCTGGGGCCTAGCCATATACAAAGGAGGAGGGGCCATACACCCCCTCCCCAAGCTGATTCGGCTCCAGGGACGCCATCCCCCGGGGCACAGCCTTTTAACTTTTTTAATTTTTATCAAGAGAGGGAGGCTGCCTGGCCCCCTAACCCTGGGCCGATTTCAGACCCAGGGACCCCATCCCCTGGGGCCCAACCATTGACAAGCAGCACCCCTCCGCTGGCTGATTTTGGCCGTGGGGTCCCCATCAAGGGCAGGCCATTAACAAATGAGAGAGGAGGGGCCAAGAGGCCAATTCCTCAGGCCGATTTCGGCCCCTTGGACCTCATTCCCTGGCCTATGATATTTATTTTTTTAAAAGGGAAGAGGGACCGCACCGCCCTCCTCCCCGGGCTGATTTTGGATGCAGCGACATTGGGAGGTGGTGGTCCCCGAACATTATTAGGCCCCAGGAGGGGGTCCCCGTTGTTCCCTTCATTTGCTTCCTGCACACCCCGGAGACCTGGCCCACACAGGGGCTAAACAGAAGAGAAGCGAGGGAGACCACGCTTCTTTTTTTTCCTGCATGAGTAGCGGATCTAGCGTGACTCCCGGCGAAAATGTTTTTGAAAAAGAAATACTTTATTGCCCTGGGGGTCCATATGTAACCTCCCCCTCCCCAAAAGGCCTAGGGGGTTAGGGAATTCCTACCCTGTCCCCTTCTCTCGCTCTCCTTTTTTTTTTACATGGTATTGTAGGACTCCGCTGACGCCGAGCCCCAAGATGGCTGCCAACACTTCCTGGTTGAAGTGTTGGCAGCCAATCTCATTTGAGCACTGGAACTGTCAGATCCTCGGGGGATCTGCGTCCTTATAGATACAAAATTTGTTTTTAACTTAATATTTCTAAAGCTACTGAATGGATGTACATCAAACAACAAAAACACTCTTTCCGGAATAAGAACTAGCTTTCAGCCAAGTTTGGTGTAATTCTATCCAGCAGTTCCGCCTGTAGATGTGCTCAAAATTCCCTTTGGAAATTAACAGTGGAAAAACACTTTTTTGACCCCCTGCCCTTTTTCTCTGCCCCCGCTTGACGGCTTACCCCGAAACATTCCATGCACAACAAAAATAACCAGTACACTTCTTTTTGAAATTTTTGTTAAGATTTGTCAAATGGTGCCAAAGACATAGGCAAGTCCAAAAACACTTTACCTGGTCCTAATTATAACTACCTACTGGCAAACGCCAGTAGGAGAAATATATATATAAGGGTAAGGCCATTTTAAAGGTTGAAGGGTGGGTAAGGGTATAGAGTGGTATGGGTGATCGTAGGATTTAGGGGTGGGTAAGGGTATTGGGTGGTAAAGGTGTTTTTAGGTTTAGGGGTGTTTAGGAGTATGGGGCTGTAAGGGTATTTTTATGGTTTAGGAGTGGTTAGGGGTATTGGGTGGTACCATTTTTAGGGTGGGTAGGGGTATTGGGTGGTATGGGTGTTTTTAGGGTTTAGAGGTGGTTAGGAGTATGGGGTGGTAAGGGTATATATAAAATATATATATACATTTTATTTGTAAAGGTATGCGTGGTAAAGACTTGTGTGATAAAGGCATGCGTATTTCTGTCATATATCCGTCCCCTTACACAATATACAAAACACCTGTGTGATGCAGAGTAATAGGTTGTTTTTCTGTGGGTTAGGAATTATATATTGGATGTTTTGGCACAAAGTAACTCAGCCAAGACAAACTCAGATTTGTTTTTTTTGGGGGGGCGGGGGGGGGGAAATAATGTACACTTCTGAGGTAATGGCTTGTTGAGAGACAAACTGGTGGGTCCCCTTCTCCAGACGGACATAACTCACCTTGTGAAGCTAAGCCTTGGTGCACAACAAGAAGACTCATATGATGGCCTTGGAAATTATGTTGAAATAGAAACTGAAAAACCTAAAGACATTTCTTGGAGGAATGATAGAGTGACCATTTATGGATATGCCATAACAAGTTGATTATATCTTTGTCTTATTTCAGCACAAATTGCATTGGTTGCAGATCAAATATGCAACTCTTCCCACTGCACCTTCACACTATCCATTTACTAGCTCTCATTTCATTAAGCCCCTACAAAGAATCTACAGATGCACTTTTCAGTAAAGCTCTTTATGTAGCCTTCTGGCTGGCCTCTTTTAATCTTACTTCCTCCCTTTCCACTAACAGTTAAAAAATATATTTTTTAAATCACATCAAGTAATATTTTAAAATATTCCAGCCTGCCCAGTCCAATGACATCATGGTAAACTAGAGAATACTTTATGTTGTGGGTGTTGGAGGCTAACAAGGAAGGAGAGGAGAAGGTTCCGGAAAAAAGGAGTGAAAAAAGGAGACATAGGAGAGGACAGGGTAATGGAGGGATGTGAAAGAGATAGGAGTGTAGGCAAAATGCAATGGACAGGATAGAAGGTAAAGCCAGCTGCCAGTCCACAGACACACTGATATATTATCCATCAACATGCACTACAGGAATGATATCCAATCACATGCAATGCCACAATGAAGCCCATTCCCATATTGCTTTATTGATGTATGTCTAGCATTAGAGATTATTGTACATGCACACTGGTAGTGATTCTGGTTTACACATGCACTCTCTTCATATCCCTTCCCACTACTGGCTCCATACAGCCAAAGGCACGAGTACTGACTCTCAGAGTGTGATCCTGGCTGCCTGTCACCAGCCGCCCAGCTGCTGCTTTCAGTGCAGTAATAGGCTTCTGATGGGCACAAGGCACCGTGTGGGTGAGCTGGCACCGGATGACATCCTCACTGCTGTACATGGGGGAAGATGGCACACTGCTTCGGTGTGGACTCCCTGTAAGGAGAAAAAGAATGTGCATGAGCTACAAATGCATCAAAGACTCGGGGTGGGAGGAAGGGGCATACTCAAGTACAGGGATTAAACCCTTCACCTTGAAGGTGCTCATTCACCTGCAATCAAATGTATATGCAGAACAATTCAGAGACATAAGGGTAAACGTCACAACACATTAGGTCAGCTGTCTACTGGAAGATGGGCATCTTCTAAAAGAAGTGAAAGCCACCTCAAAAGGAATGCTCTCTCAAATGGAATCATTCTCTACCCACAGGAATCTGTTCATAAGAGGACCTCTTCACAACGGGTGAGTTCACTCAAGAAGGATTATAATCACACTAGCCTGCTCACACCAGCAACTTACGTTTATGGCAGGAGCAACACATTGAGGAAGCTGCCGCTCGAGTAGATAATCTACCCTCGTGGCAGAAGAAGCAGCGCCCTTTTGCACTGCTCATGGTGCCATTCCCTCTGATTTTCTAGTGTGGGACAAACCTGGCGCTAAAAATCAGGACCACCTGAGCAACCTAATGCACTCCGCCGCTTGCGGAACTCCGCATAGTGAGGTGGATTTTTCGGGTCACTTGACGGAACTCCGCCCAGGCCTAATTATGTGATTCCTCTCTAACAGGATACATTTAGCTTTCCCCAGACTCTAGTTAGTGACCTGCATATCAAGTAAAAGCTGCTCCACCTGCCTCTTGCGGACTCAGTTTCAAAAGGCAATCTGGTCAACCAGTGAACAGCAGGCTGCTGTTTAATCTGGTCAAAAATGCCTTCATACTCAACCTAACAGGGTGCAACAACATAACGCTTAACTAGAGTGCAATGGCATTCTTTCCCCGCTATCTAGGACTCAACAGCATCCCAAATCAAAGCACAATAGTGTCCGCCTACAAAAGGAAAATGCTACTTACCAGTATGCATCTGTTCTTGGCATGTAGAGCTGCAGATTCACACACTATGCATAGATCGCCATATGGTGTTGGGTCCGGATGTTTGCAGTTTGTTATTGTCCTGGAACAAGTCTTTGGAAGTCAGGAGATAGGTCACTCCTCCTTTGGACAATAGTGCGCATGGGCATCGACTCCATCTTCAGATTGTTTTTTCGCCAAATGATGGAATTTTGTGAGAACAGAAAGAGATGTCCATGTATGTTATATCTAATTAAGATAATACTGGAACAGATAAAGGTAGCCGGGGAGGTGGGTGGGTGTGTGTGAATCGACAGATCTACATGCCAAGAACAGATGCATACTGGTAAGTAGCATTTTCCGTTCGAGGCATATGAGCTGCAGATCACACACTATGCATAGATTTCATAGCAGTACTATCCCTTTTAGCGGCGACCACCAGTATCTGTTGCAGTAGTCTGAAATAATGTTTTGAGTACAGCCCAGTCCACACTAGCTTGTTGTTTTGCTTGCACATTGTAATTATTGTGCCATTTATATGGTTGAATGGCCCGATTATGACCGTTGCTCATCACCATCTCAGTATATTTCGACCTAATATAGTGATGTGTAGGCCTGCTTAGTAAGAATAAGCTACAAAGTAGGGCTTGATTATGTCCCTTTCTGTTTCCGACTTTATCTTGCTTAACGGCAGTGCTTGCTATTGGCTTTGGCATAATCTTATGCCATCTTGCATACTAATTCTGCTCTTTTACGGGAATAGTAGCCTATGGCTTGAGAGACTCCATTTTCTAAGCTGTCGCCATCTTCTGAGCCTTTCTAGGTGAGAAGCCATGTTTTGCTTTTCACTTGTTTTTCGCACTTCCTGGATTGGTAGGAACTGGTTCTTGTCAGAGGAATGTGCTCACTCTGCTCTGAAGCCATAACAGACGCCTGGCCAGCTGAAGCTGTGGCCTTGGTGTGGAGTGGTACAGACTGATGGGAAAAAGGGTGCGAGGCTCACAGGAGCTTCGTCTTACGTTTCCACTGGTACTAAACGAGGTGTCTGGGTTCTGATCGGTGGAAGTCCACCACAGGGCAGACGTGCAGCTGTGACGGTGGGGCGAATGGTGTCACCCTGTCTCCTGATTCAGCCGGAGAAACGGGCTCCCCTCTGGCGAAGTGGAAGCGGGATGAATAGACAATTGGTGAGGTGTTCCACTAATTCTTATATTCCTATTGATCTTGCCTAACTATCTTTTTCTGTTTTCAGGTTCTATACATTTATATACATATAATTTCTATATATGTTTTACTGATTGCGTTTAGCAATTGTCTCGGTGTTAGTTCGTGGATGGATATATATATGGTACAGTTTGGCCTACTGTGTATCATGTACTAATAAAATACCCCAGAGAATATAATTTTTTTGTCCGTTTTCGTTGGGACGGGAGGTTTGGACTCTTCTTAGCCAAATGCTTATGTTCAGAAGGATGGGTAAGTTCCCTTCTAGCAGGTAATTGTGTATTGGGAAGTTGTTCTACTCCTAACCAGGGAGTTTAAATTTTAATTCTTCCACCCCCAGCCTTGTTGTGAGAGGTATTGTGTTTGTTGTATATGGTTCTTCCTAGGCGAGTATTCTGTAGCGGAGAGGATCGGCTAATTGCTTCACGCGCAACGCCTGTCGCTAGGAAGATTGTTATTGTGTGAGTCCTCTCAGCAGGGCTAAGACATAGAAAGTGTTATTGTTCCTATCTTGGGTAAGTATTGTAGAGTGTTGTATCTTTTGGGTCCCAAGAGGAATGAGCTTGAATGACTTGATGATTGGCAAAAATTAGGCCATTACATTTTGGCGTCACAAACAGGATCAACGGGGTGGATTCTAAGGGGAGAAAAGAGATTATGTTTTCTAGGAAAGCGAAGGTTGACTCCCAATTGTCAATGGAGATTCCCGGATGGGAATTGACACCATATGGAGTATTGCCCCATGAGTGGGCTAATAGTGCTGGTTTGAGTGAAAACTGGAAATCGTTTATTAGAAGCTGAACCGGCTCAGGTGGTTGCATGTCTACAAAAAGTGCCTTTGAGAAAAGGAGAAGAGCTTCCTACGATAGGAATGAGGGGTTGGATTCTCCTGAATGCTTACGAAATAATGCATGTATGTATGTCTGCCACATGGCACTTTTGGAAAAGCACAAATTTGCTTTTTGAAAGGTTTTCGATATTTACCACCAAATAAAAGTTGGTGGTAAATACCGAATCCTTAAATGAAAAATGCACTCACTTGAGTGCTCCCTACATTAAGGATTCGGTAATTTACCAAATCGGCATTTAAGATATCAGTAATTTACCGATTCCTTAAATTACCGTTCGGTAAATTACCGAATCCTTAAACCTGCCTCCTACATCTCAAATGCCAAATACCGGTCGGTAACGGCCGAAATTCTGTAATTTCGGCCGTTACCGACCGGAATTGGGCTGCCTACATCTGGCCCATCGTATATAATCCAAAATGTATACATAAATCTGTGTGCAATATACATCCGTACCTACGTCCGAAATACAAAGTACTAAGGCTGTATACATGTAGTGTTTCTTTTATTGGCCCTGTGGGATCATGGTATAACAAAGTACACAGGTATTGTGATTATACAGAAGGAATTGTAGTCAGCCCGGTTTCTCTTCCTCAATTTCATTTATTTCCCCAGTCCCGCAACCAATTTTGTGAATATCAGGGGGTTCTCTTTCTACTTTATATTCTTCCGTCGGGTCCCTGAACAGGCATGCCATGTCAAACTGCATCTCCATGAGACTCACCGGTACATCACCAGAGAGCCTGGTGGGTCAGAGCCATACATGCCTCCTCAGGGCTATGGAGGAACTCATGGCCCTGGCTTGGAATCCACCAAACCAGGCCCGCTCTGATGACTTGAGGTGAGGTATCTTTTACACTCTATCACCACTTCAGCAACATGATCCTTGAGATGATCCAGACAACTTGGGCCCACCAAGTTCACCATCTCCCATAGGGTATATGTGTATCTGGTGAGCAAACAGGTGACATTTATTGAATTGAGAGCCAAGTTGCAGACTGGGAAAAGTTTCTTGCTAACAGGCTCCAGCTTTTTAGACTCTCTGTGGGGGGGAAGGAGCCAAGAATATTTTTTGTGCAAGATGAAGCTTGCACCAACAGACTTTCTGGTGAGACTAAAAGAAAGTGGGGTTCCCTGGGGCCATTCTATACACCTGGCAATCAGACAATTTACTGTCAAGATGGACTTGTCCTATATCACTTAGATCGGTTCAGGAAGGGCCTCGTTAAAGGGATGGTGGAGGTATGATTTTCTGCTTCGCTGCTGTGATCATCATCATGGATAACAGGACACACCATTTGGATAGGGTAAAGATCCATTCCAAATAAGCCCTCCATAGACTACCAAAAACAGTATGGCACTGGAAGTTCATTATGCCAGGCCTCCTCTACCAATCTCTGGCCCTACCTTCTGGACCAATGAAGGATTGCCTTGGTCTCTGAATGTTTCTGTGGAGGAACTGGCACCTGAGGTGCCTGTTGTTTTGGTGGCACTGGAAAGGTTGTCGGTAACACCTCCGAGGCAAGCATCGGCATTGGTGAACAAGTCACTAGTAAAGGGCATGATGCAAAGAAAGATCCAACCGGAGGTATTTTTGGATGGGAACAGAGGGTGGGCCCGCTGATGGAAAACCAAACTGAGTCTGAAAAGAAACACTGGAGACCATAGGCTTACCACAAAGGACTGCAGCCTGCTTGAACAGCACTGAGAAAATTAGCCAGATTGATGCTGGAAATTCGGCAGCAGCGGACCAGGAGCAGGACGTGCTGGGAGCACCTGAGTTGCTGTTGTCGCAGAAGTTGGCTCCTCGGATGCAGTGATATCAACAAGCTGTAGCGGAGTATGTCAAGATAACATTGAACTGCTTTGACAGGAGTTGTAGCTGTGCTTCATCTTCTTCTAATGATGATTTGAAGAAAGGGAGTAACAAGGCTTGGAGTCGGACCTCACACAGCATCGAGCCCAAAGCGTGTCAGAGGCACAGGCCAATAAAGATTTGGCGCTCCCATCTTTGATGGCCTTGGGGTACATCAGGCTGCATCTGCTGCGTGGCCTGGAATCATGCTTTCACACCATGCGACTAGTGCAGGCTTAATGGGGGTCTGAAGTGAACATCTGCCCATTATACATCATTAGCACTGCACTAAATAATTTTTTGAGAAATACTCTGAAACATGGAAAAAAAGAAACAGAGCTGTTCTAGATTCATGCTGAAGGGAGTGGAAAAAAGGGAACTGATGTCAGTGCATTGAGATGGGTGCTGTATGGCTCCAGTACTGCACCATCTTCAGCGTTGAGATGGAGCTCGCAACTCCTCATGGCATAGGAGAACTAAGAAAGGTTTCCAGATACAGTCTGGTGCCTGGAGCTATTCAACAGGTAAGGACTCTGCAGGTAGAAAGTGCCCATCAGAATAAGATGTTTTTACTGCTGTGTGGCCAATGGAGTGGGCCCATTTATTTCAATGTCCCAGTTTAATTGGCAGGTGCTATTCATTTTTGTTTGAAGTACAGATAAAGCTGTTTTCTGTAGAGTAATACGAGACCTTTTTAGAATAATTCAAAGGTATATGCATTAATGTTGCATTTTTATCGCAGAGTTAACACTGGGTACCCCAAAGAACGCTGGCCAGAGACGTGTTCAGGTGGGAGTTTCCAAAATACAAATATTCCGAAGGCAAGATAAAGGGTTAAACAGAACTTTTTAAGAGGAAAAGTATTACATTTGTCCATCGTGTGGCAGGGGCAAATCAGATTCAATAGAGATAGAAATAGATCCAAGAGTGAAAAAGCCTCATTGATAAGAGGCAACGTTTATTCTTATCTGAGGGCAAGATGAGGCTATTCAGTTGGTTGTGCAAGTATGCAGGGCGACCTAGTAGGAGTGAGGTACTGTTAAGTTGAATGCCACAGTTTTTTTTGGAAGCAGCAGGAAGTAAGGGTAAATTACCAGGTAGATAGGGAGGGAAGCATAGCTTTCCCAGGGTCTCAATCAGACAGTGAGCAAGGAGATGGACTGCAGATAGGGGTATAGGTTCTAGATCCTATTCACGCCTAAATGATGAGGCAGATGTGCAAAGGGTAATATTTAGATACAAAAACTGCAGGAATGAGCGAGTTAGGAGTGTTTGACAAGGCAGCACCCCACTGCACCACTGACTCGCAATCTGAAGCAGTAAATGAGGGCGATTATGTTGAGGATGTTCCACGCTTAAATCTATAGAGGCACAAAATGTGGCGAAGTAAGAGGGAACGTTTACTGTGGTGGCAGAAAGACAAGCATTGCAAGGGTGGCAAGCCGGCAACAAAAGAAAATAAGATACCTATGTGTAACTGCCGTGCTCAAGAATCTTTAATAGGTTTACATGCTTGAATCATTCTCCGTCGGCAAAGTGGGAGTCTCATGGTCCCATAGTAAAGCAGTATGCACCAGTATCACAGGCTATAATGGCAATGACAAGTGTAACAGCTTATATATGTCCTTGTTTAAAAAATGACCAAACTTGAACTATCACCAATCAGGCCACAGCACCCTCTAGAACACTCCCAACAGAGATTTTCTGCTGCATGTCGTGTGATGGGTCTCTCCCTGAGCTCTGCTCAGTTTTTCTCCTTTAGAGATGCAGGTTTATCTACAGCTACTATGTCTGACACTTTTATGAAATACCTTTCCAGATCCTACAAAACATGTCATGTGGGAAGAAAAGGCTACCAGTGGGTAATCCACAATGACTGTCAATACTGGAGAAAATAAATTACAGGGTGGTGGTCAAACCTCCACCCAGCTTTTCGCAATACACTAGCAGACTTCCGTGGAGAAGATCTGGTTTGTGGTAACCTATCCACAGAGGTTCTCTTAACAGTCGTAGTCAGAAGACTGATACCTCCGGCCTCAGTTATTTAGGTGATACAAAGTACTGTGTAGGCTGCCCATGGCAGATTAAAATATCTATTCAATTGTATATTCTCCAAAATACTGGCTGAAAGTTCATTCTTGAGGGAGTTTTGGTCCACCGTGGAGAATTCTTGTGTTGATAAGCAGATGCGGATTGATGGAGGATGGTGAATGAGTTCACTAAAGATGGTCAGTAGTACAATTAAAGGAATACACCCCTGTCCTATAACTGTAGTTTAGTGCCCGAGCTCTGTCAACACTTCTTGTATGCTTACGTTGCTGACTGAGGCTGAATGGTAGACCTTTCATAGGAATAGGCCTGTCTTTCACATCAAAATGCAGGGACTTTTTATATACCTGTGGAAAAAAAAGATGAACTGAATGTGAGACCCAAAGACTTGCAGGATGTTGAAGATCTGTACACCTTGTCAGTTAGTGAGCTGTAAATTGCGGTCTCTGGATAGTCTAGCTCATGTTTTTGAGGCCGTTAATACAAAAGAATTGACAGGTGAAAGGTTAACTTATTCATATACGCATTCTTCTGGAGCATTGTGTTTTAATAAAGCAGATAATAGAAGTGGGGGAGTCCCCCCATTGGGGATGTGTGACAGAGGATGCAGATAATCCCTATTTGCCAGAGAATATATCTTTCTGCATAGAGTGTTCCAAGGTTTACATTTCTGGAAGATTAGCGCAAGTCTGCGAAAAGTACTATGCAAGACCCCGATTGGTGCTTCAAGCAATATAGTTCAGAACTTTGGCACCTTTATCTTGAGAAATACATTTTGGGACCATTTCCATACTACCTTGAAATTACAAGAACCCACTGCGGCCCATGATTGCATATGAGATTCTCATCTTTAAATATCCTCTAAGTGAGAGGAAAACGGTGCAAGAACCTTGTCATAACAAAAGAGAATTTTTACCTGCTTAGGCCAGCATCTTTAAAGGCCCTTCCTAAAGCACTTCTTCATTTGGGCAATAGTTTGTGGTGTGGACAATTTCAGTGTAACTTCAATGCCAAAGACTACCAGTTACTACCAACTTGGAATAGATAAATCCTCAGACTGCCTTTTGGACGGCATGGAAATGGGAGAGTTGTTTACAAGTGTTTCACTACTTGCTATGTTCCTTGCTTGATGTCTGCTTTAAGGCGGCCCAGGAATACAAGTCTTGAGTGATGCAACATTAGGAAAATAAACTTTTAACCTATTTTTTGAGGAAAATGATTTTAGAGTATTCAACCTTGTTAAAGGCCAGTCATGAAAAAGCACCTTTGTAAAGGGAATTTTCCCGAAGTACTTCCTGCCTCAAAAGATAATAAGTCTGGAACACTACAGTCTTTCAAAACAGAAAGGGCGGGAGCCATGTCATTTTGTTCTGAATCTTAAACTGGGCAATTTCTAGACATCTCGGAACTTGGAGGATCCTAGCTTTTGAAAATGGTTTGCTAGCAGAAACTGTACATGTTACCAGAGAAAACAGGATACAGAAATTGACAGAGAATGATCTGGTTTAAATAAGTGCTGCATGACAGGACTGGAGAAGCTTTGTCAGTTATGCAGAGTGCTATCTAACTTTTCTAACATTTAAAACAAAGACTGGTACTTCTGGCAAACGTTTCCGAAGGGCATCTCACTTTCCCCAAAGGGTATTCTACAGATGAGAACTGTCACAAACCAACTGTTATAGATGACAGATCAACCACTGAGGTAGCTGGAAAGTAACATGATGATGTAAATGAAAAAGTACGGACTGCAAATTAGTCTTCAAAAACAAAGAAACAGAGGTGTACGGTGAAAAAAGGCTGTTAAGAGGGAAGGGCCAGGCCTTGGAAAGAGTTATGATTAAGCAATTAATTCTTTGTTTACAATGACATAATGCGTTTCAATACACATCACAAGTCGGATAACAAAAACTAACCTAGTCCCTCTCCCCAGTGTCTAACCTAACTCACAGCACACTCCCTCCATCCTTGCTTCCACAGCAATTCTCTAGTTTCACATGGGTATACAGTATAGTATACCTGCCACCACATTCCACAGTCCAATCAGTTCCCATTACATACTGTAGAGTTTAACCTGCTAAAAAATTTAATATTTTGCTTGATGGTACCATCCGAGATTCTTCCAAGTGTAATTGATCTTTCCACAGCCCGTCTTTTCTACCCCATCTTCCACCAATTTACCTACATACCCCAGAATATATCCCATCTCGCACACCATTCCCACTGTCAATCATAACAGCATAACATTCCCCAGAATTCCATCTAACTCTAACGCACCCCCAAAACTCTCCATAGTCCAATTCATCTCCATACACCATCCCCAAAGACAAATCTAAATGTGATCACCTCGTCTAGTCACTTCTCACTGCTGGAAGCAAAATGTTAATATTATTAATACGGTAAATGAAGGCTGAAGGAAGAAGAGACAGTATCTGTTTTCCTGAGACATCATGCACAACATTCTGTGGGTTTGAATAAACGTTGCCTTGTTCTGTGTTTTCCTTGTAACGTTACACTTTCCAACAGCATATTTAGCTTATGTAAACAAGTCTGACCCTGCTCCTTATGGGAACAGTCCATTTCAAACTGCCAGAAGGCGTGCCATCCAGAAGGGAATACAAGCAACCAAAGACTGGTTTCAGCCTTGTTAGGTTGGCCTCTTTAGTGTTCAGTTCAGTTCAAGAATGCTTTATTCAACAACTTAATGTCATAAAAGTAAACTCTGAACTAGATTGGATATTATGGCACAGTAAGCAAGGAAGCTAGGTCTGAACGGGTTTCATCTGGCAGTTTGGGCTGGACTGCTCCCATGATGAGCAAGGTCAGTAATGATTAGCATAAGGTGGGCCTTTGTCTAGAGTGGTACACTGGGTGAAAAGGAAAATGCTACTTACCAGTATGCATCTGTTCTTGGCACGTAGAGCTGCAGAGTTACACACTGTGCATAGATGGCCACCTTGTGTTGGGCCCGGATGTTTGCAGTTTGTTTTGTTGTAGAAAAGTCTTTGGAAGTCACAGGATAGGTGACTCCTCCTTTGGATGAATCTGCGCATGGGCATCTGCTCCATCTCCAGATTGTTTTCGCCATTAGGGAAGTGATGGAGCTGTACAAGAAGTA
Organism: Lissotriton helveticus; assembly: GCF_964261635.1. NCBI lineage: Eukaryota > Metazoa > Chordata > Amphibia > Caudata > Salamandridae > Lissotriton > Lissotriton helveticus. The sequence continues at coordinate 347,939,354 of NC_136071.1, read as the reverse complement.
GTGATGTCCATGTGATTTGTATCTAATTAAGATAATACTGAAACAGATACAGGTAGCTGGGGCGGCGGGTGGGCATGTGTAACTCTGCAGCTCTACATGCCAAGAACAGATGCATACTGGTAAGTAGCATTTTCCGTTCGAGGCATATGAACTGCAGATTACACACTGTGCATAGATTGTATAGCAGTACTAACACCTAGCGGCGACCACCAGTATCCGTTGCAGTAGTTTGAAACTGAGTTTTTAGTACAGCCTGGCCCACAGTGGCTTGTTGTTTAGTTTGCACATCTACACAATAGTGTTTTGTGAATGTGTGCGGTGTAGACCATGTAGCTGCTTTGCATATATCATCTAGGGGAATGTTCCCTAAGAATGCCATTGAAGCCCCTATTTTCCTTGTAGAATGGGCATTTGGAGGAATTGTTAACGTACGCTTGGATTTCTGGTAACATATTTGTATGCATTTAACAATCCACCTAGCTATCCCCGATTTTGATATGGGGTTGCCTTTATGTGGTGGTGAAAAAGACACAAAAAGTTGTTTAGTCTTACAAAAAGTTTGTGTCCTTTCGATGTAGTACAGTAATGCTCTTTTGACGTCTAAGGTGTGTAGAGCTCTGTCTGCGACTGTTTGTGGCTGCGCGAAAAAAACGGGCAGTTCAACAGATTGATTTAGATGAAATGGTGAAATGACTTTTGGAAGGAATTTAGGATTAGTGCGTAGAACCACTTTGTTATGATGCATTTGCAAAAAGGGTTTGTAGTTTACTGACCCTCCTGAGAGAAGTAATAGCTACTAAGAAAGCTACTTTCCAAGTTAGGAATTGTAATTCGCATTTATGTAACGGTTCAAAGGGAGGTCCTATTAACCGTGTAAGAATAATGTTTAAGTTCCACACTGGTGAAGGTGGTGTTCTGTGAGGGATTATTCTTTTGAGTCCTTCATGAAAGCTTTTATAGCAGGTACTCTAAACAGAGATAGATGGTGTCTATTTGGTAAATATGCTGCAATGGCAGCAAGGTGAGCTAAATTACACTTTTGAAGGTGTAATAGGTATCCTATGATGTGCTGAATAGACACATCTAAAGGATTTATGTGGTTGTTTTGACAGTATATTACAAATCGCTTCCACTTAACAGCATAACATGCTCTCGCAGTGGGACGTCTGGCTTCTTTAATGACGTTCATGCATTCTGGAGGAAGGTTGAGGTAACCGAACTCTATGACTTCAGGAGCCAGATCGCTAGGTTGAGCTGAGCTGGGTCCGGGTGTCTGATCTCTCCATGGTTCTGTGTCAAGAGACATGGAGATAGGCTTCGTTTTTGGTGTGGTACCACAGATAGTTGCAGCAGTGTGGTGTACCACGGTTGTCTGGCCCAAGTTGGAGCTACTAGAATGAGTGTTAGGGAATGTTGCTGTAGCTTGCGTATCACTAACGGAAGTAGTGGGAGAGGAGGAAAAGCGTACGCAAATTTTCCGAACCAGTTCATCCATGTCGCATTGCCTTTGGACAGCGGGTGTGGATATCTGGCGGCGAAATTTGGGCATTTTGCGTTTTCATGGGTTTATCTGAGGTTGTCCCCACATTTGAAATAACGGTTGAAGAACTTGTGTATGAAGTTCCCAATCGTGGATCTGCTGTGTCTGTCGACTTAGCAGACCTGCCATGGTGTTTTGTACTCCTGGAACGTGTTGGGCTAAGAGGAAGATTTTTAGTGGTATAGCCCATCTCCATATCTGCTGTGCTAACAGAGAGCTGCAGAGAGTGTGCTCCCCTTGATTGTTTATGTAGTACATGGCTGTCATATTGTCTGTGCGGACTAAGACAGCTTTGCCTGATACATGTTTTTTGAATGCTTTTAGGGCTAGGAAAACAGCTAGTAACGGCAAGTGGTTGATGTGGAGTAACTTTTGTTGCGGTGTCAACCTGCTTTGCATGGTGTGATGTAGTGGGTGAGCTCCCCAGCCGGAGAGCGATGCGTCCGCTGTCAGGATTATCTGAGGAACTGGCTCTAGGAACGGTCGGCCCTTTGAAAGGTTTTTGGTGCTCCACCATTGCAGAGAGCGATGAGTCTGACTGTCTACCAACACTAGGTCTGTTAATTGACCACGAGCCTGGTTCCATTGGCGTGCTAGGCACTCTTGAAGTGGACGCATTTGCAGTCTTGCGTGAAGTACTATAAATATGCAAGATGCCATAATTCCTATGAGCTGCAGGAACACTCGAGCTGGAAGCGAGTGTTGCAGTTTGAATTTTGTTAGGAGTGTTTGTACACTTGTTATCCTGTTTGGAGAGGGATATGCTAGTGTTAGTTGGGTGTTTATTGTAGCGCCGAGATATTGTTGTATGTGTGAAGGTTGCAGATGTGACTTGGTGTGATTTACTGTGAATCCCAAGTCGTGAAGCAGTTGAATAGTAGCGTGAGTGTGTTGTACACACTGGCTGTATGAGCTGGCTTTTATGAGCCAATCGTCTAGGTATGGGAAGACGTGAATCTGTTGTCTTTAAGTGTGCTGCTACTACTGCTAGTGTTGAGTTTTAACGGGGTAAGCTCAATAAAACTGCTACTCGACCTGGGTCAAATTAACAGTATGTTTAGAGAAGGGTCAAGGTAGTCCCTATAACATTATATTGGTATTAATGATTCACCAAAGAAAGTGTGTTTTTAAATTCATCAAGTCAACATATTTAATTACAAAATATAGAAAAAAGGTTATACAATGCTCTTGCGATTCAGAGCATCCATATTGAACCATATATCACCTTTAGAACATCGATTTATTATCCAAAGCAAAGCATTCGTTCAATACTCTTGTTAATCAAAGCATTAAAAGAGTGTCCCTTTAAAAGGGATGGGAATATGCACGGAGCACAAGGAATCAACAAAGGCCCATTTGGTTTGTTTATAAAGCCCTCACTCACCGACCTGGTCGGTGACTTGCTTCATCATCGGGCCCCACCGGGTGTGACCGAATGTCACCCCGGTGTGCTGCAACGCCAGAATTACTGCGGAGCTGGTCTTGTGAGGAAGGAGGGCTATGTGATAGGTGACGTGAATAGTGTCAGAGGTGGTGGTTTAAAATTGTCTTGGATGTATCAAAAATTATTTAATAGGTGATCATCAAGGACAAGGTTTAAGAAATGTGGTGGTGAACAAGGCCAACTAATTGGATGGTCTTGTACCAATAACATTACGTGAAAATGTGGTTGGTCAACATGTTTCAGCCGATATGGTATATTGACCTGGCATTCGTCAGGACCTAGAGTGTAAACCCCGGCGGTCTAGGCACGCTAAGGCCCATCCGACCGTGGGCCGTGAAAGTGAAAAATTGTGTCTGTGAAGTAAAACCGAGGGGAGCGCTACACCAGCCAAGGGCGGGGAGCAAACAGCCTCCAGTCTCTAGTTAAAGAGACGAAAAATTAAAACCTGTAGGGATAAAAGTACAGACAAACATACAGAGAGACAAACAAAACAGAATTTTTTAAAATCATTTGTCAATTGGCTCATAATATTGCAGCCTGTGACTTGTGCTCAAAGTGCAAGGGGGTGTAAAATCATACAAACTAGCAGAGGTGCGTGACTCTGCCTGTGTTCAAGGTTCAGACGACTATAACTAAGCCTTTAGTGGTGACTGAACTGCACGCGAGACTGGCTTGTACTTATAATCAAGACTGCCTTACGCCTGTCAGAGACCTTATTAATAGAAATCCAAGAAACAGAATCAGCAATCAAAGCCACCGTGACTGGCTATAAGAAAAAACTGGATGAGATCAACCGTGAACTGAATGAATATAAGGAGAACCTCTTACAAACCAAACTAACAAAATTCCAGAAAGATCTTAAAAAATTTGAATTTAACAAAGTCTACCCGTATGCGGACCCCGATTACACAGTACCAGCAAAGAATACTAATGATTCGGAAGCATCTGATGACAATTCATCGAATAGCAGTGGGTCCAGCACCAATTCCTTTAAACAAGGACGGAGGCGTGGCAACAGAGGAAACAGAGGCAATCAGCGATACCAACATAATCATGTACCCAATTGGACGATGGCACCGCACGCTGGTTTTGGGCCTTCCCCCTTCTCCTTTCCACACCCACAATTCCCGATGATGGGATGGAACCCAGGTTGGCATCAACCACCCCCACCAAATCAATACCAACAGCCTTTTTTAGAGAGGGGTCGGAGAGGAAGAGGCAGGAACAGAAGAACCCCCAACCAAGTCTCCTGGCAAACAGACGACGCAGTCGGCAATCACACCAGGAGCAAGACACCTCAAGCAGGAACAAGCAACCAACCAGTCTAGTAACTAACCTCTCGGAGCCAGACTCTTCTAGCAGGAACAAGCAACCAACCAGTCTAGTAACCAACCTCTCGGATTATCAACTCACTACCGATGAACTCACAGTACTAGAAAAGGGGCTTGGATTTGTGCCTACTGCCCGCCCAGACAAGTTTAGACTACATTGCGAACTAACTGATTTTTTTCGCAAATTAAAACTGAAGGCTTTTTTTGAAGGCAAAGAGGACCCAGATGCAGACCTACGAAAAGGGGACACAGGATTGAGATTAAAATCAACCCCCACCACACTCGGTACCTGCTGCCATCACAGCTTTTGAACAAGCGGTGTTCCAGGATTTGGAAACCAGTTCTGAACCAGAGACCTATGGGAACTTTAGCGCCAAAGAATACCAGGCATTGGAGAAATTAAAAAACAACAACGCGATTACCATCAAACCTGCCGATAAAGGCGGTGGGATCGTCATCCAAAACACCACGGATTACGATAAAGTATGTGAGGGATTATTGAATGATACCAACAACTATACCCCACTTACTGTAGACCCTTCCTCTGACCTACAAAACCGTATCACCAACCTGGTTAAGGAAGCTGAAGGGAATGGCCACCTATCCAAGAATGAGGCGGATTATTTATCAACCAGTAAGAAGGTCATCCCTTATTATTATTATTATTTTTACACACTTCCAAAGACTCACAAGAACAGGCTGCCACCACCTGGCCGCCCTATAGTGTCAGGGATTGGTTCTCTACTAGAACCATTATCCACCTTCTGTGACCAGTTCTTAAAACCAATTGTCCAGAACACTCCTACCTACTTAAAGGACACAAAAAACCTTCTATACGAATTACAGACAATTACGTTTGAGCCTAATACCATCATTCTAGCTACTCTAGATATTGAGAGCTTATATACCAGTATCCCTCAAGATGAAACGATAAAGGTACTCGGAACAGCCCTCAACTCAGTCACATGGGAATACAATACCCCCAAGGAATTCGTAATAGAATGTGCTACCATCGCTCTCAAAGAAAATTTCTTTGCGTATAAAGGACAGCTATTCCTACAGTGCTCTGGGACCTCGATGGGCAGCACGTTTGCGCCCAGCGTGGCGGGGTTATATGTATCAGACTTTGAGGCCCAAAACATCCAGTCTATTAATAACCCGTTTGCCAGAAACGTTACCTTTTGGAGACGATACATAGACGACGTGCTGCTAATTTGGAAAGGCAGCATGGAACGATTGATGGAATTCCTGGGGTGGATTAACACCATCAGTAGGTATCTGAAATTTACCCACACAGTGAGTACCACGGAGGTGGTCTTTCTTGATGTGGTAATTTCAATCAGCGGTACCACACTGACTACAAAAACCCATTACAAGGCCACTGCTAAAAACAATTTACTGCAGTTCGCCAGTTTCCATCCCCGTCCATTGAGGGAGAATTTACCCTATGGACAATATTTAAGAATCCGAAGGAATTGCAGTAGTCTAAATGATTTCAAAACCCAATCATCCGATCTGACAACCAAGCTTACACAGAGAGGCTACCCCAATCGTATTCTCCAAAAGGGTCTGAAACGAGCTCGAAACCAACCCCGAGAAGCCCTCCTTGAACCGGTCACAAAAACCATGATGGAAGTGCCACTAACGTGTGTGACCACCTATAGTACTTTATCCAACCTGATGAAGAAATCCATAAATAAAAACTGGAAAATCATCACAAGCACGAAGAAAGATTGGCAAAAACCACTATTTTCATTCAAAAAGGGACACAGCCTGAAAGACTCTCTTGTACACACGAGACCCAGACAATTGACAATCCCCCCAATAAGAAGCATCACTGATGCGTGGAATCTTCCTAAAGTCACTGGCCACTTTCCTTGTGCCAATTGCTCTGTCTGTCACCTGACTACCTCCTCCAAATCTCTAGATCTGGAACCGGGTAGAACCTGGTACCAAAAGGCACACACCAACTGCAACTCCACAAATGTGGTTTACCTTGTCACATGCCCATGTTCTCTTCGGTATGTCGGAATGACAACCAGAAAAGTGAAACAGAGGATATGCGAGCACAGGAGCAATATCAGGTGCAAGAGAGTAACCACCAAAATGAGCGATCACTTCTTATCGAACAATCACACCACGAACGATCTTAGATGGACTGTGATTGAACAAATCACTGGAGGTGCTAATATCACAGACAGACTGTTCGAAAAGGAACAGCGGTGGGTGTACCGTCTGGGGACCCATACAAATGGCCTCAATGACGACATACCTTGGGGTTCCGTCCTGAAATAAATTGAGCTCCCCATACCTTGCATGAAGTATTGTCTATAACCCGAAAGATACTGAGTTCCCAATACCTCTCATGTAGTATTACCTATGGATTGCCTCCCGACCACAAGATCCTATATCGATTTTGATTAGCTAAATCCCCTGTTCCAATCTGAGCTTAGACTGCCCCCAATAACAAGGGCGCCACTCCCCTCGGGCTGCCTAAGAAATAACCCAGACTCAGCTCTGCTGAGCGCGGTCTACAAGAAAACGAATTCTGAATTCCCCAGACCTTTTTGTAACAACCTTTTCCTTGCCGTATTACCCTTTATTTCTGTCCTTCCGAGTCTGTTTACTTTGCTGATTCATACGCATGCGCACATCAAACCTCCAAACCCGGAAGTGGGTACGCTTCCCCGTAGTCAGGTGTACTGTCTAGTTCTCCGAACAAGGCGCATGCGCACCACTCGTGGCAGCCTACCCGGAAGCGCATTCAGAACATAAAAACGCCTCACACTCCCCGAACCCGGATCGGCGAGACCCGGTTCCGAGGGCCGACCAGGTTTATCGGCGGGAGACTGGCGTAGTGGGCGTGAGTAACACCGCGACCGCAACAGCTGAAACGAGCTAAGTACTCTTTGCAACACATTGACTGTGTTTGTCCCTTGTTCTTTCCCCCGCCCCCCCCTCCCCCCCCCCTTTTTGTCTCACCTTAGGATGTGCCAAAAAGCGCTGTCCCCCCCTCCCGTGGTCTATGGGGTGTAATACCACCCCCTGTGAAGTGAGAACCTTCCTTTCTCACCCTTAATAGTCCATTGTTGTGTGGTCACCGGCCCTTGGCCCATTGATCGCCCGTGTGACTGAGTTGCGTGTGTGTGTCTATCACACTGCTAGTCGCCAACTCCATCACTTTCACAACCCCTGATGCTCACTAGCACTGTTAGCCAGCCTAATAGTCCACACGTGAGACTGTTCAGTCACCACTAAAGGCTTAGTTATAGTCGTCTGAACCTTGAACACAGGCAGAGTCACGCACCTCTGCTAGTTTGTATGATTTTACACCCCCTTGCACTTTGAGCACAAGTCACAGGCTGCAATATTATGAGCCAATTGACAAATGATTTTAAAAAATTCTGTTTTGTTTGTCTCTCTGTATGTTTGTCTGTACTTTTATCCCTACAGGTTTTAATTTTTCGTCTCTTTAACTAGAGACTGGAGGCTGTTTGCTCCCCGCCCTTGGCTGGTGTAGCGCTCCCCTCGGTTTTACTTCACAGACACAATTTTTCACTTTCACGGCCCACGGTCGGATGGGCCTTAGCGTGCCTAGACCGCCGGGGTTTACACTCTAGGTCCTGACGAATGCCAGGTCAATATACCATATCGGCTGAAACATGTTGACCAACCACATTTTCACGTAATGTTATTGGTACAAGACCATCCAATTAGTTGGCCTTGTTCACCACCACATTTCTTAAACCTTGTCCTTGATGATCACCTATTAAATAATTTTTGATACATCCAAGACAATTTTAAACCACCACCTCTGACACTATTCACGTCACCTATCACATAGCCCTCCTTCCTCACAAGACCAGCTCCGCAGTAATTCTGGCGTTGCAGCACACCGGGGTGACATTCGGTCACACCCGGTGGGGCCCGATGATGAAGCAAGTCACCGACCAGGTCGGTGAGTGAGGGCTTTATAAACAAACCAAATGGGCCTTTGTTGATTCCTTGTGCTCCGTGCATATTCCCATCCCTTTTAAAGGGACACTCTTTTGTTGTTTCTTCTGTTAATTCCTGGGGACTAAGAGTGTTCGTACCTCTCCCTACCTCTCTTTTTGTTGTCAAAAAAAAATCAAAGCATTAATACAGATCCATGAAACTACTTTTGATACATTTTATCGCATGTGATATTTACAGTGCTCTCAGTGAAAAGAGAAAGGAAGGTATTGGGGGGAAAGGGAGTGATTAGGTTGGTGGGGGCCTGGGTAAAGGTGGTGTGACATGAACACGATCTTATATTATATACAGGTGAACCTTTACAGCCTAAATTCGGTCCATAGTTCCCTATAATCATAACACACAGGTCACGATAAATCAATTTCTTCTGTTCCTATGGTTTGAGGGTAGTCATTAGTCTACGTTTCGACCCCGAGAGATGAAGGGTTATTAGTTCCTCATTGTGGGGTCTTCATCAGGACAACAATTAGTGTGGAGCACCTGAAAAAATAGTAATAATTGCGTTCAATGTGCGTAGTATCATATGGTGAATCAGGCAGTAGGTATCTAAAAATGGTACCTACTAAAGAAACGGCTGTGAATGGCCGTCCGGGGTGGGCAGCGAAGAAGCTCCTCGAATATCTGCAATGAAACGTAATCTTGTGTTACATGCCAGGACAAGTGCTGTCCTGTAAGTAGGGTTATTATGGGGTGGGGGGACTTACTAGGATGGACGACGATGGTCAGGTCTCATAACTTTCCAATTTGTAAAGGTGTTCTCAATCTCTTGTAGTATAGTAAATGTACGGTGTCAACTGATCATCCGTAGTGGGTTGCTAAACAGTCAACTGGATTGCAGTCTAAACAGAAAGACAAGGTGCGGGAGAAGAGAATATTAAATCTGTATCCTCTTCTAGTTCTAATGAAACACTTGGCGCTGCCTGTGGTCCAATTACCAAATGTGTATGTCAATTCTTGCTCCTTCTTACTGCCTGTTGGAGTGGGAACGAGATGTTCGTCCCTTGTTGATACGGCATATTATTAACAAAACTCTACAAAAAGCTATCCTGACATCAGCGTCTATTTAATAAAGAAGGGAATTCTACAAAAAGCTAACATGACCTCGGCGTGTATTAATTGGAAAACGTGTCATAGAAAGCCAATGGTGAACATATCAGTACGTTATTCCAACAAGGTCTCACAAGGATGAAGCCAGATGCTGCTAAAGGGCTAACAGCGTCTATTACTCAAAAGACAGTGTGTAATTACAAAAAGGGCATTGTGTCCAGGAGTCGTTCTGGTATTCTAAGCGTATTCAAGAAAGGGGGAATGACCCGGGCAGTCTCTTACCTCCTCCTCTCCTTCGAAGTAACTAACAAGCCGCTGGCTTGGGTGCAGCCCGTTTATGAAGAAAAACAGCGCGGCCGCATCACGCGGTGCTGCCGCTGGATGCTTGCTGGAGGCTCGTCTGTAGGGCAGCCAATGGGAGCCTACTGCCCGTCGTCAGGAGGACAGATTGTCTTCCCAACGTGACGTATGGAAAGAGAACGTTTTCCAGTAAACTAACTTTATTTAGAGTGGACAAGAATGTTCATCAAGATGTCTTAAAGTTTAAAGAGATGTGTGAGAATGATTCTGGTGAATGGCACAAACAAATATCCTCGTCTGAGAAATAAATTCCAATGCGTGTCAGGAGCTCGTGCGGTGTCGAGTCGGAATACAGTCTTGTGTAATATAATGTGGTTATCGGTGCCAGAAGTGTGCATATTTATGAAGTTACCCCCATATTGGTGCTAAGGCTGGTATCTTCCGGCGGTAGGTAGAATCACATCATAATAACACTTAGATTACTCTTTGCGAAATGTTACATATGTATGGAAAAAAATACATTCACAGTATATAATACATATCGGTACCTACATCTTGACTCCGTTAACATAATCATCACACATTAAGACATGGGCACCCATATAAGAATCTATACATTGCTCCTGTACGAACTGTAGGGTTATGGGCCTGCATATACTGATGTTTGTTGTGTGTGTTCAGATATGATTGAAAGTAGTGTTGAAATCAGATGAAAGCCTATTCTGGTTCTAGGCCCGCCATCTGGGCATAAGTGGCATCCAGCTTATTGAGTCCAGTGTCCACTGTGTCCAGACATGCATCCACTTGCACTCCCTAATGTTCATAATAGGGATCAAGTCGCCTCCCCTTGGGCCTAAGGTTATTTTCTCCAGCACTATCCATTTCATTGACTCTGGGGTGTAATTTTTGGAGGAGAAATGCCCGAACAGGGGTGCTCCCGCTGTCTGCCACCTAATCCTACAGCAGTGTTGTAAAATTCGGTTCTTCACCCTTTGTTTGGTTTGACCCATGTACATCAAGTCACATGGGCAGAGGATGGCATATATCACTTCACTCGTGTTACAATTGGTATGTGACTTCAAGTCGATGATGTGGTTCTTGTAGGTAAAAGTTTTAGTTTCAAGACACATTGTGCAGGCCTTACATCTTGTGCATTTGTAGTGTCCCACCACCTCTGGTAGGTTCCATAATGTCTGAATCGTGGGTGCAGGCGGTGTCTCCAGCATTGAGCGAACTACATGGTCCCTGATGTTTTTCGCTTTTTTGAATGCATGCATAGGAGGTTCAGGCATCTCAATGGTGTCTGCAATATGTCCCCAATGTTTATTGATTGTCCTTTTTATGTCATTGCTTTTCGTACAGTGTGTGGTAACGCATATCATTCTGTCCTTTACTGTTGTGCGTTCCTTAGGTGTCAACAAGTTCTCTCTGTTGTTGTACCAGGTCCTCTTCCTGGCTCTTTTTACTAGTCTTTTTGGGTAACCTCTAATGAGGAGGCGAGAAATGAGTTCATCAGATTCCTTAAAGAAGTCTTCTTTCAAAGAGCAGTTCCTCCTGATCCGGAGGAACTGCCCAAAGGGTAAATTGTCCCGGAGTCCTCTCGTATGGTGGCTGGTGTATCTTAGTAATGTGTTCCGTTCTGCCGGTTTCCTGTATAGTGTGGTGTACAGGTGGTCTTCATTGACTTTTATACTGATGTCTAGGAAGTCTATAGTTTCTCTGTTCGAATGCATGGTAAACTTAATATCGTCCGATTGGGAGTTTGGCCACTGCAAGAAAGATGTGAGGTCTTGTCCATCTCCTGTCCATATCATTAGCACATCGTCGATGTACCTTCGCCATTCGGTGATGTTGTTCCTGTATGGGTTGAGGGGTGATAGAATGCAACTCTGTTCATAATCGTCCATGAACAAAATTGCCAGATCTGGGGCGAATGCTGCCCCCATAGCCACACCCTTACTTTGAATGTAGAAATCCTTTTGGAAGAAAAAAAAGTTATTTGTCATTGCCACTTCTAGTAGTTCGAATATGAATTCCGTGGGTACGGTGACAGGTTGTGGTCTTCTTTGTAGGGCTCTTTTCATTGATTCTAGTGCCGGTGATTGTGGAATGCTCGTATATAGTGATACGATGTCCATCGTAACCAATATTTGCTTCTCTTTATCAAAGGTCTTTTTGTCCACCAAGTTGATTACTTGCATCGTATCCCTCACATACGTTGCCGTTATTTCAGCTAGTGGTTTCAGGAAAATATCCACATATTTGCATATGGGTTCCAAGAGGGACGCGCATCCCGATATATTAGGGCGTCCTGGTGGTTTCAGTGGGTTTTTATGCACTTTGGGTAATGTGTAACTCGTTGGCACTCTTGGTTGGTTGACATTGAGGTATTCATGTTCTTTGTTACTGATAAAGCCTGCTTCTTTTCCCATCTTCGTAATCTCCTGGATTTTCATCCTGATCTCTTTAGTGGGGTTAGTATTGACCGGTGTGTAGCTGATTGCATCTCTCAACTGAGAGTATATCTCATCCTTGTAATCCTGTACATCTAGCATCACATTTGCTCCCCCTTTGTCTGCCGGCTTTATCACCACAGATTTGTTATTCTTCAGGGTGTTTAAGGCTTCACGTTCTCCCTTTGAAATTTTTTACTTCACATAAGGTTTTGTAGTGCAGACTTTGAGTACGTCCCTCAGTACCACGCTTTCGAAAGTCAAGATTTTATGAGAGACAGAGTTCGCGGAGAGCATGAAGGTAGATGGTGGTCGTAGTCCGATGAATGAGGTTGATGATATCGGTAATGAATGTTTGAAGAAATGCCTCAGGCTTATCTTGCGAAAGAATCTAAAAAGTTCTGCCTCTATGTTAAATCTGTTGGCATGTGATGTTGGCACAAATGACAGTCCGTTGCTAAGTACACTCATTTCCTCACTTGTTAGTATGTGCTTTGATAGATTGATGACGGGATTTGTCCGAGTTACCATCTGTAGGTTCTTCTCCTGGTATTGATCTCCCCATGGTTCTCTTGCTGGAAACTCACTTGCTTGATGTTCTGGCTTTGTTGTCTTCCCCCGTCCCAGTTCTCTTGGTTCTGTCCTCTCATTGGGCGTCTGTTCCAGGAACCTCCTCTGCCTCTTGGCGGTCTCCAGTTGGTATCCTCTAAAAAAGTTTGCTGTTGGCCCATCGGCCGGTCCTGTGGTGGTTGGTACCATTGGCCCTGGTATTGGTGGTTGCCCCTTGGTCCTGGCTGTTCACTGTCGCTTTCCGTGCTATAGGAGGAATCTGAGAAGTTGGTGAATCTCCTTCCCCTCGATAGCCTCCTCTGCCTCTGTAGAAGAAACATCCCTGGTTGTCCTGCTTAAAGTAATCTTCCTACAGGTAAGGATACGTTCTCTACAACCATACACACTCAAACCATAGGAACAGAAGAAATTGATTTATCGTGACCTGTGTGTTATGATTATAGAGAACTATGGACCGAATTTAGGCTGTAAAGGTTCAACTGTATATAATATGAGATCGTGTTCATGTCACACCACCTTTACCCCGTCACCCACCAACCTAATCACTCCCATTCCCCCCAATACCTTCCTTTCTCGTTTCACTGAGAGCACTGTAAATACCACATGCGCTAAAATGCATCAAAAGTAGTTTCATGGATCTGTATTAATGCTTTGATTAACAACAGTATTGAACAAATGCTTTGCTTTGGATAATAAATCGATGTTCTAAAGGTGATATGTGGTTCAATATGGATGCTCTGAATCGCAAGAGCATTGTATAACCTTTTTTCTATATTTTGTAATTAAATATGTTGACTTGATGAATTTAAAAACAAACTTTCTTTGTTGAATCATTTCTGCTAATATAATGTTATAGGAACAACCTTGACCCTTCTCTAAACGTACGGCTACTACTGCTAGGCATTTGGTAAACACCCTTGGCGCTGTTGTGACTCCGAATGGAAGGACTTTGAACTGATAGTGCTGCCCGTCTAGCAAAAATCTGAGATATTTTCTGTGCGCTGTGTGGATGGGAATGTGGAAGTAGGCGTCCTTGAGATCTAGAGTGACAAGGAAGTCGTTTTGTAACAGGAGTGGAAGGACTTGGAGTGTGACCATATGAAAATGATCCAACTGTATGTAAATGTTTAGAGGTCTGAGGTCTAGGATAGGTCTTAGAGATTCGTCCTTCTTTGGGATTAGAAAATATAGGGAATATACTCCTTTGTTTTGCTGATGCTTTGGGACTATTTCTATTGCATTTTTCTGCAGGAGGGATATTACTTCCTGTCTGAGCAGTGTGAAATGTTCTTGTGACATTGGACGCTGCTTGGGTGGTATGTTTGGGGGGGTGGATGTTAGCTCTAGACGAGTGGTTCCCAAACTTTTGACTCCTCTGGACCCCCATTGAGTCACCACTGGAAGCCGGGAATCCCCAAGCAATTTGTATGAGTTAAATTTCAAACATTAAAACAGTAATTCGAAAAAAAATACACACGTGTGCACACAAAACAAATACTCAAAGTAAGTAGAGTATAATGATACCTTTCGTCACCATTCATTTTTTGACAGGTGGGAACGATCCCCCCCCCCTCCCCCCCTCCCCCCCCGGAAGTGACGTAGGAGCCGGAAGTCCCGCCCCCCCGGAAGTCCCGCCCCCCGGAAGTCTCGCCCCAGAAGTCTCGCCCCAGAAGTCCCGCCCCCTGAAGTCCCACCCACGGAAGACCCGCCCCCGGAAGTCCCGCCCCCTGAAGTCCCACCCACGGAGGACCTGGCCCCGGAAGTCCCGCCCCCCGGAAGTCCCGCCCCAGAAGTCCTGCCCCCCTAAGTCCCGCCCCCCCTGAAGTCCCACCCACAGAAGCCCCGCCCCAGAAGCACCGCCCCTAGAAGACCTGCCCCCGGAAGTCCCGAGTCGGAAGTCCATGGCCGGAAGTCCAGCACATGTGGGGCAATCCAGGAAGTGGGGCAGGGGTAATGTGTGTGAGTGCCCTTCACACAGGAATTAATGGATGTGTATGTGTGTCAATGGTGTAGAGTGGTGGTGCAGGTGTGGCTAGGGCTAGCGGCAAGGCAGGCAGTAGGGCCTAAAGGAGTGTTTAGGGTTGTGGGATGGATGAGCAGAGACTTACCTGTGTGCGCCATGTTTGTTGGGCAAGGAGGGACATGTCTGGGCATGCAGAGACATGTCTGGGCATGTTCAGCGGGTAGGTGTGACGGCAGTCTGGTGTTGCATGAGCAGCGGCGAGGTCCATCTGTGGAATGGGGCCCTAGAGTGCTGCAGGGTCTTTTTTGGGAGATAGGCCAGCCCCTAGGAGGCGTTTCTTTTTACATGAGTGTGGCGTAATGGGAATGATAAACATGGCCATCTTGTAAATCAGCAGCATGGGGCTGGCAACATGTCCATGCATTGTTCTGTAACATGGAGGACGGTCATGCATCAGCCCCAGACTGCTAGGCTGCCATTGCAATATTTTGCACAACCTAACTTTTAAAGTGTCTGGTGTAAAATGACACTAATTATAAATATTTTAAGGTCTCAGATATAAAATGAAGCCAGTTATGAAAAATAAAGACAAGTGCTGTCCAATTGTCATTTCTTTCTATGAGCGTGTAATGTGTTAGGGATAATAAACAGGGGGCCAGGATGTAATGCAGCTGTGGGCTGTGTAACAGACCAGGGCGTAGTTTTTTTAGCCTCTGTAATGTGTTGTCACAAACCTAAACTGCAGGGTTGCTGGTGCAACATCATGCACAGCCAAAGTTGAAAGTCTTAGATGTAAGTGCCAGTAATTATGAAAGAAAAGTAAATAAATATTTTAAAGGCTCTGATGTAAAATAATGCCGGTTATGAAAAGGAAAATAAAATAAATGTTATGCAATTGTGGCTTTTTTCTACGTGGGAGTAATGTGTTAGGGATGATAAACAGGGGCCAGTATGTAAGGCAGCTGGGGGCTGTGTAACTGACCCTTGCAGGGTTCTTTAACAGGGTAATGTGTGTTGCCACAAACTTATGTTGTAAGGTTGCTGGTGCAACACCATACACAGCCTAACTTTAAAATCTTTGGTGTAAATGACACTAATTATGAAAATAAAAAATAAAAAATTATATAAATAAGGACATGTGTTATGCAGCCGAGGCTGAGCTCAACGTATGAGTGAGAGGGCAGGGCTGCTAAACGTGGCACTCTTGTAAAGCACACGTCAGGGTACAGCAACATGGACAGGCATATTTTTGTAACTGTAAAATAGTCTGCTACAGCCCATAAAGGGTTGGATGGCGCAAGTGTCACAAAAGGGGGCAAACCAGCCATGGTGATGTAACAGGGTGAGAAAAAATGCTGGTGCAACACAGAAAGAGCAGGACGAACAAGAGGCTCATAAGAGCGGCAAAACTAAAATGTAAGTTTGCTGATGTAACATTCTGCCGCCTAATTTTAAACAGTCTAAAAGACTGCAAAGACACGAAGAGGCTTCTACATAAGAGTCAGCTGGCAAGGACTGATAAGCATGAGAGAGGCAAAGAAAGTATGACATTTTCAAAGGCGCTCTTTTACATTTGGGAGGCTGCAGAAAAAAATTGAAGTGTAATACGTAAGCTCTCTCTCTCTCTCGCCACGAGTTTCCCGCCTGTTAGAGGGAGCCTACAAGACTGCTTTATCAGAATGTAACATATATGAGTGTACAACATTTTTAAGGCGAGCTTTTACACTTTGGTCTGGTTAACACGTAAACTCTCTTCTTTGCCATAAGTTCCAGCCAGTCTAGAGGACGACTCCATGGGCTTTTATCAGATTGTAACAGGTATAAAAATAGGGACATAACTTAAACACACACTGGCACTCTGACAAGTGTTTTGGAGTACCTAAATGCATCTTTGTGAGTGAACAGACTTCGACAGAAGACCAGGTGTAGTGTGTGTGTCCTCCACACAGGAAATAATGGATGTGTAGGTGTATCATAGGTGTAGAGTGATGGTGAGGGCTGCCCGGGGCTGGCTGCAAGGCAGCCAGTAGGGCGTACTAGGGGTGTTTAGGGTTATGGGATGGGTGAGCAGAGACTTACCTGTGTGCGCTATTTTGGTGGGGCAAGCAGGCATATGTCTGGCCATGGATGGACATGTCTGGGCATTTTCAGCGGCTAGTTGCGGCTGCAGGCTGGTGTTGTTTGAGCAGTGTCGATGTCCATCTGTGGAATGGGAGTGTTGCAGGGTCTTTTTGGAGGTAGGTCAGCCCCCTAGGAGGCGTGGCTGATGCCTATGGAGCTCCTGAGTGGTGGCCTGTGGTGTAGGGGCGTAGCTATAGCCAACCAAGGGCAGGACTTCCATTGGGCCCAGAAGAGGCGGGAAGCTAGACTGTTTGTTTGCTGGGGCAGTAATTTTGCCGCCTAATTTTAAAAAGTCTCTGCTGTAAAATGACAGTAGTTATGAAAATAAAATAAAAATGAATAAAAACATGTGTTATGCAATTGTGGCTTCTTTTCTATGTGTGTGTGTGTGTATAATGTGTAAGGTATGATAAACGTGGCTATCATGTAAAGCAACAGCTGTGGACTGTGTAATAGGCCAGGGCACTGTTTGTAACATGGTGGAGTATGCTGCAGCAACCCTAGACTGTTAGTTTGCCAATGCAATATTTTGTATAGCCTAACTTTAAAGTCTCTGGTGTAAAATGATGCCGGTTATGAAAGGGAAAAATAAAATAAATAAATATTTTAAAGTCTCTGATGTAAAAATGATGCCGGTTATGAAAAAGAAAATAAATAAAATAAAGACGTGTTATGCAATTGTGGCTTCTTTCTACGTGGGAGTTAGGGTGACCAACTGGCATTGGTGCAAATTCAGGACGGTGAGTGTAAAAATTCAGGACAAAGGGTCAAAATTCAGGACACAAATTCAGGACAGGAGGTCAAAATTCAGGACAAAACTTAAGGACAATTGGATACGTTTCACAGACACATCAGAGGTCGCGCAATAGTATATAAGTAAGCCCAGCCATATACATATTCCATCATGTATCCTTCATGTATCCTTCCATCTATCCTTTCACTCATACATCCCTTCATCCAACCTTTATCCGTCCATCCACCCTTTCACCCTAGCCATCTGTACACTCATACATCCACTCTTCTACCCATCCATCCATTCACTCATCCATCCCTCCATCCACCCTTTCACTCATCCATCCATTATCCATCCATCCACCCTTTCACCCTATCCATCTGTACACTCCTTCATCCACTCTTTTACCCATCATCCATTCACTCATCTATCCAGCCATTTACCCTTTCACCCATCCAGCCATCCTTTCACTTACTCATCCATCCACTCAGTCACTCATCCTCCCTCCCATCCACCCTTTCAGTCATCCATCCATCCTCCCTTTCTCTCTCCATCGACCCTTTCACTTAGCCATCCTTCCTTCCATCCACCCACCCATCCATCTACTCATCCGCTCATGAATCCATCCATTGACCCTATCACTCATCCATCCTTTCTCTCATCCATTTATCCTTTCACTCCTTCACTCATCTATTCATCCTTTAGTCCATCTACCATCCCTTTTACTCACTCATCCATCCTTACATCCACCCTTTCACTCATCCATCCATCCATTCACCCTTGCACTTATCAATTAATCAATCATCCATCTTTTCATTCATCTATCCACCCACCCACTCACTCATCCACCTTTTTACTCATCCATCCTTTCACTCATCCATCCACCCTTTTACCCATCCAGCTACCCTTCCACCCATACATCCAGCTATTTACCCTTTCTCCCTTACATCTTTCCACCACTCACTCATCAATCCACCCATCCGCTTTTATTATCCATCTATTCAATCTTTCATTCATCCATTCACCCTTTTACTAATTCATCCAGCCATCCACCCATCCCTTCACTTACTCACTCGCCCACCTTTTCATATTAATTTTGAGCTGAGCCTTTTTGAGCTGCAGAAGCCATTCCTGGACTGGGACAGAAGCCACCCAGGGCAGAGACAGGATCCACCACAGGTGGGGGGGCGGGGGGAGGGACAGGAGCCATCACTGGGCGGAGGGTAGGCAGGAGGGGGACCAGGATCCACCAGGGTGGGCACAGGGGTGGGCATGCGGTATTCTAGTATCATCTTGGTCTCTTCCAGGGTGGGGTAGGGCTCCTCACCCCCTCCTGGACAAGACAATGAGAAGTCAGTCTCTCTTTCCAAAGTGTTACTTTTGTCATCCCCCACTGTGATGTACAGTACTTAAAGGAGATACTCCAAGAGAACTAATTTAACCGACTGTCCTCCATACTTTGTTAATCAGTGTGGGTGCGATTGTGCCATTTCTTTATTTTATTATATTCAAGACTTCATGTTTGAAGAATCGAGGTTTGTTTACAATTTAGTTATAGTAATTAAGCTCTGTGCTGTGAAGAGAACCACGTGCTGCCTCGGTGTAATCCAGACCCGTTGTAGGATGTTTGGGGCCCTGCACAGAAAGGAAATGTCTCACACAAATTGCAGAGCCATGACACATTCAGGGCTGTTTGCATCTGAATAGATGCCCCTGCTCCTGAAGCTGCAGCCCCCCCCCCCCCTCTCAGTCACCTTCGAGCACCTCTTAACAGCTCATCAAGGGCTGGAGGTGTGAGGGGTGGGGGCTACAGCTTCAAGAGCAGGGGCATCTATTCAGATGCAAACAGCCCTGAATGCGTCATGTCACGTCAAGAGTGAAGTGAAAGTTGTGCCGGCTTTAGGGAGGTGCGACCGTGCCCCGTTAAAATTACGGACAAATGGCGTCCGTTAAAGAAACCTTCACGGACAACGGACAGATGGTCGAAATTACGGACTATCCGTGAAATTTACGGACGGTTGGTCACCCTGGTGGGAGTAATGTGTTAGGTATGATGAACATGGCTATCATGTAAAGCAACAGCTGTGGACTGTGTAACAGGCCAGTGCATGGTTCTTTAATAGGGTAATGTGTGTTGCCACAAACCTATGTTGTAAGGTTGCTGGTGCAACACCATGCACAGCCTAACTTTAAAGTCTCTGGTGCATAATGTTGCCGGTTATGAAAAGGAAAAATAAATAAATAAATATTTTAAAGTCTCTGATGTAAAATGATGCCAGTTATGAACAGGAAAATAAGTGCGTATTTTACACCTTTGGAGTGTGCAGAGAAAAAAAATTGAAATGCATCACGTAAACTCTATTTCCATGAGTTTCCCGCCTGTCTAGTACACGACAAGGCTTCTACGTGAGGAGAGAGGTGGCATGGACTGATAAGCATGGGAGTCTTGCAAAAAGTGGCGCTGAGGGTCTACAAATATGCACAGTCATGATGTTCTAAGACAGGGAGAGGTCGGTGAAAGTATTACATTTTTACACCTTGGGAGCGTGCAGAGAAAAAATTGAAATAGGGACGCAACTACACTTGCACTCTGAAATTTCGTGGAGCACCTAATTGTATCTTTTCGGCTAAACAGGCTTTGGTAGAAGACTACAGAGTTAACATGGCGCAGAGGGGAAACAGCCACCCTGATGAAACACACTCTATACTTAATGTAAGTAGCTATGGATCTTGTTTTATTCTTAAGGCAGTTCTGGTATTTGTTAAAAACTTTAGACAAGGAATAACTGTAAAATAAGCATGCATATAGGTATTATTGTAGTACTATATCATAGAGACAGCTTTAAGAGGGTAGAAATGACAAAACAAAACAATGCATTTTATACACATACCTTAAGTGTTGGTGGTCTTCAGGATATGTACGATGTGGTAGGGCCGCCTAAAAGCCGGCATCTGCTGTATTACAAGGGTCCATTTGTGGTAGGTGCACTGGCTGCTGCTCTGCGCACTTGTTCTACCCCAGATACTAAATTTAATTGACTGCTTGCCTTCCCCTGCTGCATCTCCTGGGAGTACACTCCTCAGCATACTGATACACGATCTTTACTTAACACAGCTTGCATTGCAGTACTTGTAGTGCTGGCTATTCTCAGTCTCATACTGTTTAGGGGCTGTACAGTAATGTTATTGGGAAATCGACAATGACAATACTTCCTATCAACATTCTATGCATTTTCGCATTCATTTGAGAAGACTATTGATGTTTTCAGGGTGAGTGTGCCATGAGGCTCCTAGGCTAGTCCATTTGTATTTACAGCAACCAGGATACAAAGTGCACATCAGAGGGCTCAGACAACACCACTGCATTTAACGATTACAGACGGGGCATGACATTCCTCAGCACACTGCCATTGTATCCCCTTATTTGGCACCGCTGATAGCCTCCTCGTGATTGTCTTCTGTTCAGTCGACTGCTGTATTGACAACACTGTTTTATTGTAGTTTTACTGCTTTGAGACCATGGCTCATGGATACACAGGTTTTTCTCTCTTGATCTCAGTTGCAAAAATTGTGCTCTGTAGACCATTCTTCGCAGTGGTTAATTTGTAAAAAATAAGCGCCGGGGATCATGTCAGGAGGCAGCTTTCACCAGCCCATTTCTCCTGTTAGCACGTCCTAAAACAGAACCAACTACGAAAGTGGGGAGAGGATGTGGTGTAATGGCCAGAGTGGCTGACTTTGGCGCAGGGAACCAGGTATGAGCCACGGCATCGGCTCAACATCCTGTGATTCTGGGCAAATTACTTAATCTCTCTATGCATAAATGAACGTGTCCTTAAATGGTGCTAATGAAAAGCACTGGTGTTGATGATTAAGCGTCGGCTGAGCACCGGAAAACACCGGCTCAAATTCTTCTGCTTCTTTGTGCTAGAGCTAAAACATACTGGAACCTGTCAATCTGTGGAAGCTATTCCTAAATGAAAGGGCCTTGAAATACATGTGCTGAGGCAGGAGGACAGATCCATACTCCCCATACACAGAGTATACTCCTTGTGTTGTACATTCCCAAAGGTGCAATCCAGTGTAGATAGAAAAACACAACATTTTTTTTGTCCACACCTATGTCACTCATGATTACCAACAAATGGTGCCCCGGGTGTTGGAACTAGGGGTGCAGCAGGTGGTACAGCACCCTCAGACCTGGAAGGAGTTAAGAAAGGTGATGGAAAACAGTGAAACCTTTCAATCTGTGACATTTTCAAACAGCATTACCAATGTGCTCAAAAGCAGTGAAAGATCAACGGAAATTAAGAAGAGCCCAGAGAACAAAGGTATGCCACTCTTGTGAGTGGATGATATCAGATTACAAGAACGAGGCACATGAAAGGCACCAATGTAACCAATAGCACATTTTTTAAAGTTTGCCAACATCGCAAACAAGAATAATTTGAGTCTTTTAATTGGGAAATGTGGAGACAGACATGTGTTAAAGTAGGGTGGGAAAACAAACCATTCCACAAATTATTTTACCCAGTCGTGCATGCATGGCTAAAACCACTCTGATTTATTAACGGTCTCTTCTAAGTAACTCAGTTCTTTAATATATATATATATATTTTTTTAAATAAATTGACAGTGTATTCACGTTTCATAATATTGCACCATAATGCAAACTGAACCACATTTTCACTAAAAAGGTCACAGACTATCATTCACCCGCTTCCATCCCTTCAGCACCCCACTTAAAACTTTTTTGTCATGCTCATTTGATACACTTGCTTGTTCAGTAACAGCATGATGCTTTAAGAACACCTACAGTTTTAGTGTGCTGAAGCCCCTGGTCAGCAGCCTGAATCAGAAAGGTGTTCTGGCATCACTGATGGTTTTTCAGAGCTCATGTGACATCGTTCAACCGATGACCCCTTTCAAACTCCCTGAGAAGCAGATCCTACGTTGGTTCATGCCGTAGAGCACTTCTGCTGATGAGTCTAGACCTTCCATATTTTAGATGACAGAAGATTTTTGTTTTCCAAATCCTCGTGCAATTAAAAGTGTCTCAGACCAAGGTAGACATCCCTCAATCACCATAGCGACCTTTAAAATCTACATACTTAGTGTGACAAAATAGGACTTTCTGTGGTGTATTGAGCCGAAGAAGAAAATGGACTAGGATGTCCAGAAAGCGAGGAAGTAAACATGATACTGTGTTAGTAGCAACCGTGCAAATAGGAAAGAACTCTTTGTTATATTATGGTAGGTGTTTTTATTTAGCCACCCTAAACTATTTACATGGTCTGTTAACACCCTTAAGTGTTATGTCAGTTTGCTCTCCAACAGAAGGTTAATTTATTGTGGAAATCAGACTTGTGTATTCCTGACTTGTTGTCAGCGTGTTTGTGGGGTCTTGCTCAGTTTGCACTGTTGTGGTGTGTCTCTATCCATGAGCCTCGAGTTTATTGTTTGTCCAATTTGTGGAGTAAACAAGAGGATGCCTCTGGGGGAGGGCGGCATGGTTTGCATTATATTTTTATATTATACTACAGCTCTGTATGGCCCAGCAGTGTGAGGGTTTGCTTGAAGAGTTTTGCCGGAGGAGTTTTGCTGTAATAGATAGTAGGTTTACAGTAGATGTTGAACACCCTCATTTTCTGTGTAAGACCTGTGTCTTGTTGCAACTTGGGTAAAGAAGCAGGTTGGTATGGTTTAGGCTAATGTGGTGTTGCAGTGGAGGGTGTAGGGTGGTGTGGGGAGTCAAGTGTGGTTTTGGCTATTGTACGACAATGAGATGTATAGTAATTACATTGCAATTTAGTGTGGCAAGGTAAGGTATGGTGTTATGTGGCATTTGGTGATGTGGTACACAGACCTTTAAGGTGAAATGTAATGATATGGTGTTCCAAAGTCGGAGAAAGTGTGGCAAGGTGTGGTATTGAGTGTGGTGTGGTACTGAGAGATGTGGTGTTGAAAATTTGTGATGTGACATGATAGCATATGTTAGTGTATGATATAATGTGCCGTGGTGAGGTAGACTGAAGTGGAGTGGTGCAATATGAGATTGTCTTGTGTGGTATGTTGGTGTGTTCGCTGGTACCGTGTGGTGATATGTACTAAGTGAACTTTGTTGTTGTATAGTTCTGCTGTGCTGTGATGTGCAATGTAATTGCTCCTATATGGATAGTTGTGGTATTGAAGGGCATGTTTACGGCATGGTGTGGTGTAGTCTGATGTGAAACCATAGGGAACTATGGGAGGGGTTGATGGATGGGTGGGGTGCAATATGATAGCCTGTGATGTGGCTTGTTATAATGTGTGGGATGTTGTAACCTGGTATAAGTATACTTGCATCCGGTGGTGCAACGTGTAGGATGTTGTGTTTTGCTGTGGTGTAGATTGGTACAGTGTTATATTTTATGGTGCTATGTGGCATATTTGGTATGGTGAACAGGGATCTGTGTTGTGGTACAGTAGGGTGTGTTGTATACCATAGAATGTATGGTCCTGTGTGGCGTTATTAAGTCAAGGAGGATGCTTTGAGGTGCAGTAGCAATGTTGAACAACCTCATTTTATGTGTCAGACTTGTGTCTTGCTGTAACTTGTGTAAAGAAGCAGGTTGGTATGGTTTAGACTGATGTAGTGTTGCAGTGGGTGTTGTAGGGTGGTCTGGGGAGGCAAGGGTGGTTTTGGCTATTGTACTACATCGGGGTGTATAGTAATTACATTGCAATTTAGGGTGGTAAGGTGAGGTATGGTGTTATGTGGCATTTGGTGATGTGGTACACAGACCTTTAAGGTGAGACGTAATGATATGGTGTGCCAAAGTCTGAGAAAGTGTGGCATGGTGTGGTATTGTGTGTGTTGAGAGTGGTGTGGTACTGAGAGATGTGGTGTTGAAAATTGATGATGTGACATGGTGGAATATGTTAGTGTAGGATATAATGTGCTGTAGTGAGGTAGACTCAAGTGGAGTGGTGCAATATGAGATTGTCTTGTGTAGTATGTTGGTGTGTTCCGTGGTGCGATGTGGTGATATGTACTAAGTGAACTTTGTTGTTGTATAGTTCTGCTGTGAGGTGTTGTGCAATGTAATTGCTCTTATATGGATAGTTGTGGTATTGAATGGCGTGTATACTGCATGGTGTTGTGTAGTCTGATGTGGAACCATAGGGAACTATGGGAGGGGTTGATGAATGCCTGTGGTGCAATATGATAGCATGTGATGTGGCTTGGTATAAAGTGTGGGATGTTGTAACCTGGTATAACTATACTTGTACCCGGTGGTGCAATGAGTAGGATGTAGCGTTTTGGTGTGGTGGAGATTGATGTGGTGTACATTAGTGTGGTGTTAGATTTTGTGTTGCTATGTGGCATATGTGGTATGGTGAACAGGGAGGTGTGTTGTAGTACAGTAGGGTATGTTGTGTTGTATAACATAGAATGTATGGTCATGTGTGGAGTTATGAAGTCAACAGGGTGCTGTGAGGTGCAGCAAAGTGACGGGAAGAGTTTTGCCGTAATAGATAGATGGTTTATACTAGATGTTGAGCACCCTCATTTTCTGTGTCTGACTTGTGTCTTGCTGTAACTTATGTAAAGAAGGAGGTTGGGATGGTTTAGACGGATGTGGTATTGCAGAGGGTGGTGTAGGGTGGTGTAGGGGAGTCAAGTGTGGTTTTGGCTATTGTACTACATTGGGTTTATAGTAATTACATTGCAATTTAGGGTGGTAAGGTGAGGTATGGTGTTATGTGGCATTTGGTGATGTGGTACACAGACCTTTAAGGTGAGACGTAATGATATGGTGTGCCAAAGTCTGAGAAAGTGTGGCATGGTTTGGTATTGTGTGTGTTGAGAGTGGTATGGTACTGAGAGAGAGGGTCTTGAAAATTGATTTTGTGACATGATGGAATATGTTGGTGTATGATATAATGTGCTGGAGTGAGATAGACTGGAGTGGAGTAGTGCAATATGAGATTGTCTTGTGTGGTATGTTGGTGTGTTCAGTGGTGCGGTGTGGTGATATGTACTAAGGAAACTTTGTTGTTGTATAGTCCTGCTGTGCTGCGATGTTGCATGTAATTACGCTTATCTGGATAGTTGTGGTATTGAAAGGTATGTATACTGCATGGTGTGGTATAGTCTGACGTGGAACCATAGGGAACTATGGGAGGGGTTGATGGGTGCGTGGGGTGCAATATGATAGCATGTGATGTGGCTTGGTATAAAGTGTGGGATGTTATAATCTGGTATAAGTATACTTGTATCCGGTGGGTCAATGTGTAGGATGTTGCGTTTTGGTGTGGTGTACATTAGTGTGGTGTTAGGTTTTGTGTTGCTGTGTGGCATATGTGGTATGGTGAACAGGGAGGTGTGTTGTGGTGCTGTAGGGTGTGTTGTGTTGTATACCATAGAATGTATGGTCATGTGTGGAGGTATGAAGTCAACGTGGGTGCTGTGAGGTACGGCAACGGGCCTGGGTATATGGTTGTAGTGAGTGGGTGCAGTGTAGAGTTGTTGTGTGAGATGATGGGTGGTGGTCTCATTTAGGATTTCACCCTTGTTCCCCAGCAGCTGGGGTGCTATCCGGTAAGGTGTGAATTGATCTGGACTAACGTTTTGTGAGGTGAGTTGCATTGTGCTGAACACAATATAGTGTGGTGTTAAGCTCACTGATTATAATGTCTGCCTCCCACAAAACGTTAGTCCAGATCAATTCACACCTTACCGGATAGCACCCCAGCTGCTGGGGAACAAGGGTGAAATCCTAAATGAGACCACCACCCATCATCTCACACAACAACTCTACACTGCACCCACTCACTACAACCATATACCCAGGCCCGTTGCCGTACCTCACAGCACCCACGTTGACTTCATACCTCCACACATGACCATTACATTCTATGGTATACAACACAACACACCCTACTGCACCACAACACACCTCCCTGTTCACCATACCACATATGCCACACAGCAACACAAAACCTAACACCACACTAATGTACACTACACCAAAACGCAACATCCTACACATTGACCCACCGGATACAAGTATACTTATACCAGATTATAACATCCCACACTTTATACCAAGCCACATCACATGCTATCATATTGCACCCCACGCACCCATCAACCCCTCCCATAGTTCCCTATGGTTCCACGTCAGACTATACCACACCATGCAGTATACATACCTTTCAATACCACAACTATCCAGATAAGCGTAATTACATGCAACATCACAGCACAGCAGGACTATACAACAACAAAGTTTCCTTAGTACATATCACCACACCGCACCACTGAACACACCAACATACCACACAAGACAATCTCATATTGCACTACTCCACTCCAGTCTATCTCACTCCAGCACATTATATCATACACCAACATATTCCATCATGTCACAAAATCAATTTTCAAGACCCTCTCTCTCAGTACCATACCACTCTCAACACACACAATACCACGCCATGCCACACTTTCTCAGACTTTGGCACAACATATCATTACGTCTCACCTTAAAGGTCTGTGTACCACATCACCAAATGCCACATAACACCATACCTCACCTTACCACCCTAAATTGCAATGTAATTACTATAAACCCAATGTAGTACAATAGCCAAAACCACACTTGACTCCCCACACCACCCTACACCCTCCACTGCAACACCACATTAGCCTAAACCATACCAACCTGCTTCTTTACCCAAGTTACAACAAGACACAGGTCTTACACAGAAAATGAGGGTGTTCAACATCTACTGTAAACCTACTATCTATTACAGCAAAACTCCTCCGGCAAAACTCTTCAAGCAAACCCTCACACTGCTGGGCCATACAGAGCTGTAGTATAATATAAAAATATAATGCAAACCATGCCGCCCTCCCCCAGAGGCATCCGCTTGTTTACTCCACAAATTGGACAAACAATAAACTCGAGGCTCATGGATAGAGACACACCACAACAGTGCAAACTGAGCAAGACCCCACAAACACGCTGACAACAAGTCAGGAATACACAAGTCTGATTTCCACAATAAATGAACCTTCTGTTGGAGAGCAAACTGACATAACACTTAAGGGTGTTAACAGACCATGTAAATAGTTTAGGGTGGCTAAATAAAAACACCTACCATAATATAACAAAGAGTTCTTTCCTATTTGCACGGTTGCTACTAACACAGTATCATGTTTACTTCCTCGCTTTCTGGACATCCTAGTCCATTTTCTTCTTCGGCTCAATACACCACAGAAAGTCCTATTTTGTCACACTAAGTATGTAGATTTTAAAGGTCGCTATGGTGATTGAGGGATGTCTACCTTGGTCTGAGACACTTTTAATTGCACGAGGATTTGGAAAACAAAAATCTTCTGTCATCTAAAATATGGAAGGTCTAGACTCATCAGCAGAAGTGCTCTACGGCATGAACCAACGTAGGATCTGCTTCTCAGGGAGTTTGAAAGGGGTCATCTGTTGAACGATGTCACATGAGCTCTGAAAAACCATCAGTGATGCCAGAACACCTTTCTGATTCAGGCTGCTGACCAGGTGCTTCAGCACACTAAAACTGTAGGTGTTCTTAAAGCTTCATGCTGTTACTGAACAAGCAAGGGTATCAAATGAGCATGACAAAAAAGTTTTGAGTGGGGTGCTGAAGGGATGGAAGCGGGTGAATGATAGTCTGTGACCTTTTTAGTGAAAATGTGGTTCAGTTTGCATTATGGTGCAATATTATGAAACGTGAATACACTGTCAATTTATTTAAAAAAATATATATATATATATTAAAGAACTGAGTTACTTAGAAGAGACTGTTAATAAATCAGAGTGGTTTTAGCCATGCATGCACGACTGGGTAAAATAATTTGTGGAATGGTTTGTTTTCCCACCCTACTTTAACACATGTCTGTCTCCACATTTCCCAATTAAAAGACTCAAATTATTCTTGTTTGCGATGTTGGCAAACTTTAAAAAATGTGCTATTGGTTACATTGGCGCCTTTCATGTGCCTCGTTCTTGTAATCTGATATCATCCACTCACAAGAGTGGCATACCTTTGTTCTCTGGGCTCTTCTTAATTTCCGTTGATCTTTCACTGCTTTTGAGCACATTGGTAATGCTGTTTGAAAATGTCACAGATTGAAAGGTTTCACTGTTTTCCATCACCTTTCTTAACTCCTTCCAGGTCTGAGGGTGCTGTACCACCTGCTGCACCCCTAGTTCCAACACCCGGGGCACCATTTGTTGGTAATCATGAGTGACATAGGTGTGGACAAAAAAAATGTTGTGTTTTTCTATCTACACTGGATTGCACCTTTGGGAATGTACAACACAAGGAGTATACTCTGTGTATGGGGAGTATGGATCTGTCCTCCTGCCTCAGCACATGTATTTCAAGGCCCTTTCATTTAGGAATAGCTTCCACAGATTGACAGGTTCCAGTATGTTTTAGCTCTAGCACAAAGAAGCAGAAGAATTTGAGCCGGTGTTTTCCGGTGCTCAGCCGGCGCTTAATCATCAACACCAGTGCTTTTCATTAGCACCATTTAAGGACACGTTCATTTATGCATAGAGAGATTAAGTAATTTGCCCAGAATCACAGGATGTTGAGCCGATGCCGTGGCTCATACCTGGTTCCCTGCGCCAAAGTCAGCCACTCTGGCCATTACGCCACATCCTCTCCCCACTTTCGTAGTTGGTTCTGTTTTAGGACATGCTAACAGGAGAAATGGGCTGGTGAAAGCTGCCTCCTGACATGATCCCCGGCGCTTATTTTTTACAAATTAACCACTGCGAAGAATGGTCTACAGAGCACAATTTTTGCAACTGAGATCAAGAGAGAAAAACCTGTGTATCCATGAGCCATGGTCTCAAAGCAGTAAAACTACAATAAAACAGTATTGTCAATACAGCAGTCGACTGAACAGAAGACAATCACGAGGAGGCTATCAGCGGTGCCAAATAAGGGGATACAATGGCAGTGTGCTGAGGAATGTCATGCCCCGTCTGTAATCGTTAAATGCAGTGGTGTTGTCTGAGCCCTCTGATGTGCACTTTGTATCCTGGTTGCTGTAAATACAAATGGACTAGCCTAGGAGCCTCATGGCACACTCACCCTGAAAACATCAATAGTCTTCTCAAATGAATGCGAAAATGCATAGAATGTTGATAGGAAGTATTGTCATTGTCGATTTCCCAATAACATTACTGTACAGCCCCTAAACAGTATGAGACTGAGAATAGCCAGCACTACAAGTACTGCAATGCAAGCTGTGTTAAGTAAAGATCGTGTATCAGTATGCTGAGGAGTGTGCTCCCAGGAGATGCAGCAGGGGAAGGCAAGCAGTCAATTAAATTTAGTATCTGGGGTAGAACAAGTGCGCAGAGCAGCAGCCAGTGCACCTACCACAAATGGACCCTTGTAATACAGCAGATGCCGGCTTTTAGGCGGCCCTACCACATCGTACATATCCTGAAGACCACCAACACTTAAGGTATGTGTATAAAAGGCATTGTTTCGTTTTGTAATTTCTACCCTCTTAAAGCTGTTAGGTCTCTATGATATAGTACTACAATAATACCTATATGCATGCTTATTTTACAGTTATTCCTTGTCTAAAGTTTTTAACAAATACCAGAACTGCCTTAAGAATAAAACAAGATCCATAGCTACTTACATTAAGTATAGAGTGTGTTTCATCAGGGTGGCTGTTTCCCCTCTGCGCCATGTTAACTCTGTAGTCTTCTACCAAAGCCTGTTTAGCCGAAAAGATACAATTAGGTGCTCCAAGAAATTTCAGAGTGCAAGTGTAGTTGCGTCCCTATTTAAATTTTTTCTCTGCACGCTCCCAAGGTGTAAAAATCTAATACTTTCACCGACCTCTCCCTGTCTTAGAACATCATGACTGTGCATATTTGTAGACCCTCAGCGCCACTTTTTGCAAGACTCCCATGCTTATCAGTCCATGCCACCTCTCTCCTCACGTAGAAGCCTTGTCGTGTACTAGACAGGCGGAAAACTCATGGAAATAGAGTTTACGTGATGCATTTCAATTTTTTTTCTCTGCACACTCCAAAGGTGTAAAATACGCACTTATTTTCCTGTTCATAACTGGCATCATTTTACATCAGAGACTTTAAAATATTTATTTATTTATTTTTCCTTTTCATAACCCGCATCATTATGCACCAGAGACTTTAAAGTTAGGCTGTGCATGGTGTTGCACCAGCAACCTTACAACATAGGTTTGTGGCAACACACATTACCCTATTAAAGAACCATGCACTGGCCTGTTACACAGTCCACAGCTGTTGCTTTACATGATAGCCATGTTCATCATACCTAACACATTACTCCCACGTAGAAAGAAGCCACAATTGCATAACACGTCTTTATTTTATTTATTTTCTTTTTCATAACCGGCATCATTTTTACATCAGAGACTTTAAAATATTTATTTATTTTATTTTTCCCTTTCATAACCGGCATCATTTTACACCAGAGACTTTAAAGTTAGGCTATACAAAATATTGCATTGGCAAACTAACAGTCTAGGGTTGCTGCAGCATACTCCACCATGTTACAAACAGTGCCCTGGCCTATTACACAGTCCACAGCTGTTGCTTTACATGATAGCCACGTTTATCATACCTTACACATTATACACACACACACACACACACATAGAAAAGAAGCCACAATTGCATAACACATGTTTTTATTCATTTTTATTTTATTTTCATAACTACTGTCATTTTACAGCAGAGACTTTTTAAAATTAGGCGGCAAAATTACTGCCCCAGCAAACAAACAGTCTAGCTTCCCGCCTCTTCTGGGCCCAATGGAAGTCCTGCCCTTGGTTGGCTATGGCTACGCCCCTACACCACAGGCCACCACTCAGGAGCTCCATAGGCATCAGCCACGCCTCCTAGGGGGCTGACCTACCTCCAAAAAGACCCTGCAACACTCCCATTCCACAGATGGACATCGACACTGCTCAAACAACACCAGCCTGCAGCCGCAACTAGCCGCTGAAAATGCCCAGACA
Source organism: Lissotriton helveticus (assembly GCF_964261635.1). NCBI lineage: Eukaryota > Metazoa > Chordata > Amphibia > Caudata > Salamandridae > Lissotriton > Lissotriton helveticus. The sequence continues at coordinate 347,907,776 of NC_136071.1, read as the reverse complement.
TGTCCATCCATGCCCAGACATATGCCTGCTTGCCCCACCAAAATAGCGCACACAGGTAAGTCTCTGCTCACCCATCCCATAACCCTAAACACCCCTAGTAGCCTTGCAGCCAGCCCCGGGCAGCCCTCACCATCACTCTACACCTATGATACACCTACACATCCAATATTTCCTGTGTGGAGGACACACACACTACACCTGGTCTTCTGTCGAAGTCTGTTCACTCACAAAGATGCATTTAGGTACTCCAAAACACTTGTCAGAGTGCCAGTGTGTGTTTAAGTTATGTCCCTATTTTTATACCTGTTACAATCTGATAAAAGCCCATGGAGTCGTCCTCTAGACTGGCTGGAACTTATGGCAAAGAAGAGAGTTTACGTGTTAACCAGACCAAAGTGTAAAAGCTCGCCTTAAAAATGTTGTACACTCATATATGTTACATTCTGATAAAGCAGTCTTGTAGGCTCCCTCTAACAGGCGGGAAACTCGTGGCGAGAGAGAGAGCTTACGTATTACACTTCAATTTTTTTCTGCAGCCTCCCAAATGTAAAAGAGCGCCTTTGAAAATGTCATACTTTCTTTGCCTCTGTCATGCTTATCAGTCCTTGCCAGCTGACTCTTATGTAGAAGCCTCTTCGTGTCTTTGCAGTCTTTTAGACTGTTTAAAATTAGGCGGCAGAATGTTACATCAGCAAACTTACATTTTAGTTTTGCCGCTCTTATGAGCCTCTTGTTCGTCCTGCTCTTTCTGTGTTGCACCAGCATTTTTTCTCACCCTGTTACATCACCATGGCTGGTTTGCCCCCTTTTGTGACACTTGCGCCATCCAACCCTTTATGGGCTGTAGCAGACTATTTTACAGTTACAAAAATATGCCTGTCCATGTTGCTGTACCCTGACGTGTGCTTTACAAGAGTGCCACGTTTAGCAGCCCTGCCCTCTCACTCATACGTTGAGCTCAGCCTCGGCTGCATAACACATGTCCTTATTTATATAATTTTTTATTTTTTATTTTCATAATTAGTGTCATTTACACCAAAGATTTTAAAGTTAGGCTGTGTATGGTGTTGCACCAGCAACCTTACAACATAAGTTTGTGGCAACACACATTACCCTGTTAAAGAACCCTGCAAGGGTCAGTTACACAGCCCCCAGCTGCCTTACATACTGGCCCCTGTTTATCATCCCTAACACATTACTCCCACGTAGAAAAAAGCCACAATTGCATAACATTTATTTTATTTTCCTTTTCATAACCGGCATTATTTTACATCAGAGCCTTTAAAATATTTATTTACTTTTCTTTCATAATTACTGGCACTTACATCAGAGACTTTCAACTTTGGCTGTGCATGATGTTGCACCAGCAACCCTGCAGTTTAGGTTTGTGACAACACATTACAGAGGCTAAAAAAACTACGCCCTGGTCTGTTACACAGCCCACAGCTGCATTACATCCTGGCCCCCTGTTTATTATCCCTAACACATTACACGCTCATAGAAAGAAATGACAATTGGACAGCACTTGTCTTTATTTTTCATAACTGGCTTCATTTTATATCTGAGACCTTAAAATATTTATAATTAGTGTCATTTTACACCAGACACTTTAAAAGTTAGGTTGTGCAAAATATTGCAATGGCAGCCTAGCAGTCTGGGGCTGATGCATGACCGTCCTCCATGTTACAGAACAATGCATGGACATGTTGCCAGCCCCATGCTGCTGATTTACAAGATGGCCATGTTTATCATTCCCATTACGCCACACTCATGTAAAAAGAAACGCCTCCTAGGGGCTGGCCTATCTCCCAAAAAAGACCCTGCAGCACTCTAGGGCCCCATTCCACAGATGGACCTCGCCGCTGCTCATGCAACACCAGACTGCCGTCACACCTACCCGCTGAACATGCCCAGACATGTCTCTGCATGCCCAGACATGTCCCTCCTTGCCCAACAAACATGGCGCACACAGGTAAGTCTCTGCTCATCCATCCCACAACCCTAAACACACCTTTAGGCCCTACTGCCTACCTTGCCGCTAGCCCTAGCCACACCCGCACCACCACTCTACACCATTGACACACATACACATCCATTAATTCCTGTGTGAAGGGCACTCACACACATTACCCCTGCCCCACTTCCTGGATTGCCCCACATGTGCTGGACTTCCGGCCATGGACTTCCGACTCAGGACTTCCGGGGGCAGGTCTTCTAGGGGCGGTGCTTCTGGGGCGGGGCTTCTGTGGGTGGGACTTCAGGGGGGGCGGGACTTAGGGGGGCAGGACTTCTGGGGGTGGGACTTCCGGGGCCAGGTCTTCCGTGGGTGGGACTTCAGGGGGCGGGACTTCCGGGGGCAGGTCTTCCGTGGGTGGGACTTCAGGGGGCGGGACTTCAGGGGGTGGGACTTCTGGGGGGCGGGACTTCTGGGGGGCGGGACTTCTGGGGGGCGGGACTTCCGGCTCCTACGTCACTTCCGGGGGTGGGGGTGGGGGTGGCGTTCCCACCTGTCAAAAAATGAATGGTGATGAAAGGTATCATTATACTCTACTAAAGTACTAAGGATTTTGGGGCCAGATGTACGACCACTTAATTTAGCGCCTCGCAATTGGCGACACATTGGAGTGGCAAATTGCGAGTCGCTAAATGAAATGTACCACAGCGTGTTTAACACTGTTTGGGATTCCCAATGGGGTCGCAAATTGCGAGGTTCATTAATATTAATGAGCCTCTCACAATTTGCGAGCCCATTGGGAATGCCAGCCCTCCCAGTGATGGTGGCCTGCTGGGCTCTGCAGGCCACCATGTCTCGGACTCCTTTAAATAAAGCAGTTAAAACAAAAATGCAGCCTGTTTACCATGCATTTAAAAAAAAGAAAATGAAATGTTTTCGTTTCATTTTCTAAGGGCAGGCAGAGGTCCCTGGGACCACTGCCTGACCTAAAAAAGGAATATGCTACTTACCAGTATGCATCTGTTCTTGGCATGTAGGGCTGCTGACATTTATATCTATGCATAGATCGCCGCCTAGTGTTGGGTCCGGATGATTGCACATTGTTGTCCAGGAAGAGTCTTCGAAGTATCACGAGATAGGTGGCTCCTCCCTTGGACTACAGTGCGCATGGGCATCCTCTCCATCTTCAGATTGTTTTTCGCCATTGTGGCAGAGATGGAGTGTAATACAGTAAGTGATGACCTTGCCTGAGAATGATTCTGAGTGCTACAGCTGCGACAGGCACCGGGGAGGAGGGCGGGCGATATAAATGTCAGCAGCCCTACATGCCAAGAACAGATGCATACTGGTAAGTAGCATATTCCGTTCGAGGCATGTGGGCTGCTGAATTTATATCCATGCATAGAATAAATAGCAGTATCCTCCTTAGCGGCGGTTGCCCGTGCCAGCTGCAGCAGTCTGAAAAAGAGTTCTGAGAACAGCCTGACCTACAGCAGCTTGCTGTTTGGAGTGTACATCCACGCAGTAGTGTTAGGTGAATGTGTGTATGGTGGTCCATGTGGCTGCTCTACATATATCCTCTAGAGGAATGTTACCTAGGAAAGCCATGGATGCCCCTAACTTGCGTGTGGAATGCGCTCTTGGGGGAACTATTAATGTGCGTTTTGCTTTTTGATAACAGATTTGTATGCACTTAACGATCCATCTGGCTATACCTGACTTTGAAATGGGGTTGCCTTTGTGTTGTGGAGAGAAGGCAACAAACAGTTGCTTAGTCTTCCTGAAATCCTTTGTCCTGTCTATGTAATACAGGAGAGCTCTTTTGACATCTAGCGTGTGCAGAGCTCTGTCTGCTACCGAGTCTGGATTTGGGAAGAAAACGGGCAGTTCTATGGTTTGGTTAATGTGGAACTGCGACACCACCTTAGGCATTAATTTCGGGTTGGTACGCAGCACCACCCGATTAGCATGAATTTGTATGAAAGGCTCTTGAATAGTTAGGGCTTGAAGCTCACTAACTCTCCTTAGCGATGTTATTGCCACTAGAAAAGCCACTTTCCATGTTAGAAACTGTATCTCACAAGAGTGAAGAGGTTCAAAGGGTGGTCCCATTAGTCTGGTGAGAACTATGTTCAGATTCCAGACAGGTGAAGGAGGGTGTCTGGGAGGAATCACTCTTCTGAGTCCTTCCATAAAAGCTTTAATGGCCGGCACTCTAAAAAGAGAAAGATGCTGTCTGTTTTGAAGATAAGCTGCCATTGCGGCCAAATGTATCCTAATGGAACTATATGCCAGATTGCATCTGTATAGGTGCAACAAATAACATATAATGTTTTGCGTGGATGCATCCAGCGGATTTATGTCATTATTAGAACAGTAAATGACAAATCGCTTCCATTTGGCCGCATAGCATGCCCTGGTTGTAGGCCTTCTTGCCTCCTTGATGATGTTCATACAGTCAGGGGGCAGGTTGAGGTAGCCAAACTATGACCTCAGGAGCCATATTGCAAGGCCAACTGTTGCGGATCTGGGTGCTGAATGTCTCCACTGTTCTGAATGAGGAGACTGGGCTTGAGTCGCAGACGTTGGTGAGGCACCACTGAAAGTTCTAGGAATGTGGTGTACCATGCTTCCCGTGCCCACGTTGGAGCAACTAGGAGGAGCGTCATGGAGTGCTGGCGCAGTTTGTGTGCCACTAGCGGTATGAGCGGTGCTGGAGGAAAAGCGTACGCAAATCTGCCTGACCAGTTCATCCATATCGCATTGCCCGGAGACTGCGGGTGCGGGAACCTGGCGGCAAAGGTTTGGCATTTTGCGTTTTCCTTTGTGGCGAATAGGTCTATCTCTGGATGACCCCTCTGCTGGAAATATGGTTGGAGCACTGAGGGGTTATCTCCCACTCGTGCATCTGGTGGCTGTGCCTGCTGAGCAGGTCCGCCATCTGGTTGTCTTTGCCTGGGAGATGTTGCGCCATGAGGAACATGTTCCTTTGAATGGCCCACTTCCACATGCTCTGGGCTAGATGAGACAATTGTGGAGAGTGCGTGCCTCCCTGCTTCTGGATGTAATACATGGCAGTCATGTTGTCCGTCCGGATCAGCACGACTTTGTTGCACAGATGCAGCCTGAAGGCCTTCATTGCCATGAAAATTGCCATGAGCTCCAACAGGTTGATGTGCATTTTTCGCTGCTGCACTGTCCATAGTCCCTGCACTGTATAATGGAGGACATGCGCTCCCCAACCCTGGAGAGATGCGTCCGTTGTCAGCACTATCTGTGGTACAGGCTCTTGGAACGGTCGTCCCCTGCAAAGGTTTTGTGTGTTCCACCAATGCAGAGAGTTGTATGCACGACTGGTCACCAACACTAGGTATTTTAGACGCCCTTGAGCCTGGTTCCACTGTCATGCCAGGCACTCCTGAAGCGGACGCATGTGTAGCCTTGCGTGAGGGACTATAAAGATGCAGGAGGCCATCATACCTATCAGCTGCATGAATACCTGCGCTGGGAGCGAGTGTTGTGGCCTGAACTTCTGAATGAGCAATTGCATGTTGACTCTGGATGCGGTTGGGTGCGCTGTCGCTGTTAGAGTGTTGACTGTCGCACCCAGGTACTGTTGCATATGTGCGGGTTGAAGGTGTGATTTTGGGTAATTCAGCGAAAATCCTAGACTGTGTAGGAGACGAATTGTGCGGGACATGTGGCTGGCACATTGCTGGGCTGACTTTGCTTGAACAAGCCAGTCGTCCAGATAAGGATAGACATGGATGTGTTGTCTCCGAAGGTGCGCCGCCACTGTTGCTAAGCACTTGGTGAACACCCTGGGGGCAGTAGTGACCTCGAAAGGCAGGACCTTGAACTGGTAATGCTGGTTGTTTATGGTGAACTTGAGATATTTCCTGTGTCCTGGGTGAACGGGATTGTGGAAATATGCGTCTTTCAGGTCTAGGGTGGCTAGGAAGTCTCCCTGACTGAGCAATGGTAGAACTTGTTGTAAAGTCAGCATGTGAAAATGTTCTGACAAGATGTACTGGTTCAGGGGTCTGAGGTCTAGAATGGGCCTGAGAGACCCGTCCTTTTTTGGGATTAAGAAGTACAGTGAGTACACCCCTGTACCCTGCTGATTTAAAGGCACGAGTTCTATGGCCCCTTTTTGCAGCATGCAGAGGACTTCTTGCTGCAATAAGTGCATGTGCTCTGCGGACATAGGACGGTGCCTTGGGGGTATGTTGGGTGGAGTGGAGGTTAGCTCTAGACAATAGCCGTGTTGTATAAGTTCTCTCACCCACCTGTCTGTGGTTATGCCTTCCCAGACTGGCAGGAACTGCTGGAGTCTTCCCCCGACTGGTGTTATATGGTCGGAGGGCAGTGACAAGACGTCACTGTTTATTGGTGGCGGAAGATTTGGCATTATTATTTCCGCGTCCTCTGCCTTTGGTGCTGTTCCCACGATAGCCACTCCTATTGTTCTTGTTATAGGTGTTCTGCGAGCCCCCTCTGTTGTATTGGGCTTGCTGTGATGCTTGACCTCTGGAGGCTCCCCTGTTACCGGAGCGACGAAAGGAACTGCCCCTGAACTGTTGTGACTGCAGAGCCCCCATGAATTTTGCTGTCTCAGTGTCTTTTTTAATTTTCTCAAGGGTTGTGTCTACATCAGGGCCAAAGAGAAAATCAGGGTTAACCGGCTGGTTGAGTAAAGTAGTTTGTATCTCCGACTTAAAACCAGAGATGCGTAGCCAGGCATGCCTTCTAAGCATCACACTTGTGTTTATGGCCCTAGCTGCCGTGTCTGCTGCACCTAGCGCACACTTGATAGACGCATTGGAAATTAATTTCCCCTCCTGTATCAGCATTTCTGCTCCCTCCTTATAAGCCTCAGGCAGGTGTTGCAGTAGCTGCTCTAACGTGTCGTAGTGTGCCCTATCATATCTGGCTAATAGGGCTTGTGTGTTGGAGATCCTCCAAGTATTTGCTGCTTGAGCCGCTACTCGCTTGCCAGATGCTTCAAAGATCTTGGATTCTTTGTCCAGAGGGGGAGCATCACCACTGGTTTGAGAGTTTGCCCTTTTACGAGCATTAGCCACTACGAGGGAGTCCAACGGGAGCTGGCCTTTGATGTACGTAGGGTCCACAGGTGCTGGCCGGTACTTCTTTTCAATCCTTGGGTTTACAACCCGTGCCCTTGTGGTCTCCTTGAAGATGTCAGTAGCGTGTTTAAGGACACCCTTCAGCATAGGCAATGTTTTTACTGATCTTTCCGAAGTCAGGAAAGTATCAAACAAAAAGTCCTCCTCTACTGGGTCAGCACGCATGTCCACATCATGGTTTTTGGCTGCCCTTTCAATCAAAGCGTTAAACGCAGCAGTATTTTCAGTAGGCGAGGTTTTGATGGTATAGGACTGAGCGTCAGGCGTGGTCTGTGGCTCACCAGGGTCAACAGGGTCAGTCCAGGTTTGCTGTTCATCCTGATCTGTGTCAGCAGGATAATTGAACTCATCTTCATTGTATCCCTCCCCTATATCCTCATAGGAATAGTCTTGTTCATAGGACTCCACAGGCTCAGAAAGAACAGGTGAGGTTGCTGAGTCTCTTTTTCTTTTTAGAGGGATCTTGTATGACTCCAAAGGAGTTTCTGGAGCTATTTTCCGTTTGTAAATGGTGAGTCGACCAGTATCTGAGTCGATGAACAGTTTGGACTGATTGTCATAGGAGGGTTCTTGGAACATTACATCCTCCTCAGCGGACAGAGTCCTTGAAACCACCGACCCTTTTTCGGTAGTGTCGGTGCCCTTTTGTGGCTCGAAGGTTTTTGGTCGAGCGGTCAGGGGCAGGCCATATTTAATAGGTTGTGGAAGCAGTGGAGACGAACCAACCTGTTTTGAGAGTGTTGCAGGTTTCGATCCGACCAACTTTGTAGGATCACTGGGCTGCTTGCGGCCTTGCGTCGATTCGAGCTGTCGGTGCACAACAGGGACGCCTTTTATCTTTGACGCGACGTGCTGTTTCGGGTCGGTGCACTTTTTGACTCGAAGGCCTTGCTGGATATCGGCGCCGAGGCTGGAAGTTTCGGATCGACAGTCTTCCTAGCCTTGTGTCCTTTGCCAGTGTCGCCAGCTTTGGGCGTGGACGTCGACAGCGTCAGCGCGACGGTCTTGACGGCAGAGACAGGCTTCGGCGTCCCGTGTTTCGGGTCGGCGCCCCCTTGTGACCCCGAAGGGTTAATGACACTTTTAGATTGGGTTGGAGCCGACGAATCCGAAGCTGTCGATCCGAGGACTGACGTCAGCAGTTTCGGTTTCGATACAGTTGCTGTCGGTTTCGATTTTGCAGCTGAAAGTGGCTGATCGATTGATGGCTCTGTAGAAGTATTCTTAGTCGGACCTGGACGCGGGGCTATAGAATTCGGGTAAAGATCTTGGCTAAGGCCTTCCGGCGATGCCTCGACCTGAGCCTCAGAGAGTATAGTGTCAGTATCGGGCCCCGCGATTGCGGATGGGCCTTGCTCATCGCTTGAGTCGTCATCGACGGCTCCGATGGCTTCCGCGTCGTCTCCTACCTCGACGATGTCTTCTTCATGGACGTAGTCTTGTTCTTCGTCTACGCTATATTGTGAGTCGTGCTCCGATGCAGGGTCCGACTGCTGGTCCGGATCCTCTTGATCGGCGCCCTCGATGACGTCTGCCTCGAAGATATCTTCTGGTTCTGGCGCGGTTTGCTGGGCCGACTGCCTCGCGGCGGGTCGAAGCCGAAGTGTTTTCTTCGACCGGAACTTGGAACAGGCCATGCAGCTGGCCTCGTCGTGGTCCGGGGATAGGCACTTGTTGCACACCGGGTGCACATCGATGTGAGGGTATTTGGAGTTGCAGACGGGGCATCTCTTGAACGGGCTCCGTTCCATCGTCGACGCTCGTTGGGGCCTAGCTGTCGAAAGGCAATACGGCCTTCGACGTCCTGTTCGAAGAACTGGATGAAGTACCGAGCACTGAACGAGAGACAATACCGACGCCCCGAAGGCCTTTTGGCCTCGCGAAAAGTATTTTAAGTATATTCCGAACTTGAGTCGAGAAGGTACATCCGAACCCAATGGCGGAAAAAAACCAATCTGAAGATGGAGAGGATGCCCATGCGCACTGTAGTCCAAGGGAGGAGCCACCTATCTCGTGATACTTCGAAGACTCTTCCAGGACAACAATGTGCAATCATCCGGACCCAACACTAGGCGGCGATCTATGCATAGATATAAATTCAGCAGCCCACATGCCTCGAACATAAGTTTGCATGCATTTGCAAAGGGGAAGGGGTCCCTCGGGACCCCTGCCCATTTGCGAATGCATTACCATCTACTTGAAGTAGGTGGTAATTGTGACTGTTTAGCGACCGCAAAACATTTGTACATGGTTTTGAGACTCGCTATGTGGAAGGGAATGCCCCTTCCAAATAGCAAGTTGCACAACCTATTTAGAGAGTCGCAAACAAATTGCGACTTGCCAAATAGGCTATGTACATGGCCCAATAGGTTTTTGCGTGCGCAAACGGGTTCGCGAACCCGTTCGCGCATATAAAAACAGATCGTATATCTGGCCCGTAGTATTTTATATTGAAGTAATAGCCCCTCTGTCACATGTATTTCATTTGTTTTGTAGCATCTCTCATACCATTGTAGGATGTCAGAGCACTTTACATCACACACATATAGAGACATTGAATCATACATGTAAAACAGTGTGTATATAAAATGTTTAAAGAGTGCTTGATCTGGAAAAGCACAAACTCAGGATTCAAAGCATAACACAGTGGCTAGCATTGACTTTAACATTAAAAATGTATTTCTACCCAAATATATCTTTTTAGCAGCATCAGGATTATGAATAACTGGGACAAAATCTAAGTTACTAACTGGTACCATGCAGTTTGCAAGCAGCTATTTGATGACAGTTTATAGGTCCCTCTGCTAGATTACGATTGTCACTTATGAAGTGCACAGTAACAAAAGAATCTCTGTGACAAAAACAGTAACCACAAACCTAGGCACATAAAATGCTGCTTTTTAAGATGCATGTTACACGTTCTTTGCAGTAGGCACATTAACCCTCTGTGCTACATTAGTTAAATCAAAGCTGCCACTGAACAAAACTCTCCTCGCTCTCCAGCAGGTACATTTATCACTGGCATTCTCTTGACACTTTTATTGTTGCTGGAAAGCTGCTAATTATACAAGAAATGTTTCTGTGCCTTTAAAACTGTTGCCTATGGACCCCCTGGGAATGTGTCACGGACCCCTGGGGGTCCGCAGACCACAGTTTGGGAAACACTGCTCTAGACAGTAACCTGATTGAATTATTTGAAGCGCCCACCGGTCTGATGTGATGTTTTCCCAGGCTGGTAGGTATTGTTGTAGTCTTCCCTCGACAGGAGTGGAATGGGATGGGGGAAGTGGAGTCATTGGGCAGGGGTAGAGGCAGAGCGGGAGTTGTTGTTTTTACCTCTGCCTTTGTTATTGTTACCCCTGTAACCTCCCCTTTGGTAGCCCTTACTATATGTGGATTGTGTAGGGGCTTTGTATGAGGTAGAAGGTGTGTCTGAGGAGTATCCCCTGGTGGCATCTTGATAAGATGAGCGGCGAAATGAACGTCTGGTTGCCTGCGACTGCAGTGCTCCCATAGATTTGCCTGTATCTGTATCCTTTTTCATTTTTTCAAGTGATGCATCTACATTGGGTCCGAATAAGTGTTGCTCATCGAAGGGTTGATAAAGTATAGCACTTTAGACTACAGGTTTGAACCCTGATATGCGTAGCCAGGCATGTCTACGTAATAAAACACTGGTGTTAACTGCCCTGGAGGCGGTGTCCGCTGCATCAAGTGCACACCGAATAGAGGTGTTTGTAATATTTTTCCCTTCTTGAATAAGTTAATTTGCTCTATCTTTGTATTTATGAGGGAGGTGTCACATTAGTGATTCTAATTCGTCATAATGTGCCCTGTCAGATCTGGCCAATAATGCTTGTGTATTGGCAATACGACATATGTTTGCTGCATTGAGATGCAGTTCTTTTCCCTGATGCGTCAAGTAGCTTAGACTCTTTATCTGGTGGGGCAGCTTCACCTGATTTTTGTGAGTTTGCTCTCTTGCGTGCGTTGGAAACTACAAGTGAGTCTAGTGGTACTGGACCTTTAATATATGCTGGGTCTGAAGGGGCAGCTTTATACTTTTTCTCTATTCGAGGGTTAATGACCCGAGTGCTGACTGGGTCCTTGAAGACTTCAGGAGCATGCTTAATCCTTTAAGCATTGGTAAAATGATGGATGAGGACCTTTGTGCATTATCAAAGGTATCCATTAGAAAGTCTTCATCTACAGGGTCTGTATGCATATCTACTCCATGATATTGCGCGGCTCTGTGTATCAACTGATTAAAACCCATAGTGTCTTCTGGTGGGGAAGGCCTTGAGGGGTATATGTCATCTTGAGGGACATTTGGGACGTCTGGGGTGTTAAAATCATCCCACGGGTCAGGTGAGCCTGGAGGAATAGATGGATCATCTATGTTAGCCCCTACATCATCAGAGCTATCATCCCTACCCTATTGTCATTGTCTGTTATGATAGAGGATGCAGGGGAATGTTGTGGTAGGGGAGCAGGTGGTGATGGTAAATGTGGAGGAGGAGGGCGAGGTAGCCATGTCCTTTTTCTTTGAATGAGGAGCTGGCGCTGGTGTATCCAGCGGTCACTTTTTTTAAGCTAAAGTTAGTTGCCCAGTGATTGGGTCTTTAGCTAGAGTCTTTTCTGCAGGGTCTGGATGAAATTAGTCCCCTGCAGGAGGCCGATCTTTTAGTGCGGGGGGAGGCTTCAGCACCGAAGCGGTCTCTTTTAGATTTTTGGCAATGCCCTTAACTGGAGAAGCAGGAGTCTTTTTCGGCTCCGATGATTTTTTCGGCTCCGATGATTTTTTCGGCTCCGATGATTTTTTCGGCTCCGGTAGATTTTTTGGATATGATGGTTTTTTCGATTCCGGCGGTCTTTTTGAATCCGAAGCGGGTTTGCTTGGTTCCGACCTGGGTTTCGGTGCCGAAGGAGTAGCGGTAGGATTCAGCGCCGGTGGTTTGGATGTCGACGGGGCCGGTGATGTTGTCTTTTTCGGTGCCGGTAGGTGTGTGCCGGCCCCGTGGGAAGGCCGACTCGAGCCAGAGTCGCCTGAAGGCTTAGTTAGCTTCTTAGCCGGGCCCGAAGGTGGGGCAGTAGAAGCAGTGTGTAGGTGTGCACCTGAGGGCGAGGGTGTGACCGGGGCCTTCTTTGGATGTGTCGAGGAAGGGTCGGGGTCGACGGTCTTACTTACGACCCGCTGTAATGGAGTGATGTCCTCGACGTCTGAATCTTCCGCCTCGGAGTTGCTGTCGACGTCGTGTTGTTCTGGGACGTCGACACCTTCTTCAAAGATGTCGTCCGGAATCGGAGCGGAAGATCGAGCCATTCTTCTCCTAGCTCTTCGGTTCCTGATAGTCTTTTTGGAGCGGAAAGAGGCACAAGCGGAACAGTCTCTGGCCTCGTGCTCCGGGGAGAGGCAAAGGTTACACACTTCATGAAGGTCGGTGTGGGGAAACTTCGACCCACATTGAGGACACTTTTTAAATGGCGTCCTTTCCATGAGCTGGAGTCGAGGCCTAGTTAGGCCCGAAGGCCGTCGACGATGACCGGAATCGAAATCTTCAGTGTTGAAGAGTAGCGTCGACTGGGAAAGCGTTAGAAACTGATTTTTTAGTTCTCGGCTAGCCGCGCGAAGCGCGTCTCCGCCGAGCCCCTATTGTCGGCATGTGAGCTTCCCAGGAGACAGTCCTGGCCGCGCGCATCGCCTTGGAGGCGATTTGAAAGTGGCACGCGCTGACTGGCACGCGCCGCGCTCGGCCTGGCTGTCTCCTGGGAAGCACAAACACGAGCGGACATGGCCGGCCAGGCGCACTGATTGATTTGTTGGGCGAATGGCGGGCAGAGTTTGCTGGTACCGATCGGCTTTTTGCACCCTCAGAACGGTCGTATTGAGTGGCTGCCATAAATACATGTTCTTTGGGGGCTGTGAGAGTCAGACTCCAGACCAAGGAGGACGGAGTGGCTGGTGGCACATGGAAAACGCAGGCAGTGCAGTACACATTCCGAGCGGAGACAGACACACAGATAGAAACCCTCCCCCCTCCCCCTGCCGTCGCACAAACACGAGCGGACATGGCCGGCCGGGCGCACTGATTGATTTGTTGGGCGAATGGCGGGCAGAGTTTGCTGGTACCGATCGGCTTTTTGCACCCTCAGAACGGTCGTATTGAGTGGCTGCCATAAATACATGTTCTTTGGGGGCTGTGAGAGTCAGACTCCAGACCAAGGAGGACGGAGTGGCTGGTGGCACATGGAAAACGCAGGCAGTGCAGTACACATTCCGAGCGGAGACAGACACACAGATAGAAACACTCCCCCCCTCCCCCTGCCGTCGCACACAGAGACACACACACAGGAGCGAACATACACGCACACACGCGCACACACACTCACACACACAAGCGCCCCCCAAGGCCCACTTACCGCCAGTGTGTTCTGTCGCCTCCGCGGGGCTCTCCGGCATGGGAGCCCCGCATCACGCACTGCTCTTGACCAGGAACTCCGTGGGCGCGGGCTTCGCGCACAAGACGGAAGTCCCGCCCCCACGCTAGGTTTCGTTTCGTTTTGGAATGCGCGCGCAGATCGCATCTCGTTTTTTATTACTGACAGTCACGTTTTCTGTCTGTGGGGACGAATCTCTGTGACTGAATGAAAAGAGGTTGTTGAAGTGCTCCCTCATTTGACTGTTCCCTGCACTGCAGTGAGTGCCACCCTCACATCAGACACATAGTTCACTTCTCGGCACATCAGTGAATGGCGGACCTCGTATCCAACGGATTTATAGTGCACGCGCACCTTGTGTAGTGAGTATCCTGTCACAAAGTGCACACTTTGCCCCATGTTTCAATGCATATTACCCACATTTGAAGTAAACTATTATCCCGCCCCACCATACAGTCCACAATTTCTTATCATATTTTTCCTGTTCCGTCTTGTTACCACTGTCTGCACAATTTAAGTTTTTCTTTTTCTTTTTCAAGATTCCTTGTCTTTCCTGCCTTGCTATTCCCTATGTTTTTTTTTCATTTGCTATTTTACTGCCTCTTGTGCCTTAGTTGCAGAGTGTGTCCAGACACTGTGCTATGGGGGCTGGGCATTATTTGTGTTGGCTATGGGAAGGGTAGAGGTTTACAGCTTTACTGCAGAGCCTAGGTTGTAAAGTAGAACGGGGAATGTGCAGTTTTACAGTAGGGCGCAGCTTGTTGACTATCACAGTCGGACAGTGCTTAATTTCTAAAAACAATAACTGCAATGGCCCTCGTCAGGAGGCTACTGCAGAATGTACCACCTATTGCCCCTGCCAGTGCTGCCAATAAAAGCACCATCACAACTGTGTGAAGAGCAGCTGCTGTTTGTGCGTTTTATTAACAACTCCTGTCCCTTCATTTTGTGACAAACGATGTCTGCTTTCAGGTGAAGTTGCTGTTCATTATTCTAAGGTGCTTTCATCTGCGCCAGTCGGGGTGTTTGCTCTTTGACCTGAATATATCTGAAACGCCTTTTCTGTTGGTATAGTTTAAGCTATTAGTATTGTAACTAACAATGCCTTGTATTTATGTTTTAAAACCCAAAACATAAACGAAAGGCATTGTCATTTACAATGCCAATAGCTCGTTTATTAACTCTCACAGAGGAATGTCTGAACTACAAGGAATTCACGAGCTGCCTATTGTTTCTGTCGTTAGTGATGAGAGCTGGACTCTGATACGGATAATTGTAACCCTGAAAGGATGACTGGTGCATACATAGCGGCATGTATTTCATAGTAAGATGCCCTAGCTTTATGCAGTGTGCTTTCACACAAGCTGACTTTCACATAGACGTATACATTCTATGTGGTGCGCGTGTTACATCCTCTACGAAGGCCATTGTCATCTGTATTTAAAAAAAAATGTCATGAGCAATGGCAATAGCTCTACAATTAATAATGCCGAGACCATTGCATTGTAAATGCTTGTTGTAATTTGGTGAGGATTGCGCGCCGAAGGAAATCGGTTCCAACACGGAGCGCTGGAAACACATCCAAGCCCGGTGGCGGAAAAATACAATCTGGGGATGGAACCGATGCCCATGCGCAGTATCATCCAAAGGAATAGTCACCTATCCCGTGACTTCCAAAGACATTTCTACAACAAAACAAACTGCAAACATCCAGGCCCAACACTAGGTAGCCATCTATGCACAGTGTGTAATCTGCAGCTCATATGCCTCGAACACAATGTTTTGGAATGCTATCTCAAGCGACTGCCAGCGTTTAGACTTTTTGCAAGCATTTTCCCATCACCTTTTGTGTAATTTCAGTAAAGTGCTGGCCAAGAAATGTGGTTGAAGTGTCATTTGAGGCTCAATTAAATAGGAGCTTTGTGGATTATGCATTTGTACTCTCAAAGTGAGACCATAAGTGATAAATCAATCCAACCAAGCCACTGGTAACCCATTACAAGCAACATCAATGCCATTTCTCCTTGAAAACTCATTCCTTTCCCACATCCCTTCTTACCTCTATACTGCAGATGATTGAATGACTTCAGTGTTTCCAGTGAAAAGAAATCTAGAGAGCCATTGAGCCTGGCAACCACAACCCTGAGAACATAAAACACCAAATTAGAAAAGAGGTAACAGGTTTTGGACAGTGGGGATCGCAAGTGGGGGTAGAATGCTACACTTACTGTTTTACAGAAAACATCCTTCTTTAAAGGAAATGGGACTGCTCAGCATTCACAAATCTTAGTTATACAGCAGGAACAGTCAGCAGACTATCTGCACATCTATTACTAATGCTCTCATGTTGAAGAATATTGGCTGACTGATCTCTTTTCACTCATCCCTAAGGCAGGTCATCATGAAATGTCCACTCTGGTAAAAAGGTTCTGCAGGGGAGATTTAGAGAGTCGAAGGTAATAGAAGGGTAGATTAACTGGCTATGAGCAAAGAGGTTCAAAAACATGAATTTTGAAGGGGAGTGGAGGTGTGGAAGATAGTGGAGGACTGAACAGAGAAGGGAATCAAGGCTCACCAAACTAGGATGACGGAGGACTTCAAAGGTGGGAGGGTAAGGCTGAAGTATCCTGATATGGGGAGACCTAAGCATATAGAGAGAGACCTTAAAAGATTTTTGAATGGACGTAGAAAGACCAAAAAAGAAACGGAAGTTGGACAACACAGATATGAACACATTAGATGTGAATATTCTCAATACAGTGCTGCGGTTTTACTGCCGATGTCCACACTGACTAATATTCTTTAATGGTCACACTAAGACATCAGGAACGTGTTTCAAATCCATTACCTATTCTGTCTGCTCCAACAGTAAAAACGAACCTGGTTACTTACCTGTAATATTCTTGCGGCTTGAAGCTTCTCCAGATTTACATATGGTGCATTATTCCGCAATCTAGCAGTTAGGGCTGGAAACTTTAGGTAATGGTAAAAGTTTTTCTTTGTGGCTGTGAACTAAAGCAGAGCTGAATGACCCCCCCCCCCCAAGCTTTTAACCCACCACGTTCTCCTCCCTGCTGTTTGTTAGTTTTTTTTTAGAGTTTTATATAACGCAAACTAGACCCGAAGATATCAGGTATCAGAGCACTTTACATGAGCACCAGTTTCGTTACATATTGACACATACATTTTTGTTAGGCAAGGGAAGATTAAGTGATTTGCACAGAATCACATGATGTTGAGCGTCGTTGCTGAGACTCAAGCCCGGTGCCCCAGCTTCGATGTCGACCGCTCTAGCCGCAAGGCTACATCCTCTCCCCATTTTACCCACCCCTGCTTCAGCCACCTCGTGCGACCTCCCTCGTGTCCACCACCCTCCTCCCTCGTGTCCTTTTAAACTCCATTCAGAAGCTTTTATTTGATGATTTTTTTTTTGCACTTTTATGTAGCGCCAACTCGACCTGAAGGTATTAGAGTGCTTTCAATTACAAAGGGATACCTTCATTTTGGTTTTTTGCTTTTATTTGTGTAGGCCTGGGAAAATGAAATGATTTGATCAGAATCGCAGGATGTTAAGAGGCGAAGAGACTTTAACCGGTTCCCCAGAAGCAATGTCAGCAGCTCTGACCATAGTGCCACATCCTCTCAGTGTTTTAGTTCCATTGCCTTTTAAAGATAAATAAATTGCTGGATTTAAAATTCTTTAAACATTACTAATGTAATTTGTTTAAACACATAGCAAATGAAATGTTAATAGGCTGTGTTAAACAATGTCAGTGGGTGACCTAATGCGACTACAGTTCACATATGTTTAGTGTTCACTGTAGTGCCTGGGGACGACACACAGAAGCAATGCACACCTAAGATTGCACAATATTGGACAATGTTTTACTTTATTCTGGCACAGCACTCTCCCCACCAAATACCCCCACCCCCATTTTATGTGAGCACAAATTGGGGCAGGCTCTCCTCATCAATCCGGGGCAGGTTGATCATGCACAGTACTGTAAGAGAACTCAATGTTCCGGCAGCGAGACTGTTTCTGATGTCATCAATCATACACTTCCCTGCAGCATGCTGCCGTACACTCCTTAAAGTGTTGATAACAAGCCGCCTTGCAAGAGCCGCTCACTGACAGGCATCAATGTAAGACTCTGGAACTTATAATTAGCAAACACTAACACTTAGGGTTCCTACGATGAATTCCACATTTATTTAAACTGTGCCGTATGTCTAAGAAGTAGAGCCGTGCCACAGTGCTTTTTAGGTTGAGCCTGGACAGCGCATGCGCTGCTGCGAACCCTGCTGTATCAACCCCTTCCCTGCGGGGCATATTCCCCCGCTGTGCTGGGGGGAGGGGGGGCTCGCGCAGCGCCCCGGTGCTCACGACGAGCTGAGCTCGTCATGACCACACCAGTTTCTTTAGAACGCTTGCACAGCAGGGGAAGTTGCCCAGCGTGTGAGCGTTCTAACGGTCATGACGAGCTGAGCTCGTCATGAGCACACGAGCACCGTGGCTCATGACGAGCTGAGCTCGTCATGAGCATGGAAGGCGTTAAGGTATCAAATACAAGCTCCGCCCATTACCGGCCCATCTTTTCAATTGGTTCCTGTTACTGTCCTTGTGAAATCGTTGCATTTCATCTGTAAATGGGCTTATTTGTCCCTCCTTGTCTGCATTTGTAACCTCCCATAACGGCTGGACTTTTTACTTGAGTCGATGAGCACTATTTTCTTTAATGATGCACCCACATCGCAACACGTCGCAAGCTGTACTAACTATAGCCACTGCGCATATTTAAATATTTTATTTACAGCGCGGTCTGCTTTCACTTTAGTGGCTGCACTGACTACCACTGCTGTCTTTGGCCCCCCCTCTACCAGCTACCCATCAGCGGACGTCTGGAGGTGCGACTACCGCTGTCGCTATTTCTCCTCTAAAGCTATATCCTTGAGCACTGTTGTGCTCTTTGCCACCAGCACAGCTGTCAGGCGGTGGTAAGAGAGAGTGTTGTTTTTGTGACTCGCGCCACATTGCAGTCACTATCTGTGGAGTGGAGGCTTTCTTGCGTGAAGAGGCTTAGTTGGCATGTCTGGGTGCACTCGCGCTTTCTCCCTGAGTGCATGTGATCTTGGACCATGGGGCTCTTGTGACTTGCTATTGTGAGGAATGGGCTCCTCCTGTTAATCCCATTGTGCTAGTTGACCATTACCTCCCCTCTAACCTAAAGTGCCCAGAATGCCCCATGCGGAGGTGGGATTGCATCAAAAGTAAATAAATACAAGAAAATGTTTTTTTTAAATTTCTTTACTTTTGAAGCAATCGCGCTTTCGCTTATAATGTTTAAAGCGTGAGTGACGCGATATTGCAGATGCTTGGTTCCAGTTGAGTCCTAGCTGGTAAACGGTGTTGAACGTCAAAGGAAGCCCAGCTGTGTAATCACACCATGGAGTCTTGGTCACTCTTTGCCTGAACAAAGATACAGTCTCCTTTTTTTTTTTGCTTCAAAAGTTGCCGAAAAGATTAGGCAGCTCCTTTTGTACATCGGATATGTTCATTTATGAGCTTGATTATCCTAATAATAATCATTTGCATCACAAACGCGTGTTTGTGGAACTGAGTGTGTTTATTTATACTCCCAAACTCAATGTCACGTATGTGACTCATCATAGAAGAATGAAATATTGAGTTGAAACATGCAAAGATTCATATTTAGGCCGTGGCTGTAACACGCAACTCTTTGCAGTGAGCGCATAAACCCATGAGCCTTTTTATGAGGATTGGAACTTATGACCTAGTATACACAAGGGTCCCTACAAAAGGGCATTAGCCTATAGAGATTGATTACATTTAGTATAAGCCTGTCATATAATGGATACATGCAATGCTAATCAGCTGGCACATAAATGTTCCATGCAATGTTTTGATGATTAAAAACTATGATCGGAGATTGCATGTGTAGTCTGTTTTTGACCAACACATATTTTCACTGCCAAATTCTTTGAGGGCAGATATGGAAAAATAAAAATAACTCGCAGATTTTCTGGCCAGTCGTGAGCAGACTGAATTTGCAGGGCAATAGGTCTCGCATTTTTTAACTCTGACCTATTGGTATTGTAAATGACAATGCCTTTTATTTATGTGTTGTTTTTTAAATACATAAATAAAAGTCAATGCAATTTACAATGCCAATAGCTCAAAATCTCGCAATTGCGATACCTATTGTTTTTTCTTTACTTGAAGCCATGTTGGACAGCCGCCTGCGTTGCCATGCAACATGTCTAAAAAAACATTGACAAAGCCAATAGATCTTGTATGGGCGAAACCAATTTGCCAATGCTTGCACTTTTGATTTCCCTGTACGTTTTTCCCTGATAATGAATAGCATAATTGAATAGTTTGGACTGGCCATGTTGCTATTGTTCCTTTGGATACAGATGTTCTTTACTGATGGGGAGAATGTGGTACAAAGAAGTCCTGACTTTATTTGTTTAACTTCTAATGTCTAATGCATGCAGTGGCTTTTGGTTGATGAGAAAAAGCAGTAGGTAAAAAGACTAATTAACATGTAACTACTTTGTATATAAAGTTAGAATTACTTCTCGTTGTAAAGCTGTTTTAGGATCTGTGGGTATAGATCTTAAATTGTTTAAGGCTTGATTCTCATTTACTGTATCACAAAGATGTGACTCCTATAAGGAAGCACTTGTTAATGTAAGGTGTTTTGGTGAAGCCTAATGGACTGGTTCAAAGAGGGACTTCATTAAACCTTGTAGAATGAAATTGAGATTCCACTTTGGAACTCAACCCAGATAAGACCGAACTGGTTTTAACAGGCGGATCACACAACCCTTGGAGCCCACAATTTTGGCCTAAGTAACTAGGACAACCTCCCACCCCATCCGCTTCTGCCAAACGTTTTGGGGTAACAATCAACTGTGAGCTTCCAATGAGGACCCAAATTGGCTCAGTGATTTTGACCTGCTTCTAACAATAGAGGAAAATGAGGAAAATAAGTAGATTCCTTACTCAGGAAGCCTTAATTCAGGTAGTCCTAGCCATGGTTATGTTCCAGTTAGACTACGCCAATTCCTTATACTTTGGCATCCCTCTCTATTTAATCAAACGATTGCAACTGGTACAGAACCGGGCAGTAAGACTGATTTCTCAGCAACCAAGGAGGCAACATGTCACTCCCCTCATGAGGAAACTACACTGGCTCCCAATTCCTCAGATATCTGCCTTCAAGGTTTGCTGCCTTATCTTCAAACGATTAAATGTTTGCAGGCCCAAATTTGTGGATAATCTCATTCAAAGGCACATCCCAACGCGCAACCTGCACTCGGCACACAAGTATCTTCTATCCATCCCCTCCTTCAAATTGAAGCGCATAGGTGGTGCCAGATTCGCAGTCTTAGCTCCCAGATATTGGAATTTCATGCCCCACGAAATCAGATCCTGCACAGATCTCCTGAGCTTCAGGAAGCTCATCAAGACTTGGCTGTTCAGACAAGCTTACGGGTAAGTTTCAAGGGTTCTGGCACTTCTTAGGGCAGCGCCATGAAACCAATTCGGTGTACGTGTGCTTTATAAGAACCTACTAACATAACATTGTAGGTGATATTGTAGTAAGTGGGATTGCCTTCTTTGAATCTTCTAGAAATCGTCCAATTAATGGTGTTCTACAATGTTTGTCCCCCTTCTACTTTAGCATAGGCTACGGCTGCAGATACATATATTTTTAGTGAGGCATATGATAGTTTTGACTTTAATAAGTACATTAGATATTTCTCAAACAAACTTGGTTTGTTCTGCTTTGCGCATATAGTCTCTATTATACCATAAAATAAACTGTTTCCACCTGTTGCAGCGATTCTGCTCAGGACCGGAACTATGCCTGGGACCATAGAACATCGGCATGTAGTGACTGAGCCACCATACCACCTCAGTGTCTATGGGCCCAAGTCCGACTAGATATAGTGCCTCACTTAGCCCTCTTAACCTTATCAGAGAAGAAAGTGAATTGGCACCCCAGGACACAACACTCCCGACCATCTCCGGGATCGCAGTAACAGAACACACCCTTTCGCTCTCTTGCTTGTACTTGTCCACAATAAAATAAACAAGAGACACAAACGAAGTTTAGAATATTTATTCAAACTATTCTGTACCAAAATGCAGTATTCGTGCGATAATTCGAAAACAAATGCATGCTAAAAATACCGTTGCATGGTCTCCAAACCATATATCAAAAAAGCCCTGCAATGTTGTAAGACAGAATATACTAAACCCGCTCCCTTCTACTGAAGCTAGATGATTATATATCAAAGATCTCTAGGATTATTGGCGGACCCGGTACCTTAGCATACACAGATGGATGTTCTACTTCTCAGCTGACTTAGCAATCTTGTTTCGGTGTGTCTACTTAAACTCCTGTGCTCAGTCATACGACAAGATGCATGCTCAAAAACAGCAGCTGCATTCTTGTGTTATATCTAGGTACTAGTGCAAGACCAGAGAGAAAATGGACATTGTTGTTTGACCTTGTCTGTGCTATTCAGACTAAATACTACGATAGAAAGGAACACAAAAACATATGTAGGTTCTGTGTTAAAGTACAGTGTGGCACATAGCAAGAGTGTTTATAAAGTAACATGTGCAAAAGAAAATGGGCCTTCAACGTGCATGATTAAGCTAACATAGGGAAAACTACAATGGGCCATGCACGAAACACACAACACACTTTGCAGGATTACTTTTGCAAGTGGTAGGATTCCACCATTAGCAAAGTTAGCAAATCTGATCTTTTAGGATCTTTAGTACCCGATTGTGCGTTAGTGTTATGTGTGAATATCATGGGCCAGATGTACGACCCTTGGAAATTGCGAGTTGCAATTTCCAATGTACAACAGTGTTTGAGACACTGTTTGCAATTCTCAATGAGGTTGCAAAGTACATGCCTCATCAATATTCATGAGGCACTCCCATTTTGCGACCCCATTGAGAATAGCTTGGCCCTCCCAGGTATGGTGGCCTGCTGGGCTCCGCAGTTCTCCATGTCTGGGACTGCTTTTCAATAATTTTTTTAATGCAGCCCGTTTTCCTCAAAGGAAAACAGGATGCATAAAAAAATAAAAAACATACATTTTTGTTTCATTTGTTTCATTTTTTTTAAGTCCCCGAAGCCACTGCCAGCCCCTACAAATTATTTCCCCCTGCATTTGCATTTTGCGATTGCATTACCATCCTCTTGAAGAGGGTGGTAAATTGCGAGTATTTGGCGGCTGCAATTGCAATTGCAAAACATTCATACATGGCTCGGAAGGTCGCTATTAGGAAGCGAACGCCCCTTCCTAATAGCGAGTCTCAATACACTATTTTGCAAGTCCTAAATTATTTGCGACTCACAAAATAGTGTTAGTACATGACCCAGAGGATATCTGCATGCGCAAACGGGTCGCAAACCCGTTTGTGCATGCAATATTCCGTCGTACATCTGGCCCCATGTATGTTGTGCCCATCGATGTGTTTTTATCATTGTTATCTTTCCCCTTTTGGTTTGTAATTAGGTGGTATTGATGGAAAATTGTATGAAATGTTCTGCACCAGTGCAAGGAAGCGCATTATCTTTGACTTAAGGAGTGCGCATATGGATGTCAAGCTTGGGCATTTTTGTGTTTTCTACCGTCGCAACCCGATATATTATTATTATTATGCCTTCTTATATAGCGCTCGATTACCCGTAGGCATCTCGGCGCTTGCCTTGGGAACCCGTCCTGGCTTTTTTCCCTGTGAGATACCCGTACTGGGCATCCCCAAGGTGAAAGCCAGGCATCCCGCCGCGGGGGGGGGGGGGGGCCGTAGTGGAGATTAAGCAAGCTAATGCCCAGAGCTGCAGAGTGTGAACCCGTGATTCGAGTAGGCACCGAAACGAGAATTATCGAGTCCGTGGATATTTGGGCTCAAGACCCTGCCGCGTCGGGAATTGAACCCAGGTCCCGGGTCTGACCTCTGCTTCAGGGTCTGCCTCCTCTAACCAGTGAGCCACACTTCTCCACCATATATGTCAGGCATATCTAACTTACTGAAGATCTCGACTATTATTTCCAGGTTTCCTTCCCACTGGGGTGCCTCCCCGTCATCCTTGCTGAATGTGCTTGCCTCTGTGTTTTGCTCTCCTGCTAGATGGACTGCAACAAGAGTTATGTTCTTGCTGGAAGCGTTATCTCCCTATTTCCCTGACCTAGTCTTGAAAGTGGATAGGATTTCATTCCCCCTCGTTTGCTGACGCAGAACACTGGTGATCGGTTTTCTGTCTGTATTTGAATAGTCTTGCTCTCTATCTGTGAATGCAAACCTATCAATGCTACAAAAACTGTCTTAAGCTTCAGGAGTTTATGGTGTTCTAGCGCCTACCGTTGTGTCCATTGTTCCCAGATTTTTAAGCCCTATCTGTGTGCACGCCAACCTGTGTGTGATGCATTTATTGTGACTCTCACAGCGGGGATTGGCTCTGTAATGTTTCTGACCTTTGTCATGTTCCCCCGTAACCCCAATTCAATTAATTTAGCATCTGCTACGTAACAACCACTTGATCAAGCCTATCCCCTTTAACTGTAGTTCCAGAATCCTCTGTTTAGTGTGAAATGCAATTGCTTTTAGTGTTTAATTTTGCCCCTCAAAATGTCTTTTGTGAGGGATGAGATGAATATTTTTACATACTGAATGGAAGTTTGAGAGTGTGAACGGTGTAAGTGAACTTGTGTATACTGTTCTGACAATAATGAAGCAAGTTCCTCTTGAGTCACCCATGAATCATGTGGCATCTGAGATGTGTAAACAGCTGCTTAACATTCTGCAAACAATCTTGGTGCAGACTTAATCCCAAATAGAAGAATGCCTTCCTCGAAAAACTTACATTCCTCTTCTAAGCTGGTTTTCTGGTGACCAAGGGGGTACTTATTGTTTCACTTCTTGCGCTTGGTCTTTCATGTCCTCATGTACGAGGAATCTCATAAGCACTGAGTATGACCCTGAACTCTTTCTTTTTCTGCATTAAATCAGCAACAGTTTCTTCAAGGTGTTCCTTACTTTTCCATTTATCAAGTGCGAAGTTGAGTCAAGCTTGTCTTCTTTTTGTATAGAGGAGGAGTATCTTTTTCTTTTGCTTTCTATTTTTGATGCTCTTTGGCATAAAGACAGAGTTTGAAATCTAGCACGTCCTGATGTCTTTATCATTCAACCCAGATAACTCCTTTTTTTTTTTGGCTACTTTGACTCTGATTGTTCTTTCATAGTGGAGGGTTTTTTCTTCCCACTGGGTCTGACAATCTTGCAGCCTTTAAGTGGTTTTTCCAGTGAGGATCTGTAGGCCTACGCCTTTCTGGCGTATTTAATCTTTTAAGTGATTAAAACATTTTTAGGCATAATTCGGTGCACACCGGTGCTGAAACTTTGATGTTGGACCAATTCTAATGCCCCTGTGCCTCTTTGGTGGCTTCTAAAACATAGAAGTCCTCCCACAGAAGTAGACCCAAATCCTGAAGGAAAATATCCTTTGCCTGAGACACCTTGTACTGTGCCCACCTTTGTCTTTTTCCAGAGTCTTTAAAGTATTAGGTTGAAAGGCGACACAAGTCTGGCACACACAGACTTGTGCAACTTTGATGGGTATAAATTAAACAACATGTGTGAGTCCTTACTGCCAAACTTGTGGTGTAACGTAGGACAAAACCTAAAGGGTGTCTTTTCCATCACCCTCTTTGTTAAATGTCTAAGGACACCCAGAGATACCAGATGGTCTCCAAACAAATAGTCCTCCAAGAAAATCTGTTTCCGGATGTCTTGCTAAATAGTTTGAAGGATTCCTCCGAGTTCTCTGCAAGCTTTTGTCCGTGCCTTGAGCTCGAAATACGACGTTACTTGTTTTCATCGCTGATTACCAGAGGCAGTCAAGTTTCCTCGAAGTGTAGTACGGTGCCTGAAACATTTATCTCTAGATGGTGGTACCCTTTATCGTTGTTATTTTGAAATCATCTTCTATCTGGGAGCATGTTCTCTGCATCTGAACACAAAGGCAGAAAACAAATCTGAAGATTGCAACAATCTACTGGGGCATGGACAGATTAATTTGACAGTTTAGGGAGGTCCTTTATAGCTTGGCCTGTGGTCAATGACCACAAAGAAACACATTTACATCCAGTTTCTGGTGGGGGAATAATTCACAGCTTATAAATTTAGAGGGGATTCACACTACAAATCGCTGTTAAGTATAGACCGTTCTGCTCAGAATCCAAGTAACATTAAACTCCGGCGTCCTGTATTAACCATTAAAAAGCTCATTCCACAGCTTGCCTACATAAGTGAACGGAACGTTTGTGTTTTCCTTACCTGTGATTTTGAAATACAAGTGAGGTGATCCCAGACTGGCCTTCTTCATTACTACAGCGCAGGGTTCCTTCAATTGCGTCCCACACCTAAAGGAAGAGAACTTTAGTCAACAGTTCTGCTGTAGAAGGAGATGGGTGGCAAGTTTCCACACTTAAAACAGGTCAAGCAACTACAGAGTGTTCCTGTCACACTCTGTTCATTTGTTAATCCAATAAGTCTTGAAATGTTTTAATTTTTAAACTAGACTTACATCTGAACTACCAGTGAGCTAATAAAACGATATACTGGAGTATTTCCAGTATGTCAGATTGAGTCACTTTCTTACCCCTCATAGGATGCAAATGTTCAGACCAAGGGCCTGAGCTCAGTCCTATAGTGACTGAAGCTGCATCTCACCAAAAAGGTCCAAGAAGGCCACAACAGTTTTGAGCTTACGCAAGTTCCCATTCATAAGTTATGTGCCTTCGCAGTTCAGGGCGAACTGATATTTTTGGGGCAATGTCAGGACTGCTATGCATATGTGATTTGCGTCAGTGACAGCATAAATGAGCTAAAAGCAATCAAAGGCATTCAGAATAATTACCGGTGTTTGAGACATCCAAGCATTTCTACTATTCAATTTTGTGCTGTGTGACTAGAAACATCATACATGACATCAACATTCATACAAACTAATGTGCCCATTTAGAGGGCTAAACCTGCCCTTGGAAGTATATCACCATCCACTGTACAGAAGAAAATGGTTACATTAACAAAGACAACTAGGATTACATAATCATCTGTGTACACTTCAAGCCATACAGCAATCTTAGACGGCATAGCGGATATGTTATATAGTGGGTACAGTCACATTCAAACACTGTAACCCAGTCTTCAGGTAACATCTACACAACATAATACTTGAAACACTACTATCCCTTCCTACTTGGCGCAAGGCATGGCACTTAGAGCCATATGATTCAAGCGTATCAACAGGACTGCAAAGTCAACCACTGTGATAGCACGGCTAACTCCTAGTCTAATGTTATCCTCCTCTCACTTAAAGAAACATCTGTTATAAGAACAGCGAATTCAGCGGTGCTTTTATAATGTCATTTATGCGGCAATGTCAGGCTGTGGTTGATCTTACAAGTTAAGGTGCATAACCGTTGATTTCTGCATCAGTTGGTTAAGTGAAGCAGAAGGCACAAAGTTAAGAGGCCTGAAGCCTTTGCTTACCTCCAAAGATCCGTTACTACGTCCAGCCACAATGAGATTGCCCTGCAAGCCTAGACTCCAGACAGAGCTCTCAAACTCATCTTCCCAGGTGTGACCTTGAGAGCTTTTCCCATTCATGACAAACGGGTCGTCTCCAAAACTCTTTCTTCGGGAGCTTACACACCCTTCATCCATAATGCAGCCTGGAGAGTGAGTGCCGCAGGCCATGGCAGAGAGCAAAGACTGTCCATTGATAGTAGAGGAGAGTTCCTGGGGACTGATGGCACCCTTCTCATCATAGGCTCGCTGCACTAGGCTGCTGAAATCATATCCGCTACTGTTGAAACCTGTCACTTGCTGGTAAGACTTGTGCTCCGGCACTGCCTGTTCCAAGAAGTTGGTGTCGATTAAGCTGCTGAGGTCTGGCTGGTCAGAAAAGAGAAAGGTTTGGGTGGATGTAAGCCTACGCAGCACAGGGTACCCATTCTCAAAGGAATCTTCAGTTGTTGACTTGGAGTCTGAGAGGCGGTCCCAGCTATCCTGGTATTCAAAGATGCCACTGCTCTCTCTCCGTAACCTGCTGAAGCAAAAACATACCAGGGTTTAACAAGGTAAAAATGTATACCTTTGCCAAAAATCAAATAGTGAAACAATATTTTATTTTGAATGTAACCAATTCAGAACATAATGGTCTAGGGCAGTGTTTCCAACCTGTGGCCGTGGTCACAAGCCAATTGTTGATTGGTCGCAAAAGTCCAAGCAATAAAAGATGCCTTTAAACTCGGCATTTATCTTGTCACATTTGCTGCACTTCAAAGACAGAGGTCAAATGTCAGGCTGTGTCTTCTGACAAATTGCTGCTTATTTTTTTAACATGGAAATTGGTCTTAAACTCCTCTCTCTTTAGACAGTGGAAGAAAAGCAAAAAGAATTATGTGGCAATCTTGCTGGAGTACAGCGAGTATGAAAGGATTTTGTTACTTTAAAATAGGGTTCTGGTTCTAAAAATTTGGGAAGGACCACTCTAGGGTAAGAGAAAGGCAAGACCGTATAGGCCTAGATGGGCAAAATTGCACATCCCCGAAACTTAAAAACAGCAATGACAAGCCTTTTCAGTAAGGGCAAATGATCAATAGACCATTTTACCCTACATATTTTGACACAACATGGTAAGATAAGGAGACAACTGCTCATAACAGTACTGTTGCATACCATCTAGGCACTTTGTGAGCATAATACAATTATTGACTGATGAACTTTAGTTTTGTCCAAACTCAAAATCAAAGCTTGCAGGTGAAGAAGAAGTTGCCTACCTCTAACTCTAGTATTTATAGTTGTTAGACTCTGAATCCCTAACCCCTTAAGTCATGGTGGGTGAATAGGCCACACGTTATCTCCCAAAGAAGCCTAACCCAAGAAGCACACATTTATCAAGTTGTCATGTAAGGTCAAAGTAGTTAGGCACCCCTTGTTTAGCTGCAGGCACACTAGGAGATACTATGAATCACAAGATTCAATTATTTACCACTGGTATACATTTGTATTTCTGTGATAATGCTGTAATGAGGTACAATTTGGAGAAGTTCAGTTTGTTTATTTCAAAGAATCTTGCTTTGGAAACATATACATATGCACCATGTACAGCTTTTGTAAGCAATGGCCGCTAAAGAGACGTTTGGATTTTGTTGTGTGCTTATCCTCCACATTTCCGGCACAAAACCCACCATGTAAGATCTTGTTTTTCCTTCACCTTCAGGAAACACCACCCTCTTTCAGTATATCAGACCATGTATGAATACAAACCTGGCAGGAAATCTGTGTCCATTTAAGTTATGTTGTGAGATTTCTCAATAACAGTCTGCAGAGTTATCAAGAAAGAGTTTATACATTGATATGGCTGCTAAATAAGGTAAACATTCATGTTGGCAGGTTGTTAGGGTTGTTGGATACCTGGGTGGAAGATAACATATCAGCTTTAATATTGTGGTTTACAGGACCCTGGGCCGCTGTAAGTGAAAACAGGAGAATATAGCAACTACCAGGCCAACCACTGCTTAATATGACATACAGTACACTATTGGGATTTGTTCTAGCCAGCATCTCATATTGAACTCTTTATTGAAAATCTCTCTATTTCACAAGACAGTTCTAATTTCAATGAACTCAGGTACATGTAAGTCGCTTGGTAAGACAGAGTAAGGAATGTTCATTGCATGTATGCCAGTGGATTTACAGGATCAGTCACTGCTTTGACTGCAGCATTCCAGTCTGATAAACCAACATGAGCACTTTGGTAAAAGCCTCATTTAACTGAGGAAATGTATATCCAGTTTCTGTTGTACAGTGCAGTTGTCCTTTGTGTGTTCAAGGTGTTATAAGATGTGCAAGTTAGTTTGAAGAGGAAACTGTAATCTATGCCCTAGCAATGAAAATCATAAATCGTACCCCAAAGACCTCACCCATGATGTGACAAATGAAATTAAAAATTACATCACTGATCATCTTAAAATTATCTCTGCCATCATAAAGGACACAGTAATGTTTGGATATACAAATGTTTTGTTAAGTCCTGGTATTCATTGGTATAAATAACTTGAGGTCATAAGCATTGTAATTGGGGTTCCTTAACCTGTCCCTGATGGAGAAGGAGAAGGCTCTCTATTTTCTGGACTGGTCTACGACCAAAGATTAACAGTAGTTACTTACCTGTAATCTGTGGTTCTCCAGTATTGGTGTGTTTCATAGATTCACATGCCTGAATCATTCCCCGTCGTCGGAGTGGGAGTCCCACGGTACATAAAAAGCAATAAAATGCCATAATAACATAGGAAAAAAACAGTAATTCCCAACCAGGAAGTAAAGTAGCCAAAGCTACAGGAGAAAAAACTTCCACACTCATGACTATCCTAGTCATTTTGTATAGTCCAAACTACAGCCAATCAGGCGACAGCACCCACCAGAAGGTTCTCCCCAGAGGCTCAGGCTCTCAGATTTTCTCGCAAGGAGTGAGGGTAAACCAATGTAGCCCAAGAGCCTCTGAGGGGAGGTCGGCGGGTTGCATGTGAATCTATGAAAGACACCAATACTGGAGAACCACAGATTACAGGTAAGTAACTATTGTTCTTCTCCAGTATTAGGGGTGTCTTTCATAGATTTACATGCCTGAATCAGAGTAGAAAGCAGTACATATCCGTGCTTGGCAGACGCTAATGGTAGCATAAGCTTGTCAATATTAGAAGCACATAACAATGCAATATGTAAAAGAACATCAGTAAAAGCATAGTAGAACGCAATCACTTGATCATGTGCATAACAGAAACATAACAAGCGTCTGACAGCAGGAATAAGAGGTGGGATACAGAGGCTCACCTTAGATGAAAAGATTTTGTAGAACTGCTCAACCCACTGAAGCATCGGTCTCGCTGGCTGCATCCAAACAATAGTGTTAGGTGAAAGTATGGCGACTGGCCCAGGTTGCCGCTCTGCAGATGTGCTGAAGAAGAACTCCAGCAAATAATGCCGTAGAGGAAGACACTGCTTTTGTAGAATGCGCTCTAGGAGCTGCTTGCAGAGGTCTTCCTGCTTGAGCATGACAAAATGCAATAGCTGCAGATATCCATCTTGCAATGGTTTGTTTAGAAACTGCCTGTCCCTTATGAATTGTCCCATAAGTGACAAATAGTTGATCAGACCTGCGCAATGTAGATGTTCTTTGCAAATAAAATTTTAGACATCTTTTAATGTCCAGAGAATGCAATGCCTTTTCCGCAGGTGTCTGAGGGTTAGGAAAAAATGTCTTTAAAACCACCGGTTCATTCAGATGGAAATCCGAAGGTACTTTTGGAATGAATTTCGGATTGGTGCGGAGCACCACAGAGTCATTTGTGAGCTGTAAGAAAGGATGAAGAACAGTAAAAGCCTGGATATCGCTGACTCTCCTAGAGGAGGTTAGGGCCAGTAGAAGTAACACCTTCCACGTAAGAAATTTCAGATCTGCTCTGTGGATAGGTTCGAATGGGTGTCGCATGAGATGTGCCAACACTACATTGAGATGCCACGATGGAGGTGGACGGCGTACCGGAGGGAACATTCTAAAAAGGCCTTTAAAAAATTGCTGTATAATTCTCGCAGAGTAAAGAGAATTAGTCCCATCTTGTCGATACCGTGAAATCGCTGCCAGGAAAACTTTTAGGATAGCATGAGATAATCCTGAGCGAGTCTGATGTAGGAAAAAAGGCAGGATCTCCTCTGGTTTAGCTGAAAAGGGGTGAATTCCAGCTGAACGACACCAGACACAAAAACGTTTCCATTTAAGACTGTACGTCTTTATGGTAGCAGGTGCCCTTGCCTTGGCCAGAACTTCCTTGCAATCCGCAGGGATGTTTAGATGGGCAAACTCACGGTACTCAGGCGCCAGGCCGCTAATTTCAGCGATGTTGGATCCGGATGGTAAATCTGGCCGTTCTGAATGGAGAGTAAATCCGGAATTGGACTCAACTGAATCGGTTTGCACTCCGATAGGAGAAGGAGCTCTGTGAACCAGAACTGGCGAGGCCATCTGGGAGCAATTAGAATCAGCCGACATGGCTCCTTCTTCATCTTCCGCAGGACTCTGGGAATTAGCAGAATTGGTGGAAAAGCATACGTATGTTTGTGAGAGACCAGTCGATCGAAAACGCATTCCCCTGAGAGTCCTTGTGGGGATGCCAGTTTGCGAAGAATCGGCATTTGCTGTTGGTCTTGGTTGCAAAGAGGTCTAGGTCTGGATGACCCCATAGATGAAAGATCCGATCCACAGTCTGCTGATGAAGTTCCCATTCGTGAGTGGACACGGTTGTTCTGCTGAGTGCGTCTGCCAAGACGTTCTCCGTTCCAGGAACATGCACCGCTTGAAGATTGATGTTGTGTTGTATTGACCATGTCCATAGCCTTTGGGCTTCCTGAGAAAGGAGAAGTGATCTTGTTCCTCCCTGCTTGTTTACGTAATGCATGGTCGTTGTGTTGTCTGTGCGTACCAACACATTGGCATCCTGGACGATTGCACAAAATGCTTTGAGTGCAAGGAAAATGGCTCTCAGTTCTAGCCGGTTGATGTGCCAACGTCTTTGTTGAGGGTTCCACTTGCCGCTGATAGTTAGGCCCTGAAGATGAGCTCCCCTGCCTTCGAGGGATGCATCCGTGGTGATCGTAAAGCTTGGCGCATCCTGGAGGAAAGCGCAACCTTGCCGCAGATGTTTTCTTTGCGTCCACCAGAGGAGGGAACTCCGCATGTGAGGTGTGATCTGGATGAGATCCTCGAAAGAGCCGGAGACCTGTAGCCATTGTAAGCTCAGTTCTTCCTGCAGAGGCCTCACCCTGAGTCGGCAATTTGGTATTAATGGAATGCAAGACAATACCATCCCCAGAAAGGACTTGTACTGTCGAACTGAAACTGACTTTTTTGAAAGTAGACTTCCAGCCATATTTCGTATCTTGATTTGTCTTTCGTCCGAGACGAAGGCTTGAAGCAACTGGGTGTCCAAGGTTGCTCCCAGGAAAGCCCGTCTTTGTGATGGTATCAACTGAGATTTGCTGAAGTTGATGGAGACCCAGGGACTGAAAAAGGTTCAGACACCGTTGTAGATGATTGTCTGCTTCCTCGTAAGAACTGGCCTTGATAAGGCAGTCGTCCAAATATGGAAATATTTGAATCCCCTCCAGCCGGAGGTGAGCAGCCACTGGGGCTAAGACCTTTGTAAACACCCTTGGCGCCGAGCGTAGACCGAAGGGAAGTACTTTGAACTGGTAATCCCTGCCAGCCACTCTGAATCGCAGGAATTATCTGTGGCGAGGTAAGATGGGGATATGGAAATATGCATCTTGGTGATCCAAGGTGGTCATGTAGTCTCCTGCTGCTAGAAGATGCAGTATCTCCTGAAGTGACAACATCCTGAATGTTAACCTTTTCAAATATTTGTTTAGGGCACGGAGATCCAGAATCGGACGCCATTCTCCGGACTTCTTCTTTATTAGGAAAAATCTGGAGTAAAATCCCATTCCCCTCATATTTTGAGGTACTCTCTCGATTGCTCCTTTCTTTAGCATCAAATTGATCTGGGCAAATAGCTCCTCCAGGTGAGCTGGAGGTGGGCCTTTTGGGGGGACATTCGGAGGAAAATGGTCGAATTCTAAGGCATGGCCCTTGGCTACAATATCCAGGACCCACCTGTCTGATGTTATCGATAGCCAATTTGAGTAAAACTTTGATATCTGTCCTCCAACCTTTTCTCGAGAATGGGGTAGTAGTGGTGGCAGGTGACGGGTCTCATTGGCGCTTATCCTTTCCGCGGTAGGTAGATTTTCCCCTGTTCTGGGAATAATTAGTTCTCCTCTGGCCGTAGGTTTGATAGCGCTGGGTCTGGTAGCGCTGATTCCCTTGTCTGTAGGAAGATTGTTGTGTGTATCCACCTCTG
Source organism: Lissotriton helveticus (assembly GCF_964261635.1). Lineage (NCBI taxonomy): Eukaryota > Metazoa > Chordata > Amphibia > Caudata > Salamandridae > Lissotriton > Lissotriton helveticus. The sequence continues at coordinate 347,874,200 of NC_136071.1, read as the reverse complement.
TTTGAGAACGATCCACGTCCTCTCGCTCCTCGTAAGGGCGGCTTGTGAAATTGAAGTGTACCTAAGGATTTTGCTGTTTCTGTATCTTTCTTTATTGTTTGTAGAGCGTCTTCAACTTGCGGGTCAAACAGAAATTCACCATCATAAGGCATATCTAATACCTTAGATTGTACCTCTTGACGGAAAGAAGTAGATCGTAGCCACCCCTGCCTATGCAAGACAGCAGTACCAGCTAGCTGCCGGAAACCAGTTGAGGCGACGTCAACCGCCGAATCAATAATCTCCTCTGAGATTCTTTGTCCTTCCTGCAAGATCTTCATCGCTTCAGATTTAGATGACTCAGGAAGGAGGTCTATGTACGGAGCTATGTCCGACCACATCTGCCGGTCATACCTGCCCAGGATGGCAAAGAATTAGCAGCCCGGACTGTGGTAGCTGCCATCGTTGAAACGCGTTTTCCAATGGCATCCAGGCGCCTGCTATCTCTGTCCGGTGGGGCTGCAACTGGAGATGATGGGTTTCTAGCTCTCTTTTGCGCCGCCTGGATGATAACTGAGTCCAGTTTTGGTTGTCCTATAAGGCATGCAGGCGACTTTCCAGGTGCCTTGTACTTCTTTTCGATGCGTGGCAAGACCGGAGGAATGGATGCTGGAGTAGACATTACTTTTATACCCTCCTTCCAGATAAAGTCAATGATCGGTATGGATTTGACTTGTTTTCTCGGCTGGTCTTTAAAGTCGTAAAGAAAACATTCCTGCTCCGTTTGCTCCATATCAATATGGAAACGCTTAGTAGCCCGTTCCATCAAGAGGTGGAAACCACCCACATCTACTGGTGGTGAGTCCGAGGTAGCCTGAGGTGATGGAGAGGGAGTTTGCACCTGATATTCATCCCACTCCGACATATCATCCACTTCGCCTTCCTCTCTCTGGTCTTCTTCATCTGAAAGCTGTTGATCCTCAGGCTGAGTGGACGGCCGAGGTGGAGGAGACTTTAGTGGTTGAAAGTCTGGTATAGGTGCTTCCGTAGCAGGTGTAGGAGGCACCGAGCCTGTAGATTCTGATGGTGGGAACCTTTTGTAGTAGTCATCCAACATGTATTGGAGGTTGGTGAGCAATGCGATTGGCACCTGCGTGGCAGGGACATCCGTTACAGGGGACAGCATATGTTCAGGTGACTGCTGATCATCCTGTTCGTCCTCTTGATACTTGATATTTAACTCGGACGGACTAGTAGCTGTGCCAAAGGTTTCCCCAATGTCTGAGTCTTCTTCACTGTGTTCAGAATCCAGAAATTTATCAGGCACCTGCAGGGGTATCCTTTGTGGAGAAATATGCAGGGGTGAGAGCTTCACGGATGACCCACGTCTCTGAAGCAAAGATTGTTTGGGCGTCAGGAAAACCGTAGAAGGTGACCAGACCTGTAAAGCGGTAGAAGAGGATAGTTGCAGCGTCTACGCTGGTTCCACTGAAGGATTCATTGCAGTGGATTTAGCTTTAGACGAGGTCGACGTGGACAATGAAGGGTCCGTCGACGATGTTGGTGTCGTCTGCGATATAGACTTCGTCGACAGGCCAGGCTTCGTCAACGGAACAGACTTCGTCGACGGAACAGTCTTCGTCGACGGAACAGACTTCGTCGACGGAACAGACTTCGTCGATGGGACGGTCTTCGAAGACGGTCTTCGTCGACGGGATGGACTTCGTCGACGGAATTACTTTAGTCGACGATGGAATCGTCGTCGACGGAGTGGAACTCGCCGACGAGCCCGCCGACGGTAGCTTCTTCGTCGACGGAAGAGAAGGCGTCGACGAAGATGTCGTCGACACTCTCGTCGACGGGATTTTCTTCAGAGGAGTCGACGACGATGCGCCGACGACGGCAGATGAAAGCTGCGCCGTCGACGAGAGAGGTCTGACAGAAACATAGACCATAGTAGGCGAAGAAGCCGCTGTCGACATGATCATATGAGGCTTAGGAGATGAAAATTTTACCGTCGACGTAGATGTAGCGTCGATGGAGATCCTCGTCAACGAAGGAGTTGAAGATGGCGCCGTCGACGACAGTGGTGGAATCTAAGGCAAATTCTTCTCAGATGTCAGAGGCAATTTCTTGGAAGATTTTTTAGGGGATGTAGATGGTCCCTCCTTCTTGACTGGGGGAGTAGCCTTGAGAGTAGAAGGCTTGTCAGACCCCTTAGATGGCAGACATTTCCTAGCCACCTTAGCCTCAGGAGATGTTAACACCCCAGTCGCAGGCCTCTTCTTAGAGGTTGAAGTAGAACCAGAGGCAATACTGCCTACCTCAGACACAGGATTATCAGAATCCTTGAGCTTTTGTAGCCACAAAAGCAGGCGACCTTCTCTGTCCCTTACGTTCTTTTGAAGGAAGGTTCTACAAATTTTACAGTCCTTGACCTGGTGATCAGGATAAAGGCAATATATGCACTTTTTGTGGGGATCCTCTTTAAAAAGCCGGAGCTTACCACAAGAGTCACATGCTCTAAATAAAGATTTCTTAGAAGACATTCTTGAAAAGTAGAATCCAACTGGAATAAGAGAAGAAACTGAGCAGAGCTCAGGGAGACTCCCTTCACACGACGTGCGGTAGAAAATCTGAGAGCCTGAGCCTCTGGGGAGAACCTTCTGGTGGGTGCTGTCGCCTGATTGGCTGTAGTTTGGGCTATACAAAATGACTAGGATAGACATGAGTGTGGAAGTTTTTTCTCCTGTAGCTTTGGCTACTTTACTTCCTGGTTGGGAATTACTGTTTTTTTCCTATGTTATTATGGCATTTTATTGCTTTTTTATGTACCGTGGGACTCCCACTCCGACGACGGGGAATGATTCAGGCATGTGAATCTATGAAAGACACCCCTAATACTGGAGAATCCCCCTTCTCATCAGATGATTTATCAAGTGATCCCTCTGCACCACCATAAATGCAACAGTTGGACAGCTCTAAAAGTGAAGTGCCTTAGAAGATGAGAGTGGCTCGCATTTACAGAAGACTTCCACATTCACTGAACCTTCTGCCAGAGTGAGCAAAAGATAGACAAACCTCAGAACCTGTCCTCAGAACAAATTACCAATTCCGAAAATGTATTAACAAAACAGTCCTTGGGAGCCTTACAGTCCGTGAGCAAATCATCCAAGACATCTTTGCCAAACAGTACAAGGTCTTAGTAGAAAATCTGTGGCAGATTTTGATTTGTGGCTTGGATGAAGGCAGGCGGTGCATTCGTGTGCGAGTCTTTCACACATGTATTTCTATGTCTACAAGAGACACAGGAGATCTTATCTTTAAATTATTCAGCCATCCTTAGAAAGTAATGTTTCTCTAGCACAGTACTCCAAAATCACCACTCCTCAGCATCAGAGGCTGCTAGAAGATATAGTAAGCCAACTGCAAGGGAAAAGAAAGTGCGAGGTAAAAAAACTAAAAAAACGTCCCTCTTTCATGAATAGAGCAGAAAGCTTCAGAGAACCCTCTCACACATGAAGTGCAGGAGAAACCTGAGCAATGGTGGTGATTGAGGGGAGTGTAATTCAAAGCACTGTCACCCCATTGACTACTGCTTGGGTGCTTTTTAAAGATGGGATTGGGCAAATATAGAGACACTGCTCATCATTCTTTCAGAAATATTAATATTGTCTACTGCTTTTGTACCGTAATCACAGACACCCTACTCAACAACCTGTACTTGTGGCTGTGGTACACCAGTGGTAAATGATAAAACCCCCAAAAGATACTGCCCATTGACCTGGGACTACCTAAAAACCCCAAGAAATGTACATTCTAGTGCCAATGAACCACAATTAAACAGGATAAAAGAAGAGAAAGATCTTCTCCAAATGAGAGACTCATTTGTGCGTGTATGTGTACAATGTTCACCTACCTATATTTCAGGAGGACGATACAGCACCATCCATTCTCACAGTCTGTGCTATTCAATCCTTAGTAACACCCCTGGTGTTCATAGTGATCATCTACCCTTGTTTCAGAATGAGGGGCTGTCTTCTGTCTCAGTGACCTGTATGCCATCCGTGTTAGCAACCCAATTGAGTGTATGGTGCCCATGTTTCTAGCTCTTGAGATGATAATCTACCAGTCTCAGCAGCCGTTGCACCATATAATGAGCACCCCCTTGCCCCATATGGGCATAACCATCACCTACCCTTGTTTTGGGAGGACAGTGAGGCAGTCTCCAGTCTGGGCATCCCATACTCTGATTTGCCCGGCCAGACAGCAACTCACAAGCAGCATCCCATCACTGGCGAGACACTCTATATCCTGCAAGAGAAGCATGCAGTTAGTAGCAGCACAAGTCAGCAAAAACACAACCTGGGGTGAATTTCAGCTTATCAACTCCATACACTACCTTTGCAGCACATCACTGGCACACTTCCTACAACATTTCCTTTCACATGCCAATGTCAGGCACTTCACATCTCACAGCAGGTATGTTTCAAAACATACATGTGACCATGGAAGAGCCAACACTGGAAATGGAAATGTTCCGTTTTTATGTAGCAGTTAATAAACGTTTATCCAGTTTCTATGGGTTTTGTGTTTGCTGGTAAGGAATGATGAAAGAAATCTATAAACCACACCAATTGCCCTCAAAAGTGAGCTCAGGTGCTGGTGTCCTGTACTCTGTAAGAGAGCAGCGAAGACCAAATATGCAGAGAATTATACAATGGGTAATGGTGGGGAAAGCTAGGATTAGAACCCAGGCCACTATTTGACAAATTGCAGCTTAGTTGCAAGAGCTATTGGCTTGCCAATATGTTTTTAGCTATGCTGTACACCAGTGTAGCTAAACGTTAATGGTGTAGAGGAGAGGTAGTGGAGTGGCACAGAGTGGAATGTCATAGACTGGAGTGAAGTGGTGCTGAGGGAAGTGGTGCTGAGGGAAGTGGTGCTGAGGGAAGTGGTGCAGAGGGAAGTGGTGCAGAGGGAAGTGGTGCAGAGCAAAGTAGTGCAGAGCAAAGTAGTACAGAGGGAAGTAGTACAGAGGGAAGTAGTACAGAGGGAAGTGGTGCAGAGGGAAGTGGTGCAGAGGGAAGCGGCGCAGAGCAAAGTGGCGCAGAGCAAAGTGGCGCAGAGCAAAGTGGCGCAGAGCAAAGTGGCGCAGAGCAAAGTGGCGCAAAGCAAAGTGGCGCAGAGCAAAGTGGCGCAGAGCAAAGTGGCGCAGAGCAAAGTAGCGCAGAGCAAAGTAGTGCAGAGCAAAGTAGTGCAGAGCAAAGTAGTGCAGAGCAAAGTAGTGCAGAGCGAAGTGGTGCAGAGCGAAGTGGTGCAGAGCGAAGTGGTGCAGAGGGAAGTGGTGCAGAGCCGAGTGGTGCAGAGCCGAGTGGTGCAGAGCCGAGTGGTGCAGAGCCGAGTGGTGCAGAGGGAAGTGGTGCAGAGGGAAGTGGTGCAGAGGGAAGTGGTGCAGAGCAAAGTGGTGCAGAGGGAAGTGGTGCAGAGGGAAGTGGTGCAGAGGGAAGTGGTGCAGAGCAAAGTGGTGCAGAGCAAAGTGGTGCAGAGGGAAGTGGTGCAGAGGGAAGTGGTGCAGAGGGAAGTGGTGCAGAGGGAAGTGGTGCAGAGGGAAGTGGTGCAGAGCCGAGTGGTGCAGAGCCGAGTGGTGCAGAGCCGAGTGGTGCAGAGCCGAGTGGTGCAGAGCCGAGTGGTGCAGAGCCGAGTGGTGCAGAGCCGAGTGGTGCAGAGCCGAGTGGTGCAGAGCCGAGTGGTGCAGAGCGAAGTGGTGCAGAGCGAAGTGGTGCAGAGGGAAGTGGTGCAGAGGGAAGTAGTACAGAGGGAAGTAGTACAGAGGGAAGTAGTACAGAGGGAAGTAGTACAGAGGGAAGTAGTACAGAGGGAAGTAGTACAGAGGGAAGTAGTACAGAGGGAAGTAGTACAGAGGGAAGTGGTGCAGAGGGAAGTGGTGCAGAGCGGAGTGGTGCAGAGCGGAGTGGTGCAGAGCGGAGTGGTGCAGAGCGGAGTGGTGCAGAGCGGAGTGGTGCAGAGCGGAGTGGTGCAGAGCGGAGTGGTGCAGAGCGGAGTGGTGCAGAGCAAAGTGGTGCAGAGCAAAGTGGTGCAGAGCAAAGTGGTGCAGAGCAAAGTGGTGCAGAGCAAAGTGGTGCAGAGCAAAGTGGTGCAGAGCGGAGTCGTGCAGAGCGGAGTGGTGCAGAGCGGAGTGGTGCAGAGCGGAGTGGTGCAGAGCGGAGTGGTGCAGAGCGGAGTGGTGCAGAGCGGAGTAGTGCAGAGCGGAGTGGTGCAGAGCGGAGTGGTGCAGAGGGAAGTGGTGCAGAGGGAAGTGGTGCAGAGCAAAGTAGTGCAGAGCGAAGTGGTGCAGAGGGAAGTGGTGCAGAGGGAAGTGGTGCAGAGGGAAGTGGTGCAGAGGGAAGTGGTGCAGAGGGAAGTGGTGCGGAGCCGAGTGGTGCAGAGCAAAGTGGTGCAGAGCAAAGTGGTGCAGAGCAAAGTGGTGCAGAGCAAAGTGGTGCAGAGCAAAGTGGTGCAGAGCAAAGTGGTGCAGAGCAAAGTGGTGCAGAGCAAAGTGGTGCAGAGCAAAGTGGTGCAGAGCAAAGTGGTGCAGAGCGGAGTGGCGCAGAGCGGAGTGGCGCAGAGCGGAGTGGCGCAGAGCGGAGTGGTGCAGAGCGGAGTGGTGCAGAGCGGAGTGGTGCAGAGCGGAGTGGTGCAGAGCGGAGTGACAGAGTAAAGTAGAGTTGTGCATAGCGTGTTGTGGCGTAATGTTTTGTGGAGTGGAGGGGTGTAGAGTGGAGGGGTGTAGAGTGGAGGGGTGTAGAGTGGAGGGGTGTAGAGTGGAGGGGTGTAGAGTGGAGGGGTGTAGAGTGGAGGGGTGTAGAGTGGAGGGGTGCAGAGTGGAGGGGTGCAGAGTGGAGGGGTGCAGAGTGGAGGGGTGCAGAGTGGAGGGGTGCAGAGTGGAGGGGTGCAGAGGGAAGTGGTGCAGAGGGAAGTGGTGCAGAGGGAAGTGGTGCAGAGGGAAGTGGTGCAGAGCCGAGTGGTGCAGAGCCGAGTGGTGCAGAGCCGAGTGGTGCAGAGCCGAGTGGTGCAGAGCCGAGTGGTGCAGAGCCGAGTGGTGCAGAGGGGAGTGGTGCAGAGGGGAGTGGTGCAGAGCGGAGTGGTGCAGAGCGGAGTGGTGCAGAGCGGAGTGGTGCAGAGCGGAGTGGTGCAGAGCGGAGTGGTGCAGAGCAAAGTGGTGCAGAGCAAAGTGGTGCAGAGCGGAGTGGTGCAGAGCGGAGTGGTGCAGAGCGGAGTGGTGCAGAGTGGAGTGGTGCAGAGCGGAGTGGTGCAGAGGGAAGTGGTGCAGAGGGAAGTGGTGCAGAGCAAAGTAGTGCAGAGCAAAGTAGTACAGAGGGAAGTGGTGCAGAGGGAAGTGGTGCAGAGGGAAGTGGTGCAGAGGGAAGTGGTGCAGAGGGAAGTGGTGCAGAGGGAAGTGGTGCAGAGCCGAGTGGTGCAGAGCCGAGTGGTGCAGAGCCGAGTGGTGCAGAGCCGAGTGGTGCAGAGCCGAGTGGTGCAGAGCCGAGTGGTGCAGAGCCGAGTGGTGCAGAGCCGAGTGGTGCAGAGCCGAGTGGTGCAGAGGGAAGTGGTGCAGAGGGAAGTGGTGCAGAGGGAAGTGGTGCAGAGCAAAGTGGTGCAGAGCAAAGTGGTGCAGAGGGAAGTGGTGCAGAGCCGAGTGGTGCAGAGCCGAGTGGTGCAGAGCCGAGTGGTGCAGAGCCGAGTGGTGCAGAGCCGAGTGGTGCAGAGCCGAGTGGTGCAGAGCCGAGTGGTGCAGAGCCGAGTGGTGCAGAGCCGAGTGGTGCAGAGCCGAGTGGTGCAGAGCGGAGTGGTGCAGAGCCGAGTGGTGCAGAGCGGAGTTTTGCAGAGGGAAGTAGTACAGAGGGAAGTAGTACAGAGGGAAGTGGTACAGAGGGAAGTGGTGCAGAGGGAAGTGGTGCAGAGGGAAGTGGTGCAGAGGGAAGTGGTGCAGAGCGGAGTGGTGCAGAGCGGAGAGGTGCAGAGCGGAGAGGTGCAGAGCGGAGAGGTGCAGAGCGGAGTGGTGCAGAGCGGAGTGGTGCAGAGCAAAGTGGTGCAGAGCAAAGTGGTGCAGAGCAAAGTGGTGCAGAGCAAAGTGGTGCAGAGCAAAGTGGTGCAGAGCAAAGTGGTGCAGAGCAGAGTGGTGCAGAGCGGAGTGGTGCAGAGCGGAGTGGTGCAGAGCGGAGTGGTGCAGAGCGGAGTGGTGCAGAGCGGAGTGGTGCAGAGCGGAGTGGTGCAGAGCGGAGTGGTGCAGAGCGGAGTGGTGCAGAGCGGAGTGGTGCAGAGCGGAGTGGTGCAGAGCGGAGTGGTGCAGAGCGGAGTGGTGCAGAGCGGAGTGGTGCAGAGCGAAGTGGTGCAGAGGGAAGTGGTGCAGAGGGAAGTGGTGCAGAGCAAAGTAGTGCAGAGCAAAGTAGTACAGAGGGAAGTGGTGCAGAGGGAAGTGGTGCAGAGGGAAGTGGTGCAGAGGGAAGTGGTGCAGAGGGAAGTGGTGCAGAGCCGAGTGGTGCAGAGGGAAGTGGTGCGGAGCCGAGTGGTGCGGAGCCGAGTGGTGCAGAGCGGAGTGGTGCAGAGCAAAGTGGTGCAGAGCAAAGTGGTGCAGAGCAAAGTGGTGCAGAGCAAAGTGGTGCAGAGCAAAGTGGTGCAGAGCAAAGTGGTGCAGAGCGGAGTGGTGCAGAGCGGAGTGGTGCAGAGCGGAGTGGCGCAGATCGGAGTGGCGCAGAGCGGAGTGGCGCAGAGCGGAGTGGCGCAGAGCGGAGTGGTGCAGAGCGGAGTGGTGCAGAGCGGAGTGGTGCAGAGCGGAGTGGCAGAGTAAAGTAGAGTTGTGCATAGCGTGTTGTGGCGTAATGTTTTGTGGAGTGGAGGGGTGTAGAGTGGAGGGGTGTAGAGTGGAGGGGTGTAGAGTGGAGGGGTGTAGAGTGGAGGGGTGTAGAGTGGAGGGGTGCAGAGTGGAGGGGTGCAGAGTGGAGGGGTGCAGAGTGGAGGGGTGCAGAGTGGAGGGGTGCAGAGTGGAGGGGTGCAGAGTGGAGGGGTGCAGAGTGGAGGGGTGCAGAGTGGAGGGGGCAGAGTGGAGTAGAGTGTTGTAGAGTCAAGAGTCATACGGTGGAGTTTTGTGGACTAGGGTAGACTGTCAAAGTGGATGGTATAGAGTGAAGGCGAGTAGAGCGTCATTGAGTGGAGTAAAGTGGAGTGTCTGTGGAGTAGAGTGCTTAGGAGTGGAAAAGAGTAGAGTAGATTATCAGAGTGGAGTGACAGAGCGGAGGGGGAAAGAGAGAAGTAAAGTGTCGTAGAGTTGAGTGATGTGCTGTGGAGTGTTACAGAGTGGAGTGTTGTAGAGTGTCAAAGAATGGAGTAGAGTGGAGTGCCGTGGAGAAGAATGCAGCAGCGTAGAGTGGCCTAGACTGAAGTGCGATACAGTGGAATAAAGTAGAGTAAAGTGGCACAGAATGGAGTAGAGTGGCGCAGAGTTGGGTAGAGTGGCGCAGAGTGGGATAGAGTGGCTCAGAGTGGGTTAGAGTGGCACAGAGTGGGTTAGAGTGGCGCAGAGTGAGCTAGATTGACGCAGAGAGAGTTAGATTGGCGCAGAGTAGAGTGGAGTAGAGTGTTGTGGAGTAGAGTGGCGCAGAGTAGAGTGTTGCGGCTTAGTGTAGAGGGGACTAGAGTGTTGCGGCTTAGTGTAGAGGGGACTAAAATATCATGGAGTAGAGGGTGTGGCAGCGCACTGACATTACAGACAACACATTTGCAATCAAAATGACTATTACATTGCATAGACATACCGTTTTAATAATAAAACTGCACACTTGCACAAGCGACAATGTGCGGAAATGTTAACACCTAGTGCATTTATTGTTTTGATCGTAAGAAAATATTTGTTTTCACCACACTTCAGAATTACAAACTAATGTCCTTCAATAGTGCTTTCCTAATTCTGCTATATTTTGAAATATTTGCAGTTCATTTGCAGACATTTAACGTTGTGTTCTAGATACCAGTACCCAGCAGGATTGTCACATAAATCCTCACACGTTAAGTGCAAAAAAGAAGAGTAACTACCAAGTTCCCTAAGAAGAGAGACCCCGACACTTGCATTTCAATGCACAGCAAATGTGACAAGATAACATTTAAAGGCCTGTTTACAGAAAGCGAACACTTGTGGAAGAACACAGTAAACAGACTATGCGCCATGGGAGGGACAAAGACATTCTGGGCAGCCTAAAACAAATAACCAGCAAATAGAAATCAAGCACTGTAAGTTATAAAACCACAAAACCAATGGTAAGCACTGGGCGGAATACATTCCTATGGAAGCTTTGAAAATGTCCCCAAGAAGTCTTTATGAACCAGGCAGCTGCGCAGTCTGGTAGACTTCAACTAAAAAACTAGTGAATTTAAATATGGAGAAATAAAACTTGTGTTTAAGACATAAAACTAACCATGTTTGCAGATAGCATTTAACTATAAGTGACAGACCAGATATATAGCTAGGCATCAGTGTTCGCTGAGACAGCGCGAAGGAGGGATGGGAATTACTGACAAAAACGGTTGGTGTATTATTGATCATACCCTGGCTACTTTGGGAGGTACCCTGGCAGCTCACAGTGCAACAAACCAATACCTTTAACAAATCCCCAGTTATGAGAGCCACTTTAGAGGTTTGAGACAAGCTAGTAGTTGAGAGGGGGCTGGCTTCTATTCAGTCACCTTTTAAGCCACTTGTGGTAAACAGTGAATTCCCTCCTGGCCTGAGCAGGGTCACATACCAACAATAGCCTGAGAACTTCCCAGAAGGCAGCTTACACTTGATGTGCTAGGCTTCTGTGTATCAAAAAGGGATATAGCTAGTAAATGGGAAAGTCCTATTCCTTCCCACACAAAAAAAGCCAATGGGAGATCGGCAAGGCACGCTGCATGGAGACAGAAAGAGTGATACAAGAGGCGAGGGGTTGCCTGAGGAAATTTCAGAAAGTGTGGGGATAGTGGTGGACCTACCACAATTTGGACTGGGATACCAAAGCCTCTGAGACTACCTCAACACGGGATGGACAAGGCAGGATGGCCGGAGTCGAGGACATGCAAGGCTCATGCTTTGCCATACTGGAAGGGGAGGGAGGGAGTGAGGAACTGCTCCAGATTTCAGTCCTTGCCTTCTTTACTGTAATAGTAGGGCTCTGATGACAATTGTACAAGACTATCTGGAAGAACTGATAAACCTTATTTGTGCCATGGTGGGATGTTTTATTTAGTTGTTTTTGGGTACAACAAATAAATAAATAAAAAGAATTGAATTTAAGAAAGAATACAATACCGTGTACACTCCAACATGGTTAGCACGAATAGGGCAGAGTGGAAATACGAGATGCTGGAGGGGATGTGGGGAGAACAGGGACTCTGACACATGTCCTCTGGTGTTATGTACACTAATATTGGCCAAATAGCTAAATGACCTTTCACCTACATTTGTCCTACCTTGCTCTGCATAATGGTTCTAGCACTGATCTTTTACCCAGTTATGCGCTGAATAAATGTCGATTGTTTTCCTTGAAACTAACCTCACTTATTATGCATGAGGATTCTTAGAAAAGTCCCCTGCAAACGACCTACATAACAGGATTAACATACTCTGTATAAAAGACATGGTCATCTTCATCCTAGGGCGAAAGAAATACTTTGCATAATTGCAGGCTGTTCCAGACTCATTTGCATAATCTTACTCACAATATATTGATTGTGTTAGGAACCCCAAAGGCTATCTTTATGTATAAAAGAACCATACCTACACAAGAGAGAGTAGAAGCTTCCATGCTGATACAAGACGCTGAGGTCCCTGCACGCAGAAGCTCCAGCACGCAGTGGTCTCACATCCCATGGTGGTATCCAACTCTAGACCAAGACGGGGTCCCTCGTTTTCTCCCATCAGGTAATGGGGTTGGCTCTTTCCTAGGGGATTCTTGGCTTTATACCTACGTACATGCTTGGTACACTTGGGTACACTTAGGTAGGGTTTGCATCGTAGAAGGTCGCTTGATTACTGTCATGTATATATGCCTGCTTCTGTTCACTGTTTTAGCGCCATGGTAGATTTCTACCATTTATTTACTCTGTTGAAGCCTGTAAACTTGTACCTCTGCTTCTGTCTAATGGTTGTCGCAGCAAACAAGTTTCATACTAGAATGACGCTGGTTCAATAAATGCTTATTGAAAAATGTCCCTATCATTTATTTTGTGTATCTCTCTGAGACTGAGTGAGAACGATTGACTGACCGAAAAGTATTGCATTATTTCCACAATCCCTGAAGGATCAAGGGTTGTCATGTTCGATAGCTGCTAGAAACTACTCGCTCCTTGGTAAGGTTAGGGGGCTTATGGCAGCACTGTGAGCTAGCTTGTATAAAGGCCAATATATCCTACGGGGGTGTCTAGGATCAGTCTGGACTCCAATCCCTTAGTTTATGTTGTCTAAATGTGCAGACCCTATGTATTTTTAGGAACTACACAACACTGGTCTTGTCCCACATGAAAATCATTTTAGATCTCAGTATTGGTAACTATAGAACAGATTACATGTTCAGAGCTGGTCAAATGCCCCGAGGTGGGACTGCTTGGTCTTCTATAAAGTAGATATGTTAATACAATGACTATCCTAAAGATAGAAGTCCTAAGATGTTTGTAGGATTCACAGGATGCTTGATTAGAAGCATTATATGCAGTTATACCTTAGGTTTGTATCAGTCTCCCTTGCAATAGAAGTATCTTTAATTCCCAGAAACACATGGTAAGGAAGTAGATGATCTTTATTTACCGTAAATGGTATTAAGAAGGAACTGGTTGTGAAGATAACCCGGTTATGGATGGCCTTACATACATGGCAACGTTGCTTGAACATTATTATCTGCTTTATGACAAACCAGTTACCCGGTATAGGATCTCTTGCACAGAAAAGTATAATGCTTCATGGGAAACAATGTATGAACTTGCACTTATCAAGTACTACTATTCAAAATATAAACAGAAAACCACTCAACACACATTTACTCTTTGACTATCACCAAACAAACATACCATGATGTGGCCCCTGAGAACTAGGGGGACGATTTCTGTGACGGGAGGAGAATACCCATAGTCATCACAAGGAAGGTCAACCCGCTTTCTACGGTTGTGTGAGAGGCCATTCTGGCCATAGTTCTTAGGGCACAGCACTCTATACAAACAGAATAGCAAAAGGACAAGCAGGATTCCAGAGGCAAGTCCAAGAGCAGCCACCCTAGAGTTTAAAAAATAAATATTACTCAATAACAATATAACAAGCAAAATATCAGTTTGCACAATGTAAAAAAAATGTAAACAAGTAATTTTTCAATAATAGAAATTTGAAGAATCTGCGAATACTTTGACATTTAAACATGTAACAATTATCATTATCATAATTTCATCTTATGAAAAGAAGAATGTAAAACATTTAGCATCAGTCTACCCATGAGTACTGGAGTGCCATAACGGAATGCTTAGCGTAGTATGCTGAAATTACACACAAAATAGTTGACCAATATCTGTATTTATCTTCACAGATCCATGTATTCATCCAATTGGAAGTTTTGGAGAAAGGGTGCCAAGGAGACTTAGCCTCCTTCCGAATGGGATCTTCTCCATGCTTACTTTAAAAGAATTTTGGTTTGTAATAATTTCTGAACTTTTGAAGTTATTTTGTGTACAGCAGTCCAGCTGAGGTTTCAGAGAATCATACAGGAGAGAAGTCTAGAACAAAATTCTTCGAAAAGTTACTTACTTGAAATTCGACTTTCCCACTATGGATGTCCTTAAATTGATTAACACAACATTCACCCCTATGTGCTGGACCTCAAAACATTTTATTGAGGTTTAGCAAAGGTGGAAATACAAAAATGTAATTATAAAATGTTGATATTAAAATATAAAGCATTATGCAGTATTATGGGAACACAGCCAGAATAAAAGGAAAAGAAAAGACAAAGGAGAATAGAATTAGATAAGCAGTCCTTAACTTGATAACCTAGAGTCTTTCAGTCACACTGTCCAACACTATAGTCCACTTCAACCAGAAAGCTCAGTGAGGATTTCTAGCACAACATATAGCCTGTTCAAATAAAAGCAGACAAAAACCTCATGAACCCTAAAGACTTGTGATGGTGGTTCAGTTTCAAACCAGCGTTTTACAAGAAACAGATGAGCAACTGTTATGCTGTAGATAAAAAAAGGTACTGAATTGGCTTGCATTATCTTGCATCATCTCTCTAGGTTGCAGGTATCAAGATGTTTAAGACAAAAAAAGCAGACTATTGAACACTTTAATTACCTTCAGTGATAATCTATCTTGAGCAAACCCCATATAACAACATATTTCGCACCATGAGAATATTTCCCAGGCCTCAGACTGGATCTGGAAACTTTTAGAGCAGAACTCCTGCATGCTGTCAGGTGGCGTCATGTGGCTCCATGCCAACGTCGTTCTGCTGCATAAGAGATTAACCTGTTCCGTACCTTCGGTAATGCTCATCTGATAGTTACTGTTTCAAATGAAAATTTCTCACTTTTGCAATCTTCCGCAGGTGGCAGACAGTATCTGGAACTTTTTAAGCAGTACCAGTGTGCTGCAGTAGGTGGCGCTGAGCAATTTTGCGCCAACGTCGTTCCGCTCAATAAATGATGCATGGAACTGCATACAGATGTCACTCATGCCCTTTCTAGGCTGACCATGCCCCTCTAGACGTAGAGCCCAACCGCAAATGCCCATCTCAACAGACCTGCCTGCCCTAACAATAGTGCTTTGTAAAGAGTGACACCCAAGTAGCAGCCTAACAAGTATCCATAAAAGGCATTTTGCATGCCAATGTAGTGGTAGCAGACTTGGCTCTGGTGGAATGAGCCCCAAACTTTACAAGGGCTGCTACTTGGCCAGTGCCACTTTTAGAAGAAGGGTGGTGCAAGTTCTAAGAACCACCTTGTCTGGGAAGAAAGTAGTGATTGGCTTGTTGATGGAGAGGACTTGCGGTTTACTCATACATATCATGGTGACATGGAAAATGGTGTTAAGGGTGAGAAATCCTAGTGGGCAGCTGTGCAATAGTTTAAAAGGAGTGCACATCAATAAGGTGAGGACCGAAGTAAGGGGGGACTGAGACATAATAAAAGTGGAGGATGGAAACAAATGTTGCAAAACTTCAAAAATGTATCCCAACGGGCGATTTAAGGAAAGAAGGCAGATCCTGTAACTGTAAAAAAACAAAAGAACCTTCATGTACCCTTTAACAGTGCACAAAGCAAATCCTTACTGGGTACTGACAACACAAAAAGCAATACTTCGGGTAAACTGGCTTGAAGTAAGTAAATCTGTTAAGTACGGTACTGCATCTAACCTGCTGCAGGCATATACTGATTTTGTTGATTGACGCCCGGCTGCCAAGGAAGTCAGCTGACGCTGTTCAATCCCCAAACATGGAGGTGGAGGTTTTCCTTGCCCCTGCCCTGCTACTGCAATCCTCTGGAAGTGGTAGCCTCATTTGAGGACAGATAGGAATGCTGAGGAGTTCTGGATAACACACTCTCCTTGCCCAATTCGGCACCACTGGATGACTTGGACCTGGTTGTTCCTGATGTTTTTCAGACCACGGGCCAGGAGAGGTATCCGCAGGAAGCCATACTGGAGTCCAGACTTCCTATCTAGGCAGAACACATCCCAGAGTGAAAGCGAGAGAAAGAGAGAGACACCTTAGAAACTCCAAAGTGCAAAAGTACTGACATTGGGCAATCTTGGAATTGCCAGAAAGATCGAGCCAAGGTTCTCCCCATTCGCAGAAGAGACCTTGCTCCACCTCCGCGTGTAAGTGTATTTGTGACCAGCTGGCAACTGAGTTCGTCCACTCTGGTATTTAGAGACCCCACCAGATGGTGCACCACTAGGAATATCCTGAAGTACTTCAGACACTCAAAGACGCAGTGCCTCCAGGCAGAGGGTCCATGACCCCTCCCATCCTGTTTGTTAAAATACCACATGGTGGTGGTGTTTCTGTGCACATGCATTAGCCTCCCTTTGATGGATGGTAGGAAAGTCTTCAAAGACAAGCAAATAATCTGCAGCTTCAAAAGGTTGATGTGGAGTCAGACTCAGCCAAAGAGGTCTCTGATCTCCACTTCTACCAAGTGTCCACCCCAACTCAGGAACAATGCATTGGTCTCCTCTGCTAGCTCTGGGTTGGGTAGGGAGGGGTCTACCTTTCACCCAATCTCAGTCTACCACTGAAGGTATTTTGCAGTTTCCTTCTAATTCGGGGCATGATTGGAGCAGTCCCCCTGATGTTGTTCCCGCTGGACTTCAGATCCCACTGGAGTCTCACCTGGGGCCATAATATACAATGCAGCACATTTCCCTCGTTAGCGGTAGGTGCACTTTTCAAATGGTGAACTCTGCTTACAAGGAGAGTGCGCCATATTATATTGAATGAGCTTCCCACAGGGCAGCCACAAACATGTGGTGCCCTAGGGGTCGCAAATTCAAGTGACATATGGAGAGGCTTTGAAGTAGATGCTCTGTGTTTCACTGTGCAGGCAGAAACCCGCCTGTACTTTTAAGAGGGGCGAGAGACCCCTTGCAGGAGGGTGCACTGAGTGACTGCACCAGCCTTCAGAAGGCTCCCATCAGGGAACGCACTAACAATCAATCAATCAATCAATAAACTTTATTCGGATATGAAGTATCCATAAAAGCACAAAATATCTCACTAACAGTGCACCACCTTTTAGGTGGCAAACTGTCAGTTCGCCTCCTGACATCTTTGCCTCTACGCCTGCATCTATAATATTGCACGGGCGCAGAGGGAAAGAGATTCCATACTTGCCAACTTGAACAATCTCACTGTGTGAGGAGGAGGGTGGGGCCTCCTGCCAAGAAGTACCTATGAGGCACTCTTGAACCGCTCCCGTCCCCAAATCCCCTTCCTCTCACCCCCCAAAAAAATGCTTGCTGTGGGTGGTGCCGATGAAATGGGTGTTTTCACACCCCTTAATAAACATCAGCAGTTCAAAGCCTCAGAAAACGAGCTGGAAGAACTCTATTTTCAGTGGTTTTCAGCCTATTTTTTTGCCACCTTGTGATATTTGCTCTTCACTAGGAGACCGTGTGATGGGAGTCAATATTATGTGTCACACATGAGTTTCGTGTGAGTCGGCAGGTATAAGATTCCCTCATTTGCATGGGGCCACACCCCCATGCAAAGAAGGGAACGTCATCTGATGATAACACTGGCGCTATATGTGTACCTGCTCTATCTGAGGCCGCACAAGTGTTTGGGGTCTCTTCTGCAATACCAAAGTGCCTCAGGGGTGTGCAAAGCGGACACAAACGTCGGTTGCACCCATGGAGCACTTTGTATAATATGACCCGTGTGTGTTTGAACAACATGATGCATGACACCATCAGTCCCAGCAGCCTCATAGACATCCTCACTGAGATCCAGGACAGAGGCTGAAGCATTGGGATCATAGCACAAATGTTTTGGACTCTCCGTTGTGGGACGGAAGGCACAAAACAGAACTATTTCCTCCGATGAAGGGGAGCATCTCTGAAAGTTTCTAGTTAACCCCAACTAAATGAGGTTTGCAGTAATCTGGACGTGTGTGACAATTGCCTGGGGAGATTCGCCTTCAACAGCCAGTTATAGAGGTAGGGGAAGACTGGTACCCCTGACCTCTAAGGATGTGCTGCAACCCCACCATATATTTTTTAACACCTGAGGGGCACAGGTGAGGCCAAAAGGGAGCACAGAGAACTGAAAACGCTCCTGCCCCACTGTAAACTGCAGATAGCACCTGTGGGCCTGCAGCCCAGGGATGTGGAAATAAACGGTTCAAGGGCAGAGAAGACCGGATACTTTTTCTTTCAATAGTCAGAGTTTTTAATTAGGTACCCATATAGTCTTTTTCGGTTGTTGCCTTTCCGCAATAGCTGTAATTGTACTGAGTATGGAGGTTGGGTGCCCTTTTTGGATAGGTCTAACCTGCTTTGCTTCCGTAGATCAGTCTTTTTAGGATTCTGTACCGTAGTACTGAGTAGTGCCGTGTTTTCTTTTAGAGGAAAAATCTAAGTTGAGTAGTTTGAGTGCTGTTAGTAGATCCCTGTGCGGTCTACACAGGAGGTTAAGTTTTACCGGTCATAGACGTGGTGCCTATTATCCTCTTTAATTATCATACCAACATGATGTCCATTTGGTTTACACGGGTGGTCCCTAAAACATCGACAGAATAGGATGCTGGGTACCAACTTTTGGTTGGACCTTACCTGTGAGGATGCTGCTTTGCATTTTGTGGGATTTTGCCTGTCAGAATAGTGAGCAGTGGCACGTTTATTTTACATTTTTATTATTCTTTTTACCTTAAAGTAACGGATGAGAACGGTATAGTTTTGTTGGCATTCTGAAGATCCCTACGAGTAGTACATATGGTATATAAACTATTTGCATGAGGCTCGCTGCCCACTGCAGTGCTGAAAGTTTACCTCCTTTCTATTATGGCGCTCCAGTTGGGGTGAACAAGTGCGTCACTTATAAGTCACTGGAGCCCGTTGCTATCGAACTGAGGTATTCTTACCCCATCTAACGGCTGGTTGAGAAAGGTGAGGCTCTGCTTTGCATACCACAGGGTTCCAAAGTACATCGACTAGATAGGAGGCTGGGTGCCCAATTATGGTGGGCTTTTTACGCTGTGGTGCCGCGTTGAACATGGGTGATTTTTCGCATTAAAATTGTTAGCAGTGGCGCGTTAATTCTTCCCTCTATAATTGAAGTAGAACGGGAATAGTGCCGCTAGAAGTCTGTAGATCCCTACTTGGTCCACTTATGCTATTTAGCCCTCTCTGCTTGAGGCACGTTGCCCATTGCAGTTTTGGAAACTAACCTCCTTTCCAATATGGCGCTCTCGCTCGGTGAACGGGAGCGTAATTTGTTCCACATTTTTTGGTCACCTGATGGAGGTGCCGGGTTTTAAATAGCATGGGCAATAGAGCCCGTTGTTATCAAACGGAGTTATTTTTACCCCATTACACGGCCAGGTGAGGCTCTGCATTGCATTATCTAGGGTTATAGTTTAGTTTTGTCTGTGACTATGGGGCTGCATAAACACCATGTTTTGAGATTACATGTATTCCGGCACTAGCGGGGGAGTTACATCACAGTCCTTAACTTCTGTTGGAGGAATTTCGAGGCCAGCTATACATTTGGGGTAGTTAGTTTTGTTCCTGATCAGTGTATATTGAGGAGTTTATGTGCATGACCTTACGACAGTGAATATAGATCATATATACTTCACAGCTGTGTTCTGTTGAGGACTCTGTATGCTCTCATTTGAAATATGAATGGAGGAATTTTCCTCTTAAGCTTAGGGAGCATTTTTTCAGAGAACGTTAATGGCTTTTGATTGCAGTCTCTAGTCTTGGGATGCCAGGTCTCGAAAGGCATTACTTGTCTGAAGGAGGGAGTACGACGGGGAGCCCCCTCGTAACTCTGAAGTAACTTTTGAGTTCCGGTAGGCGTAGGAGCATTTTAACTATATTTGAAGCTACATATATATGCTTATTCATACAATAAATTATTTTTGTAGGCAACTTGGTCCGCCTTAAGTTATAGAAGTGAGGATTTTAATCTGGAAGTTTGATATTGGTGCCCCTACTCACCATCACTCGCCTAAGATGTCTGCCGTTGGAAGAATATTGATGGTAAGGATGTACTGATGGATAGACCAGGATTGTAGTCTGGTTAAACTATTGAGATTTAATCTATTTTGAATTAGCACATTATCTTCATAATAGTGGTTTGTTATACATGGAACACAGGTAACACACACTATGTTCTGTTTTAATATGGGATGATATGGATATTTAGGATTGTTTCTAATGGAGAATATGACCTTATTTTTAGATCCCTCTGAAGTGTTCGGATGGTATTATTGTGTACCTCCAACTCTAAATTCTTTAGACTCCTTTTGAGGTGGGCCAGGAGTCGGTATGCGTATAAATTTGAAGGTTTTCCTTCCATTACATTTATGTAATTTCCCAACTGGGTGTTCTGCAAATGTTATCAATGTAGGAATGTGTGAATGTTGTGTATGGAGTATTGTATCACCAGAGTATAAATGCATCATAGGGGGGTTTGATTAATATTGTGTAATTTGTTGTTTTTCTTTTTTATATACTGTATAGACAACAAATTGTAGCTGGGAGATATCGCTTATCCTGAAGAAGGTGGATGTCTTATTTGCTAGTACCCGACGAAATGTGTCGATGCCTCTAAAAAAAAAAAAAGAATTTATACACTAGATCTTTGGGACATTTGTGAGTCAAAGGAAAAACAATATATGAAATATTCTGACTGCTACAAATTATTTATTGCAGACTACTGTTATGTGTAATGACATGAGTTTACTGCCTAATGTGTTCTTCCACTCTGTTGTTTTTCTAATCAAATTTGAATGCTGGTCTCTTTTATGTGATTTACCTGATGTAGAACATGTTTTTTTTAATATTCTTTTTAATGTGTATGCAACATTTAGTTGTTTGTTAGAAATGAAATTGTTTTGTGTTTTTTAATAATAATTGCAATAAATTGTTGAACTACATTGGGACCACATTGAATTTATCCCCTTCTTTTAACTTGTATGTTTTGGTGATATGGTGTGATTACAGTGGTGTGGAGAAACTAGAACGGTTTGAGTCTGTCCAAGGAGGATTTTTTTTTTTTAACTTTGGTCTATTTTGGGGCTCTACCTCATTGGTTTAAAGGGCCCCCTCTCTGATTTGAGGGAGACAAGACCTGGGCCACGATAAGCATCTTGAATTTGTCCTTCCCCAGTACGGCATTTGGAGATTTGAAAAATAGGACGATGGGCTACATCCTTCTTCAGTACCTGAAAGTAGAGGGAGAAATAACTACAGGCTACTTCTGATACTGGTACCCTATATAAAGTTCCTTTAGCCAGAAGAGCCTGCACTTCTTGCTATAAGAGGGACAGGTGTTCCTCGTCAACCACTTTGAGGATGATGGAGGGTGTGGCGGGATAAGAAGGAGAGAAGGAGCCTCTTATCCAAAATTATTACCTGCCACCATGGAAGAAAAAGTTGGATTCTGCTTCCGATTGGTCGCTTTGAAGGACTTACTAAAGATATTGAGGCTGCAGCTGCAGAAGGGGTGGCCCTTTTGCCCATGTGGTCTGTGGTTATCATAGCATCAGAAGGATTTGCTGGCTGGTTGAACTTCATGGTGATACTGTAAGCCCCCACCATAGCCACGGAGGTGGTGAAACTGTTGGTGCAGCTAAGATGGCAGGCAGACAGGCTGAAAGAGCATGCCGTGGCCCTACTATACTAAAGCGGACAAAGGCAGTCTGCCTTCTGACAAAAAATGCAAGGGCCACAGAAAGCATGTCCAATAACAGACAGGAAATTGCTGGAAAAGCCTGTGGACCTCAACAAGGTGTGTCTCCTTAATGCCACACTTGCGCAAATGGCCCTGTTGAGGCAATCTGT
The DNA here is from genome assembly GCF_964261635.1 of Lissotriton helveticus. Classification (NCBI taxonomy): domain Eukaryota; kingdom Metazoa; phylum Chordata; class Amphibia; order Caudata; family Salamandridae; genus Lissotriton; species Lissotriton helveticus. The sequence goes on along the minus strand of NC_136071.1, from coordinate 347,852,638 downwards.
AGTGTTCAAACCATAGCGAGTAGTACATTTTGCTGCATAGCGGCCACACTGAATAACCTGAGTAAGGACTGGATGCAAGACATCAGGGACAGCTGGTAAGACCTCTGCAAAAGAGTCTCAGAGGGCATATAATGCCCATAGAAGTTGCTGGCATTAACAGAACATAGCGCCAAACTGGTTGACGAAACATGCACTTCCCAGTAGTACAATTTGATTCCTTATTCGGAGATGTGGAATGGAATGCATCAGGGTAAACCTTGCTTACTGAAACCTGCACGACTAGGTTCTCAGATGTTGCATGCTGAGTCAAAAACTCCCAATCACCTGGGGCCAGAGGATGACACTGTGCTATCTGTCAATTCAGCAGCGGCCCAAAACAGGGTTTTGCCCAAACCTCAAAGAGGGTGTCTGTGAGGGCTTCATCGAACGTAAGCAGGAGCTCAGTATTTATTTTTCCTGGCTGAAGCGTCTCAGTGAACACATTAGTTTTCACCTCCATAGAAGGTAGCTGGAGGTAGGGTATCTTAGCAGCCTTTTGTATTACTGCGAAAAAGGAGGCAATTTCTACCGTGGCAAGGCCCGGTGGCCAAACTAGCCCAGTGATTGGTAAGGTATCCAGACCACTGCCATCCTTAAAGCCTTAATACCAATTGTAATCCATGTCAGGTTGGGCAAATTAATCCCCAGCTTCATATTGATCGGTGTCAGAGTCAGTTCCAAATAAAGTAATAATGGTTTGGGTCCTTCCTTGAGGCAGGATCATAGTATTGGTATCTGACAGGCTGTCCAGAGGCTGCAAACCAAGGTGATCAGGGAGAAGTCTCAGTTGAAGTGGCACCAACTTGGAGTTGGACAGCACAATAGGTTGAGCTTCCTCTACTGGTGTCAATGCTTCAGGGCCTGTACTAGTGTGAGTCATTGCACCAGGTTCAGAAACGGCAGTGATGCCTGTAGGGAGCACATAGCATATCCAGAGGGTCCAGGTAGGGCTGAGGGTAGACCCACCAGCGCAAACCAAAGTGGAGGCCCTCACAGTGCCTATGGAACCGGAGGTGCACCAGAGGGAGCCAGTAAAGTGCCGAAGGGTTGCAGCATGGCATCACGGAATTCTTTGATTTGCTGCAGTATCGCCTACAGCCCTGGAAATTCGGGTTGACTTGGGACAAGGTTCGGAATCAGCTTTGTAGGGGGAACAGCTTCAAGAGCAACACCAAGAGGCAAGTCAACACCCTTGTGAAAGTGGCAGGAAGGACCAGAGTCTTACTTGGACTTTTTATGACTGTGAATGACCACTGGAATGACTTCCGGAGTAAGAACAAGACCTTCCCTTAGATTGGTCACAGCATTGAATCATTCAGTGTTTGGTGACGTACTGCTTCGCCTCACAGTCTCACATGGCTTTGGGATTCATTAAGGCGCAATCACTGCAGGCCTTGGAGTCGTATTGCAATCCCAGGCACTATAGGCAGACATGATGGAGTCTTATATTTTATCTTGCACAGTGGATTTTTAAAAGAATTTTGAGTAAAAAAAAATCTCTCCAAGAGATAAGTTGTATCTCCAGATTTGCGTCCGGTGGTACATTAAGAAATCAACTAACGTCAGCGCATGTGATGGTCGCATATATGCGTTTCTGCATGTCACAGACCGACACTGGCACACAGCCTTATGATGCCCCCTATGGGCATAAAGGAGTATTGCTTGAAAAGTTTACGGATCCAGTCTGACGCCTGGGAAACATTCAACAGGTGAGAACTCTGGGGCTAGAAAGTATTTATCAGAAGAGCAGAGCCACTGTTAAGTGCCACCCGTGAGCGCAGACATCATCTGCTTTCTCAGCTGTCCGCACCCCCAGGCACAGAGCCCATCAGAAAATTGCAAATGGATTGGTTTCTTTTCAGATGGAAAATAATCCAGTCAACAGAATGGGAAGGCAGGATGTTTAGTAAAGGAATCTGCAGTTAGATAGAGTATACAGCAGAAAGATTGTTACTGAAGGTAATTAACTTTTTTATCTGAATGATACTTCTAGATGTAAATTCCTCACCTTGTGAATAGAGGTTGTGAAGAAATGGGATGTATTATATGGTGTGGTTGTGAGACCTCACCATGTAATACACTACCAACACTTCTAGGACCAGTCAGGCTTCCTGACCAACCTTTGCTCAACGCTGTGTAGCTGTGGCTTTGAGCAGTCCGGCTTTAAGAAAGGGACAGGTATAAAGCAAAGAAATACGACTCTCAAAAAATCTGACACCAATTTATAAAAATAGGTTATATTTTTATGACTTTATAGACGCAAAACAAAAGGGATGCACCAGAGATGTAGAATTTACAAGGAACTATAAATCAAGTATTTTCAATTAACCGGGAACACGCATTGGTAAATTCAAAGAAATGAACACTTTCACCTTGTAGCAAAAAGCATTCTTCAGTCCAGATCTAGTGTCAGTGGTGACTTGCCACTTACTTCAATGGCGTGGTCCTGAGGCACAGGATACAGGATGCTGGAGATGCTCTAGGATGGAGAAGATGCAATGCAGTTGCTGGTGGTCTTCCTGGGGCTACTCCTTGGTCCACAGTCCTGGTGGGGTGACTTTAGAAACAGGGGACAGCATCCCTTGAAGTTCGGTTTGATCCAGCAAAAGTCTAGTTGCCACTGGACTACTGGTCACCGGGCACAACAAAGCCAGCAGTTCCTTTCTTTCTGAGTAACTCTCCTTGTGGGTAACCAAACTGCACTCCGATGACTCTTCTAGTTGCAGCAGGCTCAGGTACACCTTTTGAGCACCTGGTCTCGGTCTCTAGGGCTGCACAGCGTTGAGGGACCCGGTATCTGGGCTACCAACTCTCCCAGACAGGCTTCTTCAGCTTTTGTGGCCCAGTACTGCGATCAGGAAGTCAGTCAACTGACTCTTAGAGTCTCTGTTTCTGGCTGGGCTCTGGGGGGGAGGGACTTCTCCATGAGCCAGGCACAGTTCTTTTCTTTGCTCTTGCAAGGAGCAGCAGCTAAAGTAAAAGCTCAGTGTAACCTCTTCTTTGCCAGTTCAAAGGTCAGCAGGGCAGTCCTTCAGTCCTCTATTTCAATCCAAGTGAGATCGGAGTTCTGGGGGCTGGGGTGCCTCTTTTTATGCCCCAAAAGTGCCCTTAGGGGAGGTGGTGGTCCCTAGCCAATAGGCTAACTGGACTCCAAATCACCTGATGACAACTTCCTGTGAAGTGTGGCATTCTAGCTATCAGAGTGCTTTATTCTGTACAGATGGCTGAACCCCTCCCATCAGTAGAGGAACTTGGTTTAGATTTAATGCACAGATTATTTTGATACCTCGAAGTTCACACCTCAGTAGCCCAAATCAGAAGTTAGGAGGGCTAAAGTGCAAGACTGCAACTCTGCACTTGCCATTTGGAGCTACCAACCTCTCTCACTGTAAAATGACAATTGAGGGTTTTTATTGTCAGAACACAGGCTCTGCTTTGTTATATATTGCATCCTGCCTTAGGACTTGAGTGGGAAGACTTACATTACAAAGGGGGTTCTGAGGCTTTATCATTACCTTAAAGAGCAAGTTGAGTTAGCAGATAAACCTGCTCTCCTTGTCTGCAGAGGTAGTCTAGGAGACATGCTTTATTTTGTCATGCTTGTGGTGGCACAACTAGTATTGCAGTTCACGAGTGACACTTTTACTTACAGGCCTGAGGTATCCCTAGAACCATAAAATGGAGACTTACAAGTAAATTAAGCTTGGCCAATTAGGTATAAGCTAAACAACCACACACTTTTACAAGGGTCAGCGCATATGCACGGAGTCCTAGTTAGCTGGGCTCAGGGAATTTCAAAGCCATGACAACAGTTCCCGGTAGTCAAAATGGGGGCAAAAAGTGGAGTGGAACCTGCAAAAAGTTTCCTCACAGAAGTGAGTAAAATAGACACCGTAGCTGTAGCTCCCCAGGTGTTGTGGTGTGAACTGACTTGCATTGAAAAGCAGTGAAAGACCGAGAAGGCAAAATGCCCCTCTCGATTGACCGGACTGTCGAGAGAATAATGTTTTGTGAAAGTATGTAGCGATGCCAGTGCTTAATTTGTAAAAAATTAAGTTCCAGGGCTCTCGCCAATGATAGTAACAACACAACTACTAAGCATCAAACACCTACCAGTGTTACAATTCGTAATATTTCGGCCCCCAAAGCTATAAGAATGGCTTGGCCGGCAGGGAATAGTCATTTTTAATGAATATTGCATTAATAGTTTATTGTTGTTGTGGTCACCTCTAAATTTGCCAGAAAGCGCCACGTTGTGGCAGACTGTTACAAGCGCCTGTTCTGGCAATTAAGTGCCGGTGCCCAGCACCGGAAACCACTGGCTCAAATTAAGCACGAAGCGATGCCCACAGAGCTGCCAGACAAATATCCAGTACAGGCCCTTGGCGTGCCAGCAAAGTGGTAGCGGCTTTTGCTAGGGTGGAATGACCCTGCAAGCATTCTGGAGGTTGCTTCTTTGCCAGTGACTAGCAAATCTGTATGCAGAGAGAAATTCAAAGAGAGACTGACTGTCCATTGTTTAGCATTGCCTTGCCCTTCTTGGCCCAAGCAAACCCTACAAAAAGCTGTTCTTTGGTGCTAGCTATATAAACATCTAGATACATTTGGATCATCATAGGACACTCTCTTCCTCCTTAGAGGGATGATCTGGGGAGAAGAATGCTGGAATGATGATAGCCTGCCCAACATGAATTAGAAAGACTACTTTCAAAAAGGAAACTTGGGTCCCCAACACCAACTTCCCTGGGAAGAATGTTGTATAAGGTGGGTTGACAAAAAGACCCTGTAGTTCGCTCACATGCCTAGCCATTGTTTTGGTTTTAAGAAAGACAGTTTTTAACACCAGAATTCACAGTGTACAAATTAGCATCAGCTCCAAATGGGTGCACATCAAAAAAGTGAGAACTAATTTCAAGTCTCGCAGCAGAACTACAAAGGGCTTTGGAGGAAATAAATGTTGCAAACCTTTCAAAAATGTTATCACAAGTGATTTAAATAAGGATGTCTGATCAGAGCAGTGCCAGGGCTGACCCAATCGTGGTTCGTTAACCATCACTTTGAAATCTGGACCAGGACGGAGTGATTGGTCTGGTGTAGACTTCAGATCAGACTGCAGAGACGGCATATGCCATCAAGCATACTTCACCAGGAGGATACAGAAAGGCATCAAGCCTAGCAGCTAGCATATGAGTAATCTCACTGAAATCCAGGACAGAGGTTGCAACATTAGGATCGTAGCCGAATGTGCTGGACTCTCCACTCCAGAGTAAAGGAGTGAAACTGCACTGTATCCAGAGTAGCTCCAATGATAAGGAGCAACTGCGATGGAGTCAGCTGTGACTTCAGCAGGTTAATAGTGAACCCTAGTGAATGCAGGAGGTTCGCAGTAGTCTATAGGTGAGTGACGACTGCCTGGGCTTAAGTTTGCCTTCAGCAGCCAGTCGTCGAGGCAGAGGAAGACTGAAAACCCTGACCACCATAGGAAGCTGCAACCACAGCCATCACTTTTGTGAACACCCATGAGGCACTGGTGAGGCCAAAGGGGAGTACAGCGAAATGGAAATGTTTGTGACCCACCATAAACTGTAGATAATACAGTGGCCTCACAGGATGGGAATGTGAAAATAAGAATACTGCAAGTTCAACGCTACCATCCAGTCCTCAGGGCAGACAAGACCTGAGCAAAGGTGAGCATCTTGAATTTCTATTTCTTCAGGAATGTGTTGAGGTGGAGCAGATCTAGTAGTGACAACAACCCCTGTCCTTTTTCACCATCTGAAAGTAGTGGGAATAGCAAGCCTAGCGCTGGCATTCTCTTGATGGCTTCTTTGGCCAAAAGGGCTTGCATGTGGGAGTGGAGAAAGAAGAGATAGTCCACAGGCAGACGTTTTTCGGGACGGTGGCAAATGCGGAGGGGTTTCCAGAAAATGAACACCATAACCCTGCTGAATAATTTGAAACACTTACTTGTCAGATGTTATTGTTCGCCATTGGGGCAGATGGTACTGGACTCTGCCATCAATAAATGGCTTTGTTGTGTAGAGGACAGGCAAAAGGAGCTTGGAGGCTATGGCCGCCAGATTGGTGGGGGATTGGTTAACCCACGGGTTTTGGTTCCCACACCCTTTGTGGGAGCTCCATTTACGGCCACGGAAAGGCTGGCTGGCCTATTGACCTTGTGGTTATGGCTGGTGTTGCTGGTGCAGCTGAGAACCCTCCTGTAGACAAGAAAGGGACGACATGAGGAGTGCAGCTGGGGTAAAGCCAAGGAAGAGCCGAAAGAGCCGAAAGATCTGTCAGTAGCTCGACTCTCCATAAAGCGTACCAGCTTTGAAATGGCCTCATCTTCTAACAGGCGGGTGCCGTCGAAGGGCATTTCCATTACAGCAGACTGGACATCCACCGAGAAGCCAGTGGATAAGAGGCACGCATGGCGGTATAGTGCCACCGTTGAGACGATAGCCCTGTCCAGCGAATCAGTGGTGGACCCCCACACTAGTTCGTAAACTTTGCTCTGGCCCTTGTTCAGTAATGCTCGTGCTTCTTCTGAGAAGATAGGCAGTTCGTGTGCAACTGTGTCCCACAGGTGTGGGAGTAAGGGCCCAAGAGGCATGCAGTGTTCATCAGTCCAAGGCTGGTGGAAGAGAAGATTATTTTTCCAAAGGACACCAGCCTCTTGGATTCACTGTCCGGGTGGGGGTGATAGGGGTGGGAGGAATGTGCTAGGATTCAGTATGACAGTTGAGCCCTGCACACTAGACTCTTAAGCATTGGGTGCTGGGTGAGGAATACTAGGCCCTAAAAGTGAGGTGGTGGTGGTGATGGGCAATTATCCTGTGCACTGCAGCACCAGTGCAGGGCTTGACCCAAATCCCCAGGAGAGTGACCATAAGGGCTTCATTGAAGGGAAGAATGGGCTACAAAGGGGATAACCCTGACCTACACACCTCATTAAGACGTTGACCTGCATTTTTCCTCTGCCCAGGTTAAGACCAAGGCCCTCTCACCTCCATGGTGAAGGAGGCTCCTTCCTCTGTGGTAGGACCAGTCCAGCATCTGGTTGCATGTCCACTCCACTGCCATCTCCCAGCTCCTATACCAGTTGTAGTCTTGGTAGGGATGTGTCACTAAAACTGATGGGTGCCGTCATCGCCTCACCCAAAGTCTAGTTTTGCACTAGGTCTGTCAAAGGCTAGGGGCAGTGTATCCAAGCCAGATGGTTGATGGAGCCCAGATGGTGGTGTTCACTGTCTGAGGCTGAGGTAACCACAAAATATGAGGGGCAAGAGTGGGCATCTGTACTTAAGTTGGCAACGGACCCGGAATGGTTCTTAAGGGGTCAGTTAGCGGTAGGGAGACCCCAGAGGATCCTTGAAACCAGAAAGCACGCAGGAGGGAACTGGTAAAGCGCCAAAAATCTACAGCATTGCTTTCATGAAGGCCTTGATTTGCTCCGGCATCACCTTTGGGCCAACAACCTCGAATCAGATGGGGATCAGCTGGGGAGTCAGCTTTCTGCTAGTATAGCCCAGAGGAGATGCGCTTGCACCACCGCAATGGAGTAAGGACGTCGATCAGATCGTCTCCAGTTGTATAAATTACGCTGTGCCCCGGATTGCCTGATTCATTCAGCCAACTCTTGCCACACATACGGGCCTGAATATTACGTTACATGGATGGTCTGGGCACCACCGTCATGGTTTATATCTACTGAATAACAGGATTTGTCCTTAGTTGGCCCTTGCCACTTTACCGGCATTGGTGTAACCAGGTTTTGGACTCCAATTAAGTATTGCAAGATTGATGAGGGTCACTTCACCTGTCCCCCTCGTCCTGAGGAAGATCCGCATGGCTGAGGTATTAAAGTCCCTCGGTTGCTGATAAGCTGGATCGAAACGTCGACACTATCCCCACCGCACCTGGACCAATATCCCCTTTCCCATTACCCCTGTGTACAGCCTTAAGGAAACTCTCCTTACAACTTTAGAAAATGTAATTCAAATGAATAATTTGCATATGGCCAGGTTGCATCTAACTGTTTATTGGATATACGTTCTGTACAGTCTTGTAAATATGTGCCCTATACTTTTCTACACACTTTGAGCTCTCTTGACTCCTTTATATACACATGAGCACTCTTTCTTACACGTTCCCTAGAACATTCTCCTACCTTCTTGACCCTCTAGTGATTGTTTCTTTAAATGACATAATAAATATATTGTAATAATACTTAGCGATTTTTCTGCACATCTGTTTGTTTTAATTATTATCACGATTTACAGACGTTTGTGAGCTGATTAATGTAAGCTCAAATAAGTTGACAATTCTGTTCATCTAACTCTTCCTTGAATAACTGGTCCAGGACCATTGTTTCTGTATAATACTTGCATCACCTCCTTCAGCATTGACAGAAAGGATGGGGTTGCGTCCCATTACACTTTTTTATGTTTGTGTTTAGGCTCAGATTTGAAATTACCCGAGGTAGACCTCTTATGAGAACGGCTCTGTGATCGAAACAAAAAGTTAGACTGCGTGCGTGACCTGGAGAGGGCGCAGTACTTATGCAAGGGTCTCAACTTCTCATGTTCGGCGGCATACCGCTTCGCGGTTCCAGATCACCTTTCGGTGATTGAGTGCCCACTTGTCACACAAATTTGCGTCCTGAGCGCTAACACCAGAGACATACAGGGCTAGCTGTAGGGCGGTGCGATAGGTGCAGCCGCTCCTGGCACTGACCTTAGGGGGCGGGGCCACTGTGTTTAGAAAAGACTTTGGGGCATTAAAAGCATCTGCTGCACGGTTCATTGAATGTCTGACAGTTTTCAGGCAATCCCAAAAATGTCAATATAACTGGTGATTAATGTTTCTACTGGAGAGAGATCCAGTTTTGTCTAGTGGCAGTTGATAAAGTAGCGCAGAGGGTCAATATGCCTGCTGCATAGTGCGCGTACCATACACATTACAGAACTGTATTTTATGTGGATAGCTCAGTGGGTTACTGCTTTTGTCGTAGACTTCCGTTTGTTAGTTGCTGTTCATAAGCTACAATACTAATATAGCACTGAGATCTATGAAACGTCATCAAAGAACTGCAATTAAACTGCAAAGTATAGGGTTGGAACCTTATGTTTTTCCTGTCTCTCATTATCCTAATGTAGCTAAAAAGGGTTAGTTTGGGTAGAAATACATTCTTATTAGTAAACCCCAATCACAGTTGTACGTTTTAAATCCAGAGTTTGTGCTTCTCCAGACCAAACAGTCATAACATATACTGCCCAGTAGGATGGATGCTGTGATTCCTACATCTTGTCATCCTCATTGTTTTAGATAACATTTCCTAATGACTGATTTACACACGTATGATTCACTGTCTCTGTATAATGTTTGTGTGATGTAAATACTTAGACACCCTAAAATGGCATGTGAAGAGCTATAAAACAAATGAAATGCATGTGAGAAGGCTATGGGGCGATGAGGGGTACAGTTGGAGGGTGGTAGTGAGGGCATCTGTGGACGAGGAGGTCACTGAGGAGGGACAAAAGGGAAGATTGTTGCAATGGGCAACACCAGCGCTAAAACCAGCCCTGGAGACATACCTTGTGTGTGTCCATGACGGACATCTGTTTTCTGTACTCACAGCAATGCTTGAAGTGTGTTATTTTAGGAGGGGACATGGTTCCCTAGCACACTGGTTTAGAATGTTTTAGAAATAGTAATTAGGCCAATGAATGTAGGAGCAGAGCTCCAGTTCTGCATTGGAAGGTGAGAAAAGAAAGTAACAGATGTCAGTGAGCAGGGATAGTGCTTATATGAGGCTCCACTCTTTTACTTCCACGCGTACAGATCTAGCACAGAGCTGCATGGCGCCACCTAATGGCACACAGGAGAGCTGCTGAGAAAGTTTCTGGATTCAGTCTGGCACCTGGGGAGTATTTTAAAGTGAGAAATTTGAAGTTAAAAGTAGCGATCAGAAACCCACATCTGTTTCGCTCTGAGAAACTGGCTCAATAGCTCCTTTTTGTATTATGAGCATTTATACTTTCACCAAAGAAGATTTGGATGTTTGTGTCTGGGTGGTGGGGTCTGTAGGGGTTGCTGAATGAACTCAAGAATATGTCTGTATTGGATTACTTGCAGAACCCAATTGTCCGAAGTAATTTGCACACACTTGTTGCAGAAAACTGAAATTCTCTCTCCTTTTGGGTCCCGGCCCCAGGTTGGAGGTCTGTGCCAAGTGGGAGTGCATTTAGTGTCTTGAGATGTTTAAAGTCTCCCTCCTCCATGCCTATGTAGTTCTTGCATATGCCCCCGCTCATAGTGCTCTGCAAGGATGCTGCTTTGATCAGTGGTAATTATGATGTTAGGACTGTGACTGTGTTGGTAGCAAAAGACTTGGTGTCACCCACGATGTCAGCAGACTTTTTACTTTAATGAACTGCAAGAGCTGTAAGCGTATTTACTGCAGTATCTTTAAACTTCTTCTCTAAAAGAAGCTGCTCTATCCCATCCCAGCCTACAGAGCACTGTTGTTCCTTAAAGAGTCTGAAGCCAAAGTTAACTATATCCATGGCTCAGTCAATGGTAGCAGCAGAAGGCATCTCACTATGTCCAAGGGTTGCCTTAGCCTTTTTAGGTCTCGCCTGTCGGTGCGCATGCGCATCGAGCAAGGCGAGAGTATTGGCACTTATCCGCTCTTTATCCACACTGCAAGGAATCGTGGCGATTCCTTGCAGTGCACGAGAAATTTAAGCTCAATGCGCATGCGCATTGAGCTTAAATGCGCGTGCACATGCCCCCAGCCGCCTGCCTTGCCTACTCTCTCTCACAGCCTCCCCCAGCTCCGCCCCCTCACTACTTGATTGCACGGCCGCTAGGCCGTGCCTCCCCTACTCTCCTCCCCCCTCCTCCTCTCCTCCCCTGCCTGCCTGCCGCTAGCCTTGCCTACTCTCTCTCTCACAGCCTCCCCCAGCTCCGCCCCCTCACTACTTGATTGCACGGCCGCTAGGCCGTGCCTCCCCTACTCTCCTCCCCCCTCCTCCTCCTACTCTCCTCCCCTGCCTGCCTGCCGTGTCGCACCTCTCCCCTCTCCGCCCCCTCCCCTGCCCGCCGTGTTACGGTGAAAGGCTTGTTGTTTAACCCAAGTGTGCATATAATCCAGATATCTTCCAATAGAAATCGGTGCTCCTTTTATGGGAAGGATGTTTTTGCGTCTTGTTTTTGGAAAAGCATGTTATTTAAAAAAGGTAAAAGAACATTGGTGGTAGTTAGATACATCTGAGCCAGCGGGGTCTCTTTTCTTTCTGATTTGAATGGTCGTTTCTCTCATTATCTGCGAACCTAAGACGAGCCGAACATGTATAAATAAACCGGTTCCACAATGGATGTTTTTTTAAAGCAAAGATTGCAACACAGCGCAAGAACCGTTGAGAAAGAAAAGCGCGAGGCAAATTCCCAGCAGGCTGCTCCTGTTCTCTCTCTCCGCCCTCCCCTTTCTGAGAAGCCGTGGAGTTTTTTTAATGCAGCTTGCTCGCTCGCTCGCTCCCTTCCCTCCGCTCCCCTCCCCCGCACGTAGGCTCTTGGAGAAAGGAGGGGAAAAAAAGCTCCCAGCCTGACTCGAAAATCAGCCTCGTTTCCTCAGAAACCGCAGCTGCTGCTAGAGCAGAAAACACGTCAGGCTGGCCCTCCAACGTACACAGATGTGCCTTTGTAACTCCACATAAATGCTGGGAAAGGATTGCGCGTTGGAGCAAAAAAAAAAAAAAAACTCCCATGCAGGAAGAGGCGAATGTTTCGTGCAGGCTATGTTTTTACCCTCGATGGCGCCTTCCTTCGCCCCTCCCCTGACCTTGTGTAACAGTTACTTTTGAGCTTTAAAGTTGTATTTATTGTTGGTGACTGAAAGGATTTAGACTTGAGGAAGAAAAGGCATTCCGATTTGCAGTGAATAACAGTCCGCTTTTAAGTTTTTTACTTTCGTTTTTTTAGGTTTTCAAAGACCGAGGTAAAATGTCAAGCTGTGTTTACATGGGAAGCTTTTTATTTTGCTCTAGGCTAACTTCAAAGTGTCAGCGTTTATAGGAAAGAGGAATGCAGTATACTTGCTCCAAAGAGCCTGCTTGTGCCTTTTAAAAAAAAAAAAAAACCTCACTCACCCTCAACCCCTCACCCTCACTCACCCTCACTCACCCTCACCCACCCTCAACCCCTCACCCTCAACCCCTCACCCTCACTCTCACTCACCCTCACTCACTCACCCTCACTCACCCTCACTCACTCACCCTCACTCACCCTCACTCACCCTCACTCACCCTCACTCACCCTCACTCACCCTCACTCACCCTCACTCACCCTCACCCACTCTCACCCTCACTCACCCTCACTCACACTCACCCTCACTCACCCTCACTCACCCTCACTCACCCTCAACCCCTCACCCTCACACAGTGCAATAGGTCTCGGAGCATTTGAGTTAGAGCTTTTAGAAATGTTTATGGCTTTTTTTTTTAATTCTTTAGCATTGGCTACAGGAAACAAAAATGCTTAAGATTTACAAAAAAACCCATAAACAATTCTAAAAGCACTAACTCTAATGCTGCGAGACCTATTGCATTTCCAATGCTTGTTTTACTCTGGTAGCAGGTCTGACATTATGCCAGACAATATCTGGAGTTTGTGTCTGCCCAAGATAGCCATGGAGTTAGGCACTCAAGTGATCACAGAGGACATTCTTTTCACAGAGGACATTCTTTTTCCAAAGGCATTCATCCTACGCCAGGAGAAGCACTGCATGGGGCATCAGGTTTTTTCATCTTTGCGCTACTTGCATATTGACTGAAGGATTTCTAGGTTGCCTTTAGAGCTACAGCAAGGTGTTGTCTTGTAGCATTTTATGTGTTTTTGTCAAACTTCGGAAGAACTTCAGCTATTGTTCCTGGAGTCTGCATTAGCTTTAACCCTTACTGTCAGATATGACCGATTATTGGGATGGCTTTGACAGATTTCCTGAACGGTTCTCAGAAATAACAGAGCACAGTCTGTCTTCTTACTGATTATTGAAAGGTCAAATCTTTTTGAATGACTTTTTACAAGAGCATGGATTTTGGCCAGGACTGTAGAGGACAGTGCATTAGAGGAGGCGCTAAGTAGTCTTCCCATACATGTCTGTGGGGGAGGAATGCCTAACCGCTTAACCACGGCGGCAAATCCACCACGGTGCGGCGGTTAAGCGGAGTGGGCGGGGCCACGTCAGCCATTTGGCATCATCAGTATCCGGTTCATCGTCCCAGCGGGAAAGGGAGGATGAGGTTGGTGGGTCCTGATGGAATCTGATGATAAAGCTGCAATAGGCAACTCTAGCAATGGTGATGCAACTCTCTAGGGAAATGCCTCTTTTTGTACGGTCACCCGCAAGTTTTTGGAGTGATTCTGCAGCTTTTCTACTCTGTGTACCAAGGCCTGCTAACCAGACCTTAGTGCCAGTGCCCTGACCCCAAAAAGTGTATGCTACTTTCTATACCCAATTCGAATAGGCTAATTTACATGTATATCCCTAGCATATGGCACATAGGGCGTGTAAGTTAGAGAGTCAGCCCGGGGATAGTAGCACTGGTTGTGCCATCTTGGGTATGCCACAGGTAAACAGAGTCTCCCAGTCCGCTTCTACAGACTAGGAGAGCAAATCAAACTGCTAGCCCAAATTTACCATTTAAATCAACTGGCAAAGCCAAACCTTCCTCTGCAATATGTGTAAGTCACCCCTTTGGCAGACAGAACAAGCCCTAAGGCAGGTTACAGCATATTTCATGGGCAGAAGATGTATTTAAATGTTCTGGTAGTAAAAACGCGAAACTTATTTTTTCTTTACTGTGGAGAGACTTGGTCACCCCATTGGCGAGTACAGGGTTACATGTTGACCTCTCTGCTAACTCCTGAACAGTGCTACCAAAGCGGATACTATAACGTATCAAACAACTTTTTACATTAAGTCCAACTTGTTTCTCTAGTCGAAATTAATGTAAAAAATAACAATATGTAACTTTTACAAAGTTGCTACTTTGTTGCCTTCACTCTCCTGTGCCATTAACGGTTACACAAGGAGCTGAAGCCAGTGATAACTTTCTGCCCTCCTAGGTAGACGTGTTAACAACTTCCAGGAAAGAAGACAAAAGGGGCCGGTACTGGAGAGAGGTGTTACCTTTCTCCTTCAGGAAGCCACATGTGTGTTGGCCCAAAAGTGAGTTTTAAAGCTGAAGCTGACTTTAAAGAGCAAATTGGGAACATTTGGGAGAGGGGCATCCTCACTATTAAGGCAGAGTAGCTGGCACCTGGGAAGGAAAGGGGAAACGTGTTGTCAAACCTTTTTGTTTTCAGGGGCGTGTAGCTCCCTTGGTAGTGTCACCTCTTGGTTGGCCTAGTGAGTTCTCAAGAGAGGGTTTCTGCCATATTGGAAGTGGGCAGAATGGTTCATCTTAGGATAGCCAGATGCCACACTTCTCAGGAAGTGGTCAACAGGAGGGAGGGAACCTGGCAGCTCATTGGTTACCAACCGCATTCTCTGAACATAACTAGGGTGCAGCTTTGAGCCTCTGGTTCTTGTCTCTGGTGCTGCATGGCAGCGTTGGTGGCGGTCTGAAGATTCAGGTTATCAACTTACTGCAGCGCGCTCCTTAGCTGTTGTTGCCCTGTGCTGAGAACAGGGGGTCAGCCAACTGATCCCTGGAGTTTCTTTAATTTGGCTGGGCTCCAGCGACTTCTCCACCAGAAGGACACAGCATGCACAGACCTCTTCTTTGCTAGTCACCAGGTTCAGCAGGTGCACTCAATGCCGGTGCAGCCTCTTTGGCGGTTCTACGGTGGAGGAAGGCAGTTCTTTGCTGGTTCTTTTTCCAGTTAAGTTAAGACCTGAGCTCTGGGTGCCAGGTGTGTCCTCTTTCACTGAGCGTGGGAAAGTTGGCAACTTGGTCACCCATAGCCGAGCTAGTGCCCATGGAAGCATTTGGCTACAACGCAATACTGGGTGGCTGGTAACCCAGTGGCGACTGGACTTCCACCCGCACTGAGAGAAATTTGAGGAAAGCAAACGGCCAAAACTGCCTCACCCCCTTAATGGACCTAGGAGTGAGTGGCCACTGGAAGACCCCATCGGCCTAATGGCATCCGCAGCATCTTCAGCATCCTTTGTCTCTTTTATCAGGACCACCTCCCTAGAAATCCACTGCAAAAAGGATAAAGTGCTTGTGACTCCCTGGAGACTGCTACAGCCATAGAGGAAGCTGATTTTGAGAATCTTGCTGGTCCCACTGACTGGCTCCCTCCTGGAGTAGGTTGCCTAAAGTGACCTCAATACAACTAGCCCAACAGTTTGGTGAATACGTTTTTAAGTGTCAAAGTTGTTGAATCTGTCAATGCTTATTTGGGGAGGAGTAAAATGCTTTGGTTTACTGTGCCTTGTAAATTCTAAATCTTTGAGATACTCCGGAGCATCTTTTTCATTGTGGTGTCTAAAAATATATAAAAAATACTGTTTATTTTATAAATTGGTGACTAATTTCTTGAGTTATCCTGGCAATTTCTTTTTCAATTTATTTTGTGTAAGCCTTGCTGCCCAGAGCCACATCTATCCAGGTTTAAACTGAATGTTTGACAAACGAAACCTACTGGCACGAAAGGGGTTGGTATGTGTATTGAAAGGTGAGGTTACACAACCACACTACATAATACACCCCATTTTCTCACAAACTCATTGTAGAGTTGATGGTGGAATGTCTTGAGGAGTTTGTGGATGACACAGTGAAGACAGCTGACTAAGAAGTTTAGCAGTAAATCTAATAGTAATATGCACTCATTTATAAGCAAGAAAATGAAAATATAAAATATAAAAAAGAAAACTTACTAAATTATTAGACTATCAAAACAATTGGTGTTAAACCTTATCAAGGAAACTAAATAAAGAAGTGCTTATGAATACAGGATTTGCAGTCTTAAAATGAGTAAAAGCTGAAGAAAAGGAAAACACGTGTTGTTTGTTAATCAAGTATAATAAAATTCGACTGATGATATGTATTCAAGATCACTCTGTAAATTCTATTACATTTGATAAAATGACTTTGAATCACATTTTTGTAATGCAAAGTATAATATTATGAAGTGAAGATATGTTCTTTTGACTCCCCTCCAATAGTAACCCCTTGTCTGGAGTCTTACAGTGGAAATGTGATGTCAAATTTGGTGTGTTTAGCTGGAGAAACACAGCCAAGAGGGTTTGAGTCTTAGCAGGCTGTGTGTGTACCTTGTTGCACTCTTTGTAGTTAGCTCAACAATCTTCTTTTTGGAAAAAATGCTAATCTTGCTGTAGAACATTAGACAAAAATGCTGAACAGCGATGGGTGGGGTGAGCTGTGGAAGAAAGATGGCACACTAAAGAGAAGCTACCACTGAGGAGGGTGAAAAACGCCCAAAAACCTGTGTTCTGGAGGTGCTGGTGTGCCAGACAGGCTCATGATCCGCAGGGGCAAGAGGACGAGCTGGTAGTGCTATTGTGTGCCGAGAAGAGGTCGTGGGGACTGGGGCGGGCCTACGCAACCTGAGATGTAAGGCCGCCGGGAGGCAGAGGGACAGGCAAAGCACGGGTCGGACAGCAGCAGGGATACACATGATCTGCTAAGAAGGCCGTCCCCGCCCTTGTGGCCATCGAGTGGGTGATTGTAAAGGGGCAGACCCGGGCGATGATGCAGGGGGCCGGCAGTGAGGAAGGAGTGGGTCCAGCGGTGATGGAGATTGTCCCACGGGATCCAAAGCGATTCAGGGCCCGCAGATGCCATCTTCTGCCATGGTGGCAGTGCTCCGCACCAAACCATGAAGTGAAGATGTGGGCGGGGCTAGCCAGAGACAACAAGGGTGCCGGTGAGAGGCCTCCATAGGGAGCAATAGTGTCCCACTCAGGTGTAGCACTGACAGCAAGACTCCTACAGATTACAGGCAGCGGACGTTGTAGTGATCACTGAGTGGCCCCCTCAAGGGATGAGCACAATACTGGGGAAACGCACATGCCGGAAACTGGAGAAGAAATGGCTCCACAAACGCACACTGGACAGCCACGCAGCCCACAAGGACGCCATCCGCAGACATCACCACCTCATAAGAACAGCCGAGAGGTCCTCTTTCAAAGCCCGCCTGGACAACAACGCACAGGACAGCAAAGAGCTCTTCAATATAATGAATGAACTCTCCAACCCCAGCGCCAACACCAACGACATCACGCGCTCACAAGATCTGTGCGACTCACTGGCCACCTTTTTCCACCGCAAGATAGCCGACATCCACGACAGCTTCAACACCACGACCACCCCAACAACGCCAGACTCCAACACCTCCTCGAACACCACCAGCACCAACCACCTGACCTTCTGGTCCAACGTCAACAACGACGAGACGTGCAAGGCCATGAACACCATCCACTCACCATCGGACCCCTGCCCACACCACATATTCAACAAAGCGGATGCAACCATCGCACCCAAACTACGGAAGGTCATCAACATCTCCTTCGAAACAGCGACATTCCCGGAAAGCTGGAAGCACACCGAAATCAACGCCCTCCTCAGGAAACCCAAGGCGGACCCCAAGGACCTCAAAAACCTCCGGCCCATCTCCCTGCTCCCCTTCCCAGCGAAGGACATCGAGAAAATCGCCAACATGCAACTGACCCGCCACCTCGAGGACAACAACATCCTAGATCCGTCACAGTCCGGATTCAGTCCAAACCACAGCACCGAGACAGCCCTCATCATCCTACACCTGTCAGCAGCGTTCGACACGGTCTGCCACTGGACTCTAAAGACACGCCTCCAAGAAGCCAGAATCCAAGAAAAGGCCCTGGACTGAACCACGTCCTTCCTCTCCGGCAGAACCCAGAGAGTCCGCCTCCCACCCTTCCGATCCGAAGCCACCGACATCATCTGCGGCATACCCCAGGGCTCATCCCTCAGCCTGACCATGTTCAACGTCTACATGGCTCCCCTCGCACAAGTGGCCCGTCAGCACAACCTCAACACTCAGCTCATCCTCTCCCTTACCAAGGACCCGCACACCACCAAAACCAACCTCCACGAGGGAATGAAGGCCGTCGCCGAGTGGATGAGGAGCAGCCGTCTGAAACTGAACTCTGACAAGACAGAGGTCCACATCCTCGGCCCCACCCATTCTGCCTGGGACGACTGCTGGTGGCCGACCACACTGGGAACAGCACCGACACCCACGGACCAAGCACGCAACCTAGGATTCATCCTCAACTCCTCCCTCTCCATGTCGAAGCAGGTCAACGCCATCTCCTCTGCCTGCTACAACACCCTCCGCATGCTCCGCAGGATCTACAAATGGATCCCGACCGAAACAAGAAGAACGGTGACCCAAGCCCTCGTCAGCAGCAGACTGGACTACGGTAACCCACTTTAAGCAGGAATCCCCGCCAAACACCTATGATGACTACAACGCATCCAAAACCGCCTGACTGATCCTCAACATCCCTCGTCATAGCCACATCACCCCTCACCTGAGACACCTGCACTGGCTCCCCGTCAACATGAGGATCACCTTCAAGCTCCTCACCCACGCACATAAAGCACTCCACAACACCGGACCAGCCTACCTGAACAGCAGACTCCGCTTCTACACCCCAACCCGCCAGCTCCGCTCTGCCAGCCTCGCTCTCGCAACCGTCCCCCGCATCCAACGAACAACCTCCGGCGGCAGATCCTTCTCCTTCCTCGCCACCAAGACCTGGAACACCCTCCCTACCCACCTGTGACAGACCCAAGACCTGCTCACTTTCAGAAGACTCCTCAAGACCTGGCTCTTCGAGCAGTAGCAGCACCCCCTCCCCTCAGGGCCTTGAGACCCTCACGGGTAAGTAGTGCGCTCTACAAGTGACTGATTGATCGATTGATTGATTGATTGATTGAAATAGGTGAGCCAGGATGCAGGCAGGGCACAGGAGGGGCCACCCTTCGCACTGGAACTGCAACAACAACTCTGGGCTGGTGGACAACTGCTGGAACAAAGCTTGATAGGGGTCTATAGAATACCTGGAGAGGAGTTCTGCACCCGGAACAAAACACTAAGGTGTGCGGCTCTTAGGAGACCGCCTGACTGGGGTGGGGCAGCCACACAATCTGGTGTACCAGGCAGGGGAGGGGAAAAGATTGGTTCCCCCATGAACTGATTGCCAATCAGACTGTTGACAGGGTGGGGGAACTCACAATCGTGTGCAACAAGGGCCAAATAGTGCCATTGCATAAGCTGGACAAATATGCATTCTGCAACCAGTTGTAGGGCACAGAACAAGAACGGGAGGTTTTGCGGCAACTACCAGTAGGGGGTGCCCCGGAGCCTTTCATGAGAGACCTTCTGCAAGCAGTGAGAGAAACGAAAACGGCACTGGAACATAAAATAGATACTGTTGCACTAGACGTTACCCTTATCCGCACATACCTGCAAAAGATCTCGGCATGGGTGGTGATGGGGGAGGCCATGGTCGGGAAAATACAATGGAGTCAATAAGCAATTGTAAACAAGTCCTCCAACTTAAGGAGTCTACCGGTCACCAGCATGCACCATCTGATGATGCTGAAGGGAGATCCAGAAGAAATAATGTGCGACTTGTGGACCTACCAAAATAAGTGGAGGGCATAAAAGCGGAAGAATGTATAGAATGGCTGCTGAAATCTATCCTGTCGGTGATACAGACATGGACAGACCCAGAGGGCTGCTACGCACCAACGTTGTGGAAATGGAATGGTGAAACGAAATGGGTGGTCTCATGGTATATCCCACCAGGGTTGCAATCATTGGCGTTCGAACAAATGGGGAAAAAGATCCTGCAAGCCCCAAGTGCCCTATTAATCATTGGGTGAGATCTCAATCAGACTATGGACAGGGACATGGATAGGATGAAGGTGACAGGCACCAGTGGGAAGGGGAGATAGCCTGAGGGAGTTCACCTGGGCAATGTGTAGTGACTTAGGCTTGTTTCTAGAATGTTATTATCACAGAACACCATAGCCTGGGTGTTCTGTACCAAGGTTCTTATGAAGACGGTTGATGGTCCTTGATGGAGGCTGTTGCTGCTCTGCTCCAATGGCCCAGCCTGATGTGGATTAAAGAAGTCAAATCTACCTACCTTGTGCTGAGTCTTCTTTACCACATCTTTGATAGCGACTAGGATGGGATCATCCACAAGAACCCACAATATTTCCAAGTGTTCAAGATAACCACCAGAGTCCTTCGAGGAAGATTTACCGCACTACAAATCTGGATGTCCGAACTCAAAATAATCAAGGAGAAGTCATCCGGGAGATTTGCGGCAGAAAAAAAGCACCGGGAGCAGAGCAGTCACTAAAGAAATACAGGTCAGTGAACTGGAACGCACAGCACAGACATGCGTTCCAGCATCGGTAAAAGTGACATGGGTAAAGTTGGGGTTGGATATTGTAGGCCCTTTCCATGCTCTGGATTCATTCTCGAAATTTGGTCTGGTTCACATGGACTACTATTCTAAGTGGCCTGAGATCAAGTTTGTTAAAGAAGTAACTGCCAAGACAGTGGTTGAGTTCCTTAATGACGTTTTTTTGAAGGAAGGATTTCCAGAGTTTCTGGTAACAGATAATGGGACACAATTTGTTGCTTCAGAGCTTGAAAGTTTCCTTCACAATTGTGGAATTAAACATCTCAAGAGTTTACTTTACCACCCCCAGACAAATGGCTTGGTTGAACGTATGAACAGGGTGTTAGGTGAGTGTATTCAGTGGGCTCTATCTAACAAGTGTGTTGTCGCTAACTCTGTGAGGAGTATGTTGTGGTTTTACCGCACAACTCCTCACTCAACTACAGGTGTGACACCTTTTGAGTATCTTCTACTGCTTCCTTTTCTCTTGTTTCTTCCTTCCTTTCTTGCTTTTCCTTCTTCTTCTGTTTTGTTTTTTAAGGAAAGACCCATGTAGTGACTTAGGCTTGCTTCTAGAATGTTATTATCACAGAACACCATAGCCTGGGTGTTCTGTAATAAGGTTACTATGAAGACGGTTGATGGTCCTTGACAGAGGCTGTTGCTGCTCTGTTCCGATGGCCCAGCCTTATGTGGATTAAAGAAGTCAAATCTACCTACCTTATGCTGAGTCTTCTTTACCACACAATGGGATTACGAGATTTGTGGAGGGCAAGGCACAGTGACAGGAGAATTTTCGTATGCAAATTTCTAACTCCCAGGCGGGTTGAGGTTAGATTATTTCCCATGCACTCATCACCAGCAGACTCGTCTAAGACAACGCGCTCTATGCTGGCATCACCCAGAAACAGCTCAAGAAACTACCGAACGTCCAAAACGCCGCTGCTAGACTTGTCTTCGACATTCTCAGCCGCAGCCACATCACGCAACACTTCAGACAACTCCACTGGCTCCCAGTCAACAAGAGAGTCACTTTCAAGCTCCTCACTCACGCCTACAAAGCCCTACACGACGGAGGACCAGTGTACCAGAACCACTGCCTCACATTCCACGCACCCACCAGACCACTCCGATCCCTGATTGATTTCTTGATCTCCCACGTACAAGGACAAAGGTACCGTAATGACACCACCTTCCTACCGAGGGGGATTTCAGACTATGCACCGCTTAGTACCAGGCTGGAGGCGTCGGTTTGGCCACATCATCCCACGTGGTGCCTGGACCGTTGGTACATCAAAGATCAAGACATAAGAGAAGGGCTTAGATAGGGTACGGTGAATTATTTCACTGACAACAAAGGATTGGTGGACTCCGAGGCCACGATATGGGAGACATGAAATGCGGTCATACGTGGGCATCTTGTCTCTAGGGTATACGGGAAATATAAAGAGGCAATGAAACTGATAGGTGAAACAGAGCAACACTTATTGCAATGGGAGGAGGACAAACAAGATAACAACACTGGAACTGGTGCACTGTATTCCCATATTACATGAAGAATACAGGCGGATAGAAGAGTAGGTTAAGAATCAGTGTAGGGACATGCAACATATCCTGTATCAGCTCTGCAATAAGGCCGGGAAGCTCTAGGCTTGGTGGCCTAGCTGGCACACCGGGAGGGCCTGAGGTGGTTTAGTGAGGTTATCACTACAGTGGGTTTGACTGTAGACACAGCTCCATAGATAGCGGATGGGTATGCAGAATACCTGGAGATTCTCTACTCACCCAGATACCAATAAATGGAAGAGGAACTTCAGAGGTTCATAGGTGAAAGTTCTACCCCTGGTCTCATCACCGAGGAAAAGGCCACTGAGAATTAGAGGTAAATAAGATTGTGGAGGCCATAAGTGAACTCTCAGTTAGGAGGGCTCTGGAACCTAAAGGCCTCCTGCAAGAATACTTCACATTTCAAGAGAGCCAACTGATTGAACCTCTCCTGGGTATGTATTGTGATGCACTGGTAGTGGAAACTTTCCCCAAAGATATCAGAAACGTCCACACTGACCTACTTCATAAAGCGGGAAAGAGGCCGGAGGATTGTGCCTCTTACAGACCTATCTCCCTACTAAATGTAGAGGCAAAATAATAGCAAAGGTTTCCAATACCAACCTTTCTGAAGTAAGTGACAGGTTGATTTATAGGGACTAAGCAGGGTTTGCGCCACACAGAGCAACATTGAATAATCATAGATGCCTATAAGGGGTACTTGAGAAAAGCAGAACTCTCCGGCAACCAATACTGATCCTGTCACTGTATGCCAAAAGGCATTCGCCTCGCTTGAATTACTGTACCTACTAGCGGTTCTGAAAAAGATTGGTTTTGGGATGGCGTTTTGGGCCTGGGTCACATTGCTCTACACGCCGGTCAGAATACAAATTAATGAAACACTTTCAAGGAAATTCCCCCAGGAAGGGGTATCTGACAGGAATGCCTACTATCTCCCATGTTGGTTGCCTTGGAAATTAAGCCCTTAGGATGAGGATGGATGCATTGGTGCAGGCCAGAGATGGAAAGGAATCTTTTCGATGTGGATGATCTGTTAATGTACCTAGCGGACCCATCTGCATTCTAGCTCTTTCTTTATTCGTCCTTCTGAAGAGAGGTCATAAAAGATACACATATTTACAAACATCATTAAGATCAAACTCATCACAGAAATTTACAATCACATTTTCCATTTAAAATAAGTACGACCGCAGGCAAAACAGTAATTTGCTCGTAACTAAAGTGACGTGCAGATAGACAGGATCTGTTAATAGCAGCAAATATTATCCAATAGCAATAAATATTAAAATCAGTCATATAAAGGAGTTAGCAGTAGCAATGAACATTTTAGCAGCAATACAAATACAATATATACAAAAACTGTTAAATGCATTGATATTAAAACAGAATGCTTGTCTTCTTTGCTAAAGTGCACTTCAAAAAAACAGCAGCGGCAAAACAAACATCACAATCATTGAGTTGCTGGAAAAAATACAGAGCCGCTTTACACGTAGAAAATGTGTGCCTGCTTAAAAGAGTTATTAAAATGTCCTAATAAATGGAAGATAAAATTGACAGAAAAATAAAAAATATAAAATAGTTTGGCTCGAATGTTCATCACAAGGGCAAATGGTAATAGATTCAGAAGAATACTGGCCAAGGTGGAAGCATATCAACCAGCGAAATGACCTCAGCCTAAATCTAGTCCAAAAATTCCTTTTGTGCACATTATTTACATCTAAAAGACACGGGGCAATGGAGGGAGGTACTTGTAGAAGGCAATAATCCTGACAGTAGGTTTGGATACTTCAGACAATACCCATGGCAATTCTTTGTGCTTTCGGAAGCTATCCAAAACCCTCTGTCGGTCCCCTTTACCAATTGAAGCTGGGTGCTCAAACAATGAGGCACAACCAAGTTCCGTGATGCAGGTTTTGAAATATATGGAGAGGCCACAAGTGCAACTTAAACAGTCTATAATAATTGCCAGATTAAGATCAGCTTCTTCATTTGTCCAGATAGAACACCAGATGGCTAGAGGTGCCGCATTTATTGTATCTTGGACATAATCAAGACCTTCTCCAGATGGAGGGAGAAGTGCGGTGAGGAAGGGGGAACTCCTAGAACTCTACAACAAAATCTATTCTCCTCTGTCTGCATAGCAAGTACATCTCTGCATCATTAAATGCCCATGCCATATGTTAAGATCGATATACATTTACGCTTATAAATCTCTAAGATTGGGGCTATAGGCTGTTTACCTATGGACATTGCAAGAGAATAAGGTTTACCAACTGCACGCGTAAATCGTGTTACTCTGTTGTTTATGAAGGTATGCCATGTACAACCTTCATCGAATTCCAGGCCTAGATACGGGAAGGAACTAACCCTTTCCAGCTTTTTGCCCTCTATGTTCAGACTGCTGGATTTAGTATATTTAGGGCCACAAATCACTACTAAAGTTTTCTTATAATTTGGCTCCAGCCCCAGGTCCTCCATAAAACTAACATAGCTGGCACTGAGTTTATTTAGGCCATTCGCAGTCCTTGCCAAAAGGACTGCGTTGTCCGCATCTAGGAGCGCTGGCACAGCCTTTCTCTCAACTTGCGGAACATCAGCCCCCCAGCCGTAAGTAAAGTATTCTCCTTGGTATAAAGGAGGAATATGATTGGGGCAAGAATGCAACTTTGGCGCAACCCGGAGCTTAATGCTAAATAACTCTGGCATTCTCCAGCATTACCATACCTCACTGAAGTGGAGAGATCATGATGGAGGAGCCTCAGAAAAGAGACCAGGCCCGCGTTGACTCCCATATTAAAATGTCCCACAGCTTAGAGCGTGAGACATAGTCAAACGCACTGGTCAGGTCCATAAATGCCAAGTAAGTAGAGGTGCCCTTTGCGTATTTATATTTAGCCAAAATGAGATGAAGATTAAGGTACTGTTCGATTGTGCCTACTCTCTCCCTGAACCCATACTACCTTGCATTAATCCAGTCCAGTAGGCGGTCTAGCACGACTCTACTTACTTTGACAGTGGAGTCCAAGAGAGATATCTGTCGATAGCATTGGGGATCGTGCATGTTTCCTTTTTAAAAAACAAGCACTATAACAGATGAACGCCAGGACTTTGGCACTCCCTCGCTGCAAACTGAATTAAAAACAGCAGTGAATACCGGGGAGCAGAATACTGGGTTCTCCTTAAATAAACCATTTCTTGAGGCGGGCAACTGCAAATGTGATAACTTCTCTGACACTTACAGCAACAGGTGATTGAGCCATGAGCGGGTCCCCTAGCCACCATTGTTTGTTTGATTCGGTTCAGGCAACCATCAGGACACTATTGTGGGACGGTGGCCCGGCCCAGCCCAGGATTGCTCTAAAAACTATGATGCGTGGCCCATTAGAGGGAGGTATAGCTCTGCTCAATCTTAAATTATATTACTGGGCGGCACAAATGAGGGTGATCAATGACTGGGCATTTGCAGAGCAACAAGATACCACCTTTATGGCGGACCGGAGACTACTTCCTTGAAGGGGTTACTTGCGGTCACTCTATAGTCATACTGAAATACACGGGGCAGAATCCGACAGCAACTCAGACATGGAAGAGGGTGACTAACTTAAAAGGATAGGAGGGGGAAATTACCTTAGAAAAACCATTGTGGGACTGGCAGGCCTGAAAAAGTCAGATTTCAGACAATGGAATCTCCAAGGTTGGGGAAGGCAGGGCATGTTGACATCTGAGAGTCTCCAGACCCATAAGAGCTCGTAGAATCCCAGAGATTCTGCTACCTGCAGGTCAGAAATACCCTACAGCATTGCACCAGACACCTAGAAGAGATAGCAGAGGAGACCACACTAGAACACAGACTTTTGGCATCCCCCTTCACAGCCATGCGATTTCAGTGATCTATAGAATGCTAGTCCAGAACTGCATGTGGACAAGCTAAAAGATAGATGTGCACAGGATTTAGCAACAATTGAGGAAGCGGATTAGGCGGCGGCTTGTAGCTAACAGAGGGAGCTGGTGATAAGGTTTGGCTTCCACCCCATCCAGCTCAAGATATTACATAGGAGATTCTTTACACGGACCAGGTTCACAAAATTGGCAGACTCCCCTGCAAGTGTCCTAGGGGTTGGCCCCCAGAAAGGGACACTCAGAGGCGTCATCAACCCCATGCAGCTACAGCGGGCGGGGCTTCTGATGAGCCTCTTGTCTGCAACTTGGCAGATAAAGACTCATAAATAATGTGAAACGGTGGGATGGTAAGTGAATGGATGAATGGATGAGTGAAATGATGAATGGCTGGCTCAGTGAAGGGGTGGATGGATAGATGCAGGGATGAATGAGTGAAAGAATGGATGGGTGGATGGACATGTGAAAGGGTGGATGGATGTATGATGAGAGAAAGGATGGATGTAATGAAAGGGGTAAATAGATTAAATGGATGGTGGATGGAGAGAAAGGTTGGATGGATGGGTGGGTTGAAAGGGTAGATGAACGAGTTAAAGGAAAGATTTGAAGGTCAGATAGGTGAAAGAATGGATGAATGAGTGAAAGGGATTATAGATGGATGGAAGGGTGGACAGATTGGTGAGGTAAAGGTGATTGGATGGTTGAGTACGTGGAAGGATGGATGGATGAGTGAAGAGCTGGATGGATGTGTGAGTAAAATGGTGGATGGATGGGTAAGTGAGGGAAATGGTGGATGGATAGATGCAGAGCTGATTGAGTGAAAGGATGAATGTAAGGGTGATTGCCTAAAAAGGAGGAAGGATGGATGGATGAGTGAAAGGGTAAATGGTTAGATGGATGAGTGAAATGGTGGGTGGATGGATGATGAGAGACAGGATGGATGAGTGAAAGGATGAATCGATAAGTGAAAGGGTAAATGGATGGATGGATGAGTGGATGGACTAAGTGAAAGGATGGATGAATGAAAAAAGGGTAGATGGATGGCTGTATGAAAGGGTGGATGGATGATTGAAAGGGTGAATGGATGAATGCATGAAAGGATGGATGGGTAAGTGAGTGAAAAGATGGATGAGTGAAAGGGTAAATGGATGCATGAGTCAATGAATGGGTTGATGGATGAGTGAAAGGATGGATGGCTGAGTGAGACGATGGCTAGATGAGTGAAAGGGAGGATGGATGTATAGTGTGGATGGATGGAGTAGATGGATGAGGTGGATGGATGATTGAAAGGGAGGAGAGATGAGCGAAAGGATGGCTGATGGATGACTGAAAGGATGGATGGATGAATAAAAGAGGAGATGGATAAGTGAAAGAAAGGACGAATGAGTGAAAGAATGGATACGTTTAAAGCTAGGCAGATAGGCTTGGATATAGATAGGCAGACGGAATGGTGAGAGACAGAATATTGGATGAAAGACTGAATCGATGATAGAATATTAAGGTGACATCAGCGTGTGGGTGGAAGGACGCAAAGATTACTGGATAGATGCTTGCAAGAAATGCAAGCTCTTCTTGGGAATGGCTTACTTGGTTGTCATAAGAGCTTTGGTTGAAAGTGTGTGTGTGTGTGGGGGGAGGGGTATTTTATTTTCTGGCTACTATCTTGGGGACACTAAGGCAAACTCTATGGGAAATGCCAAGACTCAAGGCCTATTAGAGGACTATACTGGGGGTACCTGGAGGAAGCGGTGTGGTACCCTGTCGAACTAACTGCATAGACAGTATGCATGGGCATATGGAGGGAGCAGAAGTTACCAAAGTATTCTCTCTTGTTTTGTGACATACCACTAATGGTGATCAGGAGGGACATTATTAAGGTATGAACCAGTGGGAAGCCTCCCTGAATGGCCTTGTGGGCTAGGAATATGGACTGGTGTATGTCAGCTGAACAGACTGTATATCTTACACGTGACAGTCCGAATAAATAAAAAAAAATATGGGTCCTATGGAAGGATTCAGAAGAGCAACGAGACTGGCTCATTGGCCACAACTGACCAACGCACGGACCTATCTGTGATGACCCACAAAACCTTCACTCATGTTGACCCACATGGTCTACATACTGTTAATGATAAGCCTGTATCTCGACCTCTAACTATACCCAACAGATGCTGAAGTTGGAAATGCAATGTTTCTTTCATATTTTTGTTGTGTACTTATACACTGCAAATAAAATGTTAAAAAAAGGAATGCTGAATTGTCTTTCAATGAAGTGTCCTTTCCAAACTCTGGTTTTCACCAGAAGACTGTAGGTGGTTTCCCTGGTGAATGGAGCAAAATTAGAACTATAATGCTCACAAACCTGCTCCACACTTCTTAAAGACAAGGGCGATTCACAACATATTTACTGTACAAGCTTTGAGTAGAAGTTATTCACATTACTTGTAAAGCGTGATGTCCACATGCCCTTGATACCGAAAGGGGGGCTGTGCCAGTTTCTCTTTGCCCACTGGCATGCCACTCTCTGGTTTCCCATCCCGCGGTGAAACAAAGGGGTGGTAACGTTCAGTCTCCTGTGGATGGCGGGCCTCCAAGGCCTCCTGTGGATTCAGGTACAAGGTGATTGGGACAATGGGAAGGATGCTGATGTATCTAAAGAGTGTGAGAGAGAATGGAAGGCTGGTCAAGCAAACAGGAGTATATAGTTGCAAATAATCAGGTCAGTCCTGGTAAGGTCCGACCACCTGTAACTGCCTAATCCAGCACTCAAAGTTACTTAGTTGTGCACATATCTGATTGGAAAATCCTTCAAACATGAAAACATACAAATACTAAAGGAAACAATATCATTTACAATATCAAACTAAGTTACACAGTCTGACAGGAAAACAGATAGATGGAAGTGCAGTCTTCTTATGGCACCCTATCACTTCAAAATACTCACTATCCATGTATGCCTTTATCTTCTATGATAGTTTTCTGTTGTTTACAAGTCACTGCTCGAGACTTTGTACCACGTCAGTACTTATTAAAGCATCTCTTTCAGAACGAGCTCTCGATAACATAAAACTGTACCAATGATTTCAAGGACACCTGTCTTTTCACCAGGCAACATCAATTTTGTAACTATTGCTTCAAACATTATTTACTGATAAAAATCTAAATGTAGTTGCTTCCTTCATAGCCAGGGCAGTATTTTTCAAGGTTAAATGGACCGCTAAATAATTGTAGCATACACTCCACAAGTTTCATAGATGTGTTTTAATGTTTTACACTACATAGATACATTTATTTTTATGGCAACTATATTACTCTTAGAATAAAGTCTCTTTCTCATCAATTTTGTGGGTCCAGATACTCCATGATGCACAACATGCCTCCCCTTTGAAGTGAATAAAAACACTTCTTCCAGTGACTGCTAAAGAGCCGCAGACAAAGATGGCCGCTCCTCTGCTTCACAGGCTTAATCAGCCATAATCCTGCTTAGATGAACACGTTACCTACCTTCAGTAATGTTCTGTCTGATAGAGACACACAGGGTTCTCACCTTTTGAATATTCTCCAGGTCTCAGATTGGATCTAGACACTTTTGAGCCGTACCACTGCACACAGGTAGGTGGTGTCATGCACTTCGGTACCTACGTCGTTCCGCTCCACAAGTGAAGCATGGAACCGCATGTAAGTGCCGGTCATGCACGCTGAAGTCAGTTGTTTTCGAGGCTGTCTGTGCCCCAGAAGCAGAGCCCCAACAGCAAATTGCCTTCAAAATGTGGGCAGATTCCTAGACTTGGAACGGACAGGAAGGTAGGGTCAGGGAGGGATCTGCTGTGAGACAGAATGTCTAACATAAAGAATGGTACCAAAGATAAATAACTTGCTCTCTTAAGAGAGACTTCTAACTGCAGATTCCTCACCTTTTGAATAGATACCAGAGCAGTACCTCTTAGCAGGTGGGTCTATGAATTGGCTCAAACCAAAATGTCCTGTAGGACCGAGCGGACATAATGCCCTCTCTATGAACCTTTCTGTGCAGGCAGTAGTAGTTGATGAAAAGTATGGAGCTCCCTGGCAGATGCCCAGGACTGGAACTCAGCATGCGAACGCAGTGGTAGCAGCTTGGGTCCTGGTGTACTGGACTTGCAATCCTTCTGGAGGCTACTTTTGGCCAGTGTGGAGGAGATCTTAATGTAGCGCATGATCCAATGAGAGATGGTCCTTTTCTGCATAGCCTTGACTTTTTTTGCCCCGGAAACCCCCCCACAAAGAGCGGAACGTCCACCTGGTGTTCTCTGGCATGTTTGATTAAAAGCTCAGTGTTCTCTTAGTTTCCAAGTGATTGAGTCTGTCCTCATCAGAGGAGTTAGACGGAGCATTGAATTCCGGCAGACTGATGGTTTTTCCGACGTGAAAAGCATCATAGCTTTTGGTAAGAATGATGCTCATGTACACATGTTGAATGAAAAGCGAGGTGTACTCCTTCCCTATTATCTGCAGGACCCACCAGTCCAACATGATTATCTGCTAATCCAGCAAAAATTATAGGATCCTGCCTCAACCAGGTGGTTGTGCTCCACCAAGGGCATGCTAAAGGGGTTTTGCAAGTGGGGTTGTAGGGGTGGAGGTAATGGGCAGTTCAGTGAGCCGCTAGTTGGCCCTTGCAGTGGGGTGGGGGGTGCATTGGATGCAGCCTCTTAAAAGCTGCTGTGCACGCTCCTGAGGTTGAATTGGCTGATGGTTGCGGTACCTCAGCCGAAGTCATGAAATGAAATGTAGGGATGATGCGGATGTGGTGGTGGGGATGATAAGCCTAGAGAGAATGCAGGGGCGCTGCCTTCCTTTAACTGCTCTAGAGTGGAATCATCATTGTCTCAAAATAGGCAAGTCCCATCAAGGGCATGTCTATAAGGGATGACTAGACATCGCCTGAGAAACCAGTTAACCGCACTACTGGTACCAATGGCTTGCCTGATGGAATTTGTGGTGTCCAAGCCACAACGAGCTGTGAACTTGCCACATCACAACCGTCCTGTATGGCTTGCTTGAGAGCAGGTTGTAGGTCTTCTGAGATGCCTGGAATGACTTGAGCCACTGAATCTTAAAGAGCGAGGGAATCGAGTTCCAGAACGCAGCTGTCCGTTACAGATCTGATGGCGAATCTGGGGAAGAAAATACCAAAGATCTCTACTCGTTTGGACTACCAATCAGGGCAGGGAGTAGTCAGAAAGTTATTCTGGTTCATTCTATTTGTAGACGCTTGCACCACCTAGCTTTCAGGGCAAGGGTGCAGAGATAAAAATGCATGGTCACCTAGAGCAGTGTGGAGGCATCTCGCAATCTTGCAATTTGACCAGGGGGTGAAAGCAAGGTTTAGTCTAAGCCTCCAAAAGGGCATCTCTAAGAACCTCACTAAATGAATGAATGAAATGGCATTTATATAGGGCACAAATACTCTAAGGAGTGTCTCAGCGCTGACTATGAACAAGGACAGCCTGCTCTCTGCGAAAAGTGATTGTATTATTAATTTTGCTGAAACAGCCAAGCTTTTAATTTGTTCCTAAAGACAAGGAGCTCTGGAATAGACCGGAGCTCTTTGGGGAGTTTATTTCAGGTCTTTGAGCCAAAGTAGGAGTTAATTCTTCCATCTGTTCTTGCTCAGTATAGTTTTGAAATCCTGGCTAGACTGCTGTGTGATGAACGCAGTTATCTGAGGGGGGCATACGCACATATCCTCCCCCCTAAGATAATCCGTCCCCTTCCTGTTGAGAGCATTATGCGCCAGGACTAAAGTATTGAAAAGAATCCTCTTTTTGACTGGCAACCAGCGTAGTGCCTTCAACTGAGGAGTCACGCATGTTTAGGAGCAAGATTGAGAATTAATCTGGCTGTCGCATTCTGTACCACCTGTAGATGACTGAGCAGGTAGTCTGGATGGCCCAGGTAGAGAGCATTGCCATAAACAATCCTCAAGGTGATCAGAGCTTGAACCACTGTTTTTCTTGTCTCTTGTGCCAGAAAAGTGAATCATTTCTTTAGGGAGCTCAGGATCCAGAAACCGAAGCGTAGCAAAGACTGGATGTGCGGCTGAAAAGAAAGGGCATTGTCCATTTTGGTTCCCAAATCTTTTACTACTAATTGTTGTGCTCCCTGGGGCGGAGTGTCATGAGGCCACCATCTTCTCCATTGTTCAGGGAGATATCCACAAAGAGCAGCAACTTGGTTTTTATCAGGGTCACATTTAAGTTGGTGGACGGATAGCCAGTTGAACACTTTGGAGAAAAAGGGTTCAATGGCTTTTCCGTAAAACTCCTCCCCCTTTTGAAATGTAAAAAGCAACCGAGTGTCATCTGCATATGATATTACTTTCGCCCCTAGAGCTTCTGCCAGACTGGCTAGTGGAGTGAGGTATGTATTAAATAATGTGGGACTCAGTACCGATACCCAAGGCACTACTACTGATAGTTTTCAAATAGGGGCAGCAAATAGAGGGATCCATATTTATTTACTCCTGTTGTTTAAGAATGAGGTAAGCTACTTCAAGACTAGGCCATCTCTCCCTATATCCTGAAGGCGGGCCAATAGTTTTTCATGAGGTACAGTATCAAAGGCCGCTGATAAGTCCAGCAGTATCAGGGGGGCCTTTTCCCCTTATCTAGTGTGTCTTTAATGTGTTCCTTTATGTCTAGTAAGGCTGTTTCGGTGTTACAGTTAGCTCTAAAGTCAGACTGACTTGGGTGGAGAAGATTATGATTTTCGAGGTAGCCTGAAATATTTGTGTTAACATGCTTCTCTAAAATTTTAGAGAAAGCTGGGAGAAGCGAGATTGTCCTGTAGTTAGTTTGAACTTTAGGGTCAGCCGTATTCTTTTTTTAATTAGGGGAAGGATTTTTGCATGTTTCCATCCTGCAGGCATTGTGCCGATCGCCAATAATTTGTTGAGAACTATGTAAATTACTGGGTTAATGGACAGAGCTATTTCGGCCAGGAGGTTGGGAGGGCATGGATCCACAGGAGACCCTGACTTAAGTTACTTAATGGCTCTCAAAGAGTCCTCCATTGAAATGGGCGGGAGTGGATAAAATGGGCGTTCTTTAGGTTTTCTGACTTTGTGTGAGTCTGCCACTACGATGCTGCTGTCTGCTAGCTGATTATTGTTTTGCAAATCAGCTTGGATTGTTGTTATTTTCTCGTTGAAATACTCTGCCAGCTGTTTGCACCATTCGCCTGAAGTGTGTGGCTGATTGGTTATAGCCTTTGGTTTCAGAAATGATGTTACTATTTTTTTACATTTCTTTGGATTTATTTCCTGATTAATCAACTATCCTTTAAAAAATATATAATTTTGTTCTCTATTCGTACCTGGTGATAGTAATCCTTTAGTGCTTGTCCATAGTTGGCTATTTTGACTCCTTATAGGTTTACCGCCATTTTTTTCCGAGACATTTACAGTGTTTTTTGCAGGACCTGAGATTTTTATTGAACCAGGAGGCCGATTGTTTGGCTCGAGAGGATCATGTGCAAATGATGGGAGAAAAGTAATTAATACTGTTGTGTATCCAGTCCTCAATGCGCTCTGCATCTGGTTCAGGATCTCCGGATAAAGCTGGGGGGTTCACTTCAAGAGCACTGCGTAGATCTGCCAGTGGAATTTTGCAAAAGGCTCCGGACGTAGTTTTGGTAACACATGGACAAGGCTGGTTATTCCAGAGTTTCTGCCAACTGAAGTTGATCAAGTAGTGACTTGTCTAGGACTTTGGAAATGGGTCAATGTTATCGTTATCATATTAGAGAAAATGTAATCTAGCGTACGGTCAGCTACATGTGTGGGTTTAAAAACTTGTTGCATGCACCCTAACACGGGCATCGTAATTATTTTGATAGATGTCTCAGGTTCCGCTGGTTTATCGATATGAATACTAAAATTACCTAGCACCATAAAGTGAGCATATTTCAGAGACCGTAAGGCTAATGCCTTATTCAGGCATCCCAGAAACTGGCCAGTTTGTCCTGGGGGCCTATATATAAGGGGCGCTGCCACCGATTGCTGTGGAGATAGTATGCAGCAGAAGCCTAGACTTTCCACCCCCTCAACTTTAGCTATTTGAATTGATGCACACTCACATTTACTTTTATTAGATAATGGCTTTCCCTTCCCCTATCCCCTTAACACTGTTTTCCTGAGAATTTTATAGCCCATGGGTATGGCATTAGCTATTGTTGGGTCTGAAAACTCATTGCGCCAAGATTCTGTAATGAACCGAAGATCTGGCTTTCCATCCTCAAGTAGCTCAGCAACATGCAAACTGTGTTTCTGCAGTGAAAGAACATTCAGAAGAATCGCTGAATACTTACCAGTACTTAAAACCCTTCTAGACGTGTTAGTATTGGACTTACTTGTGTCTCAGGCTTCCATGGCCCAGTTGCAGCTCGTGCAGACAAAGTCATTACTCAAAATGGAGAGCGGACAATGTGTCTTGCAGGGTTGTTTAGGAGCTAGGCTGTGCATATAGGAGCTTGTATATGTGATTTGAAGCATGTCTTCTGCCCAAAAACCAGCAGAGTGGCTGGCGGTGGTCGCTTCCTGGACACTGATTGGAACCGACAGGCTTGTCTTGCGCACATCCACTTTGTGACTGTGCAGCGTCTCTTATTAAACAGCAGAGTTGAGGACATGAGTGCGCACTGTATAAAATGACACTTCTTGATATCTCTAAAGATAAAAAATGGCTGCTACCCAGGGAACGATTTTACAAATTTTTTAGCTGCTCCCACCCACCTAGAACCCTCCAAATTCAATTCCGTAACAATTTATGTGCAAAATTTTAGCAAAAGTGCCCCGCGTTCAAGTTTTTCAGTTATTAAAACAGGTTAAAACACGATGAGCAAATGGGTAAAGGAAGTGCCTAACGTTCTATTTCTTCACAGTTTCAAAAATTTACACAGACATTACACGAACAAAGATTTTAGCAAAGAAAAGGCAGGGAGACTTTACTGCGTCCGCGCAGCGTCTCTATTTAAATAGCAGTTGAGGGACTAGAACGCACTGCTCAAAATGGCGCTTCTTGAAATCCCAAAAGATAAAAATGGCTGCTACCTAGCGAACGATTCTCCAAAGTTTTTAGCTGCTCCCACCTCCCTAGAACACTCCAAATTCGATTCAGTAACGATTCATGAGCAAATTATAAGCAAAAGTGCCTCGCATTTAAGTTTCTCACTGTTTTTAAAACTGAAGGGCAAGAGGGGCTCAGTAAATGTTCGCCCTGGCTGGAGCAC
This sequence comes from Lissotriton helveticus, assembly GCF_964261635.1. Classification (NCBI taxonomy): domain Eukaryota; kingdom Metazoa; phylum Chordata; class Amphibia; order Caudata; family Salamandridae; genus Lissotriton; species Lissotriton helveticus. The sequence continues at coordinate 347,817,426 of NC_136071.1, read as the reverse complement.
TTCCATTAAGATTAAGGTTTTGACCTCTTAGCTAGGGAGGTGAAGGTCAAAATCTTCGGCCTGCTTAAGCAAGACCATAATAGAAGAAGCACTAACCTCAGTGGCAGCACCAGGGGGTGAAAGGAGACTGACTCAGGGAAAGTATCAAGACCACTGGCTTCTTGAAGGTAACCATACCAAGTTCCGTCGTGATAGGACTACCCAGTATATTCACCCGTGTCATATTCATTATCCGACCCTGTGCCAAATAAGGAATGCAACATAGGAGTCCTTCCTTGTGGGGCGGCTGCAGCGCTTCGATGAAAGCAGAGCGAGTACTGAGCAAGGCCATAATGGCGTTGACTTGGGGTCAGAGAGCATTAGGGCACCGCGTTCTCTGGCGTCGAAGTCAGATTGGCGTTGATGCTCTGTGAACCGGCCTTGAGCAAGGCAGAATGTGAACAAAGTCAGAGGAGGCCCTGTGGTGGGTTCGGAGACTACAACTGGTGTCGATAGCGAACCCGCAGCAGCCTCTTGGATCCTTGCCACCCGAAGGCACGCTGGAGGGAGTAGTAAGGATTCAAAAAGTCTAAGCATGGTGTAATGGAGTTTTTCAATCTGTCTTGATGTTGCAGACGATCCCGGAAACTTGAGTTGTGCCGGTACAAGTTGCAAGATAGGCTTCATTGTCAATCGACTTAAGAAACGAGATTAACAAGCATGTCAATGCTCTCACATCTTCTGAGGAGTATGAGAGGGGCAGGAAGGGGTCGAATCCTGCTTGGATTTCCTGTGTATTTTCTTCGACTTATTCGAAGACTTAAAGCTATACGACAACTGACCTTGGGAACGACTCATGTGACTTCTGGACCAGGAACAGGACCCTTTCCCTTGGACCGGTCCCCATAGCAAAACCTACAGGTGTTTGGCAACAGAGTTGTGCCTTGGTCTTGTATCACCTTCAAGTTCAGTAGTCACTGCAGGCCTTGGAGTCATTGCTTGACCACTGGGCAAACCTGATTGTTTCATCAGCCCACCAGGCACCTCTGTTTCACGTCCCTTTCTTTAACCCCCACCCCCACATCCGACATAGCAGATGCAGGGGTCGCTCCTTCTCCTACCTATCAGCAAAGACACGGTACGAGTTACCCTTTTATCCATGAACTCCCCATCCCTTTCAGTTCCGCAAATCCCTGAAGACCAGACTATTTGGCTAATCAACTCGACTCTGCCAGCGCCTGGAAACCCTCATGGGTGACAAGAAGTGGTCTACAAATCTACTGATTGATGAGGATCTGTCACAGACATTTGTTTGCGCCAGTCCTTACAGGTTTTAAAGCCTGTTGTTTTGGGAGGTAACATAGCCTTTCAAATTTTGGCAGGTAAACAGGTCTCTGAGAAATGAGAGGTAGCTCCGTATCTGTGTCTAGCGGCAAGGACAGAAAGAAACTGACATCAGCACACTTGAGTGACACCTCTAAATTCCCCACATGTAATTGCTGCAGAGGAACAGAGTAAGTGAGAGCCATACAGCTCCACTTGCAGGTGCGCGTTGGTACTGATCAAAAGTTTCTGTATCCAGTCTCACATCCGGGTGATTTAGAAATGTGAGGAATCTGCTCTTAAAAGTCTCTATTTGGAAATGAGGTTATTGATTACGTTGGGACTGAAATTGATCTCTGCAACACCTGCACCCTATGATATACCTCAAGAGATGCCAGACTGCCCTGCAAAAGCGGGCGGGTCAGAGTGATCCTTGGCCTTCTGAACTGCAGGAATGTGGCCCGGCACTGTGAATGACTCCCACTCGCGATATCATGGCTGGGGGCCAGACCGCAGGGCAACTGACGCGCTCCGTGGGCCCAGAAACACGACCATTGGTGGCAGTAGGGGCCCGATCTGTGCTGGGCGATCAGTTTCCTTGGTTGAGATTAGGACTTCGCTCTGCGTTGGCTAGCAACACCCAGCATAAACACTCCAACTTCTGGCCTGCCTATTTGGGCCCTGTGGAATGTAATGGTATGCATGGTGTCTAGGCCTTGCTACTTTACTGGCCTAGCGGTACAAAAGGGGGTGGTGATGGACGGAGCATCTGAACCAATCAAACACTCACACCCAGTCAACAGATCTGGGTTTAATCCATCACCGTTCTTTAGCCCACTCTGCCACCCCAGTTCAGACATGGCCATATGCACATCAGTCTGACCCTGTGCCTCATGGGAACAGTCCAGTCCGAACTGCCAAGCCATGCCTTCCCTGAACCAGAAACAAGCTTCCTAGGACCGGTTTCTGGCATTACAGCCGACTTCAGCCAGACTTGCCTGAATCCAGTGGCAAAGTGAGCAAGGGACTCACGTCTGAGCATACCCTCCAACTTATGGCGAACAAAGCGGTACAAAAGGGGGTGGTGATGGACGGAGCATCTGAACCAATCAAACACTCACAACCCAGTTCAGACATGACCATATGCAAATACCAGGACTTGCTGTACTTGGGTGCCCTGGTGAAAAGCAGTCAGCAACTAGGAGGCTGGGCCTGAGCCTACGGGGGCGCCCTATAAAAACAATATCTGGGCACCATGGTGACACCATGTGGGGCTTGTACATCAACACAGCAGTCACGGTGCGCCCACACACTGGGTCAAATTGACACAATGGATTGAAGAGCCTGAGATTGGGGCTGGGAGACCCTGGTGGTGAAGAGGACCTCTACTCACTTACTCATCTCTCCTGTCTAACAATTATCCACAGGGTCTGGCTCTTGGGCCAACTGCAACAACAAACCATTATACCTTAGTCGGCAATCCATAAAAGCATTAAAGGGACTCTACGTAGAAACTCAAAATTACCACCAGATAGATTGACCTTTACTACAGAGGGTTTGCTACATGAGGGATTTTGCACCTCATTAACAAATTCTGCGCGAGCTCTCCACTCAACAGTGAAAAAACTGAAGTGATGGGATGTAGTGCCCTAGATGTACATGCCTGGCATTAGTCTGCCATCTAGTGTTGGGCTTGGATGATTAAAAGTTGTTTTTGTTCCAAGAAGTTTTCTTCGAGTCATTCGAGTCATGAGGCAGTGGGACTTCTCCTCGTGGTAATAATATGCATGGTCATCAACTTCATCTTCAGATTGTTTTGCCGTGGGTAGAGGAGAATGTAAGAATGCTGTATATGTAAGCAATGATATGTCCATGCCTAAATATGAGCTAAAAAGTATGAACTGCAAACTACACAAGAATTATTGGGCAGCAGGGTTTGCAAAGGTTAATCTACAGCACTACATGCCAAGAACAGATGTTTACAGGTTAACATTATCCATTTGAGGCATGTGTACTGTAGAAACACATGCTTTGCATAAACTGTAAAGCCGTTCTTCTCCGTAGGCAGTGGTTAACTTGTGGAAGTTACAGTTGTTTGAAAGAGTTTTAAGTACTACTTGAACAACAAGCTTGTTGGTGTGTGTAGGAAGGTAGATCCCTGACTATGGTTGCCCCCAACTTTTTGCCTGGTGTTTTGCTGGTTTTCTGACTTAGTTGACCTGGGGCCCTGCTATTCAGGACCCCAGGCCTACTGCTCTCTCTGTAAAATGGATTCCATGTACCTTAGGTACATATCTAATTGGATACTGAGTCACCTTATCAGTCCCTGTACAGTGTACCTTAGGTACCCAGGGCATAGGTGTACCCAGGGCCTACCAGGGGCTGCAGCATGTATTATGCCACCCCTGGCTGGCCATCCAAATCTGACACAACTGGCTGCACGACAGCTGGGGCAAGGTGGTGTAATCACCCTTTGCTTTAGATATAGTATACCTATATCTAACCCTAAAATGGACACACAGATCTCCTATCAGTCACTCCTATGGCAGGCCTTAACAATCCTGAAGGCAGAGTGCTTGGAATCGTGTGAGATGGTGCTCTGGCATGAGCTGAGCCTGTCTGCGGCTTTCGGGATCCATCCCTTAGCCGTTTCCATGATATCGCATACCATATACTCTTAAATGCATTATAATCCTCGCGGTTATATGCCAACTCTGGTATCGCTTTATCAAAACATGTCGAGTAAGGTGTCATACGAATTGGAATACTAACCCCTCGCCAATTCTGGCGACGGGGTTAGCATTCCACCCTTCTAGAGGGACACGACATGTATGTAACCTGTAACCCCAGTTAAAGTCAGACAGAGCCTTAGCATCCACAAAATGGATGCTGCCACCGAGACACAAGTCTGCCCTCCTGCTGCTGGGAGTCCTCCCAGAGCAGGAGGCAAGGACAAAGGGTTTCCTGCCAGGGGCGGTGCCAGCACCGTCCCAGACAGGGTTTTGTGTATTCCAGGTAGGCAGGGCTACAGAGGAAGGTGACTGCAAGTGGCACCCCGGTGCTCACTGTGCATAGGCCGGCTGAAACCAGTTCCAGGGGCACTCCAGCCCCTGGCCTGGGGAAAGCCCGCCAAAGGAGAGGGGTGTAACCACCCCCCTCCTGGTCCCACCCACAGGGCAGGACTTGGTCGCGTGCCAGCCCCCTTTTCCCAGATAAAGGTAGGGACTGGCCCCCTTCCAGATCAGATCATCTTTGAATCCTGAAACTACTTTCTACGAAAGGAACTCAAGACTTCTTCCTAAGATTTCTCCCTTGTGGCTAAGGAGTAGTCACCCTGCATCCGCAGGCACCATCAAGAACACTGCGGTCTGCTGCACGTCCTTCCTCCGGAATCCGACTGCCCAGCTCGACGAGAACCGGCTTCCCTGGCACCTCTGACCTCTACCCACCTCTACAGCCAAGCTGAGAACCGTGGGTGCGACGAGACCTCGAGGGACCGGCCATCTTCAAGACTGCACGACTTCTGCACAGCAAGCCCGCCGAGTAATTTCCTGGTGAGTGCTTTGGGGTCCGAGAAGCCCCGACCCTGAGCAGCTCCAGCACCGAAGTGCAGCCTCCCAGCATCTCCACGATCTGCGTGGGGCCCTTCTGCTTTTTGCTGCTCACCGCGTTGTTTGGCTACTAGCCCGCTGGCTTGTGGCCTTCTGAACGACGCCCGACGACATCACTGCTGCTGGTCTGGTTGCTCCAGACTGGCCCTTGCTCCCTTCCCGAAGAGGAGCACCCCGGACCCTCCTGGTCCACTCAAGACGCCATTTTGAGCCCACCGCGTGGGCTTGAATTAGCCAAGGCTTGTTGCCCAATCTTGGGTAACTTCGACGCCGACAGCTTCATCCATCGTGGGACAGCTCGCCTCTCCATCCTGGTCGCCGACAACGCCTCCTGGTCCGTGAGATCTGCAGAGCCAGCGTCGCCCACTCACCTAGTCGAGGTGACTGCCATCCGGTGCCCTCCTGGTGCCCACTGACTACTGGCTAGTAGTCACGAACTTGGTCCCCTCTGCTTTCAGGTGTCATCCATCTTCCAGATCCAGGCTTGGATCAACTCGAACTATCTTCACTGGTCGCCTGCCAGCATCTTTCTTCCAGGCTCCTGGTCCGGCAACGAGGATTCCCGACGTCTTTTGAGACCTATGCAGCTGCAGCCCCTGGGCTAGGTAACTTCGGCATTTCGGTGCCCCAGCATAGCCTCACTATCCAAGGGTCAGGATCCACTGTCGTTTTCTTCCTACCAGGTCGGGTTCGCCCGTAAACACTAACTTTAACTTTACTAGCTTCCATAGACTTTGTCCCGCATCCCGCGTGAGAGTGCACACTCTGCACCCGAGTCCCCTAGGTCTCCTAGAAGTAATCTAACGATTCTATAGTCAAGTCCTAGCGATTCCAAAGCCTATTAGTACTGTACTTACCTGCTAGTAATTTCGCATTCCACTTTTAAAGTATATGGTTTTTCGTGCCCCTCGGGCATTTGTGTATACCGTGCTAACTTAAGTATTTTCGTAAGAGTTTTGTTGTGTGCCTAGCACCCTGTCCTAATAAAGAGTACAGGGTTGTTGTGATTCTAATAAATACACTGTTTATTTTCATAACACTTGTGTGGTGTCCTTTCACTGGGTGTTCAATGGGTAATGTGATGGTAAAACAGCTGGCTTAACACGCCCTCTAGAGTCTTAGCCTTAGACTGCTCGTATCCATGCTACTAGGATAGCTGGTCTATAAGGTTGACTTACAACCAATCATCAATAAGGGTTGTTTGGACTGATATATAGTGATCACTAGAATAGTGAACACTGCACATCAGGCCAACTTCTCACAGTGTGCAAATACATCCACACAATAATATTTTGTGCGAGTGTGTGGAGTAGACCACGTTGCTGCTTTACAAATATCAGCAATAGGAATGTTCCCCAAGAAAGCCATGGACTCTCCAATCTTTCTAGTGGAGTGAGCTTTTGTGGGAACAGGTAGAAGACATTTAGCTTCTATATAGCAAGTTTAGAGGCATTTAACTATCTATCTTGAAATCCTGATTTAAATGTTGCCTCTCCCATACGAGGAGGTGCAAAGGCAACAAAAAATTGTTTTGTCTTTCTGAATTATTTAGTCCTGCCGATGAAGTACAATAATGGCCTTTAGACATCCACAGTGTGTAATGCCCTTTCTGCAACTGCGTCTGATTGTGGAAAAAAGACAGTTAAGTCAATGGATTGTTTAATATGAAAATTTGAAACAACCTTTGGGAAGGAATTTTGGTTTAGTTCTAAGTACTACTCTGTTACGATGTATTTGAAAGAAAGGATCTTCAAGAGGTAATGCCTGTATTTCACTGACCCTTCTGAGAGAAGTAATAGCGATTAAAAAGGGAATATTCCATGAAAGGTACTGCAATGGACATGAGTGTAGTGGGTCAAAAGGTGGACCCATTAGTCTTTTTAGGACAATGTTTAAGTTCCATGCTGGAGCAGGTGGAAGTCTAGGAGGAATTATCATTTTAAGTCTCTCCATAAAGGCTTTGATAACTGGAATTTTAAACACAGATAGGTGTTGTCTATTTTGTAGATATGCTGCAATAGCTGCTAGATGTAATCGTATAGAGGTCTATGCCAACCCTGCAATATATAAATGCAATAGGTAAAAACAGAATAGTTTGTACTTTTGCACGAAGAGCATGGACATCTTGTTTGTGGCAGAACAGAACAAAACATTTCTGTATTGCTGCATAGCATTGCCTTGTGGTAGGTTTACGAGCTTCTTTAACCCCTTCGCTGCGGGGGGGTAATTTCCCCGCTGTGCTGGGGGGCGGCACGCACAGCGCCCCAATGCTCACGACGAGCGGAGCTCGTCATGAGGCACGGCGCCGTGGCGCTCATGACGAGCAGAGCTCGTCACAGCTGCACCTGTTCCCGTGGAACGCTCAGCACAGCAGGGGAATTATCCCCGCGTGTGAGCGTTCCACGGCTCATGACGAGCTGAACTCGTCATGAGCACCGGAGCACCGTGCCTCATGACGAGCTGAGCTCGTCATGAGCATGGAAGGTGTTAAGAATGTTCATAAATTCTTGAGGTAAATGTAAGTATCCAAATTCTAACACTTCTAGAGCCAAATTGCAAGATGCATTTCCTTGGGAAATCTTAGTGTTCCCTGGTTCTGAGTGAGAAGGTCCGGGTTGAGGGGAAGCTTCTCGTGTGGGACTAGAGGCAGTTCTAGGAGTGTTAAGAACTATCATTGTCGAGCCCATGATGGAGCTATTAGTATGATGACGAGAGATGTTTGTCTGAGTTTTCTGACCGCTAATGGAAGCAGTGGGAGAGGTGGAAAAGCGTATGCAAATATACCTGACCAGTTCATCCACAGAGCATTGCCCTTGGATTGATGTTGTGGATACCTGCTTGAAAAGTGTGGGCATTACGCGTTTTCTTTTGTTGTGGTTTGGTTCTGCTCAGAAAGTCTGCAATTTGATTGCTTGTTGTAGGGAACTAGCTCTGTATATAGTATACCAAAGTAAGGTATGTTGTGCACTGAGTCCAGGGGATCTCCAAAGGCTTACAGAGGTTAAAGTAGATAATAACTTACTCAGTAAGGCTTTATCAGAGGGTAGTGTTAAGCATTTATTGTACACACTCAGGCAAGAAAAGATTGCACACACTCAAAGACTGAACTCAGACTAATTGTTTTGTATAGAAATATTCCTTTGTTGCATTTTATTTTTAGAACCAAGCCAGACTTGGTGCAGGTAAGTCAAAAAGTACTTTTCTGGTATAATACAGTTGAATGGAGTTGGCTTTTTTACAAGTAGGCCAAATGCTCAAACAGTTGAAATTACTTTTCAGTTACTTTGCAATTACTTTTAAAATTACATTTCAGATTACTTTTTCTACTCAGCGTGATCTGCCTAGAAAGCAAACCGGGACATTTCCTAGATAAAAGGTAATTACGTCAGTTTTTGTAAACACGCAGTTTCTAAGGGTCTCATACAATTTCGAACTCCACGGGAGGAAATGAAGTTATCGGTTTAAAGGCAAGTACTTGGCTGAGGCTGTTGGGTTTCTGGGGTTAGAACAAGGGTTCCCACAGGGTCAAGGATGCACTCAAGGAGCACCCTCAGCGCCACTAGTTCGGCCGGGTGCCGAGTGCTGAGGCCCAATATTATCTAAAGGGGGATAGGTGGCCTCAGGTGGGTGGCTACTCACGGGCACGCCACTTGGATGTGGGAGCAAAGCTCCTAGCGTTAAGCTCAGGGCAAAGGGGGATCTGATTTAGCACACAAGGTGCACCCATAGCAGCACAGGGGTGGCTGGGTGCAGGTTGCTGATTTGGCATCAGGTGCCCTGTTGTTTTCAATGGGAGTTGCCGATTTTGGGTTTTGGCTGCAGGCTCGGTCCAGGAAGTCTTCCGGGGGGAACCAACAGCTAGGCAGGTAAGTTGGAGGGCTCGGGGACGCAGGTGCACCTCAGGTCATCTTCTCCAGGGCGCAGGGCGGCTGGATGCAGGGAGGGGTGCCTTTTGAGGTCAGAGTTCAACATACCGGGCCACTCGTGGTTTGGGGGGTCTCTGTGCAGAGTTGCAGGTGATGTTGGGGAGCCGTGGAGGGGTCAACCCGGGGTCAACCCACGGTGGACTCGGACTCTGGAGCGCTGGGGGACCTCACTGGGACCGGTGAGCGACATGGACTTGGGCAGTAGGCGACAGGTGCAGTGGTGGTTCCAGGCATCGGATTTCTTTATCTGCAGCACGTTTGGAGTCTTGCTTTGGAGATTCTTTCGAACAGAGCTGCTGTTCATAGGCCATCCGGTCTTTGTTGAAGGCAGTTCTGGAGGTCACTGGCTCCAGGACAAGATGATGTTTGGCACAGGATCTCTGGAAACTGCGGTCGGGCCGGTAGAGCTGGAGCAAAGTCAGTTCTTCTCTGCAGTCTCCTCTGTGGGGCGTCTTCTGTTGTCCTTCTTCTCGGGTTGTGGGAATCTCCATTCTTGGTTCAGGGCTGCCCCCTAAAGTACAAGTTACTTACCTTCGGTAACGGTGTATCTGGTAGAGACGATTGTAGCCGCAGATCCCTCAACGTAGAATTATCCCCAGGTGTGAGACTACGAACCGTAGGTATCTCCTGTAAGCAAGGTGAATAGGAATGTGGAAGTAGGTGTCCTTGAGATCTATAGTGGCAAGGAAATCGCCTTGTTGGAGCAGTGGGAGGTACTGTTGTAGAGTGAACACGTGGTAGTAGTTGGATTGCATGTACAGGTTTAACGATCTGAGGTCTAATACTGGCCTGAGAGATCCATCCTTTTTGGGAATGAGGAAATAAGGGAGAAACCCCTGTACCTTGCTGTTGTAGGGGCACTGGTTCTATTGCATGTTTTTGCAAAATAGAGAGAACCTCCTGCTTGAGAAGCGTTAGATATTCTGTGGACATAGGACGTTATTTGGGAGGTATGTAGGGGGTGGGGGGTAGAAGTTTGTTCCAGGCAGTAAACATACTGGATAATTTGTCTTACCCACTTGTCTGTGGTTATGGAATTCCAGACAGGTAGGAACTGTGATAGTGTTCCCCCGACCGGAGTGGAGTGGTCTGGGGGGAGTGGAGGGAAGTCACTGTTTTGTGGTGGGGGAGTTGCGGGTATTAGAACCACGTCCTCTGCCCCTGTTATTGCCTCTGTAAGTCCCTCTAAAATATCCTCTACTAGGGGAAATTTGAGTGGGGCCTTTGTATGTTGAATAGGTGTTTTCTGTGCCAGTTGTTTTTTGAGGCTGTAAGAATGAATCTAATAAAAAAAACTCTTCCAGGGGGTCTGAATGGAGTTGAACTCCATGGTATTGTGCAGCTCTATTTATTAGTTTTGCAAACCCTATGTTGTCATCTGGAGGGGTATAAATCTGGCTCAGGTACATCTGGGACATTATAATCTTCCCATGAGTCATGAGGTGGAATACTGTGGGTGTCATCCTCAGTATCTGTATCATGATGTGGTGGGTCTATGTCTTCAACCCCACCCCCTAAATCCTCATCATCTTGTGTTGCAAGTGATAGAGGAGGTATTGGAGAGTGTGCTGGAGAAAGTATAATGGCTGGAAGCTGTGGAGGTGGTGAAAAAGGCCTCATAGGTGAGGTGGCTGAGTCTTTTTTTCTTTGATGGCATCTCAGGTGTTTCTGAGGTGCCCAATTTCCTCTTTTTAGATGGTATAGAGGTGACTTGCCCAGTAATGGGGTCAATATGGAGTGTCTTTTGCTTAGGATCCAGTGGATCTGGATGGAAAAGTTCCTTGGGTGCACTGTCTTTTTTCGGCGCCGAGGACTTAGGCTCCGAGTGGTGTTTTGACCTATCTTCCTTAGCTTTAGGAGGAGTTTTTGTGTCCTTCTGCTTAGGTGGTGTTTTGGACTCTGAAGATTTCGGATGTTTTTTCGGATCCGAAGTTTTGGATGGAGTTTGCTTCAGTGCTGAAGTTTCTGGTATTTTGGGTTTCGATGCCGAAGTGTCTGGAGTCGACGGTACCTTGGGCTTATGTTTTGGTGTTGAAGAGGGTTTTTCGGCACCGTGATGTGGCTGGCTCGATCCCGAGCTGGCTGAAGGCTTAGTGGGCTTTGGAGCTGGGCCCAAAGGCTGGGCTTCTGAAGCAGTATCACAGTGTCGACCCATACCCAAAGGTGAAGGTGTTACATGAGCCTTGTGTTTTTTCAGGGCCGGGGCGTCGACGTCAGTACTCACGGTTTGTTGACCTGAAGTAATCGACTGGTCTTCTGAGTCTGATTCTTCGGCTTTGGATATGCTGGCTTTTTTCATCTCCTGTCTCCGGTTCGTTGAGGCCTGCCTCGAAGATATCTTCTGGGGCCGAGACTGTTGACCTGGACATTTCGTGACGTCGAGACAGACGATCCTGTATAGTCTTCTTGAACCTGAAAGAATCACAGGCCTGGCAGTGTCGACTCTTGTGTTCTGGAGAGAGAAAAGGTTGCAGACCTCGAGGAGATGTGTGTGGGAATTTAGCAAGACAACAAGAGAGATGACTGGGCTGTTCCTAGGGGGAGAAAGAAAGAAAGAAGGAGAAGGTCACTAAGGTATAAGGGCTAGTGCTCAATGGAGGACCACCCCTGGGTGTCCAATTTGTTGGATATAATGGCCTCACACACCCTTGCGAGTGTCATGCTTCATCATAGGCAATGCTCCTCGTCGGGCAGGCGGTGCAATGCCCAACGGGCTCATCTCAAAGAGGGGCTCTTTATCGGAGAACTTTTATCCAACTGCCTATGGGTGAAGTGGGGGTGAGGGGCCAGGACAGAGTAGATAGTGCGGGTGAGGATAAAATGTGGTACAAGGTACCGTAAAACAATTTTATTCTGGTGGTCCTCTACCACAATTAAAATCAAGGGCAGCCGGTGTTCATGGGAAGTTTGGTTTCCCAGATTGGACCGGGGCTAAAGTGCAAGTGGTGTGGTCAACATGTTTCTCGCTTCTAGTACATTGACTGCGATTCTTCAGAACCTAGTAAAAAACTACAATCTACAAAGTATGACCTAATGATTAGTATCAGTGTTAAATACAGCACATAAGTTGTACTACCTGTTTGACCCTGCTCTTGCCTAAAGAAGGGGAGACAAAGGAGAACATTACCACAGGTAAGTAACAACATGTGACCCTGTAGTGACCGTGAACAAACTGTGAAAAAGTGACATACTAGTGGAGATAGTGACTAGTATGTGGTTTAAAACAAGTTAAAAAACTGGTAGCAGCAGTATCCATTAAAACTTAATCGCAGACCCAGGGGATCGGAAATACTGTTACTCACCTAAAGGTTAGAGTTATGGGGTGTCAACAGTACCCGGTGGGTCTGACATCAAGGGAGAAGCCATAGGGGTTGAGGCTGAGGAGGGAAGGATAAGGGTGGGCTGGTATTAAGGTAAGTAGTAACCCTAGATACATGTTTTTCCAGTAGTTAGAGCCCCACCGTTGGCGTTGTATAGATGGTACACTTACTTTCTACTGCTTGTGTCAGGGCCAGTAATGCCTACCCATCTCACCGGGTCCGGATAGTGGAGAGCGGTCGTGTTTCTCCTCATTAAGTAGCAACCCGGGTGTGGTCTAAGAATCCCAAACAGGAAGTAGAAGTCCCCGGTAGGTCATGTGCTTAAGGTGGTTGATCGGGCGGCCATGATGGAGCGGAGGGTAGTGTATAAAAAGTAAGTAAATATAGCCTGGGTTTTCTCGCTATGTGGCAACGTTGTTCAGTGATAAGCGAATTAGCCATATTCTGTCTGGTCTCTTAATCTGGCATTTGTTCAGTGCTGTTAGACAGATATTGTCACAGGAATTAACCATAGTCTAAAATATTGGGGTAAACCAGAGGAAGTACATTGAACTAGGCATAGGTCGCTATGCAGATAGGGGATGTATATGCAGAGACGTGTTCACAGAGCGCTCCATGGAATATCCTCATTCAATCCCCGGCTATCTGTGGATAATCGGTGTATCCACCTCTGTTACTTCAGGAAAAGATTGTGCTTGGATCTGTCTGGGGAGGTTTCAAGAACTAGCCAGGACAATGAGTCAGTCGTATGGTTCTGTTCTAAGTAGTGTCTGCACATCTTAGTTGACCTGGAGTAATCGACTGGTCTTCTGAGTCTGATTCTTCGGCTTTTTTCATCTCCTGTCTCCGGTTCGTTGGGGCCTGCCTCGAAGATATCTTCTGGGGCCGAGACTGTTGATCTGGACATTTCGTGACGTCAAGACAGACGATCCTGCATAGTCTTCTTGAACCTGAAAGAATCACAGGCCTGGCAGTGTTGACTCTTGTGTTCTGGAGAGAGACAAAAGGTTGCAGACCTCGTGGAGATGTGTGTGGGAATTTAGCCCCACACTTGCATTTTTTTAAATGTAGTCCGCTTTTCCAGATCCAGTCTTTTGCCTGTGGAGAACCCAAAAGTTAAGAAATCTACGGCTAGATGCCTCTAACAGATATCCTAAACTGATTATTAAGACACCATGTGAGTGTAAAACTCATCTTGATTTGAACGTTTAATAGATTGTACATGTAGTAAGGTATATGTCCATCAGGTTAAATCCTTGAGCCTGGTATTCATGATGTGAGAGGCATAAGCTCCGACTTCACGTGGCAAGGCTAGTCTGAGTGGACACCACCAACACTAAGCTGGCAGGATGGGTCAGTGACCTGAAAGTTTGCTGTTAAAAATAAAATGGAGTGTGCCAGACGTCATAAGTTAGAATCTTTACAAAGCAAACTTAACCTTCTATCATTCTGTAGGTAGGTAAACTGAGTACTATAAATTGGGCAATGACAACATATAATATTTACAGTGCTTAAAAACGGCAGGAGTGCAATATCTAGCATTTTATAAAACTCTAATTATAATAATTATGGAAATCCATGCAAAAGGCCCATTAGACAGTGATACACAACATTGTTCTCTACTTACTTGCAGTACTGTGCAACTTACTTTTTGGCGAGTGTTATATTATAATAGCTAAAAAGCGTAGGCCAATGGCGGAAGGACAGCTTTCTCCAGACCTCTTCATCTTCTGCTCCCCAGGTCACCTCTGTATGGGCATTGTGCTCTGGTGTGCCAACTTCCTTTAGGCTTGTCTGAAGCCCTGGAATCTCCCCCCACACTCTGGTGCCCATTTCCAACCGGTCCTTGAGGGAGTCTGGACCCTCCTGCTGGGACTGGTTTTCAAGGGGTGATGCAGCGCCTGTCGGAAAGACAGAAAGCACACTCTGGACATCGCCAGAGGGAAGGACAGGCACAGGAAGAGGTGGCAGCCCGGTCTCACCCAAAGGGCTCTGTTCAGAAACTTGTGCTGCCAGATAGGTGCGGAGACCCGCTGGATCTGTATACACAAGAATGCCAATCCAGATGACAGTCCCCACCTAAGGGATACACAAAAATTCCGTCATAAAACCAAGCATTTCTTACAGGCCAACTTATTTTCTGTTAAACTAAAATTATAAAATGTAACATTTAGATCTAAAAGAGTACAATTATAACAAAATAATTAGCATAGTCAGGAGGAAGCCAAAAGAATGCATTAAAAACCAAGGAAAATCATTCAAAATTTGCTTCTAGACTCCAGAAGGCTTCATCCACATCTCAGTTTCCATCGAAGAGAACTTCAACCGCCTGTTGCTAAAATAAAGAATGTCTTAGACACTTATCCCTACTGGAAGACCGGTCTAGATTCATAGCTATGAATAGGTGTTTCTGAATTTCTTCTAGTGAGAAAGCTGCTGACTTTTAACATTGCAATGGTGAAGGATTCCAGGCTTACGTACCCTCCAGCTGGAGAGTTCCAGTCCCTCAGTCTAGAACTAAAAGTGTCCTGTCTGACTAGTAATAAACCATGATTTCAGGGTGTAGCAAATAAACGCTGTCTTGAGAATGCTTATGACTAACGGTGACTCACAAGGGAAAGGGTCTGCAAATACTGATGTACCAAACTATGCAGGTGAGACAAATCACAGATAGCACCCGGAATAGGACATGCAAAATCAGCGAGCCAGAGTGCATCAGGGGGAGACAGAGAAATACATGCTCTCAAGACAGAGTATTGAGCAAACACTTTCTTTAGCTTACGTATCACAGCAGGCATTTGTGAAGTCAACAGTCAATAAAAATATGAGCCAATGACAAGACAAGGCCTCAGGGTCACGTGGAGATGACATCAGTCTAACTGCACAACAAGTGAGTTCCTTAATTAGGCTTGGGGAACATAGATACACCAAACCGAACTTTCCTGTTAAACAAACCCTTGTTATTGTTGGCAAATATATTGTGAAATGTGTTAGTTTCCTTATCTTTAAAATATGGAAGTAAGTAAAGTGCCAGTCACCACTGTCAATCATTATATAAAGACTGGACACTTAAAAGCATTTCAAGGCCGAAAACTTCGTAGCCAGAGACTGTTCTAACACCTCTATTCAGTCGTACACTTGAGTTCCCCATGGCAAAAACTCAGTTGACTTTCAGATCACAAATCCCACTTCCTCAATCAAAGAACAGGCTGTGATTTAAGGGTAAATTAACAGTCTTTAAAGGCAGATGAAAACAATCAGCACTACCGTGCGAATTCGTACGACTATTCATTATGCAGACCCTACATGATCATAAGATTGATCCTTCACTCAGTTGACTCACCATGATCATCCTCTGTGCAAGCCGTGTGCGGGCAAAAAAGTAGATGACCCGCAGTCTCTTGGGCAGGCGAAGGTTGCGGAAAGAGGATGGCTGCAGCGTGATAGTGTGTGCTAATGCGGGTCTCATAGCTGGCTGGCGCTCATAACGTTGGGGGCTTCTGGTTGACTTGGAGACAGGTATGCAGGCTTCAGCCGGTAGTCGTTTGTTCAGGTCAGCAAGCTGACAATTGAATCAGAACAGGTCTGTTACTACTATACTGAGTTCCTAAGTTATCAATATTAACATGCTTATATGGAAAAAGAAACAAGCAGTGACAAACTTATTAGTGTGAGTACTGCAATGGAATAAAACAGTGAGTCAACTTTCAGAATTCTAGCTGAGGCACCTGATAATCAGAGGCACCACTGATCAACTTTTGCTACAAGAGGATCTGAATACGGTGCTCTTACCTCCAAGCTCCTTAAATCTCGCCACACCCCTCACCCACCAAGGTCCTCTTTCACAGTTTACAAATCACCAGCTAAACATATTCCTCTACATAAAACTACAAATCCATGGTGCACACTGTCAGTCCCTATTACCTTTTGGTTAATAAAATATTGATCTTTTCCAGGTACATATGCCACATGCTTCACATCACCATTGGCCCCGTCTCTACCAAAAAGAAAAAACCAAGCCGAACACTCCTCTCTAACTGTCACTTAGTATCACCACATCCCTTCTTCCCCAGAATTCTATAAAGACTTGTCTCCAATCACCTCTCACTATACCTAACCTCCTCGACCCCCCAATCACATTTTTACAGCCTCCATTCCACTGAAACAGCTCCGACATATTTAATTTCTTCACTTCTGTTCGCCACAACGGTTTCTCTTCATGCCTCTTACTTCTAGACCTATGTGCTGCCTTTAATATGACTAGCCATCCCTTAATTCTATCCTCATCACACTCACTTGGAATCACTGGTACTGGCATATCGCACACTAGGATTACCACAGCTCTCGGACTGCTGCCTTACAGTCCCTTGGCACACAAAGATAATCTGTACCTAATAATCTCCCAGTGGGGATCCCACAGGGAACAGTCATTGGGCCTCTTTTCTCTTTATACACCATCTATCTTGGTGAAATCATTTCCTCCTTTGCATTTTCATATAATCTTTATGCTGCTGATGCTGCACAGATTTTCTTTGGTTCAAAATGTACACCACTCCTTCAAGCATACATCGCTGTCTCACAGCTATGCGTCACTGATGCTATATTCTGCCAAAACTTAAGGGCTATTCTTCCCTTCCTCCTCTGGACCAACCTCCATGACTCAATGGATTTCCTTTAAACTGACTCACTACAATACCACCATCTGCTAGGAACCATGGGAGCTTTCTTCATCATTGAAGTCTGAGGCTTCCATCACCAGCATAGCAACAGCAGAACAATTCCACCAACTTAACATGCTAGTCATAGTTTTGGGAAGAATGTACTACTGCGATTGTCTACTGGACACCCTCACACTACTACAACCCAAACTTTATTCAATCTCCCCAGTCACACCTCCCTCCCACCACATGGAAAAAGGATGGGTAAGATCAAAAAAACAACAACGCTTAATATATAATACAAATACTAAAACACATATCAATCAACAACCTGGCACTGCAGCAATTTAGTAGACTTCTTATCACACTATTCACCAGACCATAATCTTATCTGCAAAACACAACATTCTGCACCTCAGTTTTCATGCCTTTCACCGGTTAGGTCTACTCTGCTAGGAACGCCTTACAATCTGTCATTCAGGCCTCACACTCGCTCATGGAGTTTCACATTTCACTGAAGGAATACCGATTACAACAAGAGACACAAACTGGATATCCACCTACTGCATGCTTTTTATAAAGCCATACATCCAACCTTAGTTATTCATAGTTGTTGGTGTCCACAGCCTACATGTTGTCCTGCCATTCATATCCATATAATAGCATATTTTATCATGACAAAAATGTATGTTAGAAATCCAAACTATGACCTATGTACCATCTCAGATACTACGTTTAACATCTCTTATCTAAATCTTAAGTTGCTAATGCTAAAACAAATTATGTGGCAGACTAATTCTATTTCTCATTTCCCATTGTTTTATGGTAGATTGGTTTCTCTGTTTCTGTAAGTTGTGAACAATCAGGCATGCAATTTTTGAAGAGTCGACAACTGTGATACATTTTACTAACATGTGGGCCTTGCAGGCCTAGTGGTGTGACCAGGAAAGAAATATTAAATTGCTGTAACAATGTAGACAAGGCATCCCACATCAAACCGTCAACATTATTATCTAAATACAGACAACTATATTGAACCTTCATATGCTTAATGAAGGCCCAACTCATGGAGCTGGCCAAACACTGGACATTATACTTTCAAATTCCTCTAAGATTAAGTACAAACCCCCCCAACAACTTAGCTGGTCAGATCACTTAGTTATTGAATTTTATATTCAGGACCTCACAGATCCTAAAACCTCTAAACCAGCGACATCCTATTTGCGTAGGCAGTGGCAGAAAGTCTCTGTAGAAAACTTCCAAAATGTTTTTACGAGGCCCCAATATGTTGCATCTGGCAATATTGAGGAAGCACTATCTAAACACAACTCGGCTATCGTAAAAGCCATTGACTACATTGCACCTATGAAATGCTTTTTGAGCCGCCCCAATCGTCCACAGGCAGTTTGGTTTACAGTCCATCTGCGAGCTCAAAAACAACTTTGTAAGAAGTTGGAAAGAATATGGCGTGCCTCACATAAGGAGGCGGACAGAGATCAATATCATTCTACTCTGACCAGCTATCATAAAAACAAAGACAGCACACAAAACACACATAACATATCAGTTAACCCGGGCTGGTAACTCTCCGAAAACCCTACATCAAATTCTCCAGTCTTTTATCAATCCTAAGGCATGCGAAAGCCTGGAGACCCCCTCCCAACAGTTGTGCGATGATATTGCTCTTTATTTTACTCAAAAGATAGAGCTCATCTATGGTAAAATTACGGCAGCAGGCAATCTGCAGCAGAGTCCTATGGTCAAGGACCAATTGAAAACGGCTAACCCTCAGCTCCTAGAGAACTTTCCCATCATTATTTTGGCTGAGGTTGAAACTCTGACCCATAAGATAAAGTCTGGATCCCCCTCCGACCATATCCCAGCCAAAGTTATCCCATCTCTGGCTAAACAGCTCTCTCCCGTGGTGCAATCTCTTATTAATCTCTCCCTCACAGAGGGACAAGTTCCACTGAAGTGGAAGGTCGCCCAGGTCAGACCTATCCGCAAGAATTCTAAAACTCCGTGGACTGACTTTTCCAACCTTCGCCCTATCTCACGTCTTCCATTTTTGAGCAAACTAATGGAGAAACATGTTAACACCCATCTCTCCAACTATGTCTAACTGACTGGATGTTTAGATCATTCCCAGTCCTTTTTTAGGCCCAAATACAGCACCGAATCCGCATTACTTGCAGTTACAGTTAACATCAGAATGTCCCTAGATAAGGGCCATTTTGATTATGCTGCTGTTGGACCTATCCGCAGCGTTCGACAGTGTTTCTCATAGTATCTTGCTCAAAAGATTGGAAGAGGTTGGGCTAAGAGAATCAGCCTTACTATGGATGAAGAGCTTTTTGTCTGATCGCTCTCAGATTGTTAATCTTGGCTCGTATCGTTCGGCCCCTATGGAATTGACCAAGGGAGTACCTCAGGGCTCATGTTTGAGCCCAACATTATTTAACATCTATATTGCTCCCTTGGCCAATCTTCTGAGGACATATGGGTTCATCCCCATATCATATGCCGACAATACTCCGCTTCTCTTCCCATTTAACAAATTTACGGCTGCGGTCCAGCTGGCCTTCTCTAATGGGATGAGGGCCATATCACAATGGATGATAACAAATGTCCTACAGTGCAATGTGGGAAAGACAGAGATAATGCTCTTTGGAGACACCCCCCTCCCTATGGACACCAGCTTGGAGGCCAGCTGATCTGGGCCCTCATCCTGCTCCTAAGCTTATAGTAAAAAATCTGGGCCCTTAGCCTGAAGAAGCATGTTGCCCAAACAGCTGGCTCCTGTTGTCATGTAATAGGCCTACTCCGTCGAGTCTTTCCTCTGCTTCCTGATTCTACCCGCAAAACTCTAGTCCAGGCCTTGGTATTAAGCCGCCTGGACTATTGTATTGGCCTGTTGATTTCGGCTAACAATGCCTCACTCAGCAGACTGTAGGTAGTTCAGAACACGGCAGTACCGTTGGTCCTTAATGTTCCATCTAGGACCCCTTCCCACCCCCTCCTTGTAAGGCTGCATTGGCTTCCTATCTGCCAATGGATTAAATTTAAAACATGCTGCACTATCCACAAGGCACTGCTTAACCTGGGCCCTTCCTATCTCTCTGAGAAATTCCTGCCCTATGCACCCCCAAGATCTCTCCGCTCAACGTTAAACATCTTCTGGTGGTACCCCATGTAAGAAACGTTAGACTAGGACGAAAAGCTCTCTCCTACCTCAGCCCTCGTCTCTGGAACGAGTTCCATCTCCCTTTAAGACAGTGCCCAGAACATCTGCAATTCAGAAAGTTGCTTAAGAGCTTCTTGTTCTGTGTCTGCTAACCATGCTGGAAACTGCTGCTTCTCCTTACAGTCTGCTCCAAGCGCAGAGATACCCCTTCGGGGGTCGATTCTAGCGCTATACAAACAAACAAATATGCACTAAATATTCCCTGCCACCAAGGCACCTGCCTTCTATGGAAGCTGAGAAAGCATGTATATCCAAGAAGGATCCCATGATGTACCAGAGGAAGTTACTTATCTGTAGTAAAACCGTACGAGCATGCGCATCATTCGCAGATTAATTCTACTGGAAGATTTCACGCCATCAGCATTATTCCAGACTTGGGTAATATGTAAAGAATGAGAGTCTGAGAGAGTTAGCCACAGGTATCACGAGGACTGGGTGCTCTCCGCTAAGAGGGGATATGCATCCTGAGCAATCAGAGAAAGAATTCATGTTTGGGAAGATACAGGCGCTTACCCATAACTGTTCTGCAGCACAGATGCCTCTTTTCAGATTCACAAGCTTTAAATTCGTCATGGTAGAGTAGGATATGTTCTATCGAGCAGCACGATTACTCAAAACATTTGAAACTGGGATGGCTCCATTTTGCGGTTGAAGGAAAAATCAGGAGAAGTTGCTTTGCCTCTGATCATTATTGCTTTTGCAATCAGTATATGGGTTAGTGACAAACGTCATCTCCATCGCAGGTACAAAGATAGCTCAAATTTGTGGAGATTTGGTGCCAAAATTTTCTCTATTCTGCCTTCCTCTTCAGAGTGAATTGGGCCCGCAATTCTCATCACACAAGTTCTGTGGATTACCTGCAGTTGACAATAGGACCAAACATTGAGTTGTGCCCTGGAGTCAGGATGTGGACAGTGATACGACTGAAGCCAGTGCAGAGCCTCCAAAACCTGTGATGAAAGGACCTCATCATTAGCGGTCAAAGTAGAGTCACCTAGTCGAGTAAAAATTAGAGCCTTAAATGAGGAAAAAAAGACTGCAGATGCTTGCTCTGACCTTTCTGTAATATGGATGTGCAAACTGAATACAAGGTTAACCTCAAGCGACCCTTGGGAGGATAAGATTATCTAATTGAACATCCAATCATCGCCCAATGGTGTTGCAGTCACTTACTGCACCTGCCTTCTGGGGGATTCCTGCCACACTCTTCAACCAAGGCTGGGTCGACTGCCAGTAACAGACAGAGCTGAAGTTCCTAAATTTGAGAGCCATCTCTCACTTCAGTGCTTTCCCAAGCGCATGTACAAACAATGAGTTTGCGCTAGCACTATTGGGTAGCCCATAGAAAGAGAGTGAATGGTCCCATGACAGGACTATGCGCACCCTAGGGCAATATAGTGAATACGCAAGACAAGATAAATATGATGATATCTGTATCACAAGCCTGATTCAACAGATTCGATGAACAGACATCAGTTTCTTATCTTTTCCCTTTCCACACCATCAGAAACAGAGCAAAAAATTGTTGGTGACAAGTGTGCTGAGCTTCAACTTGCGACCTTCTTAGATGTTAAAGAGAGGCCACTCAACAGAGCGGGGAGATGGAAGGTCAGTGAGGACTCTGTAGTCAGAAAGCGCATCCACCCGGAGTTACTGAAGGCAAACAACTAGTTATTCTGATGGATACTCTTAGGAGCAGACTTCTCACCTTAGAATACATACTACAGCAGTACCTCAGAAAAGTGAAGGGTCTGTGGAGTGGACTCAAACCAAAAAGTCTTGTAGAACTGAGAAGGCGAAATCTCTTTCATGTTGGACCTGGCTGTCAAAGCAGTAGTGCTTCGTAAACATGTTCAGAAGCTCATCACTGTCTGGCAGGTATCATGGACAGGCACTCCTCATGTCAAAGCAGTCATTGAGGCCTTGGTTCTTGTAGAATGGCCCTCAGATCTTCGGGCGGCTGATTCTTGACCATGGCTTCACAGAACTTTATGCACAAAACTATGCACCTCAGAGGATATTCTTCTGTACAGCCTTCCCTTTCTTTATTCCAGAAATCCCCACAAAAAGATAAATGTCCACTCAATGGCCTTGGTTTGTTGAATGTAAAATACAAAGGCTTTTTGGGGGTCCAACAAATGGAGCCTCTCCTCTTTCGAGGGATCTAGGGGGGGCAAAGAATGCTAGCAGGATGATAGACAGCCCAAAGTGGAAGAGTCACAATTTTGGGTAAGAAGGCCGCTGGAGTCAGTCACACCAATTTTTCTGGGAATAAGGTAGTGTTCAACGATTGCAATGAAAGTGCCTTTAGTTTGCTTATGCAACAATCTGATATAATCTCAATGAGTAAGACTGTTTTCAGAGTCAAGTGACGCAGAAAGCACTGCCATGGAAGGCAACTACAGCGCCATTAATGATCAGGCGCAAAAAGGCAGGCTCAGAGAGATGGCGCAAGTTGGTGGAGGGGTGGTTAGGCGATAAACCATTCATCCTTGTAGGGCTCTACGCACATAATAATGGTCAATAACAATTCCTAGACACCCTTATCCATGCGATGATACGTGACTAACACACCAAGCAAATGGGCTGGGGACTTCAACTGCGTACATGGCACCAGTATGAACAGGTCTACCCCCCAACACACTACACAGCACACAGGTGGCCCGTACTGCATGCTTTTTTGCAGTCTGGTTAACCAACAAGACCTGTAAGACATATGGCGCCCTACCCATCCCTTCACGAGGGAGTGCTCACATATTTTTTCCCAGTCCACCACTTCCATACTGGAATTAACATCTTCCTCTGCAATCCCGCAATGGCACCCTATGGGGCCCCGAGCATGCAGAACCCACCATCCCACCAACGTTAAAATTACGGTACTGGCAAACGCACAATTACACTACTGTATAAAGGGTTGTAGGAGCCCCCTCAGCCGCCTGAAAGAGCATGCCCTGAAGGATAATTGGGTCCTCTCAATTGGACAGGACCTTACAGACAGACAATGGTCCAGTGTGTTGGAACAGATTTGAGGGGTCTCCAGGAATTCACAACTGAGAAAATGCAGATTAACTATGCTCACCAAACACATCTCATCACCATGCAAAACCAATGCATCTTTCCAGGGCTGGCCCAGAGTGGCCCACGATGCTCCTATCTTCTACAGTGACTGCTGCAAGGCCTTGCTGGGCTAAAGACAAAACAAACATAAGAACATCTGATAGCTTTGCTTATAAGGTGCCGATGTCTCATGTAACACATCAGGTTACAAACTTGTCCCAGCACCTAGCATAGAGCGCAACTGGCAGCAAGGATGAAATCCACCACTCAAGGTGGCAAATCAAATATAGTCAATTGCCCCTACTTAATCGCCAGGCATTAAGATATATGTTACGGACGTTCAGATGGAGGATTTTGCTCTGTTGCGGAGATGGGAGAAACTCTTAATGTGATAGCCTAATCAGAGGGCAGATGCTCATGCTCAGGAGTTCTGAATGCCACAGTCTCCTGGCCCAATCTAGGACAATCATGATCACTTGGGACTGGCTGTATTTTTTTCTCCTTCGTAACTCTGTGCTGGAGAGATGGCGGGAGAAGTTGTACAAAAGGACCTCTGTTTATTCCAGCCAGAATGAGTCTCCTAAAGAAAGCTCTTGTGTAAACACCAACTCACAAAACTGTGGACACTGCATGTTCGACGGTGGCGAATAGATCCAAGTTTCTCTCTTCAGATTGAATAAGCCCAGTGCCACTTCGGGATGCAGACACCACTCTTATCTGAAATATGTCATCTCCTCATCCTGTCTAGTGTGACATTCAAGGAGCCCTCTAGCTGGTTTGCAACCAGAAAGACATTTGGTTTCTCCAGTCACCTCAACAGATGCAAGGCCTTACGGCACATGCCCCAGGGCCCCCCTCTAA
This sequence comes from Lissotriton helveticus, assembly GCF_964261635.1. Taxonomy (NCBI): domain Eukaryota; kingdom Metazoa; phylum Chordata; class Amphibia; order Caudata; family Salamandridae; genus Lissotriton; species Lissotriton helveticus. The sequence continues at coordinate 347,793,447 of NC_136071.1, read as the reverse complement.
CCTGCCTGTTCCCGTGCCACACAGCAGTAGTGCTGTCTGTGAGAACCTGTACTCTCCTTTCTCTTGATGGACAGCAGAAACGTATTTAGGTGCAAACCAATGGTCTGTATCTCCAGTAAACACATTCTCCTGTCTACTTTGCACTCTCCACCCATGCTCACATATCTAACAAACATCATGTACTGAATCGAGCACCAGTTGCAGTATACAAGACACAGCTTGGCCCCATGCTGTGCTGCGATCCTCCTCCTTGGCCTCTGATTAGTCTGAAGATTGGGCCTTGGGGCTGTGATCCTCCTGTGGAAGCATGATCCTTAATAAGTTAGCTCTTTGAAGTTATGTGCCCACAATGTCCTCAGCGCTGAAAAGGTCCCAATAGTCAGATGGGTCTCCAGGTTGCATTTTATGATGGGCTTAACAGCATTCTCAGCAATACTAGAGAGTCTTTTTATTTTTTAAAACACTGAAGGCTGGACAGGTCGAATCCTTGTGGTCCGGGTACAGTCAGATGTTACAGACCCAAAGGTGATCGTACCATGGGTTATTTACTAATACACTTTTGACATAAATAGATGAGCATTTTTTCAATACAACTCTTTTTACAGATATTCTTAAAACAACCTGACGTCCGAGGCAAAACTGCTACATAGGTGTTCGGAGCCAAAGCAAAGCAGTAGTCAACGCGGTAGTTTTTCCATGCTAGGTCAGCAGAGGATTTGTCGACAATCTAGAAGCTCAAGCTAGAACGCTCAAATTCGATGGTGAAAAAAACAGTTTGAGTCTTTGTCCTAGCTAAAGGGTGAGTGACAAGCTATCAAAAGTTCCCCTGAGACCAAAAACTTCTTTAAAGAAAAACAACTTGCAAAGATGGCAGGAGTAAACAAACTATGTGGGTCTATGGAAACACATGCTACAAACAGATTTTTGAGATCACAGGTTTTGAACGACCTAAAAATACAAGTTACTTACCTTCTGTAATGACTTTCAGTAGATACTCTATCTAACCACAGGGCCCTCAACTTGTAAATAGTCCCCCGGCATCAGACTGGATACGGAAACTTTTCAGCAGGACCTGTGTGCGCCGGTAGATGTGTCATGGGGATTTGCAACTACGTTGTTTCGATCAAGAAGAGATATGCAGAGGGACATATAAACGCTACCCATGCATGCTAACGTCCGTTGCTTTCTAGGTAGTCTGCTCCCTCAAACACAGCCCATCAGAGAACTGGTATGATCAGTGTGCAGATCTGTAAAATGGGACCTTTTTAAATAGGAAAGTGACCAGGTCACAGATCGGTTAGATGAGAGAGTTGGTTAGATACGGTTAAATAGAGTATCCACCAGAAAGATGGTTATCGAAGGTAAGTGACTTCGGATGAATACTTCTTACAGCAGATTGCTCACCTTGTGAATGGATATCATAGCAGTACCACCCAAGGTGGTCGGTATGTGAACTGGCTCAGATAAAAAAAGTCCTGTAGGACTGAAACAGCAACATGCCCCTCTGGGCGGACTTTACTTTCAAGGCAGTAGAGCTTTGTGACTGTGTATGGACCGCGTCCGTCACTGGCATCGTAGGCACCGAGATGACGTCACGGAGAGTACTTGGGCACAACCCATGCGCGCTGACGTCACTTCTGTACACAAAATATTCAGCGTCGAAACGCATAGCGATGCAAGAGACTGACAAGTGGTGCATAAAACTAGGGCCCTAAAAGGGGGATGACCTTAACCCTAGTAACCAGTTCGCAGAACGGGGAGGAGGGGCGGGCGGGAATCTATCACCAACTAATGTCTCTTACAGATATATCGTTACACAAGTAAGTAACTTGTGCATCTGAAAGAGATACGTTAGTGAAAGATTCCTTACCTTAGAATAGATACCCCAGCAATAGAGGGTCTGCAAACAGGATTACACCAGAAAGTCACGGAGCACAGAACGGCCAAGGAAGCCGTCTCTCCGGACCCGACTGTCAAGGCAGTAGTGCTTGGTAAACGTGTGCTGCGAGGCCCACGTAGCTGCCTGACAGATATCCTGCAGGGGGACACCGCGTCCCTTGGCAGTAGTGGCTGCTGTTGCCCTGGTCGAATAGGGCACGCAGCCCCACAGGAGGCTACTTCTTGGCCAGGGAGTAACATGCTTTGATGAACAGAAAGACGCACCAGGAGATGGTCCATTTGTGCACCGCCCGACCTTTTTTGGCGCCCACGTAGCCAACAAAGAGTTGATCATCCACCCGGAACTGCTGTGTACGCTGCACATAGAATGTGAGCGCACGTTATGGGTCCAGGCGGTGGAGCCTCTCCTCTTCCCTTGAAGGATGCAGAGGCGGAAAGAAGGTGGGCAAAGTGATGGTCTGCCCGATGTGGAAGGGTGTGACAACCTTTGGCAAGAAAGAAAGATGGGTCCTTAATACCACCTTGTCCGGATGAACAGAAAGGAAAGGAGGTTTGGAAGAAAGAGCCTGGAGCTCACTCACTCTCCTGGCAGAGGTGATAGCTACCAGAAAAGCCGTCTTGAGAGTAAGAAGACGCAAGGGACAGTTATGAAGGGGCTCAAAGGGAGTGCAAATCAGAAAAGTCTAGACAAGATTCAAGTCCCACTGAGGCATTATGATGGGTACTGGTGGAAACATATGCATAATGCCTTTGAGAAAACGGTTAACAACGGGGGCTTCAAAAGAGAAGGCTGATCTGGAAGCCGTAGAAAGGCAGAGATGGCCTAAAGATAACCTTTGATAGTGCCCAGAGCAGAGCCCTGCTGGGCCAAAGAGAGAAGGAAGAGAAGAAGGAGTCGTTTCTGTCCTGTAACTCCAGTTCTGTAGTAGGGGTATCTCTGTTATAGTCATAATCTAGTGAAAATAGTCCCGCCCTTGTACGTGGACCCCAGAGCAATCAAAAATAATCTCTTAAGGTGTCGAAAAATGCAGAACTGCACAGACACTTAAGAGAGAATTTAAAGACAGATAATGCAGCCTATATCAACAGGCTACACTGTCCAGTACTTCGACTAGAAATTCCACAAAAAATCCACAAACAGCAAAGCCTGTCCAGATTTCCCTTGCTTAAACAGCAAAACCCCTCTGGAATGATAAAGAGGAAGACATGGACAGACAAGCCCCATAGGCTGCCATTATGTGGCTCAAAACAGGATACTGTGCCTTTACGAGAACCTTCCAGAACTTCACAGTATCCCAGAATGCACTGCAGGTCCCTTTTACTTTCAGTTCTTTTTGAAGGCGTAACACGCCAGACCTGTAGCATTCCTTACATGAATATCTCTCTCCACCGGGGAGGAGGGCGGGCGCTTTTGACTATAACAGAGATACCCCTACTACAGAACTGGAGTTACAGGACAGAAACTACTCCTTCTGTAGTAGGGGATCTCTGTGTATAGTCATAATCTAGTGAATAGAATGGCAAGCCCATCCCCACACCAAAGCGGCGGTGGAGAAAAGAGAAATAACACCACTATTGTGCGAACAGATTTCGCAGCGAAGCCTGCCCAACCTGAGCATCTGCCCTGGGATCAGTGTCCAGGCAGTAATGCTTAGCAAAGGTATGGACCGACTTCCAAGTGGCCGCCTTGCAGATCTCTGCAATTGGAACATTACGGAGCAAAGCAGTCGTAGCAGCTTTGACCCTGGTGGAATGAGCCTTAGGTTTACCCCCTAAGGTCTTACCTTCTTTTTGGTAACACAATTGTATACAGGACACAATCCACCTAGAGATGGACTGTTTAGAGGTAGCAAGACCCGTCCTGACTGATCCATAATTGATGAACAATTGGTCTGACCTACGAATATCCTTGGTTTTATCCAGATAAAATTTCAACACCCTCCTGACATCCAGGGAATGCAGGGACCTATCCGCTGGAGAGGAAGGATTCTGAAAAAACGTAGGTAAAGTTATGGTCTGGTTAACATGAAAGTCAGATATAACTTTAGGAAGAAATTTAGGGTGAGTACGCATAACAACCTTAGCAGCATGAAATACAGTATAAGGTTCTTGGCAACACAACGCCTGAATTTCACTCACCCTGCGGGCCGATGTAATGGCCACGAGGAATGCCGTCTTCCAGGACAGATGCTGCAACGAAGCCTTATGAATAGGTTCAAAAGGCTCCTTCATCAATCTGGACAGCATCACATTCAATTCCCATGAAGGCGAAGGAAGCAGGACAGGAGGGAACACTTTCTTCAAGCCTTCCAAAAAATCTTTGATCAAAGGGATCTGAAAGAAGGAAGTCTGTGAAGGGCATTTCCTGTAGGCAGTCAATGCAGCCAGATGAACCTTAATGGAATGGACATTAAGGCCAGACTACGCCAGATGTAGAAGATATGGAAAGATGACATCTTCCTTACATGTCGTCGGGTCATAGTTCTTGGACTTGCACCAGATGCAAAACCTCTTCCACTTGTAAGCATAAGACGTCCTAGTGGAAGGTCGCTTAGTCTCCATCAGTATGTCCATGCAATCTTCTGGTAGATTCAGATGGCCATATTGCACTATCTCAGGAGCCATGAACAAGCAAAGAGTTGGTCCGGAAGGATGGATGAAAGGCCTTCAGTGTCAAGTGAACAGCTCTGAGTTCCAGAAAATTGATGTGGTAAGTGGACTCCGTCGGGGACCACGTCCCTTGAATCTGTAGATCTCCAGAGTGCGCCCCCCAGCCGTGGAGCGACGCATCCATCACTATAGTCTGCGTGGGAATGTCCTTGTGGAAGGGAACCCCTCTGAGGAGATGCTCCTCTGAACACCACCACTTCAGAGACTGAAGAGCATGCACAGACAGTCGTATCTTGTCATCCCAAGATCCTCTCCTCTGATCCCACTGATCCTACAAGCACTCCTGCAATGGTCTCATGTGCAGCCGTGCGTGTGGCGTGAGGAAGATACAAGAGGCCATCGACCCCAGAAGAGAAGACACCGTCCTCACTGTTGTAGATGGAGCGGTTATAAGAGCCTGAGCCTTCCGAAGGAGTGATAATCGTCGCTCCTCCGAAGGAGACACGCTTGCTGACAGCGTATTGATGGAGGCTCCCAAGTACTGTATGTACTGGACCGGAGTCGGGACAGACTTGGACATGTTGATGCGCAACCCCAGCTTGTTCAAGAGAACGCACGTCTTCTGGAAGTGGGCTTGAGCTTCCGAGAAGGAGGAGGCCTTGATCAACCAATCGTCCAGGTACGGGTAGACAAACACCTTGTTCTTCCTCAGGTGTGCAGCTACCACTACCATGCACTTCGAAAATGTCCTGGGCGCAGACTTCCGCCCGAATGGCAGTACTGTGTACTGATAATGATTGGCGCCGACTTGGAATGGCAGGAACTTCCTGTGTTTGTGCGCAATGGGCACATGGAAGTACGCATCCTGTAGGTCTATAGCACACAGCCAGTCTCCCTGTTGCAGCTGAGGATAAATCTGATGCAACGACAGCATGCAAAACTTCTCTCTGCGAATCCACTTGTTTGCCTGTCGCAAGTCCAGAATGGGCCTGAAGTGGTTCTTGTCCTTCTTGCGAACTAGAAAGAACCGGGAGTACAGACCTCTTCCTCTCTGAGACAGAGGTACGTCTTCTATCGCCCTTTTCCTTAACAGGATATCGGCCTCCGCCTGGAGCTCGCGCAGTTGAAACTGCGAGCTGACCGGTGGAATTGAAGGAGGCGGGCTGGTGAACCGAAGACTGTATCCATTATTTATTTATTTATTTATTCAAAGTTTTATATAGCGCGAACAAGATCCTTACAGATATCAGAGCGCTTCACAGAGACAGGGGTAGGGGCAACAGGAATGAACAAGATAATGGGAGCAGTATAGTAATCAATAACATACTAGGATAACAATAATATACAGAAACATATCAATTTACAAACAGGTAAACAAGTAATATAAGACGGCACAAGTCATTGATCCCACTACAGAAGGGTTCAGGTAAAACCTTGGATGTGTGGATGGCTTATACCAATTTCTTAGGATAAGAAAGCACTGGGTGGGGGCAACGGGAGGGTGATTCAATGAACCAGAGTGTATCATATATTGGGTAGTGTACCATCAAGTAGAAGTATAGTGCCAAAGAGCAAGGTGATCAGTGATACAAAGCGATGCAGAATCTCAGATCCAGTACCTATAAAGTTCAGGAGATCTTGGCCAGAAGGATTGTTTTCACCTCTTTCTTGAAGAGTGCAGTAGAGGAGATAAGCCTGATTTCCGGAGGGAGCGCATTCCAGATCCTGGGTGCCATTCCTGAGAAGGAGCGCTTGTATGTTTTCTCTTTCCGGAATCTACGAGGTTTCAGGAGTAGGTTTTTTGTACTTCTATTGGATCTCGACCCTCCTGATATAGTCAACTTTTGAGCGATGTAGTTGGGTGCATTGTGGTGCACGGTCGAGTGTGTCATAACTGCAACTTTTAGCTGTATTCTGGCTTCAAAAGGCAGCCATTTTAGAGATTTTAAGTCTGGGGATATATGCGAATGTTTTCTTGAGCCAGTAATGAGTCTCGCGGCAGCGTTCAGGGAGGCCCTTAGGGGTGCTGTTGTGGATAGCGGGAGTCCGCTGAGGGCCACAATTCCGTAGTCTATGCGAGGGATGACTAAAGCTTGTACAGCAGTTTGGAAGTCTTTGGCAGGGAGGAAGGGCTTAAGTTTCCTCAGTGTGTTGATTTGGAAATTAGCTCCTTTTGTGGCTTTGCTAATGTGCTGTTGCATGTTGAGCTTGGCGTCGAGTGTGATGCCTAGGGATTTCGCCGAGTCCACGATGGTAGGTTGGACATTGAATGCTGTTAGGTTATTGAGCCAAGTTTGGGTGGTGGAAATTTTCGCCGGGGGTGAGATGAGTAGGAACTCAGTTTTCAGCGCATTTAGTTTGAGGTGATTATCAGCCAACCAAGATTGAGTGTTACTAAGTGTGGAATTCAGAAGTTTGATGTCTTCCGGGGATTGTAGCTTTAGGTAAAGTTGTGTGTCATCGGCGTACATATGGAATTGAACATTGGATGCTTGGAGCAAGGTGGCGAGCGGTTCCATGACGAGGTTGAACAGTGTGGGGGAGAGGGAGGATCCATGTGGAACACCAAGATCTGCAGGCACCGATGTAGATAGCACATTGTCGATCTTGAACTTCTGAGACCGGTTATGGAGGAAGGAAGAAAACCATTTGAGAACAGTTCCCGATAGACCCATTCTAGTGCTTAGCAGCTCCAGTAAGTTCTCATGTTTGACCGTGTCAAATGCTGAAGAGAGGTCAAGAAGGATGAGGAGGCAGGACTCATTGCGATCAAGGATTTGGAGGGCGTCATCAATTATGTGTGTCATAGCTGTTTCCGTGCTATGTTTCGCTCGGAAGCCTGATTGGTGAGGGTTGAGGAGGTCAAATTGGTCAATGTGTTTTGTTAATTGGAGTTGGACACATTTCTCCAGCAGTTTGGCCAGGGTGGGGATATTGGTGATAGGCCGGTAATTATTCAGGTCAGACGGGTCAGCTGTGGGTTTCTTGAGTATAGGCGTGACTTGCCCCACCTTGAGGGAGTCTGGAATGAGACCTTGTTGAAGGGAGCTGTTGATGATTTTGGTCCAAAGAGGGAGGAGCAAGGGGATGAAGTTTTTTACTGCATTAGCAGGTAGGGGGTCTGTGAGATGATTAGAGGGCTTCAAGGTGCAGAGCAGTTTGTGTATTGCTTCTTCCGAGTAGGTGTCGAAGTACAGCCAGGATGCCTTGTTTTTAGGTTGAATGTTAGACATTCTAGTGTGGTTGGGGAATCGGTTTACATCCATGATGAGGTCATTCCTTATGTTGTCGGTCTTAAGCTTAAAGAAGGCAGAGAAGGCTTCACAGTGTGGGGTGTCGCTTGTTGCGCTGTTTGATTGTAAGGGTTGTGTCTTTGTTTGAGTCTTGATTAGTTCGAACAGTTTTCTTGGCCTGTTTTTTGCTTGGTCCAGCTGGCGGCTAAAGAAGTCCGACTTTGTGCGCTTTATTTTCCTAAAGTAGGCATTTCTCTTGTTTTTAAGCGTTTTTAGATGCAGTGGTGAGGGGTCAGATCTCCAGGTACGTTCTGCCATTCGCATAGTACGCCTATCGTCATTGAGTCTGCCGTCATACCAGGGGCTAGAAATTTTGGTGGAGACTCTCTTCAGTTGCAATGGAGCGACTTCATTGACTATTGAATTCATAGAGTCAAGGTAGTGGTCGGTCAGTGATTGAACATCCGAGGCACCTGAAGGGGGAAGGAGGAGCCTGCCGATGTGGGGAGGCAGGGTAGTGGGGTTAAGATTCTTCATGTCCCTTTTCCAGGTTTTGGATTTGGTGGGTTGAGCCGGGTTAGGTTTAACTTTTTAATTGATAAAGAAGGTGATAATGTGGTGATCTGACCAGTCGCAGGGTTGGATCGCCTCCAGTTGGGTAGAGTCCTCTTTGGCGATGATGAGATCGAGTATCGAGCCTTTGTCGTGTGTTGGTCTATCGCATATTTGGGTGAGGTCAAGCGCATCAAGGAAAGTTTTGAGACTATTCACCGCTGTGTCTTTCTGATCATTCCAGTGGAGGTTAAAGTCACCCAGGTAGACTTGGTGATCTGCCGACCGGCATTGGATGTGATCGTGTCCATGAGTTGTTGGGTGAATATGAGGTTGTCACCAGGCGGGTGATAGATGAGATGTAAAGCACAAACTTGTTTGCCCTCGCTGGTGATATCGAGGCAGAGGAGTTCACAGAAGGTAGGGGAGGGGGAGGTGACTTTAGTAACGGAGAGGTTGCTCCTAAAAATGCATGCAATTCCCCCGCCCGTCTTGCCAGGCCTGTCCAGTCTAATGATGTGATAATTGGGGGGGGACTAATATGCCCATTATCGGGGTAGAGGCTTCAGTAAGCCACGTTTCAGTCAGGATGGCAAGGTTCAGATCCATTGCTGAGACGAGATCAGCGATGTCGGAGGAGTGTTTCTGGGCCGATCTGCAATTGAGTAGGATGCATTTGAGTTTGGGAGTGAAAAGGGTGGTCGAGCCTTCTAAAGAGAGGGGGACTTTTCTAAAGTTGTTAGGGATGGAACCTCTGTTGCTATGGGTTGGGAGCCTCAGAGGGTTTGAGAGAATTGTGGGTATGGGGATGTGCGGGTTGGATATGTGTTTTTCCGGACCTGGGCCATAAGAGCGTAGGAGAGAGCATAGGTCGCAGTCAGACAGTGAGTTGAGGACACGGCGGGGGCGGTGGGAGTTATTGCGAACGGGGATAGTCGGCAGGCGTGGGGGTCGTTGGAGGCGAGGGTATGTAGGGAGGGTGCGTCGTTTGTAGGGTAGTGGGATGGTGGGAGGTAGACTGGGCTGTGAGAAGAGAAGGTCTTTGATTGCGCGGAGATCTTTTTTGACTTGTAGGAGATCCCCTTTGACTTGTTGGAGGGTGGATAAAGTCAGGTCAGGAGGAGGGTTGGAGATGGCGTTGGTGGCGAGAGCCATTGGTGAATGGTTGAGTAGTGAGCTGGAAAGCGGGCAGGGTATCGAGGGGGGGGGATATACTAGCGTTGTTGGAAGGTTCTACGGTGATAATGAGTGGGATGGCATTCGGAGTGTGGGCGGGATTGTGGGCGAGGAGTGTGGGTGAAGTAGGGGCAAGTTTGTGGGCGAGGGGTGTGGGTGAAGTAGGGGGAGGGTGGGAGGCATAGGTAGTGTCGTCAGTGGGAGACGGTGCCGGTGAGTTGAAGAGTGAGTGAAGGCTGAAGACAGTGGGGGTGGCAGGAAGGTAGTGGGGGCTGAGAATGGGAGGGGAGAGAGGGGGGGATGCTAAGGTAAGGGAGGCGGTATGTTCTGTGGGACTGGTTGGGAGGGTGGGGGTGTCGTGAGTGAGCGTGGGGGAGGGAGCTGGGGAGGGAGATGGATCTGCCGAGGGGGGGAGGGAAGGGGGGGAGATATACTCCGGACGGTGGTGTGTTCAGAAGCGTTCATGAGGGGTGTAGCGTGGTGGGAAGGGGGCGTGGGGGTATCGAGGATGTGGGTGTATCGAGGATGTATGGGGGAGGGTGTACTTACGTGGGGACTGAGAGTGGGGGGAAACAAAGGGTGGGATTTGTCATTGCGCGTGCTGTTCTGGTGCTGATCTAGGTAGGAGGTGTTGTGGGTGGGGGTTGTGTCAGGGGAGAGAGGGATGGGGGAGGTATGAGTGGGGGTCAAAGGGGTATTGTTAGAGGAGCGGCTAGTGTATGAGGGGGAGAGATTGGTGACTGCGCTTGGGGAGTGTGGGGCGGTAACAGCAGGTGGGCTATTGACTAGGGTGCTGGGGGTAGAGGTGAGGTGCGTGTGGATCCGACGCTGAGCTATGTTAGAAGTGTTGTGGGTGGGGGCTGCGACGTCAGGGGTGATAGTGCTGGTGGAGTTCTGGGTGGATGTCCGCAGCTTGGAAAGGTGCTCTTTGAACTTGGGGAACAGGTTGTCTAGAAGTTCCAGGTTCTTGTCCGTGGATTGAATTAGGACAATCCCGTTATTGTAGATAGTAATGGTGGTTCTGCCAGGGAAGAGTTGGGAAGGTGTGATAGAGAGAGTTATGCAATGAACTGTTTTCCTGGTGGTGGAGACGGTGAGTAGTGTTAGAAACGCTTTTCTCCATTGGGCTGTGCGTGAGGTGTGGAAGATGATATCAGTGTTTAGGGCTCCATTGCCCGGTGAGAAGTAGGTGTCGGCAAAGGGTGTTTCAGGGTGCGACCTCAAGAAGTTATGTTTAAAGTGTTTAGCGGCTTTTTTGGTGAGAGTGGAAGGGTAGTTGATTCTATACGTGTGCTTACCGATGAGATCCATGTTAGGATGGCTGTAACGTTGGGTGTGGGAGAAGAGACGACAATAAAACTGTCAGCCGTTGGTTACAGGGCACAGGAGTGACAACTAGTGAGTGGCCGAAAGTAGCCAAAAGTATAAGAGGTAGCAGTCGATGCAATCCAGGAACAAACAATGCGTAGGAGCAGCTTACACAATGTACAATATATGAGAGGTAGCCGTCAGCTTACACCAAGTACAATATATGAGAGGTAGCAACCAGTTAGGTGGAGCCAAATTGACACATCATAATGTAAGAGGTAGCAACGGTGTAATCCAAGTGTAGAAAGTGGCTGGGTGCAGCTTACATGACTAGACGAAGTAAATGAGGTAGTAATCAGTGCATCATAGTGGTAAAGTGAGTTGGAAGTAGTTTACAATAATGAACCAAATAATTGAGGTAGCGATCCGTGAATGATAGGGATAAAAGTGAGATAGGTGCAGCTTACCACATATACAGTATACAAATAGGACTAAACTAAAATATAATACATCCATTGCAAACAATATTCAGCACCCACTTGTCCTGAGTAATTTTTCTCCACTCTGCCAGAAAAAATTGAACGCTTCCCCCCACCGGAGCGGGTAACGGATGTAGGGGAAGTAACCGCTCAGGGTCGAGACCCAGCCGGGCCTTTGTTCGCTGTAGAGGACTGTTGGCCTCCTCTACCCTTCTGGCGCTTCTGGAAGGGCCACCGGAACTGCTGCTGTTGTTGCTGCTCCTGTCCCGAAGCCTGTCCTCGCCCTCTGCCCTGTGCCCTGAACAGTCTCTGGAACGGGCGGTAGGCCTTCTTTTCTTTGGGCTTCTCCAAGCCCACAGCCGTCAGAGGCTCGGCCTCCGCCTTCATGCGGGCCATCTCATCATCGGCATGTTTGCCAAACAGGGTTTCCCCCGAGAAGGGCAGATTGGCCACTCGCTGCTGGGCCTCCGGCTTGAGTGATGTGAGCCTGAGCCAAGCATGGCGCTGCTGGTTGATCCCATGGCAGTACCCGTGGGCCGCCAAAAGCGAGACATCAGCAGCCGCGCTTCCCTCAGGATCCTTCCTTCAGGATCTCCAGGAAATCCTCCTTCTTATCTCGTGGCAGGAGTTCCGTGAACTGCTGGAGGGATTCCCACAGGGCACGATCATACCGCCCCAGCAAGGCCGCATCGCTAGAGGCCTTCATGGTCGTGGATGCCGTCCCACAGGCCTTCCTGCCAGCTGAGTCCATCCATCGACTCTCCTTATCCAGAGGCACGGTAGAAGACGGAGAGGTGTGGAGTTTGTTTTCTAGCTGCCGTCACTATAACGGAGTCCGGAATAGGGTCAATCCGCAGAAAAGCCGGGTCGTAGTCCGGGGCCCTGTACTACTTAAGAAGACGGGATGGAGCGGCTTTCGTCACTGCAGGCGTGAGGAACAGCTCCTCCGCCGGCTCTACCACTCCTGGCACGAGCAGTAGTAGAGGGCGAGACAAATGCTTCTTGTGAAGAGTCTCAAAAATCACGGACGTCGTAGGTGTTGGAGCCGTCACCGTGATTCCCAATTTTGCTGCACCCCTCAGGAGAATGTCCTGGAACATGCTGATGTCATCCACAGGAGACACTCTCGTCCCCGGGGAGTCCGACAAGGTCGGGGAGTAGGACCTGGTTCTGGAAGAGTCCGTCCAGGACCGTGATCCGCGCCTCCTGTGGCGCCGTCTTGACCTCGTAGAGGATCTTTGACGACTGCGCGATCTCTCCCTCCGTCCGGAGCGGGATCGCGACCCTCCTTGGCTTCGGTCGCCCTGCCGGTTCCACCGGGGTGGGCAACTTTGGCTTGGCTGGGGCCCTCGGCCGAGGGGTCCCCTTAGGAGGAGTAGGATACCATGGCAGTGAGACTGACCTCGGAGGAATCGGAGGCGGTTTGTCAGCCGGCAACTGAGGTTGAGATTGAGGCTGAGGCCGAGGTTGAGGAGGAGGTGGAAGTGGCGGAAGTGGAGGCGGGGTGGGATCCCGCGGAGGAAGTCCTCTCGGTAATGGAGGAGGAGGAGGCGTAACTGTCTTCGGCCTAGCAGGGGTATACACAACAGAGTACACCGAGCCCGGTGACCCGCCCTCCTTGCTAGGCTGGGACTTTGGAGAGCCCCCCAAAGGCACTTGACGCCTGCCAGAGCGACTCCTGGCGCCAGAACTCCTTCTGCGCCTTCTCGGCGTCGAAGAACGGCGACCGGACGGCGAGCGTCGGCCCCTCGACGTAGAGCCTCGTCTCCTTGACGGCGAACGCCTATCCCTCGACGGCGAACACCTTCGCCTTGACAGCGACCTTCTTCGCCTCGACGGTGACCTCCTACGCCTCGACGGCGACCTCCTACGCCTCGACGGCGACCTCCTACGCCTCGACGGCGACCTCCTACGCCTCGACGGCGACCTTCTACGCCTCGACGGCGACCTTCTACGCCACGACGGCGACCGTGGTCTCGACGGCGATCTTCTCCTCGATGTCGAGGATCGACGGCGAACGGCGATGTCGCCTCGACGGCGAGCGCCGACGCCGGGTCTCTCGACGTCGAATACTCGACGACAACGCCGATGAAGACAACGACGAAATAGTCACCGGAGACTTCGAGGGCGGTCTGTTCAGTTCCCTCGACGCCGAGCGTCGACGTCGCTTCGACCCAGAGCCCTGGGGAGACGGGGAACAGACTGCAGTCATCCCTCTCGACGTCGTGGTCGGTGCAGTCGACGCAGACGGAGAATGGGGACGTTTGCTGGTCTTCCTGCCCCTAGGGAGCCCTCCAGAGGCCTCAGTATGGGCAAAGGAAGCCCCTCCAGATCCACCTTGTGCCTTCAGCCTCCTGTCCTCCAGGCCCTGAAGTCTGATCTTCATTCTATCCCTCAGGGTCCTGCCAGAAAATCCCTGACAAATGTCACACTCCTCTGGGACATGAGAAGAGGGAAGGCAGATGATACACACCTCGTGTGGGTCCGATTTGGCCTTCTTCCTGGAGCACTCTGGACATTTGTCGAATAATGCAGGCATATTGACAATCAAAGAGTGCACCAAAAGACAAACAGGAAGAAAAACCACCAAAGTACTTCAGAAAAGTACTCAAATAACTTTGCAAAAGTGAAAAAAATCCCCAATAAACCCTTGAAAAGGGGAGAGCTCAATGCTCCAGGGTCCTGCTTGCAGGAGCCGGAAAAAAGAACTGAAAATAAAAGGGACCTGCCGTGCATTCTAGGATACTGTGAAGTTCTGGAAGGTTCTCTTAAAGGCACAGTATCCTGTTTTGAGCCACATAATGGCAGCCTATGGGGCTTGTCTGTCCATGTCTTCCTCTCTATCATTCCAGAGGAGTTTTTCTGTTAAAGCAAGGGAAATCTGGACAGGCTTTGCTGTTTGTGGATTTTTGGTGGAATTTCTAGTTGAAGTACTAGACAGTGTAGCCTGTGGATATAGGCTGCATTATCTGTCTTTAAATTCTCTCTTAAGTGTCTGTGCAGTTCTCTTAAGACACCTTAAGAGATTATTTTTGATTGCTCCGGGGTCCACGCACATGGGCGGGACTATGTTCACTAGATTATGACTATACATCGAGATTCCCTACTACAGAACCTCAGAAAACGGGGCAGAAAGGGGATCCACAGTTTTAGCTGTGCACCATGCCACAAATCTGTTCCACCTACAGGCATACACCGTTTGGTATATTCGGGAGGAAATCGAAAAGTGTCAACTGTCGCCGCTCAATCTCCAAACATGGAGGTGGAGGTGGAGGCTGGACAGGTTAGGGTGGAGGACCATCCCCTGCTGCTGCGACAAAAGATCCTCCCGAAGAGGCAGATGGATCGCGGGGTCGATGCTCATACTGAGTAGCTCGGGATACCAAACTCTTCAAGCCCAGTACGGAGCCACAAGAATGACTTGGGCCCGGTCGCGCCTGATCTTCTTCAGCACTCTGGGCAGTAGTGGTATATGTGGAAAGGCATACAATAGACAGCAGCTCCACTCGAGACGAAAAGCGTCGCCGAAAGAGTGCTGCCTTGGAAATTCCAATGCGCAGAACGACTCTGCGAGCTCTCTTCGGTGGTGAATAGATCTAACCAAGAGTCTCCCCACTGCAGAAAGAGACCTTGCGCCACGTTCGAGTTCAGACGTCATTCGTGATCCGCCATGCACCGGTGGCTGAGTTCGTCCGCCCTGGCGATCAGAGAACCTGCTAGGTGTTGAACCACCAAGGTGATGCCTTGATGTTCCAGCCATGTCCAGAGGCGCAGAGCCTCCTGACACAGGGTCCAAGACCCCACCCCGCCCTGTTTGTTGCAATACCACATGGTGGTGGTGTTGTCCGTGAACACCTGCACTACACATCCCCGGACAAAGGGAAGGAATGCCTTCAGTGCAAGCCGGATCGCCGGCAGCTCCAGAAGGTTGCTATGGAGCTAGGACTCCGCCGGAGACCAGAAGCCTCTGATCTCCGCCTCTCCCAAGTGGTCTACCCATCCCAGGAGGGATGCATCCGTCACCGCCATGTGCTCTGGTTGGGGAAGGGAAAGGGATCTGCCATTGACCCAATCGTGATTAGTGAGCCACCACTGCAACTATCATGCAGAGCCCTCCGAGATCTGGACGTGATCCGACAGGCTGCCCTGATGCTGTGCCCACTGGAACTACAGGTCCCACTGCAGAGCCCACGTAAGCCAACTGGCATGCGTCACTAGCAGGATGCAGGAGGCCATCAGGGCCAGAAGCCGGAGGGTCATCCCGGGATAGAGGCTGAAAGAGCAGAATCATAGCATGAATATCCCGGACTCGCTGCTCGGGAGGATAAACCCTAAACAGTGTCGAATCCAGAACCGCTCCGATGAAGGGGAGCTTCTGAGAGGGGCTCAGGTGCGACTTCGGTACATTGATGGAGAACCCCAGCAAGTGCAGGAGGTTGCCCGTAGTCTGGAGGTGGGTGATGACTGCCTGGGGCGAGCCCGTCTTTAACAGCCAGTCGTCGAGGTAGGGGGAAGACTTACACCCCTGACCTGAGCAGATGAACTGCGACCACCGCAATCACCTTCGTGAGCACTGGTAAGGCCGAACGGGAGCACGGCAAACTGAAAATGTTCCTGGCCTACCGTAGCACCGGTGGGCCGGCAGAACAGGGATGTGTAAATAAGCGCCCTGCAAGTCCAAAGCTACCATCCAGTCTCCAGTGTCCAGGGCAGCTAGGACCGGAGCCAGAGTTAGCATCTTGAACTTCTACTTCCAGAGGAAGCGATTGACGTCCTGGAGGTCCAAGGTGGGGCGCAGGCCCCCCACTTGTCCTTCTTGGGGACCAGGAAGTAGTGGGAATAAGAACAACTCCCTACTTCCTGACCGGGAATGCGCTTGATAGCCCCTTTGGCCAAGAGGGCCATGACTTCCTGGCGAAGAAGAGCCAAATGTTCCTCCGACATGCAGTGGCATGGCTGGAGGGGAGGACAGAAAGGGGAGCGAGTAACAGTGACAGATTATCTGCAGCACCCACTTGTCCGAGGTAATCTTGCGCCAGTGGTGGAGGTGGTGACGTACCCTGCCACCCAATGGTGTGGGGTGCTCCCTCAAGCCCGGATTAGAAAGGCTTAGAGGCGGACGCAGTGGGGGTTGAGGTGGAATGACCCACTCGCTGGTTACCAGGCCCGCCCCTGCAGAAGCCAAGCCGCGGCCACGCTGGGGCTGGATCTGCACAGGCTTAGTGGAGGAGCGTGCTTGGGTCCTCTTACCCTGGCCACGAAAGGAACGAAACCCAAACGTGGCAGGGGCCTTCGTAGAAAGACCCAAAGACTTGGCCGTGGCGTGTGAGTCTTTAAAGCGCTCCAGGGCATTGTCCACCTTGTCGCCAATGAGACGGAAGCCATCAAAGGGAATGTCCATGAGCGAGCTCTGGACATCAGGTGATCCAAACCACACCTGATGGCAAACTTCGCTGCATCCTTGCCCTCCGCAATCGCCTGGGAAAGGACAGCCTGGACCTCCTCAGAGCACTGAGGCAGAACCTCTGCCACCGAATCCCACACTGCGTGGGAGTAATGGCCTGAATGACCAGGCTCTCAGGCGTGGGGTGAGAGGTCAAGAAGGCGGGATCAGCAGGCACCGGGCGATGACGCCTAGCGACATTCTTATCCACCAGTGCCCCCGAGGCCGGCCGCAACCATGTGCCCAAGAGAGTTCGGTAAGGGCCTCATTGAAAGGGAGCAGCGGCTCCGACGACGTAGAAGCCGTCTGGAGCACCTCCGTAAGGAGGTTGGTCTTAAGGGCCACCGTAGGGAGGTCGAGATGGAGAGCCTCCACTGCTCGACGCAGCACCATAGTATAGGAAGCGCCTTCCTCCATAGTAGGCGGAGGTGAGGCAAACCACAGAAGAAGACACATTAAGTTCACCCGCATCTTGAAGATCATCTATCCAATCCTGCTCGGAGTCACACTGCCATGCAAGGGGGTCCTCAGAGCCGTCCCAGTCCTCGTCTGGCTCCGGGGTAGAAGGAGCCGGCCGCGGGGGCAGGGCCGGCGCTGGAGAGGGGGTCAGCGGCGCCGAAAGCGGCGCCAGCCGAGGCCGCGCCGGAGTCGCATGCCTACGTGGATCCCAGGCCAGAACAAAATGGTCTGGGAACCGGGGCAGGGGCGGGATAAACGGCACCCAGTGCGGCGCCTGTGGCAGAGCCAGGAGGGGCGCTGGGGCCGGAGCCAGCGGTGCTGCACCTTGTGGCGCCGGGGCCAGAGCCGAGGGCGCTGGATCCAGTGGCTGCGAGGCTGGCGCCAGAGGCGGTGCCGCCGGGCCCACAGGATCTGGACACGGGACCGCGGGGCCCGCCGGCGGGAGCCCGAGGCCTAAACAGGCAGTCCATGGCAGCAAGAAACTCTTGCACCTGATCGGGAGTCGCCGACGGACCCAGGTATAGAAGTAGGCCGCGGGTCTCCCAGGCTCCGGAGGTGCTGCAGGGGCGGAGCCCCTGTCCCCCACGTCCGCCTCCGGGGAGCGACAGGGGGACGTCGGAGAGCGAACGCGCTTCTTCCACTTCTTTTTATGGTGTCGCTTACCGGAATCTGAAGGTGAAGACTTAAGAGTCCGAGGAGCGACGGCTCCGGTCCCGCGAACGGCCCCTAGACCCGGGACAGCGGTGAGAGGAGTGCCGGACCTCTAGCAACTTCCGGCGCTGCTCCGGTAATGCCTTCAGGGCCATGGCACGGCAGTCCCGACAGTCATGGTCGGTCTCCAGGCAGTAAAGGCAGACATCATGGGGGTCCGCCACAGACATATTACGGTAGCACGACCCACAAGAATTAAAGCAGGGCATCCCTGCGTGCACCAGGAAAAAAGAAAAGGAGACTAAAAAGTGTAAAAAAAAGTGGTCATAAAATGACCGAGGTTCGTGCTCAATCCGGATCTGCGCTTTCGGCGCGGAAAAAGAAAGAACTGAAGTCAGCGCGCATGGGTGGCGCCAAAGTACTCTACGTGACGTCATCTCCGCGCCTACGACGCTAGTGACGGACGTGGAGCCGTAGGACCCCACCTACTGGCGCCAAGGTACTGCTAAGCAGAAAAACTTTCCGGATCCAGCCAGACACCTGAGGATATTCTAAGGTAAGGAATCTATCACTAACGTGACTCTTTCAGATCCACCGTATCCCAAAGGGCATGGGAATTACCGGCCAAGGAGACAGCTGGCATTGACCAATCTTTGAGCGATGCTCATGGAGGTGAATATTCTTTTGCCATAAGACTTGATTCACTTTAATTAATGATCGAGAGGAGTGGTATAGAAAGTATTTGGGTGGATCTTGATGGTGGAAGCTTTGACCACCCAGCTCTATGCACTAGAGAGGCAAGATGCTGTGTTAGGGAGGCAGGGCAGATAGGTGGAAGGTGATGGCGACGGGCAACTTGTTGACTGACAGGCAGTCCAAACAGAGCTTGGTCCAAGTGCCCAAAAGTGTGTCAGCAAGCACCTCATTCAAGGACAACAGTGGCTCAC
Source organism: Lissotriton helveticus (assembly GCF_964261635.1). Taxonomy (NCBI): domain Eukaryota; kingdom Metazoa; phylum Chordata; class Amphibia; order Caudata; family Salamandridae; genus Lissotriton; species Lissotriton helveticus. The sequence continues at coordinate 347,774,690 of NC_136071.1, read as the reverse complement.
TGGGAGCCTTACTAGGTTGCAATTCTTTAGTTAGGACCTGCTAGATACAGGTTTAGTACTTCACCTTCCCTCTGCAACCCAATATGAAGGGTAGCAGGACCTGAGAGGAGACAGGAGAACAGTATCAGGCAAAGTGACAAGTCTACTGGAATCATGTAGCTCCTTGTACCAGTTGTTGTTCCAATACTGGGGAGATAACTGTCTCCCTACTCAATTTTTTGTTCTCTGAAATTGTGCCAAAAAGATTATGTAAAATCCAGGCACTTCCATGAAGTAATCTTTTTATTTGCCGTCAATGTCTATGCAAACGGGGGACATTGCAGCTGGTGGCGCTAGAGACAAAGAGGGCACCAAAGTCAGTGCTGGACCAGATGTGGATCAAAGTGGCACAGGCGGCACTAAGGTCATGCCTGCCAGTGAAAGTCCAAATGGAGGCCCCTGCAGTTCCTTAGGGCCCGTAGGCGTACCAGAGGGAGTCAGTAAAGAACCAAAGTGCTGCAGTGTACCCTCTTTAAAGGCTTCTTTTTGCTGCAATGTCACTAACAGAACTGTGAAGTCAGGGTGAGTTGGGACCAGGGACGGAATCCACTCTGAAGGAGATCGGTAGCGAGACAAAGAACCATGTTGACACTCTTGCACCCTCTCTATAGTTATAAAGTGATGGATGGGTCTGCTTCTCGTCTGGATTTTTTTTATGTTTCTTCTTCGACTTACCTTCAACTGCATCAAGGACCAGATACGGGACAGGGCCAGTGATCTTCAATCTGACCTCGACCAGTCATGGTGAAGAGTCTTGGCGACATAGAGCAGATTAGTTTCATCTATAAAAACTATGGATTACGTTTTTCTTGAACAGTAATTGCTAGGAAGAGTCGAAAATCTTCAGAAGAAAAGTCCTCAGAGGGCTCTCTAACTGCGCATAGGAGCGAAAATTTTAGAGGAGTATACATTGAGCAGATTAAGCCCAACGACATTCAGAGACCTAATTAATTAATAAGATGGTCAGGAAAGTCTCATGTATTAAAAGTATGCTGTTAATATTGCTAAGTTAAATATATTGAAGACTTCCTGAATCTAAACTAAGAATAATTTAAAAGCATGTAAACCCAAAAAAGATCTATTAGTGGAAAATCAAACAAAGAGGGTGGGAAAAAAAGCACGGTCTACAAAACCAATCCAAGAAATGATTGCATGCGTACATACAACCAACTAAAAGACCCACATATGTTGAAGTTCACTCCAGTATGAGAAGGGGGGCATGACCGCCAACTCTTCTCCCACTTACCTCCATCCTCCGGATGTCTATGGACAATACAGTTGTGAAAAAGAGCATTTGCAGGAAGAAGTCCGATACAAGCCCGACCACGGCAAAGAGGCAGAACTCCTGCGACAGAGAACAGAGGCAGTGTCAAAGGTAAAAAGATGACAGAGCAGGGCACATTGGCTAATGTTTGACAGGGCCACATGGCATAAGCAGTAGTGTAATGGTGGTTAACAGCAAACAGGGAATACATGGTTGACATAACATTACAATGAAATATAGTTAAACTGCTTTAAAATGTAAACAATCCATCTGGGATTTGTGAAAAACACTTTGATAACTGGAAGGTAATGTATGGAAGGAAACAGAAGACTGTGGGTATAATCCAAAAAGCTACTTTGCATTACAAATCCAGTGCACCCACCTCTTAAAAGACTTAGCACCAATTGAAAATACACAAATGTGCATTGCAATTGCCATCTACCATTGAGGCTGGTAGCGCATACTTTGCAAACCCTTGCAAGTTGGAAGGGGTGGCAAAGAGGCGTTCCTAAAAGCAGCCTCTTTCTTAATCAGGCTCTTTGTGTTTCACAGTTTGCAATTAGATATGAAAATAATTGGACACCAGTCAGCCATCAAATTTTGAGTGTGGATGCTAAAACTTCAGCTTCGAAGTACCAAAATATTTGCCTCAAATGGAAACATCAAGGTATTAGAGTCTACTCTAACAAACAGACTATATACAGTTTTTAATTAGTTTCCACCTTTACTTTGCTAGCATACTCAGTTACTATTGCTCCCATCTACACAACTAGGGGCCTTCAAACTTCTCTATTTATTATCACGTTAACACGGTGGGGCATTACAACAATTCAGAGCTCTCCTTTAAACCTTTCCTATGTCACAATCAGTCCCGGATAATGTTCATGTTATTTTTAGTGTATATTCAGGGATACAGATTGTTGCAAAGACAAAATAGCGGAACACTGATAACTCTAAGAAACATCGCTGTTTTGGTGAATCACAAAACCATAATAACAATCAACCAAAGTTAGCTTAGAACTGATACTGCTTCTTTTCTATCCTAAAGAAAGCAAAAGGGAAGAAAAGAAGAAAAGAAAGATACTTAGCAAATTACCGTCCATTAGACCCTACTTTTAGATTGTAAAATCTTCCCCTGGCCAGTGGCCTCTTGAAGGATGACCTGAACTGAATTAGCCAGACACAGTTTAATTATCTTGGTGTCCGTGTGACAGCTTCATATAATTCCGCTAAATACAACACAACTCAGGATATGACAACCATCATCTCTTTCTGGTAACCACTTCCCAACATCTCCAGGCATCGGTCTCCACTCCCCAAAACCCTCCACTTAGACAGCAGCACACCACTGACCCTAAACACTCCCTTTCCCAATGAGATATTTTCTTTCTTGGTAACTTCTGATCCCTGCAAGTCATTTATGCCAGCCTTCTCCGTATTAGCTGTTCCTTTCTGTATTAGTTGCTCCTCTCCTGTTAAGGGGAGCGACTGATTCCTGGAATCAGACTCCTGTAGTTATCAGGCAAACCTCACCTTTTAGTACAATCACATCACAGCATTGAAGCCGCTACGAGGTTACTCTGTGAGGGAGCACCAGCATTTTTTAACTAGGCTGCTCACTTAAACTGTTTTAGAATTTGTATATTCTTTAAAAAAAATTGTTGCTGCTACTGATCTTAAATCCGGTACACTTTCGTAAAAATATTGTCATTACTGCTATCTTACTGTGTGGTTTTATTGTGCACGCTTACATTGAGCTGTGTTAAAGCTCAGGGGGGAACACAATTCTTTTAACCTCACTTCCGCACTCTGCTGCCGTTTTGGTCAGCGCTCTAGTCGCTGGACCCGGTTTGGAAAATTTAAGGACTCAATGACGCGACTGTGCAGCGGATGCGCGCTTGGCGCGCCTAAGGCAAGCCTGTCTGCGCCCGTCCACGACTGGACGGGACCAGTGGGCAGGAATTCTGCCCTTTGCTCTCAAAACAGGTACTGTTACACTTCTGAACATCTCAGATGATTGCAGCAAACCCTAATCCCAAGCTGTTCTCACAATATTGACCCCAGCTGTTGTGATATTAGCTGTAACTATTGCTCTTTTAGCCCAAAAAGCATCCTTCCCCCTTCTGAAGAACCGCTGACTAAAACCTTTAAACTTCTCCTGCTCAACTGCAGATTACCTAAACACTCTGCAGAGTTATCTATGTTGCTATTAGAAGAAAGTCCGGATATTCTGTTCCTTACCGAAACTTGGACTAACTCCCACTCTGAGCCTGACATTGTACAAGTTCTCTCCTTTGATTACTTTATACAGAGGCTAGATAGAGCAAAAAGCAAAGGCGGCAAGTTTGCAATTATTTATAAAACCCATTTTATATAGCGAATTCTTGGGAGTCCTTTGACTGACTGAGAACCTTCAGATCTCTATAGGACTTACACCTATGTTCTCCCTGTCGGGCGTTTTAATCTACCGACCTCCCGGACCCTTGGGCCAGTTCCAAAATTCCTTATCAGAAACTGTTACTAATCTGGCAAGTATCTCCTCTAATATTACCATCTTAGGCGACCTAAACCTACACTTTGATGATCTTGCATCAACGGCCGCCTCAGAACTTACCTCCGATCTTGCAGCTCTCCAACTTACTCAGAAGGTGTCTGCAGCAACACACTCCAAAGGGCACCTTCTTGACCCGTTTTTTTCCAATTTTCAAGAATTACGATGTTTAAAACCCATTTCCATCCCTTGGTCAGACCATTATCTGATCTCTCTCCACTGGTCCTCCAAGCTTGCTATTTTATCAGCTCGATAAACTAGGAAATATGCCCGCACATGGCCTAAATTCATATTAGAGGAATGGGTCACGGCATTGGGAAACACCAAACCTTCCACTGACAGTGACCCTATATTAATGATCAATTCAACAGTTGGATTGAGAGGTCTTTAGACCAGGTCCTGCCTCAAAAGAATATTCAGATAAAGACAGGGCCTAATCGATCAGCCTGGTAAACGCCTAATCTTCGCGAGCTGAATCAAGCATGTAAAAGAGCTGAAAGAAGCTCGAGGAAAGATTTTTCTCCCTTCAGGAAAAAGCAGTACAGGGATAATATTAAATTATACAAAGCTGAAATTAAAAAGGCCCAAGCTGAACACTTTGGTGAAAAAATTGCTGTTGCAGTAAACTCTCCTCTGGAGACTTTTTCCATCGTTAAAAAACTCCTGAGAATCCCGACCCCTCAGACACCCATGAGGCCACTGACTGTCGCTGCAACAAACTTCCTGATTATTTTTCTAACAAAATCCAAACTATTTGTTGTTCTTTCTCCGATCCTTCTCTCACCCCCCAAATGGAGGAATCTAACATCAGTAACAAAGAACACACATTAAACATGTTCCCCCATTGGACAAAGGAGCTTTTCAAGCTATCTTTGTATCGATCAAGAGTGGATCCCACCGAGACCCTGCCCCCTTCAATGTTTTGAAACTAGCGTCTGAATCAGTCGGCCCTACAATAATGGACTTGATGCACACGTTACTACTTGTGTAACGATATATCTGTAAGAGACATTAGTTAGTATTAGATTCCTTACCTTAGAAATATCCCCAGGCGTCAGACTGGATCCGGAAATTTTTGCGTAGCAGTACCCTTGCGCGTCGGTAGGCGTCATCTGCGGCTCCGCGTCCGACGTCGGCGTCGTGGGCGCCGTGATGACGTCGTCGGAGTACTTAGACGCCGCCTCCGCGTGCTGACGTCAGTTCTTAGACACAGCTTTTCCGCGCCAGAAACGCAGAGCCATGTTAAAAACCAACACTGGTGCCATTGAAACTAGGGCCCTGAAAGGGGACAACCCTAACCCTAGATATTGGTTCGCAGAACGGGAAGGATGGGTGGGTCGGTAAGGAATCTAATACTAACTAATGTCTCTTACAGATATATCGTTACACAAGTAGTAACTTGTGCATCTGAAAGAGACACGTTAGTATTAGATTCCTTACCTTAGAATAGATACCCCAGCAATACCAACCCCGGTGGTGGGTCTGCGAACCAATAATCACACCAGAAAGTCCCGGAGGACGGAATGGCAAAAGAAGCCATCCCTCCGGACTTGGCTGTCCAGGCAGTAGTGTCTTGCAAACGTGTGCAGCGATGCCCACGTAGCCGCTTGACAGATGTCTTGTAAGGGCACTCCCCTGCCCAGGGCAGTGGTAGTCGCCGTGGCTCGGGTAGAATGAGCCCGCAATCCAGCAGGAGGCTCCTTCCTAGCCAAGGAGTAGCATGCCTGGATACACAGGATGATCCACCGAGAGATGGTCCTCTTGTGCACCGCTTTCCCCTTCTTCGCGCCCACGTAACCAACAAAGAGTTGGTCATCCACCCGGAACTGGCGTGTGCGATCCAAGTAGAATGAGAGCGCACGTTTTGGGTCCAGACGGTGGAGCCGCTCTTCCTCTTTAGAGGGATGCGGTGCCGGGAAGAAGGTTGGCAAGGTGATAGACTGCCCGATGTGGAAGGCCGTGACAACCTTGGGCAGGAAAGAAGGTTTGGTACGCAGCACCACTTTGTCCGGATGGACAGAAAGGAAAGGTGGCGTACAAGAAAGGGCCTGGAGCTCACTCACTCTCCTGGCAGAGGTGATGGCAACCAGGAAAGCAGTCTTCAGAGTTAGAAGGCGTAGAGGACAATTGTGAAGTGGCTCAAAGGGAGCGCACATCAGAAATGTAAGAACCAGGTTCAAGTCCCACTGAGGCATCACAAACGGAACAGGAGGAAACGTGTGTGTGATGCCCTTAAGAAATCTATTAACAATAGGGGACTTGAACAAAGAAGGTTGATCAGGCAGCCTGAGAAAGGCTGAAAGGGCAGAAAGGTAGCCCTTGATAGTGCCCAGAGCAGAGCCCTGCTGGGCAAGAGAAAGAAGGAAGAGAAGGACCTCAGAAAGAGGGGCATTGAGGGGATCCACAGCCTTTGCTGTGCACCAAGCCACAAATCTGTTCCACCTGCAGGCGTATACTGACTTTGTGGAGGGACGCCTGGCTGCCAGAATAATGTTACAAACTTCAGGAGGCAAGTCAAATGGCCTCAACTGTCGCCGCTCAATCTCCAAGCATGGAGGTGGAGACTGGACAGGTTCGGGTGGAGGACCGTCCCCTGCTGCTGCGACAGAAGGTCCTCCTGAAGAGGCAGACGAACCGGGGGATCGACTGACATACTGAGTAGCTCTGGATACCAGTACCTTCTCGCCCAGTCCGGAGCCACAAGGATGACTTGGGCCCGGTCGCGCTTGATCTTCTTCAGCACTCTGGGCAGAAGTGGTATAGGCGGAAAGGCGTACAACAGACCGCAACTCCACTCGCGACGAAAAGCGTCTCCGAGCGAGTGCCGCCTTGGAAATTCCAACGCGCAGAACTGATGACATTGCGCGTTCTCTTCGGTGGCGAATAGATCTAACCAAGGCTCTCCCCATCGCTGAAAGAGGCCTTGCACCACGTCAGAGTTCAAACGCCATTCGTGATCCATCATGCACCGACGGCTGAGCTCGTCCGCCCTGGCGTTCTGATAACCTGCCAGGTGTTGAGCCACCAGGGTCACGCCCTGGCGTTCCAGCCATTGCCAAAGGCGAAGAGTCTCTTGACAAAGGATCCACGACCCCACCCCGCCTTGTTTGTTGCAGTACCACATGGCGGTGGTGGTGTCCGTGAAGACCTGCACTACACTCCCCCGGACAGAGGGGAGGAATGCCTTCAGTGCCAGACGAATCGCCCGGAGCTCCAACAGGTTGATGTGGAGCCGGGTCTCCGCCGGAGACTAGAGGCCTCTGATCTCCGCCTTTCCCATGTGGCCTCCCCAGCCCTGGAGGGACGCGTCCGTCACAACTACGTGCTCCGGTTGGGGAAGGGAGAGGGATCTGCCGCTGACCCAATCGCGGTCCGTAAGCCACCACTGCAGTTGTCTCGCAGTGCCCTCCGAGATCAGGACGTGGTCGGATAGGTTGCCCTGATGCTGGGCCCACTGAAACTTCAGGTCCCACTGCAGAGCCCGCATCCGCCACCTGGCGTGATGCACCAGTAGGATGCAGGAGGCCATCAGCCCCAGAAGCCGCAGCGTCAACCTGACCGAAACCCGGGATAACGGCTGAAAGATGGGAATTAGAGCCTGAATATCCCGGACCCGCTGTTCGGGCGGATAAACCCAAAACCGCGCCGAGTCCAGAACCGCTCCGATGAAGAGGAGCTTCTGAGAGGGGCACAGGTGTGACTTCGGCAGATTGAGGGAGAACCCCAGCTGGTGCAGGAGGTCTGCCGTAGTCTGGAAGTGGCTGACGACTGTCTGGGGCGAGCCCGCCTTTAACAACCAGTCGTCGAGGTAGGGGAAGACTGAAACCCCTAACCTGCGCAGATGAGCTGCGACCACCGCCATCACCTTGGTGAACACCCGTGGGGCGCTGGTAAGGCCGAAGGGGAGCAGGGTAAACTGAAAGTGCTCGTGGCCAACCATGAACCGCAGGTAGCGCCGGTGGGCAGGCAGGACGGGGATATGAAAGTAAGCGTCCTGCAAGTCCAACGCTACCATCCAGTCTCCTGGGTCCAGGGCAGCTAGGACCTGAGCCAGTGTCAGCATCTTGAACTTCTCCTTCCGGGGGAAGCCGTTGACGTTCCGTAGGTCCAAGATAGGGCGTAGGCCCCCTTTGCCCTTCTTGGGTACCAGAAAGTAGTGGGAGTAGCAACCACACCCTACTTCTGGCCCAGGAACGCGCTCGATGGCCCCCTTGGCCAAGAGGGCCGAAACTTCCTCCTGCAGAAGTCGCAAATGATCCCCCGATACACGGTGGTTCTGCGGTGGCATGGCTGGAGGATTCGCCTCGAAGGGGAGGGAGTAGCCCCTTCGGACGATTTGCAGCACCCACCTGTCCGATGAGACAGTGCGCCAGTGGAGGTGGTGATGGCGAACCCTGCCCCCCACTGGCGTCACATGGGCCTGAAAGCACAGACTAGGAGGGTTTTGAGGTGGATGCTGCGGGGGAAGGTGTGGACTGACCTCGCCGTTGCCCCCGACCGCCCGGACGGCGGTTCCCACGGCCGCCACCGCGTTGGGTATTGCCCTGCGGAGCGTGGCTGGCGGCGCGTGTGGGCGCACCCCTTCCGTGGCCACGAAAGGAGTGAATGGCAGCCGATTGCTGGCGCTGGCCCGAGAGGCCCAAGGACTTGGCCGTAGCCCTGGAGTCCTTAAAGCGCTCAAGCGCATGGTCTGCCTTGTCGCCAAAGAGGCGACGGCCATCGAATGGTATGTCCATGAGTGTGTTCTGGACATCTGCCGAGAAGTTGGCGGACCTCAGCCAGGCGTGGCGTCTGACCGCCACCGTCGTTGCCATCGCTCTACCTAGCGAGTCGGTGGTATCCAGCCCACACCTGATGGAATACTTGGCTGCATCCCGGCCCTCCACAAGGGCTTGGCCGAGTTTGGCCCGCACCTCCAACGGACACTCTGGCAGCACCTCCGTGACCTTATCCCACACAGAGTGGGTGTAACGTCCCAAGAGGCAGGCGGTGTTGGAAGACCGCAGGCCCAGACTAAGGGATGAGAAGATCTTCTTCCCATACTGGTCATACCTCTTGGATTCCCTGTCCGGCGGGGCCGACGGGAATGCGGTCTGGGAATTGGAGGCCTGGATGACCAGGCTCTCGGGGGTAGGGTGGGAGGACAGGAAACATGGGTCGCCCGGGGCTGGGCGGTGGCGTCTGGCCACGTTCCTATCTACGGGCGAACCCGTAGCGGGCTTGGACCAAGTGCCCAGAAGAACGTCGGTCAAGGCCTCATTAAAGGGCAGCAGAGGCTCGGCCGAGCTTGACTGCGGTTTAAGGACCTCAGTGAGGAAGTTAGTCCTCACGGCCGCGACGGGGAGCTCAAGGCCCAAGGCCTTGGCAGCCCTCATCAGCACCACACTATATGTTGCCCCCTCCTCCGAAGCCACGGTAGGAGGGGAGACAAAGCCAGTGTCCGGCGAAGTGTCCAGACCACTGGCATCCCCAAGGTCACCTGTCCAGTCCTCATGAGACCGACACTCCCTGGTCAGAGGGTCCTCAGACCCCTCCCAGTCCTCTTCATCACCCATCTCCTGAAACTCAGGGTTTTCAACTAATGGGGCCTGTTCATAGAAGTGAAACTCTCCAAACGACGTCTGGAGCGGCGCCCATCGGGGCCGTTCCGGCGCCTGAACAGGAACGAAGGTGGAACCGGGGACGGCGCCGCCCAAGGACGGCGCGGGAGGCGACACCTGAGGGTCCGACGCCGGGGAGGTCGTAAGGTCCACCGGCGACGAACCAGATCCCGAAGGAGGTCCAGCGGCGTCCTGCGGCGCCGGGCCCGAAGGCGCCGGAACAACTGAACCCCTCGGTGCCGGGCCCGAAGGCGCCGGCGGCGTCGGGATAACGGGAACCTGCGGCGCCGGGCCCGAAGGCGTCGGCGGCGCCGGGGCCGAAGCACCCGACGGCGTCGGGGCAGATCCCCCCGACCCGCTAGGGGCCCCAGACGGGTCCGCTGGGCCCGAAGGCGCCGCGGAGCCCGTTGGAGGGGAGAGTTTCCTCATGGCCATGAGGAAGCGCTCGATCTCCTCCGGCGTCGCGTGTAGCCCAGGGACCGTAGGGTATGGGGCTGGACGCGGCGCCTGCGACTCCGTCGGAGCCGCGTGGGTGGTGTCACCCGAACCTCCGGCCGCATCGCGCGAGCGTCGGGGGGGGGGGGGGCGATGACGCCGCTCGGACTTCTTGTGCCGCTTACCTGACGACGACTTCGACCCGGAGGAGTGCGGCCTACTCTCGGAACTGTGGTGGCTCCGAGCCCCCGACCTGTCCCTCGACCCCCCATGGGATCAGGAACTCTCGCGGCGCGGGACCGACTGCCGGAGTTCGAGCCACATGCGGGACCGCTCCCGCCTGACTTTCGAAGAGAGGGCCCGGCAGTCGGAGCAGGCCTTGTCGTCGTGGTCGACGCCGAGACAAGATAAACACACACGGTGAGGATCCGTGACCGACATCAGTCGGTCGCAATCATCGCAGTGCTTAAAGCCGGGCATCCCTACGGCACCGTCGGAGTCGAAAGACTTCGAGAACAATGAAAAATGATCAAAAAGTTAGTCAAAAAATGACTAGGGTTACTGCTTTTTCCAGATCTGCGCTTGCTGGCGCGGAAAAAAGAAGAACTGACGTCAGCACGCGGAGGCGGCGTCCAAGTACTCCGACGGCGTCATCACGGCGCCGACGACGGACGCGGAGCCGCAGACGACGCCTACCGACGCGCAAGGGTACTGCTACGCAAACATTTCCGGATCCAGTCTGACGCCTGAGGATATTTCTAAGGTAAGGAATCTAATACTAACGTGTCTCTTTCAGATTAACGCCTCGCTTTCCTCTGGAGTTGACCCCCCCCCCCCCACTGGAAAAAGGCATTGGTAAAAGCCTTTTTGAGGAAAAAAAAAAAGAGTTTAGACCCTGACTGCCTTAGTAACTACCGACCCATTTCATTACTTCCTGGGTTTAGTAAAGTGGCAGAAAAGCACGTCAACCAGATACTTGGAAGCAGGTAACCTTCTGCATGCTTTCCAAACCAGGCCAAGGGACTGAAACTGCCCTATTGGCAGACTTGGAAGATTCCAGAAGGATTCTGGATGCAGGAGGTTCTCTGGCCTTGCTACTTTTAGATCTTTGTGCGGCCTTTGGTACGGTGAACCACCGTATCTTAGTCCAGCGCCTCCAAAACATGGGCTTTTCTCGAGTTGCTCGACACTGGCTGCGATCCTTCCTGGTGAACAGATATTTCCAAGTAGTTGAAGGTGAGGCCATGTCATGCCCTCAGCCCCTCCACTGTGGGGTGCCCCAGGGCTCATCACAGAGTCCAACTCTCTTTAATATTTACATGGCCCCTCTTGCGGATATCGTCCTCCCTTTTAGGGTACATATTGTCACTTATGCGGACAACACACAATTGCTGGTCGCCTTGAACCATAAGGAAAGAGCCCCCCTTGCCTCGAAGAAGTGACTAGATGGATGCAACACTCCCATTTAAAATTCAATGGAGAGAAAACCGAGCTTATGCTCTTTGGTAATTCCTCCCCTTCTGTGGTAGCTTTTTCGTGGCCAGTATGTATGGGCCCCGTCCCGACCCCCAAACCGGAGATAAAGAGCCTAGGTTTCTGGCTAGACTCTGTGCTTTGCCTTAAATCTCAAGCTAGAAAGGTTGTTGCATCTTGCTTTGGCATACTAAGAATGTTGCTTGTTGCTTAAGCAAGAAAGCTGGTAGTACAAGCACTTATTCTATCTCGCTTGGACTACGGAAACGCCTGTATCTAGGCGCCCCATGCTCGGTCCTGGCAAAGCTTCAGGCAATGCAAAATTGTGCTGCCAGGACACTCATGGGCACTCGGAGCCGCCAATCGGCAAAGTCGGCTTTAAGGACTCTTCATTGTCTTCGAGTGCGTGAAAGAGTCCAATTTAAAGCCCTGTGTGTTGCCCACAGGCTGATTGGAGGCAAAGGACCAGCTATTATTTCCTCTTTGGTCCAGCCCTACCATTTAAACAGGCAACTACGCTCAAATTACTTTCGTCTGGCTCTCGTCCCCAGAATGAAGAAAGCTAGAAGCGGCGGCCGCCTCTTCTCCTACAATGCCGCCAAGCTTTGGAACTCTCTCCCGCTTCAATTAAGAAAGGAACCCAACTATATGGCATTTCGCAGGTTGCTTAAAACTTGCCTGTTCCCTGAATAACATTATGACTCTTCTCCGAATAACGTCTCTGCCGCCTGATAATGCTCGCAGCGCTGGGATGCCTTTGGGTAACCACGCGCTTTATAAATGCTGTTTTAATTTCATTTTCATATTTCTTTAAAGTACGGGTCCTGCCATGCATGTTAATTTAATATATAGCTTACCCTCTACACCTTAAAAGGCATGAGTCACGGCCTTTCTGAGAAATATTCCCCTAGCTGACGTATGTAAAGCAGCTACATAAGAATTACTGTGTGGATATCTTAGCTAGATCACATGCAATGGTTGGCTAGACGGTCTAAAGGACTTTATTTCAGACATCTGCTTCATCCATATGCTAGCCATAGCTTAGGAACGGGTCCTGCTTTACAGTCTATGCAGAGCGTGTCTGTGAGAAGTTGGCCTGATATATAATGTTCACTATTCTAGTGAACACTTTGTATCAGTCCAAACAACCCTTATTGATGTCTGGTTGTAAGTCAACCTGATAGACCAGCTATCCTAGTAGCATGGACACGTGCAGTCTTTAGGCTAAACTCTAGAGGGCGTGTTAAGCCAGCTGTTTTACCATCACATTTACCCCTTGAACACCAAGTGAAAGGACACCACACAAGTTGTTATGAAAATAAACAGATATTTATTTATAACAAGACTACCCTGAACTCTTTATGAGTCAGGGAGCTAAGCACCCAACAAAACTCTTAAGAAAATACTTTAAGTCGCACAATTTACACAAATGCCCGAGGGGCACGAAAAACCATATACTAAACAAGTGGAATGCGAAATTACTAGCAGGTAAGTACTATTCTCATAGGCTTTAGAATCGCTAGGGCTAATCTACTGAACCTTCAGATTGCAAGCAGGAGGCCAAGGGACGTCGTGTGCAGAGTGGGAACTCTCACGCGTAAGGCGGGAAAAAGTCTATGGAGGCTAGTAAAAGCAAAGTTAGCGTTCTCGGGCGAACCCGACTATGTAGAGCTGAAACGACAGTGGATCCTGACACTTAGATAGTAAGACTATGCGGGAGCACTGAAATGCTCAGGTTACCTAGCCCAGGGGCTGCGGCTGCATAGGGCTGAAAAGACGTCGGAGATCCTCGTTGCAGTCTATGGAGCCTGAAGAAAGAAGTTGCTGGCAGGCGACCAGTGAAGAAGTTCGTGGTGATCCAAGCCTGGATCAGTGAAGATGGATACCTGTAAGCAGAGGGGACCAAGTTCTGAATCACTAGCCAGTGATTAGATGGGCACCAGGATGGCACCGGGCAAAGTCACCTCGACCAGGTGAGTGGGCGACGCTGGGCTCTGCAGTCTCTCGGACCAGGAGGCGTTGTCGGCGACCAGGATGGAGGGGCGAGCTGTCCCACGGTGGTATCGGCTGTAGACGTCGCTGGACCCGGGATTGGGGCAACAAGTCTTGGCAAATGCAAGCCCACGCGGTGGACTTAAAATGGCGTCTGGAGTGGACCAGGAGGGTCCAGGGTACTTCTCTGATGGAGGGAAGCAAGGGCCAGTCTGGAGCAACCAGACCAGCGGTGTTGTCGTCGAAGTTCGTCGTCAGGAGGGCCACTAGCCAACGGGCAAGTGACCTGGACAACGCGGTGAGCAGCAAAGAGCAGAAGGGCCCCACGCAGATCTCGTGGATGCAAGGGGGCTGGACTTCGGTGCTGGAGCTGCTCAGGGTTGGGGCTTCTCTTACCCCAAAGCACTCGGTCGAGGGTCACTCGGGAGTCGTGCTGGTCAAGCGTCGTGCAGTCTTGGAAGATGGCCGGTCCCTCGAGGTCTCGTCACACCCACGAATCACAGCTGGGATGATGATGCAGGTAGAGGTCAGAGGCGCCAGGGAAGCCGGTTCTCATCGAGCTGGGCAGTCTTGATCCGGTGAGGAGACTTACAGCAGACCGCGATGCTTGGTTGGTGCCTGCTGCTGCAGGGTGACTACTCCTTAGTCACAAGGGAGAAATCTTAGGAAGAAGTCTTGAGTTCCTTTCGTGGAAAGTAGTTTCAGGATTCAAAGATGATCTAATTTGGAAGGGGGCCTGCTCCTACCTTTATCCTGCAAAAGGGGGCTGGCACGCGACTAAGTCCTGCCCTATGGGTGGGACTAGGAGGGGGGTGGTTACACCCCTCTCCTTTGGCGGGCTTTCCCCAGATCAGGGGCTGGAGTGCCCCTGGAACTGGTTCAAGCCGGCCTATGCACAGTGAGCACTGGGGTGCCACTTGCAGTCACCTTCCTCTAAAGCCCTGCCTACCTAGGATACACAAAATCCTGTCTGGGACGGTGCTGGCACCGCCCCTGGCAGGAAACCCTTTGTCCTTGCCTCCTGTGCTGGGAGGACTCCCAGCAGCAGGAGGGCAGACTTGTGTCTCGGTGGCAGCAACCATCTTGTGGAGCTGAGGCTATGTCTGACTTTAACCGGGGTTACAGGTTACATACATGTCGTGTCCCTCTAGAAGGGTGGAATGCAAACCCCGTCGCCAGAATTGGCGAGGGGTTAGTATTTCAATTCGTATGACACCTTACTCGACATGTTTTGATAAAGCGATACCAGAGTTGGCATATAACCGCGAGGATTATAATGCACTTAAGAGTATATGGTATGCGTTATCATGGAACAGCTATTAGGACTTGGTTCCGCAAGCTGCAAACGGGCTCAGCTCATGCCAGAGCACCATTTCACATTATTCCAAGCACTCTGCCTTCAGGATTGATAAGGCCTGCCATAGGAGTGACTGATAGGAATACATGTGTCCATTTTAGGGTTAGATATAGGTATACTATATCTACAGCAAAGGGTGATTACACCACCTTGCCCCAGCTGTCGTGCAGCCAGTTGTGTCAGATTTGGATGGCCAGCCAGGGGTGGCATAATACACGCTGCAGCCCCTGGGTACACCTATGCCCTGGGTACCTAAGGTACACTGTACAGGGACTGATAAGGTGACTCAGTATCCAGTTAGATATGTAGGGTACATGGAATCCATTTTACAGAGAGAGCAGTAGGCCTGGGGTCCTGAATAGCAGGGCCCCAGGTCAACTAAGTCAGAAAACCAGCAAAACACCAGGCAAAAAGTTGGGGGCAACCATAGTCAGGGATCTACCTTCCTACAATGTCTACCTACACTAACACATGCTATGAATGGAAAATGTAACTTACCCTGTAAGCATCTGTTTGTAGCATGTAATGCTGTACATTCATGTGCACCCACCCTCCTCCCCGGACGCATCTGTCTGTGATCACAGATTTCTTACCATATTAATAAACTTTGTTTCACAATGCATAAGTGCATCATACAGCATTAACTCAACACTCAATATTACTCTGACCCGCTGTGCGAAAACAAATCTAACATGGAGTCAGTGCCCATGCGCATTTCTTACCAAGGGAGAAGTTGTGCTGCATCTTGTGACTAAAAATACTTCTAAGAAAAACAACCTGCAAACATCTGAGAACCAACACTAGTTAGCAGGAGTATGAAGAGTATGTGCATCTACCACAACAAATGCTATGAACAGTTATTTATCTTCAGGAAAGATATTTCTGGTGGATACATAATCATCCTGCAGATTACTCAGATAATGACTACTTCCTAAAGGATTTAGAGTGGTCTGGAAAACGTCCAAACAGGACGCAAGATGGCTACGACAGCAACAAATACACCACACAACAAGACAGCATACTTTAGGATCCTATTACCCACAGCAGTAGCTCATCGAGGTGGAGAAAGGGCGGTGAAGAATCTGCAGGTAGAAAATGTATTCACTAGAAAGATCATTACAGAGGTTAAGTAACTTCTGATGGATAAATCTTCCTTCAGTTAATTCACGCTATGAAGTCCCAAAAATGGTATCTTCTCAGAGGTGGGCCTAGCATGATGGTTAACCAAGCAAAACTTGCAAAACCAGTCTGGCAAGTAATTGTCTGCCCAACATGTGAGGCAGCAGGCCTTCGCAAAAATATGCAATAAGGACCATGTACTCGCCTGGCAGATGGCAGTTCACAACTTTATTGTACATGATTAATAAAAACCATTAGAGCATGTGTAATAATATGTAAAACAAAACGTATCAGTACGTATCACTACATCTATTTCAAAAACAAATTCATATAGGCTTTGCAGATTTCAGATGTTGATGAGATAAAATTGCATTACATTAACTTTAAAAAACTACGAGCCATACATTTTACAAAGTTATACTTTTTAGCTGCATATTCTATCCATTTAGGTTCTGCGCCAGAGCCTGCCTACATGTTCATATTTGGAGCCGATTGAAAATCTTTCTCAATAACTTTCTATGAGGATTCAACAGAACTGGAGACAAAAATAAAAAATGTAAAAGCCTTTTTTGTGGCTACAAAGTCTTGGAAAATGTCCCTTCCTGTGCAGCAGAAATTTCAACTTGAAATTAAGCAAAGATGTGATTGATATTGAAGACGTGTTGACCACACATATTAATTTAGGACCATTCAAGCAAGCAATGTTTTAGCAATGATTTATTATAGAATTGTGAGATTCTTTTTAGACTTTCATTAAGGTTTTGAAGACCATAGAGGTCGACAAATAATTTACCTAAGCCATTACTTTTTTTTTGTCCATGGATATTCAGCAGTAGGTATATTCCATAACTGATTTTTGGAATATTATTAACATTGAGTCTTCAAGCTCAGGCATTAGATGCAAATTAAAATCACTACTTAGGAGTCACTATGCAGCATTTTTAAATCAGAAATAATTTAGTCTAGTTTATCAAGTATCAGTTTTTATTTTTTTTCTAGGGGGTAATGTAAATATTCATAAGCATTTAAGGGGCCTCACTTGGTGAAGGAGCCCATTTTTTTTTATCATAATCCCAGGTAACCAAGGTGCATTTATAATAAGAGAAAATTTCCAACTGCAAGGCTACCGCTATGTAAATAGATAAACCTCCTATTGGTGGGCCTTTATTATGTACTCTTGTAGCCAAAGGATGATATTTGATGTATCCTATTAGAGGGCATGAAGATTTGCACCAAGTTGCTTGACTAAGTAATATGTCAAACGTTTGCCAAACTGTATTACATTATCGTCTGAACATGATTTCAGATATGCATTTATTGGATATTATTAATCTCCTTGTTGCAATAAGTTATTATTTCTATCACTTCAACGATAGGATACTCGGAAGTGTTTCTAGGTTATTTGTTATGGGAGAGCATGTACAAGAGTTAGGAGAATGGATTGTCTTAATTTTTGCCCGATGTATTAGTTCATTAAGACGCTAAAGCTTAATATTGATTTCCAACACATACATTGAAAGATTAAGGAGTATGTCACCTTGTAGTTTTAACATATCGGATTGTATTTTGAGAGCTTTCACTGTGACATCAAGGGACCCAAGTAGGGATTTCCAAATTGGAATGTCTATTTTTCCAGTGTCCAGAAAATTAAAAACTTTGGACTTAAAAAGAAAGGCTACATCTTTTGTAGGAAGAGTGCGGGAAATCGGACTAGTTAGACTAGAAGGCCGTTGTTTTTCCTCTTTGTCCATTAGTAGTATTGATTGATCCATGATGGCCTATAACACGGAAACATATGCAATTTGTTGACTCTTGCTGGTGAGGGCCTCATCCTGAATAACGTATTGCATAATGTGCTGTTGTTGCAAAATATATATGAATATCCATATATAAATTCATGTGTATGCACTTCAAAAGATATCATGCTTAGATATATATCACATTAACTTGAGGCCTGGAGCTCCAAAGGGCTTCCTATCTGACCTTGACTAGACAAGCTTCAACATGCTATTCTGTACCCCCTTAGAGGTCAATTTGCCCGTCCTGATTACATGATATTTTTAAATCTGGTTGAGCAAGTTGCTTACACAGTGCCGAGCCAGCCTTTCTGGTCTGCCCATATATGGCTGTTTATAATTTGCATAGTGCAGGCATTGCACATCCATGTTAGCCATATTTGGCTTGGCGCCATATTCTGGTTCCGCTGATATGGCATTTCTAACTGTATATAGCACCAAGAAACCTGTCACTCTGGGAAGACGCAGTCTGAGAGCCCCTAAGGCTAGAGACCTGACTTCTTCATTGCTAATTAGCAATGATGCATGCTATTGGTACCAATAAATACATTTCACACTGTTTCTGAGCAGACCTGCTATGTCTGGTGAGTTTCATTCATTTGCCCCTGGGAGGGTTCCAGTATTTCCCCATCAGCTGTGCGCCTCTTGTTGATTAATTGAAAGGAATGATAGGTTAATTAACTCCTCTTTAAAGGTTTTAATTATTGATTGGGCAGAGGACGCGTTGAGGTTTACGTTTAGAAGTTAGGTTATCTATTTCAGATACTATTATTGTTTGTTTAAAGTACTTATGCGACGTCATAGAAGAATGTCTTTATTTTATTTTTATTTTATTTAGTGTTTTCTATAGCGCGAAAATGACCCTGCGAGGGGTATCAGAGCGCTTTACAGACGTATATCAACATTAGCACCATTTAGAACCATAGATTGCAATTTACTAACTCTTTACAACAGTACACTTCAGGGAAGCGTATAAACAAAATAATGAATCAGCAATTGAGTTAGTATCAATCGCATTAAGTCACACCACCACATGCGAGAGGCTGGCACCTAGGGTTTTTATACATGTTGAGAGGGCCACCAAGTTTGTCCTTAGTCTGTTTTCTCCTTTTATATTTTGTTATTGGGGCTGCAACCATTCTAAGATGGGCAGACCTCTTCTTAGTTTGTCCTAAAATCAAGAGAGTGGAAAACTCAAATGAAATGTTTTGATTGCAACACCCTTTTAAGTAGATCACTATAGACCAATATTTATATAGAGTACAGAGCATAGAATGTCCGTGGGGGGTGGGGCTTGGTGTATCTCGGTTTGTCGCTGCCTCGCTGCACGCTCCTCTTTTACTCTCCACTAAATGGCAAGGAAACACAGCGGCAGAAATAGGGGCTACTTTTGTCAAGCCAAAAGTACTAGTTAAAGTTTATAATCTGGAAGACGTTGTCCAACTTCAGCAAAGCTGGGATCCAAGGTTTCTTCTACTACATCCACAGTCCAAACTAGTGTTTGTTTTTTCTACATACCAATCCAATCCAATCCACTTTATTCAATCTAATTAATAAACATAGATCCTAAAAGTGTAGGTACCTAAAAATAAACTTTCTTTTAAAAGAGAATTAATAACAATTAGCAATTCAAAAGACCCATAACGGCCCTTGCACCATGACCTTCAATTTATACAGGACAGAGAAATTCAAAAATTGATGTTGGTGCTATATACTGTAAATCATGCAACAATAATCATCCGCCCAACTAACAATTAATTAACAATCAGATACAAATTAATTAAAAGTGAAATGTCCACATTGCAGGACAGGATGGCTTGTACATATATTTTGTCATAGTAAATCTAAATCACATGAATTTTCCACATTACCATTGTAAGCTCAGTGAAGTAAATGGCTTAGTTTTGCACATTTCTCCCTTATAGAAGGCGTCTCCTGCACAAACAGGCCCACAAAAAAGAGGCTATGCAGAGACAGACATAAGGGTCATGGAGCATCTTCAAGAATAGCAAGGCAATATGACATTGATTAAAATTGTTCCACCTTAAAAGTGGTAAAAGATATATAGATCTCTGTTTTTTATAAAAGTTATAAAAGAAAAGAAGATGAAGCTCACACTGCACTGATAAATTGTCACATTTACATGGAGTCAGCTCATTTAGGCAGAACTTTTTTGCAGGAAAGCCCAATATCAGAGGGATTAAATTGGTACGAAATCTTAGGACAAACCTATGCTGTAAATTTCTTACACCCTCCAAATAAGAATATTCACCATCCTTTAAGGGGGGATCTGATAGTACAATTTCACTGATGTTTTTGCAGGGTGAATTTCTTCCCTGACATTAGCTGCTTCAGCTAGGTATAATGCATCAAGTTTCTTTTTAGGGAAATTGGTACAAGAACTCAGGTTTGTAAACAGTTCCGGTACGCCTAGAGACTGCAACGTTGATTGGACATATTGTAACCAAGCCATTTTATGTGCCTTTTTCTAATAATAAACAATTTTGTATTATAGCCTGGTTAAGATCCACTGTGTTTCTTTTCCAAATTGAGTGCCTCAGCATGATTGGGGCAAGTCTCACTATGTCCGTAATATAAGTAAACCCAATTCCAGGTGCAGACATAATTAGAAAATGACACAGGAAGAGAGGCAATCCTCTTTAAAAGTTGTCCTCTATCTTCTGGAGGGAATCTACTGAATCCATTCCCCACAGCCCTGCCCCATATGTTGTGGCCGAAATAGTTTTTGCATTATAAATATTTTTTATCGTCGCTATAGGCTTAGTTCCAAGTTTCTTAATGAAACTAGAAATTGCAACCAAAGTTCTTTCCATTGTTAGTGCCCTACAACCCACCATGTGCAACCAAGTTTGTTTACTATCAAATAAAACTCCCAAGTAGGAGAAAATCTCCACTACACCTAATTTCCTAGCTCCAATGTGAAAAGATGGAATCCTTTTGGGAGGGAGCGCTCCCCACACCATGACAAAATATTTGGACTCATTAACCTTTAGGTCCAGGGATGGCATGTAACCCACATAGACATTTATTAGGTGTTGAAGCGCTACTCCAGTCCTGGCTATTAAGACTGCGTCATGCGCATAGGCCAGGATCGGAAGAAGTGCTGGAGGGAAGGATGGAACATCTACTGCAGATCCTGTTAGGGCGGCTTCTACTCCATTTGTATATAGCGAAAACAAAAATGGGACAAGGACACAGCCTTGTCTCACTCCTCTCAGGATTTTAAAGAGTCTCGTGCATTCACCATCCCTTCCATAACGGACACACATTGTTGCCTGTGAGCACATTTCGCAAATTAGATTGATCAACTGGGGATCAATGCCCATCTCCAACATTATGGATCATAACTTCATATGGCTTACACTATTGAAAGCTGCCGTTAAGTCCATAAAAGCGTGCCCTCCCTTTGCTACATTTGCAAAAGAAACAATTGATGGACGGAATGCTGGACAATGCCAGCATTCACCACCAGTCACAAGGATCTGGGTTAAATCCATCATTTTTTTGCTCACCACCACAGTTTAGACCCAGCCATATGCAAATCAGTCTTGACCCTGTTCCTTGTGGGAACAGTCCAGCCCGAACTGCCAAGCCAGGTCCTCCCTGGACCGGAAACAAGCATCCTGGACCGGTTTCAGGGTATCACCCTTCATCTCCCAGGCTAGCTTGAATCCAGTGGTGGAGTGAGCACGGGACCCACGTCTGGGCATACCCTTCCCACTTAGGGCGACATATACTTGGCGATGGTCAAGCTTAGGTTCAGGCATTGATTAATAGTGCCGCTACCCTTCTGAACGCCATACTGGGTTGGCATCAAATATTTTTTTCCTCTAGCCTATTTAACAGGACACGACCCAACAATTTACCAGTACAGTCCAGAAGGGAAATTGGGCAATAGTTTTGAAGGTTAGATTTATCACCCTTTTTATGTATGGGGACAATAACATTTAATTTCCATGATGGGAGTGTCCCTTCTTCATTAAATATAATATTTAGTAATGGGGCCCACACCGCTTGGTGTTCTAGAAAGAAGTCAATAGGGACCCCATCTGGGCCTGGAGCTTTAGCACTACACTTGGCAAGTGCAATTCTTACTTCATCCAAATTAAAAAGTAAAGAGTTGCTCGAAATTTCTATAAAGTCAAGCGAGTCCTCCCTTTAGACAATCTTACTCTCAAAAATGCCTTCAAAATACACCACCCATGAGTCTTCATTTATGTGATTATTCAAGGTTTTCTCTGCGTTATTCTTAAAGTAAGGCGTATTTACAACTTTCCAAAATTCCCTGCTATAGTTAGAAGATGCTGCCTTGGCCAGGTCTTCCCAGGCTTCCTTGATCATCTCTACTTCCCTTTTCTACCAAGTTTTTTTTATAGATCTTACGTAAATCTTTAATCAGGTGCCGATCTCTGGGGGATGCTTTGAGAGCCCTTCGAAGATCTTGTAAAGCCTGGTTACAAGCCTCATCAAACCAACCAGTTTCCCGTCTCTCCTTAGTGGAGTTAGGCCGATTCAGGGACAGTTTAATTTCCTCACCTAATTCTAGGAAATTTGAGATCAGGGTGTCTGATACCGTGTTAGGATCTAAACAATTCATAATCAGATCCAACTTGTTGGCTACGACCTGGTGGATAATTCTCTTCTTGTCTATATTGTCCATTTCAGCCGATACCCATTCTGTCTTGCTAGAATTAGTTTTGGTACATTTTCTGTCTGCCATAGATAAACTCTGACTCCAGGTAGCTCGAAGAACAGTATTGCATGATCACTAAAGTTGGAAGGTATGGTATCAGTATGGAGAATATTTCCATGAGAATGGGCGAAGACAACTAAAAAAGTCGATTGTTGACTCAATTACCACGGAAAAAAGTTTTTACCGGTCCGCCTACTACTGTGTCTATTTTATTTCACACTTCTAGAATGTTCAAATTTTATGATCTTAATATTTAAGGTGTTGGAAATTAAATTGAGCAATACCACTTTAGCTCTACCAGATGCGGAAGAAACTGCGGTAGTTTGATAAGGTCGATAGCGGTTAATGGATATTGGGTGTGTGGCTCAAGTCTCCTTGAAACATATAATATCTCTGCCCTGCGATGCCAATGCCCACTCCGGTAAGGACTGCTTAGTAGCAATACCGGCATAATTCCATGTGGCAATTTGCACCACTCGCTTTTGATGGCCCGTCCCTCCCACAGAGGACAATGCACTAAAATTGCTTAGCTGCTCACAAACGCAGGTTACAATACCAATACCACTTCCCTTACGCAAAAGCGCTTGGCTCATAAACGCCATTTGTTTCTGGGTTATTGCTTTCTCCTTGGTGCTACTTGTAGCACCAATTTCGCCCCCCTTGAGTAGTCAATCACAAGACTCAAATGAACAAAGGGGTCGTAGCGATTCGATAGCTCATACGGTGCCTCTTATCTATGACGGATTGTAAGGTAATGTATCACAGGCATGGGTGGGCATAATGATTGGATTGGGGCTCTCAGAATATAAGGTTTCTGGTGCAATCGTGGAGAGGGTCTATAGAATTTTGCTAATGGAAAGACAGCAATTTGTGTGTTAAACAAGGGAGCATTTGTTCAAGCCCCCAGCAAATCTTTTACCACAAACTGATTGTTAAAATGGACAACCACACAATCACCAATTGTTGCTTTAGCTGAGGGGCCCACCCATCCTACCCTCCGTGCCATAATGATGTGTGCGTCCAATCTGATACCCCGTGATCCAAAACCTTTAGCATTGGTACTGAACCAGACTTTTGCCATTAATTGGTCCACGGACTCCCTCTGGCCTCTGGTCAATGAGGTAAATTAACTAAAAACAGGACGTACAGGAGAGCTGCTGGGGTGAGATCTAAACTGTGAGACTGCTTTATACCAGCTATCGAGGGCTCTAGGCTCTATGTGGTCACTGCCACCTGTCTCTCTCTTTGTCCTATTATTTGTGGGTTACCCTGTGTTCTCTGCACTCCCTGTGCTCTGTTGACGGTAGTACTAGTGTTGCCCTGAATGCTACTATTTGCATGCGCCTGTGTCATAATAGGTTGTATGGGGGGATATGATGGGAAGTGTTTAATGGCATCGGGCGGCCTAAGAAGTTGAAGTGATTTCTTCTGTCTGACTCCTCCTTGTCCCCCCTATCCACATTCACCAGTGTCCGTGGAGTTTGTCCAGATACAGGAGGCTGGTCCACCCTCAGCAAATCCCTGCCAATAAGGCCCTCTTTAATAAGCAACTCTAGTTTCTCCTCAATCCTCCCTATTCTGTTATTCAGAGGCTCAAACTATGGATCACTTTCTCCAGCTTTGCAAAAATATCCCCACTAAGACCCTCCCCGGAGTCTTTTCCCAGCTGATGGTTCTGCAACCGTAGGTTCTTGAACAGTTTTATTCTCTCTTGAAGCTCTCAGGGACTTTGGTTTCGGTTTCCCTCCAGGCTTCTTTTCTTTGACAAGTGATGCTGGAGAGTCCGATTGGGGAAGTAAATTGGGTGATGCAGGCACAGACACAATGGGATTGGGGGTAACACAGAACTCAACACCCTCAGGTACTATCGGTTGTGCAGAAGAGAGGGATTGCAGAAGAGAGGGATTGCAAAAGGCGGCCATTTCTCCTTCCTTCTTCCAGGGAAAGACGTCGCGCTGTGACCTCAATTTACTTGGCTAGAACGTTTGCAGCTCTAGCCAGGATGCAGTCTAGGGTGTTTACTATCTCCCACCATTATTTGCGCTGCAGCTTTATGCTTACCCATTATGTTAATGTCCGTCATCCCGGGAGTGTAGATGGCCTTTCAGAGTCTTCGTCCCAGGATTGCATCGGACGGCAAGCAGCTCGGCTTAGAGGGGGGCCCAGCCGAGCTTCTTACGGGTTTCGACCGGCCAGCCCTTGGCCCGGGATTTGCCCGGGCACAACCCTGCGCACGCCCCGGGGGAACACAACGCAATTTTGAGTGTGCAAGGCACCACAGGGAGCTGTAGTCCGTCCCAGTGGAAACTGTCTCAGCTTCTCCCCAGCTTCACGCAACCGCCAGCATGCTTCTGGCGAGCGGCTACAGCTGCCACGGGAACAGGTAGCGCTTTTGAGTGCGCAAGGCACCAGAGGGAGTCAGGAGTTGTAGTCCTCCCCAGCGGAAACGGTCTCGACTTCTCCCCGGCATCACACAACCTCCAGCAAGCTTCTGGCGAGCTCTGCTGGTGCTGTCTCTGCCGTCAGTTTTCTACATACAATTGTGTCACAGGCTCTGAACATGAATGACTTTTGACTATTTTTTTTGTCTGACCAACGCGGTCCTTAATCATTCTGTTTTTCAATTACTTAATACAATACTGCAGCTGTTAACGTAGAAAAATCCAGTGTGTTCTTTAAATAGATTAACAATCTCAATAAAATAGTATGCCAGATTTCTTCTGCTAAGAATATTAAGTTGGTAATGGAGCTTTGAAAGTCACAAATCACAATTTGAGTGACCAAATAAAAATAACAAAAGTCTTAAACAATGCAGTTTCACTTTCCAGGTCAATGTTAAGGAGTAAATTGGATAACTCCATATAAATACGAGTTGCAGCTGCATTTTGTTAAATTCCACACCAGCTTCAGCTTGCTCAATTCAACCCCAATAGGGCCGCAACTAGCACCAGGGGGCCACCTTCGTGTGGACAACCTTCCCAGCACAAACCCCCTCCAGGTAATTCATTCCCGCACAGCAGCAATCTCCGCAACCCAGCGATACACACAAGAAAGTCACCGCCACCAGTGAGGTATGCGGTAGCAGAGTCTCCTGTTGCAAAAGCAGGTCTTCTAAGTGCTGGAGTTAAAGAGGTTGCTATATGCACAATACCAACTGATCAGAACACTAAATCCACCTCGCCCAAGCTTGAGCATCCAGAACCAACTGCTCTCTAGCATTCAGCACTTTCCTCAATACTCAGGATATCTGCAGGATCAGTGGAAATGTGTACAGCAGGCCCCAGAATTAGCTGAACCTGTTGGCATCACCAAAGAAACTATGCAATGGGCAGTGTAAGGCATAAAACTGAGGACACTAACTCTTCTGGGAGGTGGTAAAGGGATCCAAGAACAGACATGTAATCTGGAGAACATTGCCTCTGTCACCTCGAGTTGTAGTTCCCACTTGCGTTTCTGCACAGAGAAGCAACAGCGCATCAACCCTCTCTTGAGGGAGCTTCCCAGGTAAGAAGCCACTGGGTAGATTCCCTATCACTTCCACATCGCATCCCAACATAGGGTCCACAATATCCCACCCTGCCCTGTCTATTGGCCTAATGGATGGTGATTGTGTGGTCTGACATAAAATTGATCAAAGGGAAGAAGGCCTTCAGGTAAGGATTGGCCACAACTTGACCACATTCATGTGCAGGGGCTCGCCTTTTGTAAATCTAAGCAAAGGCCGGAAGGCTTATTATAAAGAGACAGGAATTGGTCAACTTCTTAGTCATTATCCTCCATGCACCTGTAGTCCATATGCTCTGCAGAGGAGGAATCTGAATCAAAAAATCTCCTCTAAACATCTGAATCTTGAGCCCTGTGGAGTGGATCACATAGTCGTTCGTAATTGTAGTTATTACTGACTTTTGCCACACAGATGAGATTTTCACCTATCAACTCGGTGGTTGACACCAGAGTCCGCTCTATGGGTGGCATCACCGCCTACTTTGAGGTGAGCACGGAGGAAGACCCCGAAGGAACAAGGAAAAATGCCTTGATTGATTTTGACTTCACCTTAGGCACTGGGACTAAAGCTCCTAAAGGCATGGTGTCTGAGTCACAAGAGATTACCAAACCGCAAGCACCAAGCCACCATTGAGAATGATTCAGAGGGTTGCAAGGGAGTCATAAAGTGATGCAGCATAGCTACCTGCAAGGCCAGTTGACCCATGAGGGGTCAACTGAAGGACTAGTGAATGCCAGCCTTGGCCTCTCAGGTGCTGAGGATACTCCCAACATCAAAGAAGAGTCCTAGAGAGGGACCTCTTTCATGAGGAACAAAAACATTTCTTCCAACCTCTGGAGATTTTTGCGGTTTTGTGGGAAGATCTATCAGGAGAAATATCGCTGGAAAGAGACATACCTTTTAGAATGAGTCTGAGGGGTTGGCTTCTCGGGGTGGGGGATGGACGATTTTTGAGGTGCTGCAAGGATTGAAGCCTGGGGACCTTTCAAGAGATATTTGACCTACTTGCTGTCAAAATCTAAGAAGTTAGTAGAGAGACTGCCAAATCTCTGTACCAAGTCAATGAGCTGCAGAAAACCAGGAACTGAGAGCAGTGCACCTAACTTCCCCTGGCAACGTCACATCCAGAAACATTTAAAGCTGGATCTGTGTGACACCATCCAGTAGCGCTGGATAGTCCCTGCTGGGGTGGGGAAGATTTACAGACTAGGCTGAAGCTTTGAGGAGTATTTATAAGGTGAGGTACCTGTAGGAAGATGTATCCATCAGAAATGAATATTTACCAACTCAACTGAAAACTGTTGCACATTTATGTTACTTGGCATCTTATTACTACTGCTTAATTTGTAAAAAGGATAAATGCAGGTACCCTACGATCTTCAGAGAACCTGGTTGCTGGTGATCCCGATCAGGTTTCCCAAACTCCAAGGCTGCCTACTCTTAATTCCACCACATGCATCCTACTTCAACGTCTCTACAAATCCTTTCTCTGTATTTCAGGTTTTTGACCCCAGCTTTTCTCCTTTGTCACAGTTTTCCTATCATTTTCTTCCCACTCCTTTTTTCTTTTTCAGGATTTCTCTCTGTAGCTCTGCATCAAAACCTGATGATGAAAAAAGTTCCAATCCCCAAAAGCAAATGCTACTGCACACCAGCTGCAATGACTTGCACAAATGGGGGAGGATGGGGGGGCATGTTGATGGGCGAGATCAAGAAAGAGGCCGTGTGTCCTCCTAGGAAGGTTCTGACTTTTTTTTTCAGAGATATTTGATTTAGTGGTGCTTGTTTATCCTAATACTACTAAATTAGCATGGCTATATTAGTGTGGATGATTGGGGGGGGGGGGTGGTTGTTTGATGGGCGATAGCAAGAAAGAGGCTGTGTATCCTCCTAGGAAGGAACTGACATTGTTTTGAAGGGAATTCTTGCTTAATAGTGCTTGTTTTTCCTTTTGTTACTAAATTAGTATGGGTAAAATAGTGTGGAGAAACTGTCTAATCAAGAAATTATCAGTAATACTTAATAGTTACCAAGGGTCCCTACACATGCACATACAGAGCTAAAGCCTACGCCTCCATCTTTCGAGATATCACCAAGCTTACCCACACCTTTACTTCTCAATGCCACGATTAAGCAAATGGAATTCATAATCTTAATAATAAAAAAGACACCTGTTAACCTTAATGCTTATAAAATATGCAAGGAATCGCATGGATCAAAAGATAGGCTGTACATGAACAATCAACACCTCCCTGCCCCTAGCACACAGTGAAGACAACACTCATACATACCTGAATTGCGGGCACCAGAGTGAAGTAGCCAATTAGTATGATGCCAAGCTCTGTGGCCATATTCTTCATAATGGACCAGCTCTCATTGCTAAGACCTGGAAGACAGAAGGAGAAAATGTACCAAGTGTAAAAAAGGAAAAAAGCTTACTCAAACAACTACTAACTGCAACCAACTAGTGCAAGGATGCCCACACATTTCCTAGAGGCGCTGTTTCATGGCATGTTGTCAGGCTAACCACTAGCTAGGTAAAGTACGAGTTACTAACCTTCGGTAATGATGAATCTGGTAGAGACGTTGTCTAGCCACAGATTCCTTAACTTACAATATCCCCAGGCATCAGACTGGATCCAGGAAATTTTTTGCTGCAGCACCTCTGCACGCCGGGGGACAACGCCACACAACCCCGCCCGACGTTGTCCACGTACATGACGTCGGCGCGGTCATATAAGTCCCTCCCGGAGCGCTGATGTCAGTTTTCTTCGGAGAAACTTTTCCAAGACACAACGCGGAGCCACCAACAAAAACTGTGAAAGTATGGGACAGTGTGCGAGGGATGAAAATCTGTGAATAATGAAAGAGGATGGTGCAAGACACCTTCGTAAAAGACAGAACTAGACACTGCCTATATATAAGTGAAAAAGCTGTGAGAAAGAGCAGTGCAAGGGAGCGAAGACCATTCCCCAAGTCCAACAAGGGAAGAATATCTCAAAAGACAGAAACAGACTGCCATCACCAAGTAGAACCATGCCTCACAGCAAGAACGGAGCACAGAACAACAACAGTCCACTACAGGAAGGTATGAAATTATTTATTTTATTTATTAATTAAGCTTATTATGCGCGACAGCCACCCAAAAAGGGTTTCCCAGCGCTGAACAGGTAAGGTGCTAAGTGGCCTAACGTTGCAGACAGGGATAGCGTTATTGATTGAAAAGCCAGGTGTTGACGGCTTTGCGAAACCGGATATAGCTGGTTTCTAAGTGAATATTCAGGGGGAGAGAATTCCAAAGAGTTGGTCCAATGTACGCAAAGGTTCTGCCACCCATTCTAGAAAGTCTAATTCTGGGGACAGTGAAGTTGCCTTTGGATAAGGACCGGAGGTAGCGAGAGGGAATGTAGGGGCAGACAAGGGATTGTAGGTATAGTGGAGCTGATCCAACTTTGATTTTGAACATGTAGCTCAGGGTTTTGAATTTAATGTGACTCTCTACCCTGAGCCAATGTAAGTCTTGAAGATGTCCCGAGATATGAGCTGTTTTAGGAATTTTACGTAGCAGCCTTGCGGCGGCATTTTGAACCAGCTGCAGTCGTCTTTTCACTGCCTTGTTCGCCCCAAGATAGAGGACATTTCCGTAGTCCAGTCGAGAGGTTATAAGGGCATGGACCACAGTGTGTTGGGTGTCGTATGGCATCATCCAGATGATTTTCCTCAGCCACCGCAAGATTGTAAAGCAGGTGGCCGAGACCTTACTAGCCTGATGGTGCATGGTCAAAGCATTATCAATGGTGAAACCCAGATTTCGTACATGGTCTGATGGAATAGGAAGGGGACCCATCTCGGTGGGCCAGTGCTTAGCATTCCATAGATCTTGTTTTTGACCCAGGATCAAGACTTCGGTCTTACAACCATTCAGTTTAAGTAGATTGTTATTCATCCAGGTGGCAATTTTCCCTAAGCCTAACTGCAAGAGGGATGTGGAGTCAGGGCCTGGGTTTGAAAGGGAAAAAGTAATCTTGGAGTCATCAGCATATGTGTATAGGGTGAGACCTGCTTGTTCTGTGATAAGGGCCAGTGGTTTAACATATAAGTATGAAAAGACTGGCACTTCCGCTATAGTAATGGAAGTGTGAAACAAACCTCCACAGATCCCCCAAAGAAGACAACTATAGAGGAGACCAGAACCCTGACTCAATAGAGAAGGCGGGAGGAAGGGAAGGCAACAGGAGAAGAAAATGAATCTCCTGGTGAAGGTGAATCCAAGGAAAGAAGCCCTTTAGAGGGAGAAGCTGTAAATGGAAGTGCCCAAGGGGGCGCAACAATGTGAGCACCCGTGAGAGAAAAACTTATAGCAACTAAACTAGGCCAGTGGAGAACACTACTGGGCAAGACCCTCGCAGAACGGTGAGGCTGGGTGGGCGTTAAGGAATCTGCGGCTAGACAACGTCTCTACCAGATACATTGTTACCGAAGGTAAGTAACTCGTACATCTGATAGAGATATCTATCCGCAGATTATTTAACTTAAAATAGATACCACAGCCAATCCCCAAAAAGGGAGGGTGGGTCTGCGACAGAACAACCAAAAGAGTCAAGCTTCCGATCCGGCAACAGAGTGACAGATAAGAGGAAAAAAACTGTGGCGGAACAGCCAAACAGCAACCCAGGCAGCTCGAAGAGCAGAAATAACAGGATAAAAAATATCCTGGAAATGCCGGAATGGCGCTTTACCATATCAGTATAAAAAATGACAGGTAGAACGGCATGGGCGCTATATCAGAGCAAAGAAGGAGAGAGAGAGAGAGGAAGAAAAAACACTCTGTGCAAAAAGGTACACGAGGAGTACACCGACCGAAGCTTGAAATGAACTTGAAGAGATGCAACCCAAGCAGAATAGACTAGCCTTTAGAAGGAAGTCAAAGGAGCCAGTGTCAAAGGCTAAGGGCAAGAGCTAGAACCTGAGCAATGCTTTGTGAATAGTCGGCACAACAAGAAACACGCCAAGTGCACTCCCAATCCCAAAAAAGGGAAAAAATTAGAGCCAATTAGCACTAATACTGAACCGCTGAAGCAGGTAGAATAGGCAGCCCGCAAACGGCCATAGGAACCTTAAAGTGGCCTACACAAGAAGCACAAGAGTGCCCAACCGGGCAGTATGAAGCCAAAGTGAGACACAACCCACAATATAGACTTACAGGCAGTAGCCAATGACCACTGCCACCAGAAGAACTGCCCCGCAGACGTATCTTTAACAAGAGTAGGTGATAATTTGGTAAAAAGGGCATATAGGAAGGAAGAGGCCAAAAACACCAAGTTAACGAATGGTGGAAAGGGTCGCAGAATCCAAGACCAACACTTCAGAAGACACAACCATATGCCAATTTGGGAAATCTCTCCAATAAGCGGAAGCAAGGAGGACTGTATGCTCAACTTGCAACCACTTAAAAAAGCTCCTCCACACACAGAGATATTGGTCCAGACACCGCAGCCTCGACAAGAGGTGGAGATGTAAGAAGAGGAAGGCCAGGCAACCGGCAGATATATAGAAAGGTATAAACCATTAAGGACAGGTAGGAGACGTTTTTGAAGAGGAGACCACGAAAACTCCCAATTTGATGACCATAGCTTAAGTAGATGGCACCAAGGAAAAAATAGAACATCGTACAATTTGACCACCAAGCGACGCATGGAGCCCACAGGAACCCCAGGGCCAGATGAGATAAGCAAGCTACATAATAGCGTACAAGTACCCCACATGGAGTATGCATACCCCAAACAACGGGGGCATACCTCTTAAGGCAATAAGCCAAACCAAAGAGCGCAGAAAGGAATGGAACTCGAGAACTTGAGTCCCGAGCCGTAGACATCGCTGAGCCACCTGCTTAGAACCACAGTCAGAGGACCAGACACAGCAACCTGAGGGGCACGGCCACACCAGGCCGAAAGGCAGCTTAAAGCAAAATGCATCCAAGGGATGCCAACAAAAGGATAACCACCCTTGATCACATAAAAAGAAGACGTAAGGCTCACCGCCCATGGTAAATACAGAGCATATCTGTTAAGGATACAAAATGAAAAGGAACCACCACGGACGATAGTCTAAGAAGACTTAAGTGGGAGGACGAAAGCCTGCAAGGAGCCAGTGAACCGCCGACTTGGTGTGATCATCAAACAGCAAAACCCCATCAGAGGGTAAGTCAACCAGTCGCTCCCTGATATTTTCAGGGAAGATGCTGTCTCGCAAACAAGCGTGACGCCTTAAGGCAACAGAGCCCGCCATAGTTCGGCCCAAAGAATCTGCAGTATCTAAGGCAGGGCGGATTGTGAATTCGGCAAGTTCGCGGCCATCCCTAAGGAGGTGAAGGAGACCGACACGAGCACCTTCAGAGGCGGCAGAAAGCAAGGACTCCGCAGAGTCCCACAGGGCAGAGGTAGCCCACCCCAAAACACACACTGTATTTAAGTACCGTAGGGCCGCACTAGAGGAGGCAAAGATGTTCCTACACCATGCCTCAAGCCATCTGGACTCCCGAGAGGGAGGAAGTGTTAGTGGGGGCAGAGAAGGAAAGGCAGTCTGCAACACAAACACCTGCGCTTCAGGATTCTCAAAAAGACAAACCGGGTCATGTGAAGCTGGATGGTGGCGGTGCAAAACCGAACAAGCCACTGGGTCACCTGAAGCAGGCCGGACCCAGGTACCAAAAAGGACATCATAAAGTGAAGTTTCAAAGGGCAGAAGCGGCTCCACATTTCCGGACCCACGGTGCAGAACCTCCAGCAAGGGGTCCACAGGCAAAGAAGCAGAGGGGGTTGCATGTTTAAAATGCGGGTGCCAATGAGACCACTCACAAAAAAGCAGCACTAGCCTCAGTAGCCCTCCACGGGGGGCGGGGGACAACAGCCCCATCAGTGGGTTGTAAGCTGACCCTCCCAAGACACTGAGGGTGCGACCAATGCCCCACGTAAGGGAGCCCCATGGAAGAATGAGGATCCTGATGGGGCTCCTGGGGAGGGGAAGAGCCTGCCGGATCTGGGAGCTCCTGAGGAAGCTCCACAAATTCCAAGGTGGGCACTGGTAACAAAGCCTCCGTCGACACCGGGCGAGAGGGCGGCGCAGAACACTCTTCAGAGGTCTCTAGAGAAGAGTCCACAACTCGGCGTCGACACGTTGCCAAATCGACGCGCGTCAGCGCCGATCGTGCCTCATCAGTCGCCGACTCTGCTATATCCGGCGTCGAGTCGGCGCTGTCCGGCGGCGAAACTATGACAAGATACCCTTCGAAGAAGGAGAATGCGCCGGAGCCGGCAAGGCAAGCCTTCGACGCAGCCCCGGCGTCGACTCCGCATCATTCAAGACAGGCTCAGACTTCGGGGAAAGAAGCGGAGGCGGAGCCGAGGCGGTGGGCCTCTGGTGCTGGTACGGTGCCGACCCCGGCTCCGGACTGGAGCTCGGGGTGCACTCAAGGGAGGGCTAAGCGGTACAAAAGGGGGTGGTGATGGACGGAGCATCTGAACCAATCAAACACTCACACCCAGTCAACAGATCTGGGTTTAATCCATCACCGTTCTTTAGTCCACCCTGCCACCCCAGTTCAGACATGGCCATATGCAAATCAGTCTGACCCTGTGCCTCATGGGAACAGTCCAGCCCGAACTGCCAAGCCATGCCTTCCCTGGACCGGAAACAAGCTTTCTAGGACCGGTTTCTGGCATTTCAGCCAGACTTGCTTGAATCCAGTGGCAAAGTGAGCAAAGGACTCGCGTCTGAGCATACCCTGCCAACTTATGGCGAACAAAGCGGTACAAAAGGGGGTGGTGATGGACGGAGCATCTGAACCAATCAAACACTCACACCCAGTCAAAAGATCTGGGTGTAATCCATCACCGTTCTTTAGCCCACTCTGCCACCCCAGTTCAGACATGGCCATATGCAAATCAGTCTGACCCTGTGCCTCATGGGAACAGTGCAGCCCGAACTGCCAAGCCATGCCTTCCCTGGACCGGAAACAAGCTTCCTAGGACCGGTTTCTGGCATTTCAGCCGTCTTCAGCCAGGCTTGCTTGAATCCAGTGGCAAAGTGAGCAAGGGACTCACGTCTGAGCATAACCTGCCAACTTATGGCGAACAAAGCGGTACAAAAGGGGGTGGTGATGGACGGAGCATCTGAACCAATCAAACACTCACACCCAGTCAAAAGATCTGGGTGTAATCCATCACCGTTCTTTAGCCCACTCTGCCACCCCAGTTCAGACACGGCCATATGCAAATCAGTCTGACCCTGTGCCTCATGGAAACAGTCCAGCCCAAATTGCCAAGCCATGCCTTCCCTGGACCGGAAACAAGCTTCCTAGGACCCGCCAAAGGAAGTCTGAAAACAGGCCAGAGGAACTGCGCACTCCGGAAGTAAACTGACGTCAGCGCGCTGGGTGGGACTTATATGACCTCGCTGATGTCGCGTACGTGCACAACATCAGGGTGGGGTCGTGTGGCGCCATCCCCGGCGCGCAGAGGTGCTGCAAAAAAAAAATCCGGATCTAGTCTGACGCCTGGGGATATTCTAAGTTAAGGAATCTGCGGCTAGATGTCTCTATCAGATTTAATTTTATGTACAGGTATCTTTTGAGGATATCCTGTGCAGCCCTGCTTCTGGATGTAGAACGTGTCTGGAAAGTCTGTCTTTATTAGAACTGCCTTCCGCCACAAAAGTAGGAGGAATGCTTTCAACACTAGTCTGGTAGCTTGAAGCTACTGGTAATTTATGTAGCATTCCTGATGCTGAGGGGCCCAGGTTCTTTGGACAGTTATCTTATGGTTGTGGGCTCTGCAACCCATGGGACACAAATCAAAGGTTGTGAAAACCTGCAGAAAGAAGTCTAGAAAAGGCCTGCCAGGTAACGGATTGTTCCTGTTTCACCAGAGAATGCTCTGCCCTGGTTGTTGCCAAAACCAGGTCCTCCCAATGCCCTTCTGCTTATGCCCACTGCCATGCAAGGCATTCTTGCAGATGAGCACATGTACAACCTGATGTACTGTAAAACTGCTATGCAAGAAGCCATCATATCTAACAGTTTCATGACAGTTTCAACAGTAATTGAATGGTGTGTCTGGAAAAAAGGCAGGAGCAGTTGCAATGCCATCACCCTCTGGTCGTTGGGCTATGCACTGCCTATCACTGTATTTAGGCTGTATCAGAGAAAGGGCTGAACCTGCGGCAGATGGAGAAATGCTTTTTCACAAAGATGGTGAAACCTATACTGTGAAGTAGGCATACTGCATTTTAAGTGTGCTAGGCATGATCGTTTGCCACTAGTCTTGTGCAGCCAGTAGTCTAGATATGGAAAGAAGTGTATGACGTTTCTGTGCAGGGGCACTGCTTCCACCAATAGGCACTCTTTAAACACCGCTGGAACTGCAGTGACTCTGAAGGGAGACACCTTAAACTAGTACTATCATCCACTTTCCAGAAATCATTGATACTGCAATGCACCAGGTGGACTGTGCTACTAAAAGGCAGATGTGGTCAGGAGGACTGTAAGGCACCCATGGATTTGTCAATGTTAAGTGTCTTTTTTAAGTTTTTCAAGCATCTGCTTAACCTAGGTGTTATAGTTCTTTTATTAAACTGACTTTGCATTGCTATTATAGCCTATGATACTACTACATACTGCTTTACTATGGTACGATGTGACTCCCACTTCGACGACGGAGAATGATTCAAGCATGTGAATCTATGAAAGATCCAATACTTGAGGAAAATAAGAAGAAAGTGCAATATAAGGAAGAGGAGCCTAATTCCAGAAACTCAAGACAGCAGGACCATACTAAGCTGCAAGTAGGCGCACATAGCCTTTACTTGGTGGGCTTATCAGCCTTCTGTCACGAACCAGAAGAGCAGATGCTGCTCAGCACTGGTTTTGTTGTTCAGAAGAGGTGTAAAGGCTCTATGAAACTAGAAGTAGTCTCCTTTTGGTGTTATGGTTAGCTGACGGAGCTGAAAGTAAAGTGGGGTGGGAAATATCAATATAAATAAGCCTCATGATATAAAAAAAACATGGGCCAAATGTAGGTAAAATCAAATTTGCGAGTCCTTAATAGCAAATTTTACTGATTCGCTATTAAGGACTCGCAAAATTGAATGTAGGTAGGAATCGCTAAAATATTAGCGATTCCTTAATATTCCTTAATACCGAATCGCAAATTGAGATTTGTTAATAAGGAATACCTACCCATTTAGTCCTATGGGCTAGGAGGCCCATATAGCCCATAGGAATAAATGGGAAGATATTCACTATTTGCGATTCGGTATTGAAAAATCGTAAATAGCGGGAGCTATTTCAGGGGGTGTCAGGGTGTCAGAAGGACACCCTGTTCCACCCCTGAAATGTGAATGTATGCACATGTGGCTGACATACATGCCCTAAGGGCATGAATGTGTGCCACATGGCACTTTAAAAAAAAGCAAAAAAGTGGTTTTTTAGAGGAAATCGCTAATTACCACCAACTTGAAGTTGGTGGTAATTAGCGATTCCTTAAGGCTAAAGTGCACTTTCTTTTGTGCTACTTACATTGCATTTAAGGAATCGCAATTTCCGATTCCTTAAATGCAAGAGCAAAATAAGGAATCTCAATTTTGCGATTCCTTATTTTGCTAGTAGGTTTAATCTCACCTACATTGCTCTCAGCCAAATAACGATCGCAAACGCTGAAATTCAGCACATTTCAGCGTTAGCAATCGGTATTTGGCCACCTACATCTAGCCCCAAGTTACAATATTTTTTATTGTTCACACCTGTAAGTATCATTGCCACTATTTCGTTTGTTCCTGTACTGTTTCTATTCAAATTGTATGCACTAGGATAGGGTTTTGATTTTATATAATCTAGAAATTGTATTTCTGGTTTCCCATTGTTCTTGATTGTGCCTTTCCATGATGAAAGAATTTGAGTTCCACTAACTATCTGTGTGATATCTCACAGGACGGATTGTTACCAAGAACACATCTCACTCAAATAATACTCAAGTGGGTCAGTAGGTTCCAGGGTGGTTGCAGTCCATCCGGCATGCTGTCTCAGGTTGACACATTGGCAGAGTCTTTGGAGCCAGAGGATCTAGAAAGCCTATTACTTGGACTTGATCTGGTAAGAAAACCAGAAGACAGATCCTGGGGCCAGGCAGATCCCCGCCTTCAAAAGGGATGTTCAAGAGGTGTTGTTGTACCTCAGGCGTAAAAACTGACATGCTAAGCTAACCAAGTCAGAGAAGGAGAATATTGATATTAAATACCCCTAGCGACAATATCTGCCATATCCTGCATGCATCTTTTAATGGCATGGACGATGGTTTCCCCTCATTAAAGAACTCTTGTCCTCTTTTCCAAATGGCTGCTGGTATGTGTTTTACCAGCTCCTCCATCTACATCTAGCGGTACTGGATGCACCTGGAGATGATGTCCACCAAACTGGCAATACACCCGTGTGTGACTGCCCCGCTTTCCCGCGGTATTAGTTTGCTTAGACTCCTTGTCCTGTGTTCGGGCATTTCCAGTGGCTTCTTCAGAAGCCCTCTTACAGGTAGTAGGCACAACTAAGGAGTCGGGACTATTTGTCTATGAATATTGGGACAGATTTGTCCACAAAGATAGATGGATCATCTGGGGTAGTGTTTTATTATTTCTCCACACAGAGAGTAACTACCCTGATTTCACTAGCTCTTTAATATTGCTGGTGGCTGACTTGAGCATTACCGTGAGCATGGAGAGGTAGTGGACCACACGCTATGTCTTGGACAGGGTTTCCACTGAGAAGACGTCATGGTCTTCCCTGGTTTGAAGTTTGACCTGGGGATATTGTGCAGCCCTTTGTATTGTGGCATGGTATGCAGCAGCATCAACTGGTCGCAGTGGCTTGGTGGCGTAGGGATCTAGATCCGAAACGTCTTGGAGGCCTACTACCTGGTCTGCCCAAGGATCATCTCCCTTTTGGAGTCTAAAGGGTTCGGTCAAAGGGGTTTGGTTGGTAATAGGGGATGCCTTTTTCAGAGTTAGTGTAGGGTGGCTCAAGAGGAGGCCAGTGAGTGGTGCAGCGGTGGAGAAGTCGGTGTGGATAGTAACAGAAGGAGAAACATAGGACAAGTTGCAGGGTCTCTGACCTGTTTGGGGTTGAAGGGCCTGGAAAGGTCGTGGTTCCTCCTCAAAGGTGATCCAGCAACTCTTTGGGGGGTCCTGATGAATCCTGGAGTGGGAGATTTGGTTGTGAAAAAAATGATTTTGCTTTTCCAGGGGATAGACGCAGAAATGCACAGTCCAGATTGGCTCCAATAAAAGGGGTGCTTCTGAGAGGGAGTCCTGCGAGACTGCAGCACATTGGTAGATAATACCGGCCAATGCAGTAGATCTGCTGTAATCTGGAGGTGGGTGACAATATCCTGGGGCAAGCCCAACTTCAACAGCCTGTTGTCGAGGTAGGAGAAGACTGAAACCCCTGACCTATGCAGATGGGTTGCAACCACCACCATCAATTTTGTGAACATCCGAGGGGGGCAAATAAGGCCAAAGGGGGCACAGCGAACTGAAAGTGCTCATGGCCACTTGTGAACAGCAGGTAATGTCTGTGGGCTGGTAGGACAGGTGCATGGAAATCTGTACTGCAAGTCCAAATCTACCATCCAGTCTCCCAACCAGACAGGACCGGAGCATTTTCAATTTCTCCTTTTTCAGGAAGTAGTTGAGAGGGTGCAGGTCTAGTATATGAGGTATGCCTTTGTCCTTCTTCGGCACCAGAAAGTACTGGGAATAGTAACCACAACAAGTTTTTAATGTCGGCACCCGCTTGATTGCTCCTTTGGCCAAAAGAGCCTGCACTTCCTGACGTACCAGGGAGAGGTGGTCCTCAGTCATCTGATCGGAGGATGGAGGCTTCCGTGAATAGAAGGGTGCAACCCAGCTGAACAATTTGGAGCACCCATGTGGAGAACAGGTGGTACTTGCTCCTGTCGCTGAACGGTTGCCTTGATGTTGTGAGGGCATATTAAAGGAGTTTGGAGGCCAAATGGATAGCAAGATCTGAATTACAGTGGGACATAATGTTATGATGCAATACAAGAGATCGAAACGTGAATTAATATGGTAATAAATCCATTACGTTTAAATAATTTGCTTAAATTTGAAGTAATTAACAGAATTTCGGGGGGGAGAGGGGAAATTAGCTGGTACTTAGAGCAATGAAAGCATAATACTATCCAGTGATGGAATGGAATAGGTTTTTATATAGCGCGATAGCTACCCGCTGGCGTCCTAGCGCTCTAGCCAAACACAGAGGCGGGTCGTGGTTATCTGTTGAAAAAAAAGGTTTTTAATTTTTTTCGGAAGAGCAGGATGTTAGGTTCTGAGCGGATGGAGAGTGGAAGAGAGTTCCAGAGCCTTGCCGCGTTTGTTGAGAACATTCTTCCTCCACTTCATTCTCTTTTGAACCTGGGAATGATGACTTGGAAGGCGAGGGTCGACCTCAGCTGCCTATTGGGGTGGTAGGGGGTGATCAGGGTGTGATTGAGGATTTCTCCTTTCCTCCAGTAAGCACGGTGGGCAATGCACATGCTTTTGAAGTTGACTCTAGTTTTTACTGGCAGCCAGTGAAGGGCTCTTAGTTCAGTTTTCACTGATTGCCGGCGGGGAATGCGCAGGAGAGTACGAGCAGCGCAGTTTTGAATAACCTGCAGTTTTGTCAGGGTGGATTCGGGGGCTCCTAAGTATAAGGCATTTCCGAAGTCCAGCCGGGAGAGGATTAGACCCTGGACCATGATCTGTCTGGCCTTGAAAGGGAGGAGCGGTAGGATCTTTCGTTTTAGTCTAATAATGCTCATGCAGGTGGCTGCTAGTTTGGTTGCCTGGTGGCCGAAGGTTAATGCGTTGTCCAGCCAGATGCCCAGGCTCTTGATAGTGTCCCTGGCTAGGGGGGCTGGGCCTAGTGCTGGGGGCCACAGCGAGTCAATGGTTTTTTGGGGGGGAGTTGCCCATCACCATTAGCACAGTTTTGTCGCCGTTGAGCTTTAGGTAGGACTGGCTCATCCAGGTGCATACTGCTACAGTGATATTAATGCTATTTGAGAGGTCTAACAGACTAGGCTCCTCTGAGGAAATAGTTGCAAAATAATGGCAAGTATTGCACTCTTCTGATGTCTACTTCTAACCACAGATCCCTAAACAGATACCACAGCAGCACCTCCCCAGATGGTGGATCTGTGAAATGGCTCAGACCAAAAATAGTTTCAAGACCAAGTGGGCAAATTTCCCACTCAATGAACCTGACTGACAACAGAGGCCCACAAATGTCCAAGACAGGCTTTTCGAGTGCCAACGCAGTGGCTGGAGCTTTGGCCCTGGTGGAATAAGTCCATACAGCTTCTGAGGCTGCTTTTAGCCAGTCCGTGGCAGATCTATAAGCAGAGAATAACCCATCGAGAGATGGTCCATTTTTGCACTGCCTTGCCGTTCTTTGCTCCAGAGAACTCTACAAAGAGCTGTTCGGCCACCTAATGTTCTTTGGGGTTGTCTGTATAAAAGATTAGTACCCTTTTAGGGTACACATAATGGAGTCTCTCTTCTGCGTTAGATGTATGCTGATAGCTTGCACAACAAGAAAGGAGTGACCACGTTTGGCAGAAAGGAAGCTTGGGTCCTCAACATCAACTTATCTAGGAAGAATGTTGTATACTGTGGATAGAAAGATAGTCTGAATCTCACTCACTCACCTAGCAAATGTTATGGTGATAAGAAATACCGTCTTCAACATCACAAGTCTTAATGAACGGTGTAGCAGATAAAAAGGGGCGCACATCGAAAATGCGAGACCTAAGTTCAAATTCCACTCCGGCATCATAAATTATTTTGGCGGGAATAAATATTGCAAACATTTCAAACACCTCACCCTAACTGGTGATTTAAATATCAAAGACTGATCTGGCAACCGTAAGAAGGTCAAAAGAGCTGATAAGTAGCTGTTAACAGAGCCCAAAGTAAGTCCTTGTTGGGAGAGGAACATAAACAGCAAAACCTCAGCCAAATATGCCTGAAATGTGATCAATTCATCACATGGTGCACAAATCCCCAAATCTGCCACAACAACTGGCATAGACCGATTTAGTGGAGGGCGCCTTGCCACCAGGATGCCCATAACAACCTCAGGGTGCTGGTCGAAGGTGGTCAACTGTTGCTGCTCAGTCTCCAAGCACAGAGATGCAAGGTGAGCAAGAGCAGAACTCCATCTTACATAAAAGAAAGCTAATGCAGCAAAATAGCGAAAGGAGATGGTAAATAGCCTTTAACAGTGCCCGAAGCATGTACTTGAGGCCAGGGACCAAACAAACAACAAACATTTCAACAGTTTGGTTAGTAGTTGGAAAATTTGTCAGGTGCCACACGCAACCACTAATCTGTCCAAACAAATTACATTCACCAATTTTGTGGAGGGATGCCTTGCTGCCAAAATGACATTAATGACCTCAGAGGGACAGTCAAAGGAGGTCAACTACTGTTGCTCAATCTCCAAGCATGGAGATCAAATCTGTGCTGTCCCAGGTGCAGTGTCCAGTTGCAGTACCTTGCCCTGCTGCTGCTATTACAGAAGAGCCTCACAAAGTGGCAGCATGATTGGAGGACAAATACTCATGCACAGGAGTTCTGGGTACTACCTTCTCCTGGCCCAATACTGTGCCATTAGGATGACTTGGGTCTGGTCATTCCTGATCTTCTTCAGTAGGATGACTTGGGTCTGGTCATTCCTGATCTTCTTCAGTAGGATGACTTGGGTCTGGTCATTCCTGATCTTCTCCAGAATTCAAGGAAGATGAGACAGCATCAGGAAGGCATACAGGAGTTACAAGCTCCACTTTAGCAAAAACAAATATCCGAAATGAAGTCGCCTTATAAACTCCAACGTGTAAAAGTGCTTACATTGAGCATTTTCAGCTGTGGTGGAAAGATCAATCCAGGGTTCTCCCCATTTATGGAAGACACCCTGCACCACCTTTGTGTGCAACTGCCAATCGTGATTCTTTAAGCATCAGCGGCTGAGCTAATTCGCCCTGGAGTTTAAAGACTGGCCATGTGGTTTATCATCAGATAACTTCCCTGTTGGTCAAACCATTTGCAGAGGCATAGAGCCTAGAGCTTTAAACCAGAAAATCCTGCAAGACAGAACTGCCACAAAGGCCCTCCCTGCGGATCGGATTGTCCAGGCAGTAGTCGTTGGCGAACGAGTGCAGGGATACCCATGTGGCCACCTGGTTGATGTCAAGAACCGAACACCACACTGAAGAGCTGTGGTGGCTGCCTTAGCCCTGGTTCAATGCGCTCTAAAGCCTTCAGGAGGCTGTTTCTTTGCGAAAGCGTTACATTTTATTCAGAGTATGACCCAACGTGACATACTCCTCTTCTGCACAGCACGTCCCTTCTTTGCTCCAACGTATCCTACAAAGAGTTGGTCATCCACTCGGAACTCTTGTGCACAGAAGGAGGAAAAACAATGCTCTTTTTGGGTCCAGAAGTTGGAGACACTATTCTTCCTTGGAGTGGTGCCAAGGAGCATAGAAGGAGGGCAAGGTGACAGATTGCCCTAGATATAAAGGTGTCACCACCTTAGGCAAAAAGAAGCCCTAGTGCCGAGCACTCCCTTGTCCGGGAAGACGGTCAGGTAAGGAGGATGAGATGATAGAGCCTGCATCGCTCTCCCTCCTAGCATAAGTTATTGCCACTAAAAAGGCTGTTTTGATAGGAAGCAGCCTGAGGGGGGCAATTGTGCAGTGGTTCGACAGGTTCACAAATCACGAAGGTGACAACCAAGTTAAGGTCCCACTGGGGCATAATAAAGGGTGATTTGGGAAACAAATCAGTAAGCCCCTTCAGGAATCTCTGTAGAAGAGGTGATTTAAAAAGTGAAACCGAAGAAAAGTAGACAGAGCTGAAAGGTAACCTTTCAAAGGTCCCAGAGTAGAGCCCTGCTGGGCAAAGCAGAGGATAAAAAGATGAATGCCAGAAAGGGAGGCAGCCAAGTGCTCAACAGACAGTTCTGTACAATATTTACAAAATGTTTGCCGTCAGCAGGCGTATAACGACTTTATGGAGGGACGCCTGGCTGCCAGAATAACTTCACAGACTTGGGGAGAAAGGTCAAAAGTTGTCACCTGGGGGGGGGGGGGGCTGAGGCGTCAAGATGGAGGTCACTCTAAGAGTGCTCCTGGACCCCTCCGTCATCCGCCTCACACCCTGCGCTCTTTGGCAGTCATCCACCACTCCTACCTGCCTGCCCTGTGTCCTGGGTCACGGGGCTGTATCCAAAGCTGTTTGTTCCCCGTGTCGGCCCTCTGGGGCGTCCCGCTGCCCCTTGTTTCTCTTGGACCCCTGGGCGACAAAATAGCGGCCTGCATCGCGCCTCGCTGACACTTTGCCACTGGATTCAAGCAAGCCGGGCTGAAGACGGCTGGAATGCCAGAAACCGGTCCTCGGAAGCTTGTTTTCGGTCCAGGGAAGGCATGGCTTGGCAGTTCGGGCTGGAATGTTCCCATGAGGCACAGGGTCAGACTGATTTGCATATAGCCATGTCTGAACTGGGGTTGCAGAGTGGGCTAAAGAACGGTGATGGATCAAACCCAGATCTTTTGACTGGGTGTGAGTGTTTGATTGGTTCTGATGCTCCGTCTATCACCACCCCCTTTTGTATCGCTTTGGCCGCCATAAGTGTGGCAGGGTATGCTCAGACGTGAGTCCCTTGCTCACTTTGCCACTGGATTCAAGCAAGCCGGGCTGAAGACGGCTGGAATGCCAGAAACCGGTCCTCGGAAGCTTGTTTCTGGTCCAGGGAAGGCATGGCTTGGCAGTTCGGGCTGGACAGTTCCCATGAGGCACAGGGTCAGACTGATTTGCATATAGCCATGTCTGAACTGGGGTGGCAGAGTGGGCTAAAGAACGGTGATGGATCAAACCCAGATCTTTTGAGTGGGTGTGAGTGTTTGATTGGTTCTGATGCTCCGTCCATCACCACCCCCTTTTGTATCGCTGACGGGCCTGGCACTCCGGCAGCTGTCCCTCCTAGCCATCGGAATTCACTCTGGCATCCACCCTGCAGTAGACCGGCCTAGCTAGCCCCCCTGCGCTCCGTGGGTTGATGAGGCGGGGGCCGGTCTCCAGCTACAGGTCCGCTTTGGAGCTCCCGGGTCCCTCATTTCCCTGTTGGGGGTGGGGCGGCTGCTGGCGCCCCGGACTGGCACTGGTCTTGAGG
Source organism: Lissotriton helveticus (assembly GCF_964261635.1). NCBI lineage: Eukaryota > Metazoa > Chordata > Amphibia > Caudata > Salamandridae > Lissotriton > Lissotriton helveticus. Next base: position 347,730,568 of record NC_136071.1, on the reverse strand, counting down.
TGTGCTTGGGGGACAGCGGAGGAGCGGCTACGGTCCGGCTGGAGCCTTGGAGCGACGGCTACCATACCGGGTGGCGGAGTGAGAGCGGGAGCGGAGGAGCGGCTGTGGATCTGTGGGGCCGTCTATGCAGCGCTTCCCCTATCAGCTATCGTACCGGGTAGAGGGAAGAGTGTGAGCGGGGCCGGCGTCCAGCTCTCCTGGGGGCCCCTCTCTTTCATCTTTGTGGTGCTGGCCTGGCCCTGGTGCTTTCGGTGTGGCGGCTGCCGTATCGGGCGGCAGAGTGCGGGTGTGAACGGGGCTGATGTACGGCCCTCCTGAGGCCCCCTCCTTCATCCTGGCCTTGAGGGCTGTGGCCGCCCTGCCTTTGTTGCCGTCTGCATCCCTTGAGTTGTGACTGAGGGGCCCACCGGCTGCGCTGAACAGGCGGCAGACGTCCCTGGAACTGTGTGGTCCCCTGCACCAGGCGGCCGGCGCTGATCACTGGGCTGCACCGGGCCTCTCCTGGGCCCCATCTCCCCGATAGCAGCAGACAAGCGTCAACACACAAGACTGCACCGGTGACTGGAGAGTGGGTGGGGGTACCCGCTGCCTTTGCCGGGCAGCGGGCCGTGAGGTCGAAGTTGGGCCACCCTGCCACGGTCATCCACCGTCCTGAATCTCGCTCCCACGACTGGATCATTGGCCAGACCTGAAGTTTCCCCTACTCCAGGTCTTGCAGGCCCTGCGGCCTGTACGGCGGCAGATCATGGGATGAGATAGGGCCCCCAAGTTTGCGACTGCCCCCACACAAACCAAAATGGACCGCTTCACCACCCAAGGACCTGACCCGCCTTGTAAAGCGGACGGCACTCCTCCCATCCCGGGCACGGACCTTGCGACTAGCCTGCAGGCCATCAGCTCGACCCAGGCCTCGGTGGAGGGGAAGATAGGGGAGGTCAAGGTGGATGTGTCTCTTCTTCAGCAGGATCTCTGTAACGCCACGGCCCGGATCACCGAAGCGGAGTCCCGAATCTCGACGGCGGAGGACGATATTCCCCAGCTAAAGGACCAGGTGGCTAGCTTGAGCTCCCGCACCAGTGAACTTCACTGGCGCGCTGAAGATGCCGAAAATTGCGCCCGCCGCAACAACCTCCGACTGGTGGGTTTCCCGGAGGGGGTTGAAAAGAATCGGGCGGCCACCTTTGTGGAGGCTTGGTTTACCTCCTGGATGCCGAAGGAATCTCTGTCTACTTGGTTCGTGGTGGAGAGGGTCCGCCGATCCCTTGCTCCAAAGCCACCAGCTGGGGCCCCTCCTCGCCCCTTTATCCTGAAGATACTCAACTTCCAAGACCGTGAAGCCATCTTACACAAAGCACGTTTCCAAGGTCCGTTGAAGTTCCAAAATCACACCATTATGATATTCCCGGACTACACCAAGGAAGTGCAGGACCAACATCTATCCTACATCGAGGTCAAGAAGAAGTTGAGATCCCTGGGCCTCCAATACCAATTGCAATTCCCGGCACGCCTAAGGGTTATCTTCCAAAACGTTACACACTTCTTCGACTCCCCCCAAGCGGCCTGGATTGGTTAACAGAGGAGCGGCCCCTCCGGCAACAACGCGTCCCGCCCCCCCCCCCGGTCTGCCGGGCTTCCAACCCACACAGCGGCAACGGCGCACACACTCCAGCAGGAGACGCCGATCCCATTTGGCGTCCCACAGATCCTCCAGCCTAACGGCCCATAGACCTTGAAGTTCCTCCGGTTCCTCGGCCTCCCCTCCACGTCCCAAACTCCAAGCTTCTGTTGGCCCTCTGGTGAACCCTCCATCTCCGGGGCGGCGGACCTCACGGGAACAGACACTGACCTTTCTCGTAGCCCAACTCTATGAAGTGCTGACGACCGACCGCTGAAGCGGTTGGCACCAGGAGAACGTGCCCCGACTTCTGGATGATCCTGGGTTCTGGCAGATTGTTTGCTCCGAGTCTTTGTCTTCCTGCCGAGACACTGTATATCCGCTCATATGGAGGGGTCCTTCCACGCTTCTCAACCCGAGCGTTTTAGTTTGGTTTTCTATGGGGGTTGACAGATGCCCCCTCTCGTCCCTTCTCTACCCCTTGGCGATGGAGCACCAGCGACCTTGATTCGGTCCGAGAGTCTCGTTAGAGGATGGGAATGGCCCAAATCTGAAGTGGACAAGATCGCTCTTTACACAGATGATGTCCTGCTCTTTTTAACCGAACCCACCCAATCAGGTCCCCGTTGTCGCCAGATCCTGCGCTCTTTCGGGCAAACTTCCGGACTCCGAATGAATTCTAATAAGTCGGTCCTGGCCCCGTTCCATCTCTCCAGAAAATGCTACGACTGGCAGTCAACGATACCGCTTTGGCGTCAATCTTTTAAATATCTTGGGATCTGGGTTGCTCTCCTCCCGAAATTGGGATGGTCCCTTGATGTCACCCCGCTCGTGAAGAAAGCTAAGGCGGATCTCCACAGATGGCAGACACTACCCCTGAATCCCTTGGGGAGGGTCGCCTTGTTTAAAATGATGATTCTTCCAGATTTCTTTCTGTCCTCCAAAACACCTCCTTCTGTTTTGCACTGGCGTGGTTTCAGGAGTTAGACACTATGGCTACTAAATTCCTCTGGGGGGGAGGGATGGCCCGGCTGGCGTTAAAAACCTGCCAGATTCCATCATTCGACAGGGGCATGGGGATGACACATTTATACCTCTACTACTTGGTGACTTGTCTATTGATTATACAGGACTGGTTCAACGAGGTTTGGTCTGATCCGGCCTATAGGCTTGAACTAAGTGATTTCGGCCTGCCCAAAATCCAATCCCTAATGTACGGGGAATCCATCCCATTAACCTTGCCCGATGTCACGCGCTCCGCATTCTTAGCCTGGCAGGCTGCTCTGCGACATACACAGTTGACACACAAACTCACCCAAAACACGTCTCTATGACATGGTACATGGCTCAGGGAGGTCAGCGGGCTACAGGGGTTCCGAATGTGGGATCTTATAGGGATCTCTCAGCTTGGTGATGTGTGGGCGAGCGGCCACATGCGCTCTTTTAAAGACCAGCAGTCCAGATACTCCCTGCACCCATCACAATTTTATAAATACCTGCAACTGCAACACACCCTCCACGTACACATACCGGACGATACCAGGATCCCTGAATACAGTCCCCCCGAGGCACAGACAATACTAGGCGACTTGGGGAAAGGGGGTATTTCACGCATCTACCGGACACTGGTCAACAACACCCCAACCTCATTACACTCAGGGGCCAATGTGAGGCGTGGGTGGGTCCTTTGGACGGGGAGGAACTGGCGTGATGCCCTCATGTCACCCAAGATGGTCACCACATCCGCTAAACTCCGCTTGATCCAATTATACTATTTGCATACAGCCTACTTAACCCCAAAGCGCTTACATCGAGCCGGCCTCTCCCCATCCGCCTCGTGTACGAGATGAGGTCAGGATCCGGCCGACTTCTTCCACATGGTATGGGCATGCCCCCGACTAGCTCAGTTCTGAGGTGAGATCGAAAGTGAACTGACCGAGGTCCTGGGGTGGGAGGTTCCTCACGATCCACGTCATTCCCTTCTCGGGATTACAGATGGACTAGACGGGTCCAGGAACGAGAAATTACTTTACAATACAGCCATGGATGTGGTAAGCGGGATATAGCCGCCTCCTGGAAGCTTCCCACACCACCACGTTCTGAGAAATGGCGAAGGGAGGTGGACTGGTGCGCGGCACAAGAAAAACCGATGTATGAGGCACAGGGGTGTCCTAAGAAATACCTGAGGGGATGGGGCAAATGGCTGGATGCCGTGGAGTAGCCTGAACTTTATACATGATGTATGTATTCACTGCTGCAAGGTGGGGTTTAAAGGCAATGACTTCGCTCTTTTAATTGTCTTGCGTTACTATTGGTGCTATCCAATGTCGTATTGCTTGTTCTCTGAAAAAAACAATAACATTGTTTATCAAAAACGGTCAACTGTCGCCACTCAATCGCCATGCAAGGAGACGGAGGGTGGACAGGTTCGGGTGGAGGACCCTCCTTTGCTGCTGGGACAGAAGATCCTCCTGAAGGGGCAGCCTGATTGGAGGATCGATGCTCTTCTGCAAAAGCTCAGGATACTAAACTCTCCATGCCCAGTCTGGATCCACAAGAATGACTTGGGCCTAGTCAATCCAGATCATCTGGAGCACTCTTGACAGAAGTGGTATGGGCAAAAAGGCATACAGCAGGCCTGTGCTCCACTTGAGACGAAAAGCATTGCAGAGCGAGAGCCGCTTGAAAACTCCAATGCGCAAAACTGCTGACATTGCGTGGTCTCTTTGGAGGCGAAGAGTTCTAACCAAGCCTCTCCCCACTGTTGAAAGAGACCTTATGGCACCTCCGATGGAGACACCACTTGTGATCCACTAGGCACCAATGGCTGAGTTAATCTGCTCAGGAGTTCAGGGAAGCGCCCAAATGTTGAACCAACAGGGACATGCCCTATTGTTGCAGCCAAGTCCAGAGACGAAGCAGGGACGTGATGAGTGCCTCCCTCATTGAAGGGGGAAGTGTGCCGGCTTCTAGCGATTCTTCATATAACTCTTAATATCGGGGCCAACAGATCAATGTATGCTTTATACAACTCAACAGGCAGCCCGTCAAGCCCTGGGGTCTTCCCAGACAGCATCTGCATGATGGCCTCCCGAATTTTCTCCAACTCGAAAGGAGCACTTAGAAACTCTCTTTGGGAGTCACCCAGCCACCCAAGGGCTACGTCCTCTAGAGAGCAGTCAAGTTTGAAGCGATCCCTTCGCTGTGGTGTATGAAGCTCCGAATAGTGGGCTGTGAATGCCGTAAGTATGTCAGCCGTGTCTCTGTGTAATATCTCTCCAGGACCAGTGACCTCTAGGATGGAGAAACGTGGACGGCATATCGTTTCGGCTAGGGCCTTCACGGGGCACTCTCCATCTCCGTAGAGTCGAGCAACCCAGTATTTCCCTTTAAATTGTGTTTCCCTTTCTGCAGTCTCGGAGAGTTTTTTCCGGAAGGCATGCTGGACCGCTTTCCCGCCCACCCCATGTTCAGTTGGGAGTCTAGGGCTTTAAGTTCTGCCTCTAGCCATCTGAGTGTACCCTGTATGTCTCTGAGCACTCCAGAACCTTTAGAGATGCACGTTCACCTTGAAGGCTTCCCAGATAGTCTCCACCTCATCTACAGAGCCGCTATTGCGACGGAAGAAGTCTTGTATTTCCTCTCCCAATTCGCTGTGAAATACTGTATGAAGCAGCATTAAGGGCTGTATCCTCCAAGTGTGACGTGGTTTATTATACCCTAGTGGAACAATTACGAGTTTAACCGGGGAGTGGTCGGATATGTTCTGGCCAGGTGCGTGACATCTTTTATCAAGGAACCTAGTCCACGCGATAATAAGCAATAATCTAAACAGGCCCATGAGGCAGCTTGTGTTGTGAAGTGTGTGCCTTACAGTGTGTGTGGGCGAAGGTAACGCCAGGCATCTAGCAGACCATTCTCCGTTGTAATGCTCTGCAGAACGTGGTATGTCCTATTATGTCCTGTTATAATGATGTGGCGCGGGAATCGATCTATCATCGGCTGAGTTCAGCAGGGGCATATTGCAGAGTCCAATCGCAGCACGGTTTCTTATGGTGCTCGTTATACCCTGTTGCAGGAGTAGTAGAGAACGCGCTGCAGATCGCCCAGGGGTCTGACTGTAAAACAGGGGAGTGGAAAGACGGCAACACTCTAAGGCGACTTCCCCTTACCGCTAACGCAGACTGCAAGCGCAGTCTCCCAACACCGCCTCACAGTATTTCAACTGGGCTGAGGTAGTGGCGTGCCCGCACCTCCGTATGGCATCCAGTGGGGAGATGGCACCCCCAGCCAGGTGGACGAAGGGTAGACAATGGGGAGGCCCCAGGCCGCACCACACAGACTCGGCCGCCCACGCTCTCACTGTGTGCGCTCAGGTGGGCAACGAGGCACGCTCCTGTTCGCCCCCTCCACCAAGCGGTTGCTCATGCAGCAGGTATTTTAATGTGGATTGAGCACTCCGATGTGATGTGCATACATGCCAACATTTAAGGACCAGGAAGTGGGAGATTTAAAAGAAAAAATCGGGAGAATGAAAATTCCCCATTGACTTCTGTTGTAGAAAATGCAATTTCAGGCGGGAGACTGCTAAAATAAAGCCATTTCTGGCTCTTAAAATCGGTAGTCTCCCGCCTGAATCGGGTCTGTTGGCATGTATGGATGTGGGTCCAGTGTCAAGTGCGGGAGGAGCAGCTCTCTCATTGCGGCGTTAATCAGGCCCCCAGGCCATGACCCAGCGCCACGTGTGCGGCCGGGGGCTTGCCTGGCAAAGTCAACCGCAGGGGCACTTCGTAGCTTCACTCCCGTCTCCCGCCCGCCTGAGAGTGCACTTTAAAGGGGGGTTTCTGATGTCGGGGGAGGCTGAAACTGGCACCGGAGCTGGAGGAAAACTGTTCGCACCAGTGGCAAGCATTGTGGGTTGTTTTCTACCATTTTCTGAAGGAGAAATGCAGGATTATGAGACCGAGCCACTGAAGTCTCACAGTGAAGCGGCCATTACGGTTGTGCGCCACATAGCGCCCCCAAGGTGGGAGACTTCTGCTTTTATTAGCCAAGCGTCCAAATAAGAAAACAAACGGATGTTCTCTCTGTGCAGATATGCTGCCACTACTGCCAGACATTTTGTCAATACCAGTGGGGACTCCAAAGGGAAGACCTTTGAATTGATAATGTTTTCCTTGGAAGAAAAACTGTAGGTATTTTCGGCGTGAAGGATGAATGGGTATAAGGAAGTAGGCATCCATTAGGTCTAAGGCAACCATGAAGTCGCCTTTTTGTAATAGTAGTATTACTTCCTGAAGGGTGATCATATTGAAGTGTTCTGATAGGATATATTTAGAATTGTCGTCGAGCAGTCATTCTGGCTTTTTGCCTCTGGGTGGCGCCAAAACATTCTTTGCAGACATTCGCATGCCGTAAGTACCTAGTACCTTTCAACCATAGCGGAGGTATGTAAGATAGTCTCAGCAACTCCTGGCTAATGATAATGCAGCATACTTACGAATGTGAAACACAAAGCTTGCACAATTCAAAGTTCTCCCTTACAATATAGTGACAGGTCTCCAATTTCTTCACATCTCAAGCCAACACACCTTTTGTTCTGTGCGCATCAAGCCGCATGGATTTTAATTTGAGAAATAATTCATGGCTTCCAGTTTCATCACAGCATTACATTATTAAGAACCATACTTTCCCACTATGCATCATATGTCAGAAAACTATGAATATAGATTCATTATATCCATTTTATGTAATGTTTTATAAAACAGTAAATACCAACTTGAGGTAGCCTCGGACCCCTTTCTGCTGGCACATAGAAAGGAAGAATGAATGAATACGCTTGAAGGTAATTTGTTGAGGGTTGATCTGTTCACAAAAGAAACTCTTTTTGCACAAGTTGTATTAGATAAACTGATATTGATACAAAAGTTACATCAAATAAAATATATCAGGCAAACTGGTCGTCGATAGCAGCTTATCTACTTGTCTAAACTCCCAAGCAAACCCAGTGCCTCAGTGTTCTTTAACCCTGTAGCGCAGCGAGAAAGCCATGGGTCACCGTGCTGGCGAGCAAACAAGGCTCTGTCTGTTCGTTGGGTAGTAAAATACAGTCATGACAGGAGTTCCGTGGCCCCCTAACTCTTCTGGGCCCCGGAGCTGCTTCACTATTGATGACTACACCCCTGCTGTGGCAATGCTACATATATTACCACATTTTAAGCACCCCCCTTTCCCTATTGTTTACATGGAGATATATTACAGAGGACCTAAATAATTTAAGAATATTTTTCATGGATTTAGCACAAACTGTGAATGAGAGTGCTAACCTGTTACTTTAGTGCGATCGATTCGAGCCACCGGAAGTGTCACGAAAGTCTGAATGTTTGTGTTGCATATTTTAGTGAGCCAAGTCTTTGATGTTCAGTAACTGACTTCAACGTATTTAGAAACGAGCATTAAAAATGCAATAGGTCTCGTCTTTTATTAAGTTAAAGCCATTTGCCTAGCTATACAATACCATTAGCAAAGCAAATGGCGTTAACTTAATCAAAGGCGAGACCTATTACATTTTCAATGCTTGTTCTTTTTGGGAGGCTGTATAAGAATGTTTGTAGCCTCTTAAAATGCCAGTTGCCTGATAAAGGATTGAGTCTTTGCTGGCTTTAGAATTATGTTTTTAGTTCCGTGCTGACTCTGCAAAGCTTTTTGCTTCAGATCAAGCCATTCATGCATAACATCGAGGACTGGTTCGGGTGGACTTTTCGGTCCAAAGGTGTAACATTTCAGAGCCAAAGAATAAGTTGTGTGGCAGTGTGGTTGGAATAGAAGCCCAGTGGCCCTTGTCTTTCGGAACTGGAGTGGATGTTTGGTGCAAATCTAACTTTAAGGAGATGGAGGCCCAGCTATATACCACATTTTCAGAATGCAGAGCCCAAGGCCTCCAAAACCAGTATGTCTGAGCGCGCCATGTTTTTTTTGCAGTGGCGAACCATGAGCAGTTTTTTTTTTACCAGAACCTGTTTTTGGGCCTTCAGATCGGGGGTAGTTGTACTCACTGTCTGATGTTTCTGGGTCGACTCGAGACTGGCTGAATCTTGTTCCATATGGCTGAGGCAGAATCAGAATAGTGGTTGGATATGGATTCCTCTTGTGCTGCTGATGCCTCCTCTTCCTCCTCCTCCTGTCGGCCAAATATGTCCGGTGAGTGGTCTGCAATGCATTTCTTGGCTACTGCCTCTTCAATCCTGAAGTGTCTTTTGGATTGAAATTATCTGCAGGCCTCACAGGTGTCCTCTCGATGATCTAGTGAGAGGCATAGGTTGCACACGGAATGTTGATCTGTGTGAGGGTATTTGGAACGACACTTCGAAACAGACAAGAACAGAGTACGTTTCATCAGCAGCTCATACTTTGATATGTTGAGGTTGAAACGCAAGAGTAACTACGCAATCAAGACAATACCGTAGACCTGAGGGAACTAGTGGCAAATGGAAGGGAGCCCGAAAGAGTCTCGAACCGGAGCGTCAAGAGATTGCATGCGAACCTGTTGGTGGAACAAAATATCCAAGAATGGAGTCTATGCCCATGCGCAGTATCACCAACAGGTGGGGCCACACAACCTTGTGACTCGAAGAAACTTCTTCGAACAAAAACAACTTGTAGTAATCATCCAAGCCCATCAATAGATGGCAGACGTATGCAAAGCATGTGTATCTACAGCACACAGGCCTCAAACATGTTTTTCTCTCAAAAAGGGCATATTGCTATAATAGTCCCTGGCACTGTTGGGAACTACTTTGTGTGGGGAGTTGCTCCTGGAGTAAGAGGAGAATACCATCACTTACACTATGGTTCGCTGACGTGGGCTACCCGAAAGCCCATGCTATAGTGGGCAGAATAGAAATGTGAATAACGCGACAACAAACCAATGAATGAAGAAGGCTGCTTGAAAGTCCTGTAATGAAGTATGCTTTATAAGTATATATAATATTAGTAAAATAAAAAGGTCTTTGCAAACACCAAACATAAAAACATATTAACAACCCACTATTCAATCTTTGTTGATTACTACCTGTTTTGAACAAAACAGCATCTCGACAGAAAGAAAATGTACCTTGTGCGATTCGGAGCTTCACTTCCAGGTCAACTGGGGTTGACACAACAGACTTTGTGAGAACCAAGACATTCTCCAGCCCAATTACCACCACCAGATATGGAAAAATCTCACTGGGGAAAGAAATGAGAAAACTTGGTGCTTCAGGACTATGTTTCGTTCAGAACAAACACAAAAAATGAAAAAAAAAGAGGCCCTACATCACTGAGGAACCACATGAGATAATAGAAGGCCTATGCATTAGTCTATCACAAATTGCCTGTATGATCGACTTATTTGTGGGAGTGGATCAAAATAGAAATGTGAGAGCATACAGCTTAGTGGTTTTGGGCAAAGAACAGGATATCAAATACCAAGCTATATTGCATGCACCGATTGCCTGAAATTGAAGAGCCAGAACCCACCAGGTATGTGTTGTGTTTAATTACTGGCAAACGATTACTCTCCAGTGATGCAATAACTTCCTGCCTTTCTTACTTAGATTCCTTAAATGAATGCACCCTACTATGGTTCCACCCCATTCTGGTAAGCCCACTAATTTCTGGACAAATCAGGGCCGACTTCCTACAAACACACACATTTATATATAGACTGAACACCACTTCTCATCGACACCCTCATTTCTTGAATGACAATGACACATTGCTTTTATACACCCACATTACTAGACTGTTTGACTCAGTTACAATAAAATCCCCTTATTACTGCAACGATAATCCAACCATTTCTCTGCTACTTACCCCCCATTGAGAGTAGGTGTTAGTCCGAAGAGTGTGCACAGGCCCACCGACATTAGCAAGGAACTCAGCACTGTCACTACCGCAGCCAGCGCCAGGCCCCATTTGGACTTAACCAAGTCAATTTTACCTAGAACAAAAAAAACAGAAGCATTCTCTAATGAAGTGAACCGTCTCTATTTCACTACTTCTCTCTGTTCGCAGACAATAATGGTAAAAGAACAGGGACTGAATCCGAATTGGGCATGTTTTGTCGATGTGCAGGCTGCCTTATTTGATATTGGAGTAAAGTTGCATGCTGCTGCATCAGAAGAACAGACATCTAACCTGGGAATCACTGATGAACACACTGTCTGACCCTTTACAAATCTCATGATCTATCAGTTCTATCCTCTATCCCAAAATTGTTAGCTCAGCGAAACCGACAAAATGGAATTATTACGGACTGCAAAAATATGTAGATATATTTATTTATAAACGAAGCTTGAGCCATGGTGCTGGGGCACATCTCAGGGAACTACACATTCAGTTCCTATACAACAGTAGGGGCAGGCTGACCTCACAGCTGAATAGCATGGATAAAGTATTGCAGCTCAGTTGTGACTGAGAATTGCCAACATTACTAGGCAGGAGGTTTTACACAAAAACAGACATTATGCAGGACTATTATTGGACATTTTTACTGAACTATTGTGGCAATCGAAGACTGTCTACAGGCAATGTAGTAAATATGGCATCTATATACCACTTTCAAGGAGTCAAACAACTGAGTTAAAAACAAGCATTTGCAATGCATAAGGTCTCGCATTAGGAAAGTTTGGGCTATTGGTATTGTAAATGACACATTTTTTATTTATGTGTTAGTTTTGAAAATAGCAAAAATAATAGCTTTGTCATTTACAATGCCAATAGTTATAACTTGTGACACCTATAGCATTTGTAATGCAATATGTGTTGTATTCACGTGACTTAGATGTATTGATATTACAAATAACAATGGCTTTGAATTTTTTTAATAATTAATACTTAAATAAAAGTTATTGTAATTTATAATGGCAATAGCTTAAACTTTTGTAAATAACTTTTGTGAAGAATATGTTCAGTGTATTTTATTGTGACGAAAATCCAAGAACAGAAGTGAAATACTAACCTCTTTTTGTGACATTTGTAATAAAGCTTGAAACATTGAGAGATCATATTTGACCCAGTTGTTGGTAAATGGTTGCACAGATTGATGCTGTGGTGGGGCTGAGAGATGTTGTGGTGGCGACTAGTGATGCTGTGGCATTCAATGATCCTGTGGTAGCGCATAGTGATGTTGTTGTGCCCCTTAGTGATGCTGTGGTGGTGCTGAGTGATGCTGTGGTGGTGCTGAGTGATGCTGTGGTGATGCGATAGATAGAGTGAGTGGGATAGATAGATAGAGTGAGGGCGATAGATAGATAGAGGGAGGGCGATAGATAGAGGGCGATAGAGAGATTGAGTGAGCGAGATAGATAGATAGATAGGAGTGAGGGCGATAGATAGCTAGACAGATAGAGTGATGGCGATCAGTATCTAAATAAATAGATAGAATTAGGGCGATAGATCGATAGAAAGATAGATAGAGTGAGGGCGATAGATAGATAGAGTGAGGGCGATAGATAGATAGCGTGAGGGCGATAGATAGATAGATAGATAGATAGAGTGAGGGTGATTAGATAGATAGAGTGAGGGCGATAGATAGAGTGAGGGCGATAGATAGAGTGAGGGCGATAGATAGAGTGAGGGCGATAGATAGAGTGAGGGCGAGTGAGGGCGATAGATAGAGTGAGGGCGATAGATAGAGTGAGGGCGATAGATAGAGTGAGGGCGATAGATAGAGTGAGGGCGATAGATAGAGTGAAGGCGATAGATAGATAGAGTGAGGCCGATAGATAGAGTGAGGGCGATAGATAGACAGATAGAGTAAGGGCGATTAGATAGATAGACTGAGGCCGATAGATAGAGTGAGGGCGATAGATAGACAGAGTGAGGGCGATAGATCGATAGACAGATAGAGTGAGGGCGATAGATCGATAGACAGATAGAGTGAGGGCGATAGATAGATAGATAGATAGTTGTGTGTGTGGTTGTGTGTGGTTGTGTGTGGTGGTGTGTGTGGTTGTGGTTATGTGTGCGTGGTTGTGTGTGTGTGGTTGTGTGTTATGCTTTGTTTTTCTATGTTTTGTTATGCTATGTTTTGTTGTGTTTGGTATGCTATGTTTTGCTAGGCTATGATATGTTTTGTTTTGTTATGCTCTGCTATGTTTTGTTATGTTATGCTATGTTTTGTTATGCTATGCAATGTTTTGTTTTGCTATGCTTTGTTTTGTTATGCTATTTTTTTTGCTATCCTATGCTTTGTTTTGTTATGCTATGCAATGCTTTGTTGTGTTTGTTATGCTATGCTTTGTTATGCTATGCTATGTTGTGTTGTGTTGTGTTTTGCTATGCTATGCTTTGTTTTGCTATGCTATGTTTTGTTATGCTATGTTTTGTTATGCAATGTTTTGTTTTGCTATGTTTTGTTATGCTATGCTATGTTTTGTTATGCTATGCTTTGTTATGCTTTGTTATGCTATGCTATGTTTTGCTATGCTATTATATGTTTTGCTATGCCATGTTTTGTTATGCCATGTTTTGTTATGCCATGTTTTGTTATGCCATGTTTTGTTAGGCTATGTTTTGTTAGGCTATGTTTTGTTTTGCTATCCTATGCTTTGTTTTGTTATGCTATGCTCTGTTTAGTTTTGCTATCCTATGCTATGTTGTGTTTTGTTATGCTATGCTATGTTGTGTTTTGTTATGCTATGCTAGGTTTTGTTATGCTATGTTTTGTTATGCTATGTTTTGTTATGCTATGCTATGTTTTGTTATGCTATGCTATGCTTTGTTATGCTTTGTTATGCTATGCTATGTTTTGCTATGCTATGCTTTGTTTTGCTATGCTATGTTTTGTTGTGTTTGATATGCTATGTTTTGCTATGCTATTATATGTTTTGCTATGCTATGTTTTGTTATGCCATGTTTTGTTATGCCATGTTTTGTTAGGCTATGTTTTGTTTTACTATCCTATGCTTTGTTTTGTTATACTATGCTCTGTTTAGTTTTGCTATCCTATGCTATGTTGTGTTTTGTTATGCTATGCTATGTTGTGTTTTGTTATGCTATGCTATGTTGTGTTTTGTTATGCTATGCTGTGTTTTGTTATGCTATGCTATGTTTTGTTATGCTATGCTATGTTTTGCTATGCTATGCTTTGTTTTGCTATGCTATGTTTTGTTATGCTATGTTTTGTTATGCTATGCTATGTTTTGTTATGCTATGTTTTGTTATGCTATGCTTTGTTATGCTATGCTATGTTTTGCTATGCTATGCTTTGTTTTGCTATGCTATGTTTTGTTGTGTTTGATATGCTATGTTTTGCTATGCTATGTTTTGTTATGCCATGTTTTGTTATGCCATGTTTTGTTAGGCTATGTTTTGTTTTGCTATCCTATGCTTTGTTTTGTTATGCTATGCTCTGTTTAGTTTTGCTATCCTATGCTATGTTGTGTTTTGTTATGCTATGCTATGTTGTGTTTTGTTATGCTATGCTATGTTGTGTTTTGTTATGCTATGCTGTGTTTTGTTATGCTATGCTATGTTGTGTTTTGTTATGCTATGCTGTGTTTTGTTATGCTATGCTATGTTTTGTTATGCTATGCTATGTTTTGTTGTGTTTTGTTATGCTATTTTTTGTTATGCTATATGTTGTTATGCTATGTTTTGTTGTGCTTTATTACGCTATGCTTGGTTATGCTGTGCTTGGTTATGCTGTGCTTGGTTGTGCTGTGCTTGGTTGTGCTGTGCTTGGTTGTGCTGTGCTTGGTTGTGCTGTGCTTGGTTGTGCTGTGCTTGGTTGTGTTTTGCTGTGCTGTGCTGTGTTTTGCTGTGCTGTGCTTTGCTGTGCTGTGTTTTGCTGTGCTGTGTTTCGCTGTGCTGTGTTTTGCTGTGCTGTGTTTTGCTGTACTTTGCTGTGTTTTGCTGTGCTGTGTTTTGCTGTGCTGTGCTGGGTTTTGCTGTGCTGTGTTTTGCTGTGCTATGTTTTGCTGTGCTGTGTTTTGCTGTGCTGTGCTTTGCTGTGCTGTGCTTTGCTGTGCTGTGCTTTGCTGTGCTGTGTTTTGCTGTGCTGTGTTTTGATGTGCTGTGCTTTGCTGTGCTGTGTTTTGCTGTGCTGTGTTTTGCTGTGCTGTGCTGTGTTTTGCTGTGCTGTGCTTTGCTGTGCTGTGTTTTGCTGTGTTTTGCTGTGCTGTGTTTTGCTGTGCTGTGCTGTGTTTTGCTGTGCTGTGCTGTGTTTTGCTGTGCTGTGCTGTGTTTTGCTGTGCCGTGTTGTGTTTTGCTGTGCTGTGCTGTGCTGTGTTGTGTTTTGCTGTGCTGTGCTGTGTTTTGCTGTGCTGTGTTGTGTTTTGCTGTGCTGGTAAGGGTATGTGAGGGTGTGTGTGAGGGGGTGTGAAGGTGAGGGTGAGGAGGTGTGTGAGGGTGAGGAGGTGTGTGAGGGTTGAGGGGGTGAGGGCGTGAGGGTGAGTGTCTCCAATGAATGTCACTGCTTGGCCTTCTTTGAAAATGTTCAGTGCTGCAAATAGAGCATGCCGCCCTAATTATCACAGCATGAGGCCCCAAAGTGATAATTATCACAGCATGCAGAGAGCCGCCCCACGCTGCTGGAGCACTCAACTGCACATTAATTATAGTTGAGTGCTCCAGCAGCCTGGGGCGCCAGTTGACATGCTGTGATAAGTGGGTCTCATGCTGTGATAATTGTTGAGGAAGTGGAGACTCCTGCTGGGATAATTGGTCTTGTGGGCCTCAGGAAGTAGAGTTTCATGCTGGGATAATTGGTCTGGCGGGCTTGCAGCGCCTGACGTCCAACAAACGTGCACAAGCTGCTCAACCTTGAAGCACGTTCACAGACCTGGGTCGGCTCGTGCCCAGGTCTGTATCGGGCTCGTTCACAGCTGTTACTCCCTTGACAGGGAGGAAGGTGACTATAGTCTCGCTGGCGGGAGCGCTTCGCGCTCCAACGCCAGCTCGACCTAAAAATAAAAAATTGACATTAGAACCTAGTGATGGAGCACCTCATGTGACAAATCTTAGTACCTGCTTCAGCAAGATGGAAGCTCTGGTTCACGGAGGACATTTATCACTCTGGAACACAGAGTTTTCCAATTCTTGATGCAAGGGGGCACAACATTACAGATCCATTCCCAAAAAGTAAAACGTACGTGTGGAGAAGTAAATATAGGCGAAGAGGATGATGTAAGTAGTGACCAGAGGGATCAATTCAGCAATGCCAATTTCCTCTTTGAAGTGCACATGCGTGATGTGCTGAGCCTTCAGGGTACAGTTGGTTCCAGGGTAAAGGTGCTTCAAACGAGACCGGAGGCTACTGAGGAACCTAGTTGCAAACACACAAGACAAAGCACAACCTTAGACATTTGGACCCAGTGCAAATAAAGAGTACATAACCAGATTCCAACATCTCTCGGGCTGTTAGAAAATAGCACAGCATCCCCATCCCCAAGTGTCTTTAGAACGCTCAAAGATAACTGTGATGTTTGCCTAACTGAAAGGCACAATGGAAGTCCAGATAAATATACTTAGAACTCAGAATGTATTAATTCACATTTTTATTTTGCAAAATACTTTGAGATTTATTACACTTAGAAGCGCTAATATTCAGTTTAAACTGCAGTTCTTGGAGACTCTGCCCCTATGCTGAGACATTGATTGAAGTTTATCAGGATGGGGGTTTAAGCAAGCAAACCTTCCAGATTCCATCAGTGGGGGGGGAGGGGGGCATGTGGGCTGGGGGGACAAAGCAAAGCTGGGCCCTTTCCCAAGGACGCAGAGGCAGAGATAATTCCAATGTACTACTATAAGGATGAGAAGGCCTCTTTCAAAAAGGCTTTTTTTAATATAGCCAAATTAGGTTGACTTAGAACATTTAAGTGCTTAAAGTTCCTGAGTATGTGTGCAAATACTCTATTCTTGTGTCTCTTCTACTTCAAGTTTACCTACGGCAAAGCTACGGCAAAGACTGTCTACATCTTTCCATTGGACTGCACTTACAGATTATTTTGCCAGAAATAGTAAATGGCTCGAATGTTCACCTGCTGAAAAAAATTCTAAATTCCAGGTCTACATACGAAGTCCATTAAAGTTGGCTATGTGCGTTAAAGTTTTTGTTGCCGACATCTGGCATGAAATCCAAATCTCGAATTTAGGAAAGGCAGCTTGATTTCAGCTGGCATGCTCTTGCTTCACTCCTCTATCTCAATCACCGTATGCAAACACTCTTTTTCTTAAATGCCTTTGACTATCTTGTCAGCTGAGTTTTAGTCTCCATATAAATGCTCATGTTATTTGAACTAAGAGTTAAATGTCCGCAGTGGAGGTACTCCAGACAGCACAGATCAGAGATTGAAGGTCTTGATGGTGAACACTACTGTTCATGACGCATTTTAGAGCCAATCTGCATGACAAGTTCATGTGTGGCTCCTATTTTAAGCACAGCAGGAATACATTTGAAAGACAAAGACAAAAATGCTTCACTCACTTAACTGAAAGGTATTCCCCATGGAGTTCCACTCTAGACATGTATTCAAAGCGATAAGTTTCACCCAAAACTAAGTATTGACAAACCATTTGTGATCTTCTGAAATATCTTTTAGGTGTCTTTTATATTTTCCAATCCCGAGACACAGATCTACATTATAAACTGACTTTAAGCTAGCAGCCAATGCAACGTCAAGGAACCTCTTCTGAGAAGGCCCTGGATCTTGTACCTCCTTGTATGTTGGGATAGTACATGATGGTCAGGTTGAATGTCTCCAAAGGGGATGATGGACGGAGTGTTGAACAATGCAAGCACTCACCCCCAGTCAACTGATCTGGGTTTAATCCATCATCATTCTTTAGCTCACTCCACCACCCCAGTTCAGACATGGCCATATGCAAATCAGTCTGACCCTGTGCCTCATGGGAACAGTTTAGCCCGAACTGCCAAGCCATGTCTTCCCTGGACCGGAGACAAGCATCCTGAGACTGGTTTCTGGCTAATCAGCCGTCATAGGCCAGGCTAGCTTGAATCCAGTGGCAAAGTGAGAAAGGGACCCATGTCTGGGCATACACTGCCAACTTAGGGCAAAAAAAGCAAAACCAAAGGGCATGATGGACGGAGTGTTGAACAACGCATGCACTCACCCCCAATCAACTGATCTGGGTTTAATCCATCATCAGTCTTTAGCTCTCTCCCCAGTTCAGACATGGCCATATGCAAATCAGTCTGACCCTGTGCCTCATGGAAACAGTCCAGCCCGAACTGCCAATCCATGTCTTCCCTGGACCGGATTGGCTGTCTCCACCAGCATGGTTTTTGAGGTTAGTAAGTAACGAAACACATGAAGTTTATGATTACCACCTCGGTCCTAGCATGTCGATATTTCTTCTTCATTTTCAAACAGACTCCTTGGATGGTCGAGTGACTTATTTGTGCTCCTCATCCAGTCAGTCTGTTATGACTGATTTAAAAGAACTCCTTCGGAAAAGAAACCCAATGAACCATTCTTTTTCTGAAGCCACCAATGGAAAGACTGGAGAATGCTAAAAGTTGCAATATAGATGCAATAAGCAGGCATGTATGAAAGATACACAATAGTTTCCCCTATGAAGTAGTTTACTCTGCACTAAGTCTGCATAAATTCCTTTTTTATCTTCTTCAGCCCACTGACTTAAGCCTCTCTGTATTTATTTGCATGACCTCACTATCCGATTTCGAAGCCTATAAAATGTAGTGCTCAAGAATGGTACTATGTGTGAGCCACTGGTTTTCAAGTCTTTACACTGTAAGATGGTAAACATTTCATGACAACATCAACTGGTAAATGAGTTTGCAATATCCTTTAACATGCAGATTATCTGGTTAGTCACTACACGTTCTTGAGCAAGACTTCTGCCAGATGGTCAGGAAGTGTTATGTGGACCTATCCCAATACCCACCACTATGGTGGAATTTGCAGCTTGCAAGGAAACAGCCAAGGTGTTGCAAACTTTCTTTCGCAAAACATCCACTCTTCCAGCTCTCTTTCTTTTGTGAAGTATGAACAATATGAAGAATGGCTTATTCTTATCCACCCAACACAATTGGCAATGAGGTGGAGGGGTGTTCCTAAGAAAAATCCACATATGAAGTCTGTGTAAGCTTTTGAGGTTTTGTAGGAATCAATAAAAATGCCATTTGGGGTGCCAATGGTCCAGTAACCAATCACCAGCAGTAGGGACTCCAGGGATTCGGATATGATATTGTTCTAGGCTGATTAGTAGACATAGGGTCGCTGAGCATGGCAGCAGCTCTGCCGTTACAGTAAAAGCAGGGAAGCTGTCCATTGTAAAGGTTCTCTAAAGGTTTGAACCAGGCAATGTTGCTGACAAAGCACTCCGGTGAAACATTTAGAAAACTTCTAATGAAACCATGAAGATGAATAGTTATGAAGCCTGCATGCATGTGGTCTCAAGGCCATTTGGTGAAATTCTTCTTGTCCTGAAATGTGACCTCACTGCTTGGATCTGGGTAACAACAGGCATCAGCGTTTCAAGCCTAAAACATGGTCTGGGCTCAGCAGGGGATTCCTTAGACCGAGGCTCAGTATGTGCTGGAAAAAGCCATTGATCATCTGAGGATACTCTGAGACAACTGCAACCTCTGACAATTTTTCCACAGTGTTGATTGGTGGTTCGGGGTGATGTTCTTGATGATAAGTGAATGCGTAACATTGAACATGTTAGTTTTCTTCCCTATAGTGGGAAGGAAGTACTAGACTAGAAAGTATACACAAGCAAGGATCCAAATAACTTTTCTTTTTAGTACTATTGTTATATTTAAATGATTGTTCCTTCTGTACCTCACTGTTTTGTAGAATGTTGTAGTGCACAGCTATTCAAGAACAAATGTTAACTTAATCTGCATAGGTATGCAAACAGGTTACTCACTTAGAAGACACCAAGCCTGGCCAAACTGTGAAGCTTAAATCCTATGCCTGAAGAAAGAATTTGTGGCCACGGTATATGTTTTAATGTCAAGGACTTTTTACCAAATGGGTGGGTGCAGTCAAGAAATGGGGTGCAGCAGAAGTAGGCATACTGCGCGAGGAGGAAGCCTGAGGAATTTGCAAACATCCAATTTCCATGCCATGGGCCATGCTACTTCACTCCTTCACGCATGAAACGGAGGCAGCAGCGGACAAGGTGGGAGGTGGTTCCCCCAGGTCCTCTACAGCCCCAGGGGGAATGCAACAGGCCCAAACACCTGATGGGTCTGTGCAAATGGAAGTCATCGACTCACTGCCACATTCCCATGCAGATAGCTCCTAGTGCTGCCCCTCCCCCTCCCCCTCTCCCAGTCAGACTCGGCGGAAGTCCATCAAGATATCCTGCAATAGTGCAGCTCTCAGGCGTTCCCACGTGTGTAAATCCAGCATATGACAAAGTGAATCCCAGTTTTTGTTTTTTATTACCCCAAGTTTATTTACGGTTTACATAAGGCAGAAGTTACGAATCCCCCACGAGCTTGTGTATGGGGAGACACTACATCACACGCCTCTAGCGTGGCCTGGAAAGCAACATCTGTGTGGGTAACCTGCATACGGACATAGACTCGTGAGGGACATTGTCAATTACTGAACTCAACGATAATGGCATAATCGTCTTCAACCCCTGTGCTGGGGTGTTGTGGTAAAAAGTCCCCATGCGGGATTAATTTGTTTGTCAACATCATCAACCATGAAAGATATGCTGTATGTTATAAAGGAAAAATGCCAATAAAAATGTTGAAAAAAGAAAAAAGGACTTTTTACCAAAATATTACGCTAAAACTTTAGCTTGCATAATATTCTTGCCCCTTGTTGGTAGTATGCGAGTGTCAAAAGTCAAGTATCTCTTAGTCTTTATGTATAGTGCCTTTAGAAATATAGTAGGACATCCTTTGGGGCTAGACACACAAATCAATGACAAATTTGTGCAGCATAACATCTGGGATTTCAACCTGCAGTACTTATTGGAAAACAGACATTTAAACATGCTAGGAAACTGCATGAGCAACCAGCTAGGAGATCCTCGAGTCATTGAGAAATCTCAGCCTTGAAAACGACATAATACTGAATGACACCTTACGCCATCCAGCAGACAACTTACTTGGAGTCATAGTGCCGTAGACCTATGGTGACGGTGTAGGACACAATCCGTTTGCGGTTGTACAGACTCACACCACTCTGCTTCCCTGGTACACCAAAGAGTAGGTCTGAAAACACAGAATGAACAAAAATGGCTTTAGCTATGCCAACAAATTGAATTCCGCCTTGGACACCAAAATATTTTAGTCTGGGAGTCAAAGATACACCAAATTTCTGCTCAGAATGCAAATCATCACATGTGATTTCAAATGTCCATATAATTTTTTTACATTGGTCAGAGCATTAAATGGTTAAAGCAGGGGTTTTGCCAACAGCTAAATCTATTAATTATTAGAGAACAGTTTTGGAAGCGATACTCTAGACAGTGGAATTTAGGGCATCATGTCATAAGGTTCTAGCATTGGCAAACCCTCTGATTTGGTCAAATCTGAGGGTTTGTGAACGCTAACACCCTTTATAAAACGTACTAGGATCATTAAATGATTTGGAAAAGGTGTTTCAAATCATTAAACGGGTTTAGTAAACCATTACAAATAGGTATCTGAAGGAGCGTGTTAAAGGCATCCCTTCCAAATACAGATTCCTTAGAATATGCATGAATGCACCGAAATCTGGTTGCAAAACATTATTTTACCACCACCTCAAAGAGGTAGTACCCCATTCGCAAACAAGAAGAGGTTCCCAAGGGACCTTTTTCCCTTTCAAACGTTTTTTAAGAGCGGACAATGGTCCTTGAGACCACGGACTACTCCCAAAAAATGTTTGTTAAACATTTAACATTTTTGGGGGGTTTTCAGCTCATCTTGTTTTCTTTTAAGAAAATTAGGTGCATTAGAAAAAATGCTTTATTTAAAAGTGATCACAGACTTGTTGGTCCGCTGGCTTCAGCAGGCCACCATCCCTGTGATTGTAGCCAACCGTAATGGGTCACAATTTGCAAGCTAACTGAAAATAACAAAAAAAGTTGATTTGCGACCGACTACAATTCTGGATTTTGTGAACTGATTTATTAGTCCATTACAAAGGTCGAACCGACGAAAATACAATGCTAAGAGATGGTGCGCGGATTGCAACACATTTTTCAGAATGCATTTATAGTACATGAGACTGCTGAATGGACCAATATCACCCTGACATTACTGCACATCAGGGCTCGAGTCGGGGTACCACGCGGGTGGACGGCGTCCCCCCACTTATTTTTCCGGGAGCTCGATAACTGGAGCAAATGGAGAAACACATTCACTCTTTGGCGTCTCTGGGGCAAGATCGGAGCCCATTCAGAACGCTGCTCACGTACTGGCTTCTCTGATGCAATCGCATCCACGGGGTGAGCGAAGGAGGCAATGAGTCTGATGGTGCAAGCCACCTTTCGTGACGTCAATTCCTGTTGTGACGGCAGCGTCCCCCCACTTCTTTTTTTAGGACTTGTGCCCTGCTGCACCTGCAACACCTGACCTAACAAACCTTATTTTTGAAGAAATTGTCAAACTACGAAGCTACGATCTCATGAGCTGCTCTGAAAACAATCCCTTCACTCAGAGTTGATGGGATAACATTCGGGCGTGAGGTCCACCTGTGTTAAACTAAGATGGTTTCCAGAGTTCAGGAAGTGTTTTCAAACGGGTTGTGAACACTGCATTAGGAAATGCTGACTCAGTGAATGATTCTGTCATTTGTTGTAACTAATGTATTACTCCATGAGGTGAGCATAATCATCATGAACGCATGGAATAATGGATTACATAATGAATCTGTAAAGTAAATAGCTTCTCCGGGTGCTGTCAACACTCTCTAGGATGCTTGCTTGTACACCCTGGCAAGAACGGATGCTCTTCTATGGCGTCCCTGTGAGTGCTTATCGTTGATTTTTGGTTTACCATCTATTAGTAGAAATGCTTTGTGCATGGAAAACCTGTGATTAATTTGAAAGGGCTTGAAAGTGAATGTGTGCAAACGACCATTCTCTTCTAGGGGATCCTCATCAATAGTCATAAGCACTAGAATATTCCCGCCCATGCGTGGGACCCCGGAAACACAAATATATGTGCCCCACATATATGTATCTATCTATCTATCTATCTATCTATCTATCTATCTATCTATCTATATATATATATATATATATATATATATATATATAAAATAAAAAAGCAAATGCAGCCTTATACACACTAGAGCTGAATGATGCTGTAAGGACTTCCCATTATATCATAAGGAATACATTAGAAACAGGGAAAAACAACAGCAGAACATGTTTAAAAACTGTTTTAATGCTTAGCACTTAGCACAAGCTCTCAGACAGGCTAAAAGCATTGACAGCTCCGAGGCTGCATTGCTGAAACATAGCCTAAAAAGGCTGAAACGCGAACTCATAGCAACATAGCAATAAACTGGCACGTGCCTTTAAGGCAGTCATGACCCCTAGCTTCCCATCATGCCTCAGGGGTGACCGTTAGGTCAGTTGTTCTTTCCGGCTCCTTCAGGAAGGGTCCTGGTTACACAGCTCCACTTCTTTCTGATTTTAGTCAGAAATAATCTTCACTTTTTGGGAAATTTTTGACTTGCTTCGACGTCTTTCATCTTTTGAAGTAAGGTTCTGTCTTTTTTTTTTTACAGTTTTGGGCATTTTTTCCTCTCAAAATGCCATCTCTTTTTGATCCCTGCCCTTCATGTGGAAAAAAGAAGGCAAGGTCAGACTCTCAGGAGGTCTGTATTCTTTGTTTACCTAAGGACCATGTCCCCAAGACTTGTCCTCATTGCCAGTCCCTATCCAAAAGGACTCTAAAAGACAGAGAAAGGATCCGTCTTTATGGGCTGGCAGAAAAGGCATCTTCCAGAGGCAGGTCACTGGTGAGGAAGGGCTCCAAGAGGGTGAGATTTCCATCCAGAAGCAAGGTCCCACCCTCTTCTACTTCAGCGTCGGGCTCGGCGTTGAAAAATCTACCACCGGTGGGTCATTTGTCCAAGAAAAGGCCATCAATGGCGGGCTCGCCGTCGAGAAGACATAGTCACTCAGGTACGTCGTCGATGTCAAAGAATCGTGATCCTCCGCCGTCGTCAACCAGGAGATGATCGGCATCTATGAGCAGAAGCCCTCCTTCATCAACAACTCGGCGACGAGCGGTGTCGAGGAGTAACAGCCCTCCGCCGTCGTCAACCCAGCGACAATCGGCATCAAGGAGCAGAAGTCCCCCGCCATCGTCAGCTCAACGTTCGGCGTCGAGGGCAGGTACCCCTCCGTCGTCAGTCCATTGACGATCCACGTCGAGGGTCAGGAGTCCTCCGCCGTTGTCAACCCGGCGACGATCGGCATCGGGAAGCGGAAGCCCTCGCCGTCGTCTCAACGACGATCGGCGTTGAGGATTGGAAGCCCTCCGCCGTCATCTCGGCGACGATCGGCGTCGAGGCAGAGGAGCCCTCCGCCGTCGTCAACACGGCGACGATCGGCGTCAAGGAGCAGAGGCCCTTCGTCTTCTTCAGCACGGCGACGTTCGGCGTCGAGGAGCAGAACCCCTCCTCCGTCGTCGGCTCATCGACGTTCGACGTCGAGGCAAAGGGATGCTCCGGCATGGTCTGCAAGGCACTCTACGTCGAGGAACAGAGAGTCAACATAGAGACCAGTTCCAACACCAGGCCGGACATAGACGTCGAGAAGGAGGTCCAGGTCGGCGTCGAGAAGGGCTCAGTCAGAGCAGGTCACACCCCCGACGTCAAGATCCACATCAGTGAGGTCCAGAGAAGGATTTATGGTCCTGGTGACAGAATAAGCGTCACGACACTCATCTTCTCACTCTTCAAGACATCCTTCCGCGGGGCATTCTCCATCTGCCTCACCAGAAAAGCATTCAGGCAGACCAAGTCATAGATCTCCTTTGCAGCACAGTGAGGCTTCCCCTGCTGTTCATTTGTCCCCGAGATGGCTCCGTCCTCTACATCACTGGAGTAAGGATACAGGAGCATCCCGACGGATGCAAGAATACGCCAGTCCTCTTCATAGATCACCTCTGCAAAGATTGGTGTAGGAAGTGGACAGATCGTCCTTGCCCAGACGTGGAGAACGTGCGGGCAGGTCACAGGAGCGCAGACATAGTTCGCATCGCAAAAGAAGAAGGTACCCTACGTGGTCTTCCTCTTCCACTCGATCCTCGAAGATGGACTATTCTCCCTCTCTATCGGATAGCCCTTTGACAAGAGTTTCACTGATAAATGACATTAACACATATCAGTATGTGCTTCAGAGAGGGGCTCAGAAGCTGAACATTGAAATGTCTACTCCTCAGGTGGCAACAACAGTTATTTTTGAGACTCTACATCAGAGAGCAGCTTCTCGTCCGTTGCTTCCTCTGGTTCCCGGTCTTCTGGAACCGGTGATGGGCATTTTCCTCACACCAGTAATGATTAAGGCTGCACCGGCGAGGATCTAAAAGAAATACAAGCCAGCAGCAACAGACCCTGTGTTCTTGAAATCCGATCCGCCTGCGGACTCTGTTATAATTGCGGCAGCAGGGAAACTCATGCAGTAGCTTCATCTCCGTCAGTCCCACCAGATAAAGAGAGTAGGTCCCAGGACTCTTGGGGATGAAAGGTTTGCGGATCTGCTGCATCATCGCTCAAAGTCTCTAGTGCAGCAGCCTTATTAGGTCGCTATGACAGAGCCTTATGGGACTCCTTGGATTGCTTCAAGGAAAAATTACCAAAGGAAGACCAAAACGATGTTGAGGAGATCATCAAAGAAGGTTCGCTGCTTGCCAACCAAGTGATTAGCACAGCAGCTGATGGTGCTACACTATCAGCGCACTCATATGCGCATGGAATTTGCGCAAGAAGATCCTCCTGGTTGAGGCTAACAGCTCTCAAGCCAGACGCTCAACAGAAGATCTTAAATCTCCCTTTTTCCGGCTCCTCCCTGTTTGTCACTCATACAGATGAGGAAATGGGTAGAATGAAAGCCGAGCTCAATACCCTCAAAGCAGTTGGATTGGAGAAGAAAAAAAAGAGTTTAAGAGACGGTACAGACCCAACCAACGCAAGGGATACCAACAGAGGGTTCAAACCCCTCAATGGTCCCAGAACAAAAAACAAGGCAAGTCACAGTATCAAGGCCGTAAGTCCAACAGAGGTAGAGGAGGTCATCAGCAACAGTCCTCTAACACGGCCAGATCGGCAGGGAAGCAATGAGCAGGAGTTTCCTCTGGCGCCGTTGCCCACTCCAGTGGTAGGAAGTGCTTCAAATCATCTGGAAGAGTGGTGCAGCATAACAAAAGATCGTTGGGTGCTAAGTATACTGTGCAATGGACACGCACTACGTTTTCGTGTGCCTCCAAAGGACATTCCTCCGAAAAGATCTCGTCCTCACCAGTTAAAGTTGCTTTGGCAGGAAGTGATAACCCTTCTGCGAAAAAAGGTCATAGAAGAGGTTCCTTCCGCGCAGCGAGGGAAGGGAGTTTACTCCAGGTACTTTCTTGTGCCCAAAAGAGATCAGGAGCACAAATTCAGACCTATCCTGGACCTTCGCTTGCTAAACAAAGTCATTGTGAAAGAAAAGTTTAGCATGTTGGCCCTTCATCAAATATGTCCACATCTACAAGCAGGAGATTGGATGTGTTCGGTGGACCTCCAAGATGCGTACTTCCATATACCTATCATTACACGTTATCGCAAATACCTTCGATTCGTGGTTGGCAGCAAACATTATCAGTTCAAAGTCTTACCCTCCGGACTGAAATCTGCCACACAAGTCTTTACCAAGTCCATGGCAGTGGTGGCGGCGGACCTACACAGAAAAGGTCTGTTTATCTACCTTTACTTATACGATTGGCTCCTCAAAGGGCCATCTCCTCAAAAAGTAAGGAGCGATTTTCAAGTCGGTCTAAATCTGCTCTGCAGACTGGGGCTTCATGTGAACATGGAGAAGTCCATTCACCGGCCCACCCAGACAATCCATTATTTGGGCTTGAATCTGGATTCAAACAAAGGAAGAGCGTTTTCTTCGGAGGAGAGACTTTCTTCAATGCAGGAGAAGTGCAAAGCTCTGCTCCAGACAGATCGCCCAACAGTCCGGCAAGTGGCATCTCTGCTGGGATCAATGGCCTCTTGCATCTTTCTCATTCCCAACGCCAGGCTGAGAATGAGACCGTTGCAGCAAGATCTAGAGGGCAAGTGGGACCAAGCAGCGGGTCGCTGGGAGGACCGAATTGTGCTCTCTCAAGAAGCAAAGTCGTCCATCATGTGGTGGACTCTGCCGCAGAACCTATTGGTGGGAGTCCCTTTCCATCAACCAGTTCCAGTGCAATCGTTGATAACGGATGCATCTCTGCAAGGATGGGGGGCACACATGAGGTGCCTTCAGATGCAGGGCCGGTGGTCCACAAAAGAGCAGTCCTAGCATATAAACATGTTAAAGCTACGAAAAGTCCATCTGGCTCTGAAAGCTTTTTGGCCATCGATCACGTCCAACTCGATCCTGATCCAAACAGACAACACGATCACCATGTATTATCTAAACAAACAGGGTGGTACGCGCTCTCGCCCTCTATCCCTGGAGGCTCAAGCGATCTGGCACTGGCTTCTGGCTCGGAATCTCTCCATCGTGGCAGTGCACCTTCCAGGGGAGCAAAATGTGCGAGCAGACGCGCTCAGTCTGCACTTCGAAGATCATCCAGACTGGGTGCTACATGACAAGGTGGCGGCAGATATTTTCCAACAGTGGGGTCGTCCATCAATAGATTTGTTTGCAGACGACAAGAACAAAAAATGCCACGCCTTTGCATCCAGATTCCACCGTTCAGGGACAAGGGGGAATGCGCTTTTGATGGATTGGTCAGAGACATTTGAATACGACTTTCCTCCTCTGCCTCTGATCCCGAAGGTGGTGTCCAAGCTCATCAGATCCAACATGAAGATGGTTCTGATAGCTCCAGACTGGCCGTGTCAGTGGTTGTACCCGGACCTTTTGCAGTTGTCGGTACTCCCCCACAGGAGACGGCCTTACAGAGCAGACCTGCTGACCAAAATGGATGGGAGGATTCTCCATCCCAGCCTTCCTTCACTGAACTTGGCAGCATGGCTCCTGAGGTCCTACAATATGGACACTTGAATCTGCCGCAGGACTGCATGCACTTCCTGAAAGAGGCTAAGAGACCTTCCACGAGAGTGTCGTACGCTTTTAAGTGGAAGAGATTCTATCTATGGTGTGTTCATAATCATTTTGATCCTACAAAGGGGCAGAAGGAGGTCATTCTTCCTTCTCTTCTTTATTTGGCCAAAGCGGGTTTGAAATATTCCTCGATCAGTCAATCTCCCTACCGTCCTTTTTTCCAAATCCTGCAACTCCTGCGGAGAGGTACTCCTTAGACCTTAAAAGAGTGCTCAAATTCTATTTGGAGGGTACGAAGGGTATAAGGAAATCGTATCAATTGTTTTTGAATTATGGTGCCATGAGAACAGGCTTTCCAGTCTCCAAGAGATCCATTTCAAGATGGATAGTGTCCTTTATAAAAATTGGCCTACCAGTTGGCAAATAAACCCCTTTTGTTGTCTCCTAAAGCACACTCCACTAGGGGAAAGGCGGCCACAGAAGCTTTCTTGCATGATGTTCCAATGGCAGAGATTTGCAAGGCAGCAACCTGGAGATCGGTTCACACTTTCACAAGGCATTATTATCTAGAATCCGATTCCAGGGCGGATGCTCGAGTAGGACAGGCCTCCTTGAGCAATCTATTCAGATAGTAAGATATCTATCTGAGCTTAGTTATCTGAGCTGGTTGGTTAATTTACCGTTCTGTTTCCTTTGCCCGCAGGGGGATGAGGTGAGGCTCGCTATTCTATTCTAGTGCTTATGACTACTGATGAGGATCACCTGGAAGAGAAGGATTAGTTACTTACCTGTAATCCTAGTTCTCTTCCAGGGGTATCCTCATCAAAGACTTTCGACGTTGGTCGTGCACTGCCTTATGTTATCCTCCTTTTAGTGTGTTTCTTCTGTGCTCCTGGGAATCACTCCCCACTAGGAGAGTGAATAATGAATAAAGTTGCAGTCCTACTGAATGTAGTGCTGTCTCCCTGGGCACTATATGTGTGCTGTTTAAAACCAGCTCAATTCAACATGAAAAGAATTTCTTCATTCGTGTTTATTTGAAAACAGTTTCTCTTTTTATTTACTTTTTTCGTGCTAGATGTTGAGTTCACATCTCGTGTCATTCAATCATGAACGTTTCTCGTGCATTTTATCATAGACATCCGTGTCGTACATCACAGTTGTACCCAATGCATTTCGGCGTACAACGCCTTCATCAGGGGATTGTCTAAAATGAACAAACATATTATACTTATAACTCAATGAATTTCATATGGTCATTCATATATACATACCTACAACAATATTATTTAAATACATAACCTATAGTATCTGCGCTGCAACTATATTGTTTAAACACACCTCTCTCCATTGGGTACAACTGTGATGTACGACACGGATGTCTATAATAAAATGCACGAGAAACATTCATGATTGAATGACACGAGATGTGAACTCAACATCTAGCACGAAAAAAGTAAATAAAAAGAGAAACTGTTTTCAAATAAACACAAATGAAGAAATTCTTTTCATGTTGAATTGAGCTGGTTTTAAACAGCACACATCTACTGCCCAGGGAGACAGCACTACATTCAGTAGGTATCCTCATCAAAGTCATAAGCAACCCTCCCGCCTCCCCGGGCAAAGGATTATTGTATTTTTAAAGGTAATGTCAACTCTTTGTGTTATGGCTTTTGAGTCCCCGCAAAGAGCAACTGATTTAACTGTCACCCCTGAGACATGATGGGAAGCTGGCGGTGGCAGTTTATTGCTATGTTGTTAACGTTTCAGCCTTTTTAGGCTATTTTTCTGCAATGCAGCCTGGGAGCTGTCGATGCTTTTAGTCCTATCGGAGAGTTTGTGCTAAGTGCTAAGCATTAAAACAGTTTTTAAACATGTTCTGCTGTTGTTTTTCCCTGTTTCTAATGTATTCTTTATGATATAAGGGGAAGTCCTTACAGCATTATTCAGCTCTAGTGTGTATAAGGCTGCATTTGCTTTCTAATTATACATAGTAAAGTCCACATTTGTAAAGCGCACAATCACCCGTAAGGGTCTCTAGGCGCTGGGGGCCGTCGGGAAGATTAAGCGAGCTATTGCCCAGAGTCACATGGTGCTGGGCTAACCTGCCGCCGGAGCCGGGGATCGAACCGT
Source organism: Lissotriton helveticus (assembly GCF_964261635.1). Taxonomy (NCBI): domain Eukaryota; kingdom Metazoa; phylum Chordata; class Amphibia; order Caudata; family Salamandridae; genus Lissotriton; species Lissotriton helveticus. The sequence goes on along the minus strand of NC_136071.1, from coordinate 347,700,624 downwards.
GGTCCCCAGATTCCAGCGTCAGTCGCCCTGGCCGCGGCGCCACACCTCTACATTGATGAGGATACCCTGGAAGATAACTAGGATTTCAGGTAAGTAACTAATCCTTCTTGAACACCATCCTTACCCATGTTCTGTGTCAGGAATGTGGGTTGTGCAGTATTGTCTTTTAATCCAGTTTGGGTGTGGCAGCAGGTGAGGAGCCCTACGGGGTAGGCCAATATTTGGGAGTACTGTGGACAGTCTGCCAGGGGAGATCTCTGCTTCATATGCTAAAAAAGAGGGGCAGCCTGCAAAGAGGCAGAAGGCTCAGGTTGCTCTAGAGAAAAAGTGGGAATTCTGTGAACTATGGAGAAGCAGGGAAAGGACAGGAAAAAAGTATTTGAGAAGATTCCATATGAAAAGAGATCTTTAGGGATGGGCAGCAAGGAGTTTAGTGGGATCTTAAGAGACAGTCAGAGATTCTATAGGGAACAAATAGGTAGTGATGACTTCTGTGGAGTAAGGGTAGCGAATTGAGGAGTTTTGTGGACTAAAGGCAGGCCATTGGGGTATTAGGATCAGGGGCAGCAGTAAGCACCCCGGCTAGGGGTGCAGAACAGCAGCAAGAGCTCTATGGGACTGGGTATGAGCAGGAAGCACTGTAGGGCAGGGACATACGTTGAATAAGGAGTGCAGCATTGGATGTCCATTCACCTCTTAGCTATAGCATATTGAGCAGACTCTAATTTCCCCTTGTTAATAAGAATAAAGCACGCGCGCAGTGGTTAGAGGCTATCGCCTTTCAGTATGATTAACACTCAGTGTTTAGGGCTTATGCAGCCTTGAAAGAGAATAATTCTAATTTACACCTGGGCACGGGCAGTGTTAGAAATAGCATGAAGATTGAATCTGGCGGAGTATGGGATTGGATGGTAGCGTCCCTATCCGCTTGTTCAAGGCATGGGTGTATAGTGCATTTGTGGTTAGTAATGCAATTGGTCTCGGGGTCAGCATTACACTGCACATAATCTGAGGTGATCCACTTCTCCCAGTTTAGCATATTCAGAGTCCACAGCATCAGATTCCATGTTATATTTTAGTCACAATGTCATCTTTCTTGATCTTTACACTGGAGTTGTATGCTGGTAACCGCCTACCTTTCAGTGTAGCCGAGGTGTGCAGCGTCTTCGGCTCATGCTGGTGTATGGTACCGATGAGGTCAGGGTCAGCAGTGAAACGCTCACGGTCATTCTGCCAGAAGTTTCCAGGGGACAGCAGCAAGCAGCCATGCTCCGGGAGGAGGTTACGCAGCTTCTTTAATCCGGGCTGTAGGTCTGTGACCTGCAAGCATACGTCCTCTAGGCTACGGATCCCAGAGCTGAGGGTTGGGATAAAAAAAAACAAAAAAAACATTATTTCATTAATTTGTGGACTCTAGTGAGGGAATAATAATCAAACAGTTCAAATTTTTTGTTGGAAGGACATAACAGCGGGGGTACCATAACACAAACTAATTTTCCAACCTTTCCCATCATTTTTACTTCCAAAACCAGCCAACAAATGTCATTTTCACCTTTGAGGGTCTATATCTATTGCCAGTAAAAGAACAGGGCTGTCTTACTACCTTCTGGCAAAGTCAAAACTACAAGAATTGTCAGGTAAGGTACAGTTGACAACTATGACAGCCTACCAAAAGAGTCCAACTCAGAGACCATTTTCATCATCGTAGTTGTACAGGACTTTCTGGAGGGTCTAAATAACGTTTTTCCTCCAGCTTAGAATACTCCTCCACTTGAGTCAATACATACAGTTATATTGCATATTTTTCTTGGGAAAATCTTTATTATGTTTGCACAAAGTGTCAATGAGCTTTAGGTCTTCGCTCTAGCACAGAGGTCTTCAAAACATTTTTATTGAGTGGCTCAGAGCAAAATTATTTGAAGTTGGGCCCCCCTCCAAACCTTTATGGCAGGACTTTGGGGGGGTGGAGAGGCAGGGCTGAGTGCAGGGTAGGAGCAGGGCTGAGTGCAGGGTCGGGGATTTATTAGATCATTTTAGAGGTATTTTTCTGTAGCTCATAATGAGCACGAAATGTGACACAACAAAACCAGAAATTGACCAAAAACACATTCCTCATAATTGTGGCGCTCCAATTAAAGTTGTGGGCCCTCACATTCCTGTGACCAAATGCAACTGCTCCTGCTGCATCATTAACAGCTGCAGCCCTGAGTAGTGGTTGTCTGTGCTGCCTGTATCACCCTTTTCCCACCAGGGTTAGCCATCATTCCAATCTTGAAACTGACTCTGTCCCTTTAAAATAAAATGAGCTCACATATATCTGCCTCTTTACATCAAGGATGCTCTTAGCCCTAATGCACCAGCTGAGACTGCCTTGCGAAGCAGACAGTTTTCTCTGCCTCTTACTGAAAACATGGGCCTCCATTCTGCCCCAGTGCTACTGCACCTGCAGCACCAATTATACCGAATCCTCGGACCACACCAATTGACAATCACTCCTGGGCCGAAGGCCCATAGCAGGCTGTGAGACCCTTTGCTATTTTCCTTTTTTTTTACACAAAGAAGAAAGAGAAAAGTCCCAAAGCTTGCCCTCTGTTGCTTGGGACCAGTTCCTTGCCCAGCAGGGGTCAACTGGGCCTTGTTCTACTCTTTATGACTAATAATGGAGATCCAACTCAAAAGGGATGGGAGGCAAATATTACAAGGCTGATTTGCACATGTCTGGGTCTAATCTTAGGTGGCACAGTAAGCATAAAAACGATAGGTTGGAATGCTACCTCAAACAATTTTCAGTGGTTAGGCAAGTTATTTGCAAGCATTCCTTCCATCATTTTTTGAGTGACTGAGGTAATGCCCAGACATGGGTTCCATGCTCGCTGTACAATTGGAGCCAAGCTGCACCTGACTAAAGAAGCCTAACTAGACCGAAACAGGTCTTAGGTTGCTTGTGTTCGTTCACCTTACTTGGCAGTTCAGACTGAACTGTCCTCCTGGAGCAGGATCAAGGCTAATTTGCATATGGCTGGGTCTGATCTGAGGGGATGTATTGAGCAAAAAACAATGACTTGGAATGCTACCCTGAGAGATTGCCAGTGGACTATTTGCAAACATTCCTTCCATCCTACAATGATGAGAAACAGTTCCTTGTAATCCTTGTTCTGTATCACAGGTATTTTCTTTGAAGCCATAAACTACCCTCTTGACTCACTGATCCATTTTCATGATGGGTAATAACTCATTTACAGATATCCGCTGTAGCCTAACAAAAGGAACAGAGCCTCTGGCGTGGTGCCACTGCAGCTATACGGCATGGTGAGCTATGGACATGACAATGACAGCTGCCAACCTTGCTCAATTTTCATTTGCTAAGGGGTTTTACCAGCAAGAAAAGTTAGAATGTGTGCTTCTGCAATGCAAAATTCACGTTATTTTCCTTTTAATTGAAAAAAGAAAACCATATAAATGAAATATGCAAAATGTAGCCTTACGCAGGCCGCTATTCCCAATTCTACTTTAAAAAAATGCAGGTTCAATCAATCAATCAGGGGTTTATAAAGTGCAACTACTCACCCGGGAGAGTCTCAAGGCACTAGGTGGAGGGGTGGGGGTGGGGGTGGGGGGGGGAAGAGTCTCAAGGCACTAGAGGGAGGGGTGGGGGGGCGCACAGCTCCTTGGCACTCACAGTGTTTTGTCGAAGGCCAAGAAGGTCCGGGGGTCTTCCAGGGCCCACCAGGGTTCGTGTAGTTGCCGGACGCTCATGGTGATTCGTCGAAGAGCCAGGTCTTGAGGTCCTTCAGGAACTTGGAGAGAGGTGGTGTCTGAAGGAGGTGGTGAGGGAGGGTGTTCTATGCTGAGGCTACGAGGAGGCAGAAGAAGCAACCTTCTGTTCTGGTCTTCTTGATGCTCTGCACATTCGCGAGAGGAAGCTGGGCTGAGTGGAGGGATCTTTGGGGTGCGTGGAACAAGAGTTTATCTAGGCGGGGCAAGTGTTGTGGAGGGCTTTGTGGGGGTAGGCGAGAAGTTTGAAAGTGATTCTCTTTGCGACGGGGAGCCAGTGCAGTGCCCGCAGGTGTTGGGTGATGTGGCAGTGGTGTGGTAGGTTAAGGACTCGTCTGGCAGAGGCATTCTGGATGTTCTGGAGTTTGTGGGTGAGGTTCTTGTTGGTCCCGGCATAGAGTGCGTTGCCGTAGTCCAGTCTGCTGTTGATGAGAGCGTGGGTGACGGTTTTCCTGTGTTTGAGGGGAATCTAGTTGAAAGTTTTTCGTAGGAGATGGAGGGTGTGAAAACAGGAAGAGGTGACGCATTGATCTGGCGGTCCATTTTGAGTTCGGAGTCCAGGATGAATACGAGGTTGTGTGCATGGTCCGTGGGGGGTTTGGGTCACCGAGGGCGTGGGGAGTCACCAGGTGTCGTTCCAGGGTTCAGGATGTGGGCCTGTGATGAGAACTTCGGTTTTGTATGTTTTCAGTTGTAGGCAGCTATTCTTCATCTACCTGGCGACAGCTTCCATTCCTTCTTGAAAGTTGTGTTTCGAGATGATGGGTTGTTGGATAGGGAGAGGACGAGTTGAGTGTCGTCTGCGTACGATACGATGTTGAGTCCATGTGATCTGACGATGGATGCGAGTGGGGCCACGAAGACGTTGAACAGAGTGGGGCTGATGGAGGATCCTTGGGGGACTCCGCAGGTGGTCGGTGTGGGTTCTGAGAGGAAAGGAGGGAGTTTGACCTGCTGCATTCTGCCGGAGAGGAATGAGTGGATCCAGGCGAGGGCTTTGTTGTGGATTCCTGCATCGTGTAGCCTGCGGGCTAGGGTGCAGTGTGAGACTGTGTCGAAGACCGTGGAGAGGTCCAGGAGGATAAGGGCCACAGTCTCTCCGCTGTCGAGGACGTAGCGGATGTCATCTGTCGCAGCGATGAGGGCGGTTTCGGTGCGGTGGTTCTTCCTGATGCCTGATTGGGAGGAGTCGAGGATGTTGTGCTCGTCAATGAAGGACGAGAGTTGGCTGTTGACAGCTTTTTCAATGAGTTCTTGAGGTGTTGGTCCGCTGAGGGTTTTTTCAGGAGAGGGTTGATCTCGGTGTGTTTCCAGTCATCTGGGAACGAGGCGGTCTCGAAGGAGCGGTCAATGATTCTTTGTAGCTCAGGGGCGATGACGTCTGGGGCTCTGTGGTAGATGTGGTCGGGCAGTGGTCCATGGGGCCTGGAGTGGGTGGTCTTCATAGTCTTTAGGGAGTCTTTGATGTTGAGAGCAGTCCAGCTGTCCAGTGTCGGCTGTATGGTGTAGGAAGCAGTGGGTGTGTGTTCCTCATGGAGATTGTTGTCGTCAAAGTTGTCATATATGGGCTTGATTTTGTGATGGAAGAAGGCGCTGAGTTTGTCGCAGAGGTCCTAGGAGGGTGGGATGTCAGTGGACTCACTGTCGGGTTGGGCGAACTCTTTGATGATACTGAAGCACAAGTTACTTACCTTCGGTAACGATATATCTGTAAGAAACATTAATAGTGATAGATTCCTTACCTTAGAATTACCCCCAGGAGTCAGACTGGATCCGGGAATTTTCCGCCAGCAGTACCCCTGCGCGTCGGTAGGAGTCATTGTGTGGCTCCACGAGCGTCGTTGGCGCCGGGATGACGTCGCTGGAGCTACTTAGATGCGCCCACGTGCGCTGACGTCAGTTGTGCACACGACTTTCCGCGCCAGTAACGCAGAGCTGTGCAAGAAACTGACCACTGGTGCCATGAAACTAGGGCCCTGAAAGGGATGACCATAACCCTAGAAATCAGTTCGCAGAACGGGGAAGATGGGTGGTGCGGTAAGGAATCTATCACTACTAATGTTTCTTACAGATATATCGTTACCGAAGGTAAGTAACTTGTTCATCTGAAAGAAACACGTAGTGATAGATTCCTTGCCTTAGAACAGATACCCCAGCAATACCAACCCCGGTAGTGGGTCTGCGAACCAAGATCACACCTGAAAGTCCTGGAGAACAGAAAGGCCAAAGAAGCCGTCTCTCCGGACTTGGCTGTCCAGGCAGTAATGCTTGGTAAACGTGTGCAGCAAAGCCCATATAGCTACCTGACAGATGTTATGCAAGGGGACTCCCAGTCCCAAAGCAGTAGTGGCTGCCGTTGCCCTGGTAGGATGGGCACGCAGCCCCACTGCAGGCTCCTTTTTAGCCAAAGAATAACAAGCCTTAATGCACAGAACAACCAATCGGGAGATGGTTCGCTTGTGCACAGCCCGACCTTTCTTGGGGCCCACATAACCAACAAAGAGCTGGCCATCCAACCGGAACTGTTATGTGCAGGTAAGGTAGAATGAGAGCGCACGTTTTGGGTCCAGACGGTGGAGCCTCTCTTCCTCTTTAGAGGGATGCGGAGGAGTAAAAAAGGTAGGCAAAGTGATGGTTTACCCGATGTGAAAGGCAGTGACAACCTTTGGTAGAAAATATGGACGAGTCCTTAGAACAACTTTGTCCGGATAGGCAGAGAGAAAAGGAGGTTTAGAAGAAAGAGCCTAGCGCTCACTCACTCTTCTGGCAGAGGTGATGGCAACCAGGAAGGCAGTCTTTAAAGTGAGAAGACGAAGAGGACAGTTGTGAAGTGGCTCAAAGGGAGCACACATCAGATAAGTCAAAACAGGTTCAAGTCCCACTGAGGCATTATGAAAGGAACAGGAGAGAAAAAATTAGTAATGCCTTTTAAAAATCTATTTATAACGGGGGACTTGAAAAGGGAAGGCTGATCTAGAAGACGTAAAATGGCTGAAATGCCAAGAGATAGCCCTTGATTGTGCCCAGAGCAGAGCCCTGCTGGGCCAAAGAGAGGAGAAATAGAAGGACCTCTGAAAGAGAGGCAGAAAGGGGATACACAGCCTTTGCTGTGCACCATGCCACAAATATATTCCACCTGGAGGCGTATACCGTTTCAGTGGAGGGACGCCTGGCTGCCAATTGAATATGCTACTTACCAGTATGCATCTGTTCTTGGCATGTAGTGCTGCTGACATTCGTATCTGTAGCATAGATCGCCGCCTAGTGTTGGGTCCGGATGATTGCACATTGTTGTCCTGGAAGAGTCTTCGAAGTATCACAAGATAGGTGGCTCCTCCCCTGGACTACGGTGCGCATGGGCATCGACTCCTTCCCCAGATTGTTTTTAGCCATTGTGGCGAAGATGGAGTGTAACAGTGTGAGCGATGGCCATGCTAAGAGTAAGTGTAAAGTCTGCAGCCGCTACAGGCGCCGGGGAGGAGGGTGGGCGATATGAATGTCAGCAGCCCTACATGCCAAGAACAGATGCATACTGGTAAGTAGCATATTCAGTTTGAGGCATGTGGGCTGCTGAATCCATATCTGTAGCATAGAATATATAGCAGTCCCTCCATTAGCGGCGGCCGCCTGTGCCAGCTGCAGACGTCTGAAAAAGTGTCTTTAGAACAGCCTGGCCTACAGCTGCTTGGAGTGTACATCTACACAGTAGTGTTTAGGAAATGTGTGTGGGGTAGACCATGTGGCTGCTCTACAAATGTCTTCCAAAGGGATATGTCCGAGGAAAGCCATAGAGGCCCCCAACTTACGGGTGGAGTGGGCTCTAGGGGGGACCGTTAAAGTGCGCTTAGCCTTTTGATAGCAAATTTGAATACACATAACGATCCACCTGGCTATACCTGCTTTGGAAATGGGGTTGCCTTTGTGTTGGGCAGAAAAGGCAACAAAGAGTTGTTTCGTCTTCCTAAAATCTTTGGTCCTATCAATGTAGTACATCAAAGCTCGTTTGACGTCCAGAGTGTGGAGCATTCTTTCAGCCACCGTCTCTGGATTTTGGAAGAACACGGGCAGTTCAATAGTTTGATTGACATGGAACTGTGAAACCACCTTAGGAAGAAATTTAGGGTTAGTGCGCAGCACCACCCGGTTGGAGTGAATCTGGATGAAAGGTTCTTGTACCGTGAGCGCCTGGAGCTCACTAACACGTCGCAGTGACGTAATGGCTATTAGGAAAGCTACTTTCCATGTTAGGAATTGAATCTCGCATGAGTGTAGAGGCTCAAAAGGTGGACCCATCAGTCGGGTGAGTACCACATTAAGATTCCACGCAGGAGCAGGAGGGGTCCTGGGAGGAATGACTCGCTTGAGCCCTTCTAGAAAAGCTTTAATGGCAGGCACTCGGAAAAGGGAGAGATGCTGCCGGTTTTGGAGATAAGCTGCAATGGCGGATAAATGTATCCGAATGGAAGCATATGCCAGATTGCATTTGTAAAGATGCAAGAGATAACAAATGATGTCGTGCGTGGAAGCGTCAAGCGGGTCAATGTTGTGTTCCACGCAATAAATGGCAAACCGCTTCCATTTTGCTGCGTAGCATGCCCTGGTGGTGGGCTTTCTTGCCTCCCGTATGAAATCCATGCAGTCAGGAGGCAAGTTGAGGTAGCCAAACTCTAAGACCTCAGGAGCCAGATCGCCAGGTTGAGCTGTTGCGGATCTGGGTGCTGAATGTCGCCATGGCTCTGCGTCAAAAGTCTGGGTGTGAGGTGCAGGCTTTGATGCGGTACCACGGAAAGTTCTAGAAACGTGGTGTACCATGGTTGGCGGGCCCACGTTGGAGCAACCAGGATGGGCGTCATCGAGTGTTGCTTTAGCTTTCGTGCCACCAATTTGCCTGACCAGTTCATCCATATCGCATTGCCCTGTGACAGTGGGTGCGGGAACCTGGCGGCAAAGCTTTGGCATTTGGCGTTTTCCCTTGTGGCGAACAGGTCTATCTCCGGATGACCCCACTGCTGGAAGTACGGGTGGAGTACTGATGGATGTATCTCCCACTCGTGCATTTGGTGGCTGTACCTGCTGAGCAGATCCGCCATCCGATTGTCCTTGCCTGGGAGGTGTTCCGCCATGAGGAAGATGTTCCTCTGAATGGCCCACTTCCACATGCTCTGAGCCAGATGAGACAACTGTGGAGAGTGTGTACCTCCCTGCTTCTGAATGTAGTACATGGCCGTCATGTTGTCCGTCCGGATCAACACGACTTTGTTGCACAGATGTACCTTGAATGCCTTCATCGCCAGGAAGATTGCCATCAGCTCTAGGAGGTTGATGTGCATCTTACTTTGCTGTGTTGTCCAGAGTCCCCGCACAGTGTAGTGGAGCACATGAGCTCCCCAACCCTGTAGAGAAGCGTCCGTCATTAGGATGATCTGTGGAACAGGCTCCTGGAACGGTCGGCCCTTGCAAAGGTTGTGTGGATTCCACCAATGCAGAGAGTTGTATGCCCGACCGGTCACCAACACTAGGTCGTTCAACTGTCCGTGAGCCTGATTCCACTGACGCGCCAAGCATTCTTGAAGCGGACGCATATGCAGTCTCGCGTGCGGGACTATGAAGATGCAGGAGGCCATCATGCCTATCAACTGCATGAACACTCGTGCTGGAAGCGAGTGTTGCGGTCTGAATTTTTGGATCAGCGACTAAATGCTGTTGATCCTCACAGAACTTGGCTGAGCTGTGGCTGCCAGAGTATCTATTGTCGCGCCCAGATACTGTCGCACATGGGCCGGCTGAAGGTGCGACTTTTGATAATTTAGCGAGAAACCCAGATCGTGAAGAAGGTGAATGGTGTGGGACATGTTGGCAGCGCACTGCTGGGCTGACTTTGCTTGGACAAGCCAGTCGTCCAGATAAGGGTAGACGTGAACGTTGTGTCTCCTGAGGTGCGCAGCCACTGTCGCCAGGCATTTTGTGAACACCCTGGGCGCTGTGGTCACTCCGAAAGGGAGGACCTTGAATTGGTAATGCTGATTCTGAATGGTGAATCTGAGGTATTTTCTGTGTGACGGATGTAGTGGAATGTGAAAATATGCATCTTTTAGATCTAATGTTGCGAGGAAATCCCCTTGAGTGAGCAACGGAAGAACCTGTTGCAGCGTGAGCATATGAAAGTGTTCTGAGAGAAAGTACTGGTTTAGGGGCCTGAGGTCCAGTATGGGTCGCAGGGACCCGTCTTTCTTTGGGATCAAGAAGTACAGGGAGTACACTCCTGAGCCTCTTTATTCCACTGGCACGAGCTCGATTGCCCCTTTTTGCAGCATGACGAGTACCTCTTGCTGCAATAAGTGCAAATGCTCTGTGGGCATAGGACGTGTTTTGGGGGCATGTTGGGTGGAGTGGATGTTAACTCCAGACAATAACCATACTGGATAAGGTTTCTGTCCCACCTGCCTGTGGTGATGGATTTCCAGACTGGCAGGAACTGTTGGAGTCTCCCCCCGACAGGTGTGGTATGGTCGGGGGGCAGTGAAAAGGCGTCACTGTTTGTTGGTGGCGGAGGGCCGGGAGTTGTTGTTTCCACGACCTCTGCCCTTGGTGCTGTTGCCGCGATAGCCGCCTCTACTCTGCTTGTTGTTAGAGCTTTGTGCACCACCTTTCGTGTACTGTGTTTGCTGGGACATCTGGCCTCTGGAAACACCTCTATTGCTTGAGCGACGAAAAGTACTACCCCTGAACTGCTGGGACTGGAGAGCCCCCATGGACTTTGCAGTCTCGGTGTCTTTCTTTATTTTTTCCAGGGTGGTATCCACCTCAGGTCCAAATAAGTGATCAGGGTTTACAGGCTGATTGAGGATGGTAGTTTGTATCTCTGGTTTGAATCCGGAGATTCTGAGCCAGGCCTGACGTCTCAACATTACACTCGTGTTAATGGCCCTGGCCGCGGTGTCCACTGCGTCCAGAGCACATTTAATAGAAGCATTTGAGATGAGCTTTCCTTCTTGAATGAGCATCTCCGCTGCCTCTTTATACTCATGTGACGGGGCTTGCGGACCTCAAATGACTATCACTACGGACTGATGGTCCGCAACCCCCCTTTCAGCATGCCCCTTTTCCCCACAGCAATCACCTTGTTCATGGATCGAGGAACCCAAGTCCGGCTGGACAGAGGACAATAACTCGTGGGGCCCCTTTAAGAACACGGACCCTGATGACGAGGCTCCACCCCTCGACAGCGTATCCACGTCAAAAGCAGGAAGTAGCGGAGACTCGACGGACGGCGTTTCCCAGGAGGCAGCAGTTATCGTGGAAGACGAACGGAGGTGTTTGGAGCCGAGAGAAACCGAGAGCGACACGCCTGGAGGCCAACGTTTCAACGCTTCGCCCCGCCACGTTCCCACGGGAGGAGCGTGGCTACAAGGGGTACGGGGCCGGGTAGCGGGTTGGGTCGGGCGGAGGAGACAGTCCCGTGTGTAAAGTGTACAGCCCTAAGACTCCCCCTACCTCTTCACGTGCACTTCCCCACACACCCTGTTGCCTGAGAAGTGTGCACCGGATCACTGTTGTTTCCCTCACTCCCGGCCCTTGTTCCCGGAACCTCACAAATATCTGACCCTAGTTTCCTTTTCTTTTCGGTACCGGAGTGGAACTCCTAGGGGAGAGACGTCCCCGGACGGAACACGACCACACCTGTCCAGATACCGGGACTACGCAAGCTGGAGAAAGCTGCCTTTACTTTGGACCCTGCAGTGCATACTAGAGAACGAACAGTCCCATTTATGAAAAAGACTTACATACCAATAAAACCCTCTTTGAAACCTCTACTGAAGGCGCCTGTGTTCCTCTTTTCCCCTGCACCTCCCGTCAGACCAAGTTCAGTAGTCGACCTCCCCCACGTCCCGACCCCCTCGGGACAGCTGGTGTCAGAAGTGGGATCATCGCCACCATCCGTCTGTAGCAAAAAGATGGAGGCCCTGATCAAACACATCATCAAAGGCCAAGAAAAACTGGAAAGGGCCGTGGAAAGCCAGCTCACCTCAGCACAGGCAGACCGAGATATGTTCACCACAACCATAACGGCCCCGTTAGACAGTATGAGAAACGTGCAGCCTCCCACTTAGGTCCTCCCCGGTGAGGTGCGCCTGCACAGCCCCCACCCCACAGGTATGGCCCTCCAGAAATATGTGCACGGAGAAGACCCAGACGCCTTCCTTTTAAACTTTGAAAGGGCTGCTCGTGCGATGAGTTGGCCGGAAGAGAAATGGCCGTTCTTTTTGGCTCCTCTCCTCACCGCGGAAGCCCAATCAGCTTATCAGGCCGCTAACCCCCTAGGCACTACACCCTATGCGACCATTAAGATGGCGACCATTAAGATGGTTATTCTGGATCATTTGGGTCTGGATCAGGAGGCCTATCGCGTGCGCTTTCGGAAGGAAAGAGGGGTTCAAGGGGAGAACCCGAAGACCCTTTTTTTTCGATTAAAGATGGCAGCCGATAAGTGGCTGCGCCCGGACCTATGCAGCAAAGAGGACATCCTGAACAAGGTGTACTTAGAACAATTCATGGAGGTGTTGCCCTATGCCACCCAACGCTGGCTGCGCCAACACGTGGGGATTACGGTCGAACAAGCCATCGAAATGGCGTCCCAATATGCTCGGGCCCAGCCCAGGACCCCCTCTTGGGAGCACGAGAAAGCCCTCAAACCCCTACCTCCCCTTAAGGTGGACAAAAGACCCAAACCCGGGACCGAGGTCCCCAGAATGTTTCGGCCTGCGGGAATGATGTCTACCATAAATAAAGGTCCTCAGTGCTTCGAGTGCGGGGAGTGGGGCCACATAGCGAGGATGTGCTCCAAAAGAAAGACGCAAGAGGAGCCTATGGAGGTCGGCTATCTCCCAAGAACAGTGATGTACTCCGCGGAAATGGGCAGCACATTCAATGTGAGTATGAGGATGAATGGTTACAGGGTAAGGGCCCTGTTACATTCGGGGTGCAGACAGTCAGTCATCCAAACACGCTTTGTCAAACAAGAACAGATGAACCCCCAGAGTCCTGTATATATACGGTGTGTACACGGGGATGTAAAGCCCTACCCTGTGGCCTCCATTACCATCACACTACCGGATAGGGAACCCTGTAGAGTCCGGGTAGGGGTGGTGGATTCCCTGCCATAGGACATGATCTTGGGGACAGACAATCCCGAATTCCTCTCCCTTTTTAGGGAAACCCTTTCCCAACCAGTACAAAGAGAGAGCCTTCCCACATACCTCTCCCCCGAACCTTGGGTTATTGACAGGAGATTTCGCTTTGCCCAGGGAGAAGACAGGACTCTATTCCAAGCCTGGGAAAACGCACATGCACCGAATGGACTCCAACCCCAGTCTTACCCCCGTTTCGTGATTAGGAACGAACTGCTATACCGGCAGGCCGCACTAGATGAAGAACTACAACTATTGGTACCTAGATCCTTTCGAGAACAAGTTCTCTTTTTCGCTCATGCTCATTTGACGGCCGGCCACGCCGGCAAGGAAAAACCACCGACAGTATAACCAGACATTTCTTTTGGCCCGGAATCTATCGGGACGTACAGGAGTACTGTGCCAAATGTGAAGTCTGCCAAAGGCGAAACACCCACCGACCGACCGCTGCGCCCCTACAGAAAATGCCCATCATAGGAGTCCCGTTTGAAAGGGTCGGCATGGACATAATCGGACCTTTGCCGAAGTCGGGCCGAGGACATCTGTATGCCCTCGTGATAGTCGACTACGCAACCCGGTTTGTGGAAGCCTTTCCTTTGAGAACCGCCACAACGTCCGCCATCGCGGAGAAGTTTGTAGAGCTGTTTTCTCGCGTCGGGTTCCCCAAAGAAGTGCTGACGGATCAGGGGACCCCCTTCACCTCAAAATTGATGAAAGAAGTATGCGCCTCGCTGGATATCAAACATCTGAAGACCTCGGTGTACCACCCCCAGACCGATGGCCTTGTTGAAAGCTACAATCAGACCCTCAAGCTAACCCTGAAGAAAATGCTGACAGCCGAAGGACCTACCTGGGACCGACTTCTACCTATCGCCCTGTATGTTATACGGGCACAGAAACAAAGCAGCCTGGGATGCTCGTCCTTCGAGCTCTTATACGGAAGACGGCCACGGTCCCTCTTAGACATCACAAGGGAAATGTGGGAAAACGAGGCTCCACAAGAACAGAAGAGCATGTTGGAATACACCACGCAGCTGAGAACCAGACTGGGGAAACTACAAGAACCAGCGTACTCCAAGCTGGAACACCAACAAGAGAGGTACAAAAGAACGTACGATAAAGGAAAGAAGCTCAGAAAACTCGACGTTGGGAAGTGGGCTCTCGTGTTGTTACCTGCCATGAGTAATAAAAAGAAGAACGAATGGCAAGGCCCGTTCCAGATCGTTGAAATCATCGGGCAAACAACCTACAGATTACGCCTATCACCTAATAAAACCCAAACGTACCACATCCACCTACTGAAAGAATGGCTGGGACCAATACCCCGTGCGGGACATTTCGTCGGTCAGACAAGCATCCCCAACGCATCCACCTTGGATCAACTGGTGGTAAACCCGGGGTTGACCTCCCAGGAAAAGACCGAGACTGAGTCATCAGAATTCCTGAAACCCTTCGCTGACGTCTTCTCTGACCTACCTGGGAGGACCAACTTAGCCGAACATCGCATTGAAACCCTTCCGGGAGAAGTGGTAAAGCAAAGACCTTACAGGATTCCCGCCGCCAGAAAAGAGGCTGTACGACGGGAAGTCCAAGACATGTTGAGATTAGGCGTAATCAGGCCCTCTCAAAGCCATTGGTCGTCCCCGATCGTGATGATACCTAAACCGGACGGGTCCAAACGCTTCTGCATGGACTTTCGGGCCTTGAACGCGGTGTCCCACTTTGATACATACCCTATTCCTCGGGTGGACGATTTAATAGAGAAAATAGGCGATGCCCGATATATCACCACAATCGACCTCACGAAGGGGTATTGGCAGGTGCCTCTTCGTGAGGATAGGAAGAAAAACGCCTTTGTGACGGACGAAGGAGCCTATGAATTCACGGTTCTTCCCTTTGGGCTCCATGGGGCCCCGGCGACCTTTCAACGCCTCATGAACCGGGTCTTGCAACCGTACCTCTCGTTCAGCTCAGCCTACCTGGACGACATCGTCATTTATAGCCAGGATTGGAAGGAACATCTGCTACATCTGACAACCATCCTCACAGCGCTACGTAGAGCGGGACTCCACATTAATGCAAAAAATCTAGGGCTGCATTCCAGAGCGTGAACTACCAGGGGTATGTACTGGGGGAGGGTACCATTGCTCCTCAAAGTGAAAAAGTACGAGCAATAGCATCCGGTCAGTTTCCAGCTACCAAAAGAGATCT
The DNA here is from genome assembly GCF_964261635.1 of Lissotriton helveticus. Lineage (NCBI taxonomy): Eukaryota > Metazoa > Chordata > Amphibia > Caudata > Salamandridae > Lissotriton > Lissotriton helveticus. The sequence continues at coordinate 347,685,451 of NC_136071.1, read as the reverse complement.
CCGAGCCTTCCTAGGACTGGTAGGGTACTACCGCAGGTTCATACCATGCTTTGCCGAGGCGGCTGCGCCCTCAACCGACCTTCTCAGAAAGGACACGAAGGCCCGTGAATACAGTCATCCATCACCGGAATCCTTGAAGGCCTTTCAGTTCCTGAAGACCACCATGACCACAGCCCCTGTCCTGGTATCCCCAGATCACACTAAGCCCTACGTGTTAGCCACTGATGCCTCCAATGTAGGAATAGGTGCGGTGTTGTCCCAAGTCAGCAAGGAAGGGGTTGAACACCCTGTATTGTATGTCAGCAGGAAGCTTTTCCCCAGGGAGTGTAAGTATTCCACTATTGAGAGGGAGGCCCTGGCCATAAAATGGGCGATTGAAAAACTAAGATACTGTTTGGAGGGTAAACCATTCATCCTTCATACGGACCATGCCCCCCTGAAGTGGATACACCAGAACAGCAGCCACAACCCCAGAGTGTTGAGGTGGTTTCTGTCTTTACAGCCGTACTCCTTTACCGTACATAATAGGAAAGGGAAAGACAATGGTAATGCGGACTTTCTTTCCCGCATGTTCCCTCTCCCCGAACGGGAGAAGCCAGGGGGGGAGGAATGTGACGGGGCTTGCGGACCTGAAATGACTATCACTACGGACTGGTGGTCTGCCACCCCCCTTTCACCATGCCCCTTTTCCCCACAGCAATCACCTTGTTCATGGATCGAGGAACCCGAGTCCGGCTGGACAGAGGACAATAACTCGTGGGGCCCCTTTAAGAACACGGACCCTGATGAGGCTCCACCCCTCGACAGCGTATCCACGTCAAAAGCAGGAAGTAGCGGAGACTCGACGGACGGCGTTTCCCAGGAGGCAGCAGTTATCGTGGAAGACGAACGGAGGTGTTTAGAGCCGAGAGAAACCGAGAGCGACACGCCTGGAGGCCAACGTTTCAACGCTTCGCCCCGCCACGTTCCCACGGGAGGAGCGTGGCTACAAGAGGTACGGGGCCGGGTAGCGGGTTGGGTCGGGCGGAGGAGACAGTCCCGTGTGTAAAGTGTACAGCCCTAAGACTCCCCCTACCTCTTCACGTGCACTTCCCCACACACCCTGTTGCCTGAGAAGTGTGCACCGGATCACTGTGGTTTCCCTCACTCCCGGCCCTGAATGTTCCCGGAACCTCACAAATATCTGACCTTAGTTTCATTTTCTTTTCGGTACCGGAGTGGAACTCCTAGGGGAGAGACGTCCCCGGACGGAACACGACCACACCTGTCCAGATACCGGGACTACGCAAGCTGGAGAAAGCTGCCTAAACTTTGGACCCTGCAGTGCATACTAGAGAACGAACAGTCCCATTTATGAAAAAGACTTACATACCAATAAAACCCTCTTTGAAACCTCTACTGAAGGCGCCTGTGTTCCTCTTTTCCCCTGCACCTCCCGTCAGACCAAGTTCAGTAGTCGACCTCCCCCACGTCCCGACCCCCTTGGGACAACTCATCTGGCAAGTGTTGTAACAGGGTCTCAAGTGTATCATAGTGTGCCCTGTCATATCTGGCCAAGAGTGCCTGAGTATTTGAAATACGCCAGATATTGGCCGCTTGAGCCGCCACCCTCTTCCCTGATGCTTCTAGCACTTTCGATTCCTTGTCAGGGGGAGGAGCATCACCAGTAGTTTGTGAATTTGCCCTCTTCCGGGCATTTGAAACAACTAGAGAGTCCAACGGCAACTGGCCCTTGATGTAGGTAGGGTCGCCAGGTGCCGGCCTATATATTTTTTCAATTCTGGGGTTTATAACCCTGGCACGTGTGGGTTCTTTAAAAATGTCTGCAGCATGTTTCAGAACACCCTTTAACATTGGCAGAGTCTTGACAGTCTTTTCAGAGGTGGAAAAAGGTATCAAACAGAAAATCCACTTCAACAGGGTCAGCATGCAGCTGGACGTCGTGATTTTTAGCTGCCCTCTCAATAAGAGCATTAAATGCCTCAGTAGGCGAGGTCTTTACAGTATATACTTGAGTGTCTGGGGCAGTTTGTGGATCCCCTGGGTCTCCAGCATCTGCCCATGAGTCATGGTGATCTTCAGGATCAGTGTCAGCAGGGAAGTTGTACTCTTCATCTTCCCCTTCTCCAGCCTCCACATCAGAGTAAGTGGGTGAGGTTGGAGCAGTGTCCTGAGGCCGTGGATAAATAGGTTCAATTAGAACTGGGGAATCCGTAGAAGCCTTTTTCCTCTTCAAAGGAATGGTGTAGGACTCCATAGGCTGTGCCGGCGTGATCTTTCGCTTGTAGATGGAAAGTTTACCGGTGTCGGCGTCGATAAAGTGCTCCGACTGCTCCTCCATCAGGGGTTGTCGATGTTTAGTGCCTACAACTGCAGGGGTTTGCATCAGCCCCGTGGACACCTTCTTAGGCGCGACGTCGACCGTCTTGGGTGCGAACGCCTTCGGCGCCACTTTCGGCGGCAGCGTGAACTGGATCGGCGCCGTCGACTTTGGCGGCGTGGCAGCGGGCTTCGGGGTGGAAGTGTCCTTCGGATCGACCGCGGAAGCTTTGTTCCTGATGCGTTGCAACGAGTCCGACACCTGCTTTGTGAAGGATGCGGACGGTTTCGTCGACCCTACAGGTGTTCTCGATCCACCAGCCTGTGCAGACTCAAGGGCGACAGTACTTTTGGCCTTTTCCGGCCGACGTGCAGGATCGACAGCTTTTGGAGCTCCAAGTCCTTTGTCAGTGTCGACGGCCTTTGGCGCCGATGGTTTCGGGTCGGCGGCCTTGACAACCTTCTTCAGTGCCCCAGTTTTCGGCTCGACGCCCTTGAGCGACTTCGGCTCGATGCCCTTGAGCGACTTCGGTTCAACGCTCTTGAGCGACTTCAGCGTTTCGACCACCTTCTTCGGCTGGCCCGACATGTCTGAAGACGTGAAGGCGACCAAAGCGACAGGCGTCTTCTGTGTCGACTGCGTTTCTATCACTTTCATCGAGACCGAAGCTTTCACTTTCGGTTTCGATTACACCAATGGAGGCTCCGTAGGAGGGTCCGTAGTCGGGCCCGTAGGCGAGACCGTGGATCCAGGTGTAAGATCTTGGGTAAGGCCATGTGGCGATCCCTCGACCTGAGCCTTAGTGATTGTTCGAACGGGGCATAGCTCTTCCCCTGAGCTATCTTCCGTGGCCCCACAGGCCTCACCGTCGTCTCCTACCTCGTCGACGACGTCTTCTGTATCGAGCATTTCGACGTCTGCGTCGTAGTTGGAGTCGATCTTCGCCGCTGGAGTTGAAATCGGCTCTTGGTCTTCCTGCTCGTCTGCTTCTTCCCCCTCGAAAATGTTCACCGGGTCAGGGGCCGTCTGCTGGGCCTCCTGGCGCGCCATGCGCCGAAGTCGAATCGTTTTCTTGGAGCGAAAACGGGAACAAGCCATACAGTTGGCTTCATCGTGATCCGGCGACAGGCACTTTTTGCACACCGGGTGGACGTTGATGTGGGGATACTTCGAGTGTCACACGGGGCATCTCTTGAGCGGGCTCCGTTCCATGATGTGTCGTCGAAGTCTGGCTGCGTTGACTGGGCCTCGAGCACCGAATCAATCAATCAAAGCATTTGTATAGCGCGCTACTCACCCGGAGGGTCTCAAGGCGCTAGGGGAGGGGGGTTCCGCTACTGCTCGAACAGCCAGGTCTTGAGCTGCTTCCTGAAGGCGAGGTGGTCCTGGGTCCGGCGGAGATGGGTCGGGAGGGAGTTCCAGGTCTTGGCGGCGTGGTAGGAGAAGGACCTTCTCCCTGTGGTGGCTCTTCGGATGCGGGGGACGGCGGCGAGGGCGTGGCCGGTCGATCGAAGCTGGTGTTTGGGGGCGTAGAAATTGAGGCGGCTGTTGAGGTATCCTGGGCCTTGGTTGTGCAGGGCTTTGTGTGCGTGGGTGAGGAGACGGAAGGTGATTCTCTTGTTGACCGGGAGCCAGTGCAGGTCTCTCAGGTGTCCGGAGATGTGGTTGCGACGGGGGATGTCCAGGATGAGTCTTGCTGAGGCGTTCTGGATCCGCTGGAGTCTCTTCTGGAGTTTGGCGGTGGTTCCGGCGTAGAGGGAGTTGCCGTAGTCCAGTCGGCTGGTGACGAGGGCCTGGGTGACCGTCTTCCTGGTTTTGGTGGGGATCCACCGGAAGATCTTGCGTAGCATGCGTAGGATGTTGAAGCACGACGAGGAGACGGAGTTGATTTGTCTGGTCATGGAGAGGGAGGAGTCCAGGATGAAGCCCAGGTTGCGTGCGTGGTCTGTTGGTTTGGGTGCGCTGCCTAGGGCGGGGGGCCACCAGGAGTCGTCCCAGGCGGAGGGTGAGGATCCCAGGATGAGGACTTCCGTCTTGTCCGAGTTCAGTTTCAGGCGGCTCTTCTTCATCCATTCAGCTACCTCTTTCATCCCTTCGTGTAGGTTGGCTCTGGCGGTGGCGGCGTCGTTGGTGAGGGAGAGGATCAGCTGGGTGTCGTCGGCGTAGGAGATGATGTTGAGGTTGTGCTGGCGTGCGATGGCTGCAAGGGGACTCATGTAGACGTTGAAGAGGGTTGGGCTGAGCGAGGAGCCTTGAGGAACGCCGCAGATGACTTCGGTGGCTTCTGATCTGAACGGGGGGAGGCGGACTCTCTGTGTCCTTCCGGAGAGGAAGGAGATGGTCCACTCCAGTGCCTTCTCCTGGATTCCGACGTTGCTGAGGCGCTGTACTAGGGTACGGTGGCAGACGGTGTCGAAGGCCGCGGAGAGGTCTAGGAGGATGAGGGCCGCTGTTTCTCCGTTGTCGAGCAGAACTCGGATGTCATCGGTGGCTGCGATCAGGGCGGTCTCGGTGCTGTGGTTGGCCCGGAAGCCAGACTGCGAGAGGTCGAGGGATCCGTTCGTCTCGAGGAAGGCGGCCAGCTGCTTGTTGACGGTCTTCTCGATGACTTTAGCGGGGAACGGGAGCAGCGAGATGGGTCGGTAGTTCTTGAGGTCGGAGGGGTCGGCTGATGGCTTCTTTAGTAGGGCGCTGAGTTCGGCGTGCTTCCAGTTCTCCGGGAAGGTGGCGGTGTTGAAGGAGGTGTTGATGATGTCCCGCAGGTGGGGTCCGATGACAGCGTCGGCCTTGTTGAAGACGTGGTGAGGGCAAGGGTCGGTCGAAGAGCCACGCGGCTCCTCCAGATGTCCGACTCGGGAACTGAGCCGGAACAGAGCTGGGCACCGAACGCAAAACAATACCGACGATAAAGGAAAGGCCTTCGGGCCTAAAGAAAAGTTTCTATCGATTTCGATCTTGAGTGATCAAATATGCATCCGAACCCAATGGCGGAAAAAAACAATCTGGGGATGGAGTCGATGCCCATGCGCACTGTAGTCCAGGGGAGGAGCCACCTATCTCGTGATACTTCGAAGACTCTTCCAGGACAACAATGTGCAATCATCCGGACCCAACACTAGGCGGCAATCTATGCTACAGATATGAATTCAGCAGCCCACATGCCTCGAACATAATATTACAGACCTCGGGAGGCAGTTAAAAAGACGTCAACTACCACCGCTCAATCTCCACGCAAGGAGGTGGAGGCTGGACAAGTTCGAGTGGAGAACCTTCGCCTGATGCTGCGACAGAAGATCCTCCCGAAGAGGCAGTCGGAGTGGGGGAATCGATCGCCATGCTGAGTAGCTCGGGATACCATACTCTTCGAGCCCAGTCCGGAGCCACAAGAATAACTTGGGCCCAGTCGCGCTTGATCTTCTTCAGCACTCTTGAGTAGAAGTAGTATAGGCGGAAAGGCGTATAGTAGACCGCAACTCCACTCGCCACAAAAAGCGTCGCCTAGCAAGTGCCGCCTTGGAAATTCCAACGCGCAGGACGGATGACATTGCGCATTCTCTTCGGTGGCGAATAGATCTAACCAAGGCTCTCCCCACTGCTGAAATAGACCTTGCGCCATGTCCGAGTTGAGACGCCATTCGTGATCCATCATGCACCGGTGGCTGAGTTTGTCCGCCCTGGCGTTCAGAGAACCTGCCAGGTGTTGAACCACCAGGGACATGTCCTAATGTTCCAGCCATGTCCACAGGCGCAGAGCCTCCTGACATTGGGTCCACGACCCTACCCCACCCCACCCACTTTGTTGCAGTACCACTGTTGCAGGGATTCTGCTCAACACAGAACTATGCACAGGAAACCAGGACCTCAGTGAATTGTGATGTACCAAAAAAACTCACCTCAGTACCCAGAGCCCCTATCCGACTAGCATCAGTGTCTCATTAGCTCTCCGTTCTACAGCGAAGCTACCAATGATTAGACAACCAGAACATACAACTTAGGGTACTCTCAGCAATGGTGTGAATCAAGAACACTCTTTCATTTTTATTCTCATACCAGTCCACAACGGGAGTAATCAGAGACACGGAAAAGTTTGAAATGTTTATTTTTAACTACGTGCTCTAAGATGCAGTATTTTGGCTAACATAAGCAGGCATATGATTAGAAATAATACAATCAGAATTGTTACAATTCCATAAAACACAAATGGAGAAATCATGTTACAATGATAGTGGAAACAGGTCATATAGCACCTTGTGAACCACCCTCCCCTGCTAGGAACTAGGATTTATAATAATAGAAGGTCTCTTAGGCTTAAATTGGGACCCCATACCTCCAAGATCAGCAGAGGTGAATCACATCACAGGATCAGCAAAGCTCTCTGTCACTGGAAAGGTTTTTTCTCCAAGTGCCCAAATCATGCATGTACTGTGGTGAATGTATGACATTGTTCTGCATTCTGTACATCAACTGTTGTTTTTGCATTTGTCACCCCGAGTGGGATGGGTATGCTCAGACGTGAGTCCCATGCTCTCCACACCACTGGAGCAAGCTATCCTGGGTGAAGACGGCTGATAAGTTGAAAGCAAGGTAAAATACCCAGGCAAAACAAAAAGCAACAATCTGGCAAAATAAGTCTTAAACAAATCAATTTTCAATTAATACGTATAAGAAACACAAAAAAAAGAGCAATATAGAGAATAAATTATAACAACGTATATAATTTAATCATATAAATATTTTTGATATAGACATGTTCGGTATTACATCAAAAGCAAATATTGTTTAAAAACATTATCCAACTAACATAAATTTCTCAATCACAATATAGAGTCCTGGGAAATAATGAACTTTTGATGGTTCCCAGGATTAATTGGAGAAATTGAAGACTGTCGACGCGTTTCGACACATACAGTGTGTCTTCATCAGGACAATTTCAAATGATTTCTTTGAACTTGAAGGCAGGGCTTTTTATGCTCGAATTCAGGGGAAACAGATACCCTATACGACGATATATTAATATTAGAAGTGCTTCACAATCGCCACGACCTTGATTGAGTAGGCTCTCTAAGACGTCAATTAGGTTATGTCAGGCGGAAAGGAAACAGGCCATGAAGATCATCAAGCTGCAGTTCTTGCTCGATATTTTACTAGCGGCGTCTCAGATGATTCCCTGAAAGAACGATTATCGAACTCCAGTTTTAATATCTCGTTTCCGCAACCGACAAGCCGTGTCCTCCGTATGGAGCGCGATTCCGCTGAAAAATAAGGCGGGTCAAACAACAGGGACGACTGCCTTCGGTCTTATATCAGATGGCGTTCGAAATTATCGCCATACCCTCATGCGTGCCTCCTTAGCGAAGTTTCTCTCTGGAGACCGGCGTCGCAAGTGGCTTCCGTTATTGCGTCCCAGACGCAATAACGGAAGACGCAATAACATCACAGACGCAATAACGGAAGCCACTTGCGACGCCGGTCTCCAGAGAGAAACTTCGCTAAGGAGGCACGCATGAGGGTATGGCGATAATTTCGAACGCCATCTGATATAAGACCGAAGGCAGTCGTCCCTGTTGTTTGACCCGCCTTATTTTTCAGCGGAATCGCGCTCCATACGGAGGGCACGGCTTGTCGGTTGCGGAAACGAGATATTAAAACTGGAGTTCGATAATTGTTCTTTCAGGGAATCATCTGAGACGCCGCTAGTAAAATATCGAGCAAGAACTGCAGATTGATGATCTTCATGGCCTGTTTCCTTTCCGCCTGACATAACCTAATTGACGTCTTAGAGAGCCTACTCAATCAAGGTCGTGGCGATTGTGAAGCACTTCTAATATTAATATATCGTCGTATAGGGTATCTGTTTCCCCTGAATTCGAGCATAAAAAGCCCTGTCTTCAAGTTCAAAGAAATCATTTGAAATTGTCCTGATGAAGACACACTGTATGTGTCGAAACGCGTCGACAGTCTTCAATTTCTCCAATTAATCCTGGGAACCATCAAAAGTTCATTATTTCCCAGGACTCTATATTGTGATTGAGAAATTTATGTTAGTTGGATAATGTTTTTAAACAATATTTGCTTTTGATGTAATACCGAACATGTCTATATCAAAAATATTTATATGATTAAATTATATACGTTGTTATAATTTATTCTCTATATTGCTCTTTTTTTTGTGTTTCTTATACGTATTAATTGAAAATTGATTTGTTTAAGACTTATTTTGCCAGATTGTTGCTTTTTGTTTTGCCTGGGTATTTTACCTTGCTTTCAACTGCTCTACCTTGACCCAGGAAATCTATCCAATTCAGGGGGTCCCTGTTTTAACTCTGAAGACGGTTGATAGCCAGAAACCGGTCCTAGGATGCTTGATTCCGGTCCAGGAAAGACATGGCTTGGCAGTTCGGGCTGGACTATTCCCATGAGGCACAGGGTCAAGGCTGATTTGCATATGGCCATGTCTGAACTGGGGTGGATGTATGACATTGTTCTGCATTCTGTCCCTCAACTGTTTTTGCAAATCATGCATGCAGCGCAATATTAAAGGCACTAGAATTTCAGTTGGGTGCAGTTGTGTGCGTGTTGTGTCTAGAGCGTGGACCGATCAACCTGAATAACAGCATACATTCTTATGGTGACCTTGAAGACTTTTGCACGCAGTGTACAGACTAAGGTTGTGGTGTAAGTCTAGGGATGTGAAAAACAGTCAGTTCTCATGCGAGGAAAATCAAGCAGTTTAACTTACAACAACAGTTATATGTAGTGTCGTGTGCAAAAGCAGCAAAGTGGCAAAATGGCATTTAAACTTCTAATAAGTTTATGCTAACATAGCAATGTGTGCAAGCAAGGCCCTGTATTCACTACACCACGTGGCGGTGGTGTTGTCTGTGAACACCTGCACTACTCTCCCCACGACAGAGGGAAGGAATGCCTTCAGTGCAAGTCGGATCGCCCGAAGCTCCAGAAGGTTGATATTGAGCCGGGACTCCGCCGGAGCCCAGAGGCCTCTGATTTCCGCCTCTCCCATGTGGCCGCCCCAGCCAAGAAAGGGACGCGTCCGTCACAATTGTGTGCTCCGGTTGGGGAAGGGAGAGGGATCTGCCATTGACCCAATCGCGATTCGTGAGCTACCACTGCAATTATCGAGCAGTGCCCTCCGCGATCTAGGCGAGATCGGACAGGTTGCTCCTAGGCTGTGCCCACTAGAACTTCAGGTCCCACTGCAGAGCCTACATATGCCACCTGGCATGATCCACCGGCAGGATGCAGGAGGCTATCAGGCCGAGGAGCCAGAGCATCATCCTGACCGAAACCCAGGATAGAGTTGAAAGATCGGAACCATAGCCTGAATATCCCGGACTCGCTGTTCGGGGGAATAAACCCGAAACAGCGCCGAGGCCAGAACCGCTCTGATGAAGAGGAGCTTTTGAGAGGGAATCCGGTGCGACTTTGGCACGTTGATGGAAAACCCCAGCAAATATAGGAGGTCGGCCGTAATCTGGAGGTGGGAGACGACTGTCTGGGGCGAGCCCGCCTTCAACAACCAGTCGTTGAGATAGGGGAAGACTGAAACCCCTGATCTGCGCAGACGAGCTGCGACCACCGTCATCACCTTCGTGAACACCCAAGGGGCACTGGTAAGGCCAAAGGGGAGCACGGTGAACAAACTGCTCGTGGCCTACGGTGAACCGCAGGTAACGCCGGTGTGCCGGCAGGACGGGGATATGAAAATAAGCGTCCTGCAAGTCCAACGCGACCATCCAGTCTTGCGGGTTTAGGGCATACAAGACCTGAGCAAGTGTGAGCATCTTGAACTTCTCCTTCTGGAGGAAGCTATTGACGTTCTGAAGGTCTAAGATAGGATGCAGGCCTTGTCCTTCTTTTGAACCGAAAAGTCATGGGAGTAAAACCACAACCTACTTCTGGCGTCGGAATGCGCTCGATGGCCCCGATGGCCCCCTTGGCCAAGAAGGCCGCAACTTCCTGCTGGAGAAGTGCCAAGTGATCCCCTGACATGCGATGGTACTGAGGCGGCATGGCTGGAGGGGTGGTCTTGAAGGGGAGGGAGTAACCCCTTCGGACAATTGGTAGCACCCACTTGTCCCAAGTGATCTTACACCAGTGGGGGAGATGATGGCGAATTCTGAAACCCACTGGCGTTTGATGGGCCTGAAATTCCGGACTAGGAAGGCTTTGCAGTGGATGCTGCAAGGTGGAGGTGGACTGACCCACCCGCTGGCCCCCTGAACCGACTCAACGGTTCTCACGTCCGCGGCTGCGCTGATGTTGTTGTTGCATGAAGAATTATGTATATGCCAGCCCACTTTGTTTGCTTTTGCTCTAAATTATTAGCAACACATCAAACTAAATTTTGATTTGTTAGGTATATTTATTTTTACCTTCTCTTTTTTCAGTATATTTTAAAGAAAAAAATCACTCGTTGCTATGTCAGAAAAAAACACAACATATATAACAAATATCTACATCAACTAATACACACAATTCACAAAGAAAAACATCAAAAAGACATTAATACATCCACATTCACTGTACACTATACACTAAGCTTTCATTATGTACAACCTCGTTTGTGCAAATCTATTTTTCAACATTCCAATTAAAGGAACAATAATGAACAAAGTCAACAGGAGATAACACCACTATCAATTTTTAAATCAACAGTTATTAATATTTTGAATGGTATCTCCGTTCTGCCGACGCGTTTCGAACACCACACATCAGTTATGGGTTCTCATCAGGGCCTTGTCACTTCTGTCTGCATGTGTATAGAAAAAGAAACGGGATTTCGGTATCAGTTCTCTAGCCTCATATGTCTGCCAACCTTGCAGTGTATTGCATTTATAGTTAGTATTACCTTTACTGTGGCTGTGGTAGTCCTAGGTTCGATTAAACGTCTTTAGAGCTGCAATCTGAAGAATAATTCTATTTAGAGCCAAACTCGGATTGAGCCTTAAGGTTACTTTAGCAAAAAGCTGCGTGACATACCTTAATTTAGTCTTTTCCGGTCATGGGCGCCTCCCTATGCTTCGGAACCAGTTCTCACCTATGGGCAATTCAGACTTAGTTAAGCGTCTTACACTAATCTGATCTCTATGATGCATGTACCATTCTACCAACCATGTTCCTACCTTTTTCGGTGAACCAGTCACATCAGAGGCATATTACATTAAACTCGTGTCTGTGCGCAGGCGGTCTGTTTGAAAAAATAAAATAAACTGCGCTCAGTACACTCCTCAATATTCTAATGGTGACTGTTCCTCATTATTGTGCCGTCCGTACTGACCTTTGTAAACAATGGTCCTCCGGACTCTCAAGCTGCGCGCCGCGTTGTTCCTTTCTCGTTGTTTTACTGTTGTAGGAACAAAAACAGGAAGCGCATTAATTTTCTTTTCTGTGCGCATCGCGTGTGCCGCTAATTCCATGCGGGGACACTCAGTACACCCCTCAATGTTTAATGGTGGCTGTGCCTCATTGGTGAATCGTCCGTACTGACCTATGTAAACAAAGGTCCTCCGGGCTCTGCGTCTATGCGCCGTATCGTTCCTTTCTCCTCGCTTTAAGTAGTTACACTGTTATAAAAACAAAAGCGGAAAGCGCGTTGGTTTTTCTTTTCAATGCGCATTCCCTATCGCGTGTAATGCTAATTCCATGCGGGGGTCTCCTTACCTCCTTCGTGCCTCATTGCAGCTCTTCCTTACTTTGCTCAGGAAGGCGGCGGCCATGTAACTGGCTCACTTATTCCGGCCATGTGACCAAAGGAATTCTGGGAATTGTAGTTTAGCTGCATTTTCTTATTAGTGTAATGCCCTGCCCATAGAATCTTACTAAGGCTTTACCTTGCTGTTGGTGTCCCTGTATTGCGAGTTAACAGAATCTCATGAAGCCCCATACTGACCTCCATATTTACAATCTTGAAACCTCAGAGAGGGTATTTAATCCGTTTTGCGCGCTGTTAAATTTTAAAATCAGGTACGCCTCTTTTCTGAGCAATGCATCTTCAATATCAATTGGACCTTTCCCTCCTGATTGTGCTATAGAGCACAATACAGTCCATTTGAAATCCATTTCACTGTGGTTTACATCCATAAAGTGCTGGACCATTGGCGCAGTTAGTACCTTTTTTTTAATTCTTGACCTATGTTGGGTGATCCTGCTGTTGACCTGCTGCGTCGTTTTTCCTATGTACAATTTTTTGCAGGCACAAACTACTGCATATACTACGTTACGTGTCCTGCAGTTTGTGAAATCATGGTTCTTCCATTTCACACCCCTGTGTCCAAACTCAATCCCCTCAATTGTTGTATCACACGAAATGCAATTACCACATTTGTGGTGGCCCTCGATCGGTTTTAGGCCCCATCTGGACAGCAAATCACTTTTGGGTTTGGCGGTTGCTACATCCGCTCTAATTATGCATTGGCCAATGCTCTTGTTCTTTTTATAGGCGAAAATAGGTCTTGGAAAGGCACATTCAAGTCCCTCTAATAAGTGCCAGTTATTCAGGACCATTTGTCGTACTTTGTGCGTGTCAGGTCCAAACGTGGTAACACATACCAACTTGTCCAGGTCGCGTTTGACTTTACGTTCTAGTAAACACTCACGGGGGTGTAGTGCGCCCTTTTTCTAGAATTACTCAACAGTTTTTTATGGTACCCACAATTCCTCATCTCCTCACAGAACCTAGTGGCATGTTTTTCATATTCAGTCACCTCCGAGCAGTTCCTTCAGATCCGGAGTAGCTGCCCATAAGGTAAATTATCCTTTAGGCTTCTGGGGTGTGCGCTTCGGTGGTGGAGGATTGTATTTTTGTCCGTCTTTTTCTTAAAAAGGGACGTCTTCAAATGCCCATCCATATGGTTTATTTCCAGATCTAGGAAAGTCATTTTGTCATTGCTGGACTCAAGGGAGAACTTGATATCTTGGTGTCTCCTATTGAGCCAGGTATGAAAGTCCATCAACTCTGTGTGGCTCCCCTGCCACAGGAGCCACACATCGTCGATGTACCTGAACCATTGTTTTATCTGTTTACTGTAGGGGTTATTGGAATAGATGAACCTGTTTTCGTACTCTGCCATATACAGTATGGCCATCTCCGGCGCATAGGGACAACCCATGGCCGTCCCCTTAATCTGCATATAGAAGCGGTCGTTAAACCTGAAGTAATTCTTCTTCAGTGTCACCTCTGCTAGTTGCAGGATGAACGAGGTGGGGACTTGATGTGGCCTTTCTCTTTTATCGAGGTATAGTTCTAGTACCTCTAAAGCCTCGTCTTGGGGGATTTGGGTGTACAATGACGTAACGTCCATTGTCACCATCAATTCCGTCGACGGGTCAAATTGCATTCCATCAATTTTTAGCAAGAAGTCTGTGGTATCCTTCAGATATGACTTTACGCTGCCAACAAAGGGCTTGAGAAAGAAGTCTATATATTTAGACAGTGACTCTAAGCAGGACTCACACCCTGAGACAATCGGCCTTCCAGGAGGCTCCTCAGGGTTCTTGTGGATCTTGGGTAGAAAATATAAAATAGGGGTCCTCGGGAATTTCTTGACCAAGAATTCACTTTCTTTCTGTCCCACAAAACCACTCTCACGCCCGTTTTGAATAATTCCACAGATTTGCCCCTGAATCTGTCTAACAGGGTCCTCAGTGAGTTCCCTGTACCACTCCGTATTATTCACCTGTGCTAGTCCTTCCTTAAGATATTTGTCCTTTGACCAGATCACTACCGCTCCCCCCTTGTCAGCGGGCTTAATGACCACCGATGTGTCGTCTTTCAGATTTTTGAGGGCAATACGTTGGCCTTTTGTTATATTTTGTTTAACGTATTTTTTGGTTTTCTCCAGTTTGTTTATAGATGATAGCATGACTTGTTCAAATGCTACGACCTGTTTAGGGATATTTTGGTAAGGAATAAAGGTGGATTTGTTCCTCAGGCCTGTTGCTTCCACGTCAATAGCTGGTGGTTTGTTTGCGAAATAGGCTCGCAGACGGATTTTTCTGCAGAAGGCTATGGCTTCTAGTTTAAGTTTGGTAAAATCGGTTTGTTGGCTGGGAACAAATTTTAAACCTAAGTTTAGGACTGATTCTTCCTCTTTAGTTAATATCTTTGTGGATAGGTTGACAACTGTGGATGGCGTAGTGTCTATGACTTGTAATAATTTCTGCGCGTGCGCATTTCCCAGGCTGGTTTGAATCGTGTTTTTGCTTGTTGGCCTTTCTCTAAAAAAGCCACCTTCTTATATTAAATATCCCTAAACAGGTCGTAGCATTTGAACACGTCATGCTATCATCTATAAACAAACTGGAGAAAACCCAAAAATACGTTAAACAAAATATAACAAAAGGCCAACGTATTGCCCTCAAAAATCTGAAAGACGACACATCGGTGGTCATTAAGCCCGCTGACAAGGGGGGAGCGGTAGTGATCTGGTCAAAGGACAAATATCTTAAGGAAGGACTAGCACAGGTGAATAATACGGAGTGGTACAGGGAACTCACTGAGGACCCTGTTAGACAGATTCAGGGGCAAATCTGTGGAATTATTCAAAACGGGCGTGAGAGTGGTTTTGTGGGACAGAAAGAAAGTGAATTCTTGGTCAAGAAATTCCCGAGGACCCCTATTTTATATTTTCTACCCAAGATCCACAAGAACCCTGAGGAGCCTCCTGGACGGCCGATTGTCCCAGGGTGTGAGTCCTGCTTAGAGTCCCTGTCTAAATATATAGACTTCTTTCTCAAGCCCTTTGTTGGCAGCGTAAAGTCATATCTGAAGGATACCACAGACTTCTTGCTAAAAATTGATGGAATGCAATTTGACCCGTCGACGGAATTGATGGTGACAATGGACGTTACGTCATTGTACACCCAAATCCCCCAAGACGAGGCTTTAGAGGTACTAGAACTATACCTCGATAAAAGAGAAAGGCCACATCAAGTCCCCACCTCGTTCATCCTGCAACTAGCAGAGGTGACACTGAAGAAGAATTACTTCAGGTTTAAAGACCGCTTCTATATGCAGATTAAGGGGACGGCCATGGGTTGTCCCTATGCGCCGGAGATGGCCATACTGTATATGGCAGAGTACGAAAACAGGTTCATCTATTCCAATAACCCCTACAGTAAACAGATAAAACAATGGTTCAGGTACATCGACGATGTGTGGCTCCTGTGGCAGGGGAGCCACACGGAGTTGATGGACTTTCATACCTGGCTCAATAGGAGACACCAAGATATCAAGTTCTCCCTTGAGTCCAGCAATGACAAAATGGCTTTCCTAGATCTGGAAATAAACCATATGGATGGGCATTTGAAGACGTCCCTTTTTAAGAAAAAGACGGACAAAAATACAATCCTCCACCACCGAAGCGCACACCCCAGAAGCCTAAAGGATAATTTACCTTATGGGCAGCTACTCCGGATCCGAAGGAACTGCTCGGAGGTGACTGAATATGAAAAACATGCCACTAGGTTCTGTGAGGAGATGAGGAATCGTGGGTACCATAAAAAACTGTTGAGTAATTCTAGAAAAAGGGCGCACTACACCCCCCGTGAGTGTTTACTAGAACGTAAAGTCAAACGCGACCTGGACAAGTTGGTATGTGTTACCACGTTTGGACCTGACACGCACAAAGTACGACAAATGGCCCTGAATAACTGGCACTTATTAGAGGGACTTGAATGTGCCTTTCCAAGACCTATTTTCGCCTATAAAAAGAACAAGAGCATTGGCCAATGCATAATTAGAGCGGATGTAGCAACCGCCAAACCCAAAAGTGATTTGCTGTCCAGATGGGGCCTAAAACCGATCGAGGGCCACCACAAATGTGGTAATTGCATTTCGTGTGATACAACAATTGAGGGGATTGAGTTTGGACACAGGGGTGTGAAATGGAAGAACCATGATTTCACAAACTGCAGGACACGTAACGTAGTGTATGCAGTAGTTTGTGCCTGCAAAAAATTGTACATAGGAAAAACGACGCAGCAGGTCAACAGCAGGATCACCCAACATAGGTCAAGAATTTAAAAAAAAGGTACTAACTGCGCCAATGGTCCAGCACTTTATGGATGTAAACCACAGTGAAATGGATTTCAAATGGACTGTATTGTGCTCTATAGCACAATCAGGAGGGAAAGGTCCAATTGATATTGAAGATGCATTGCTCAGAAAAGAGGCGTACCTGATTTTAAAATTTAACAGCGCGCAAAACGGATTAAATACCCTCTCTGAGGTTTCAAGATTGTAAATATGGAGGTCAGTATGGGGCTTCATGAGATTCTGTTAACTCGCAATACAGGGACACCAACAGCAAGGTAAAGCCTTAGTAAGATTCTATGGGCAGGGCATTACACTAATAAGAAAATGCAGCTAAACTACAATTCCCAGAATTCCTTTGGTCACATGGCCGGAATAAGTGAGCCAGTTACATGGCCGCCGCCTTCCTGAGCGAAGTAAGGAAGAGCTGCAATGAGGCACGAAGGAGGTAAGGAGACCCCCGCATGGAATTAGCATTACACGCGATAGGGAATGCGCATTGAAAAGAAAAACCAACGCGCTTTCCGCTTTTGTTTTTATAACAGTGTAACTACTTAAAGCGAGGAGAAAGGAACGATACGGCGCATAGACGCAGAGCCCGGAGGACCTTTGTTTACATAGGTCAGTACGGACGATTCACCAATGAGGCACAGCCACCATTAAACATTGAGGGGTGTACTGAGTGTCCCCGCATGGAATTAGCGGCACACGCGATGCGCACAGAAAAGAAAATTAATGCGCTTCCTGTTTTTGTTCCTACAACAGTAAAACAACGAGAAAGGAACAACGCGGCGCGCAGCTTGAGAGTCCGGAGGACCATTGTTTACAAAGGTCAGTACGGACGGCACAATAATGAGGAACAGTCACCATTAGAATATTGAGGAGTGTACTGAGCGCAGTTTATTTTATTTTTTCAAACAGACCGCCTGCGCACAGACACGAGTTTAATGTAATATGCCTCTGATGTGACTGGTTCACCGAAAAAGGTAGGAACATGGTTGGTAGAATGGTACATGCATCATAGAAATCAGATTAGTGTAAGACGCTTAACTAAGTCTGAATTGCCCATAGGTGAGAACTGGTTCCGAAGCATAGGGAGGCGCCCATGACCGGAAAAGACTAAATTAAGGTATGTCACGCAGCTTTTTGCTAAAGTAACCTTAAGGCTCAATCCGAGTTTGGCTCTAAATAGAATTATTCTTCAGATTGCAGCTCTAAAGACGTTTAATCGAACCTAGGACTACCACAGCCACAGTAAAGGTAATACTAACTATAAATGCAATACACTGCAAGGTTGGCAGACATATGAGGCTAGAGAACTGATACCGAAATCCCGTTTCTTTTTCTATACACATGCAGACAGAAGTGACAAGGCCCTGATGAGAACCCATAGCTGATGTGTGGTGTTCGAAACGCGTCGGCAGAACGGAGATACCATTCAAAATATTAATAACTGTTGATTTAAAAATTGATAGTGGTGTTATCTCCTGTTGACTTTGTTCATTATTGTTCCTTTAATTGGAATGTTGAAAAATAGATTTGCACAAACGAGGTTGTACATAATGAAAGCTTAGTGTATAGTGTACAGTGAATGTGGATGTATTAATGTCTTTTTGATTAATGTTTTTCTTTGTGAATTGTGTGTATTAGTTGATGTAGATATTTGTTATATATGTTGTGTTTTTTTCTGACATAGCAACGAGTGATTTTTTCTTTAAAATATACTGAAAAAAGAGAAGGTAAAAATAAATATACCTAACAAATCAAAATTTAGTTTGATGTGTTGCTAATAATTTAGAGCAAAAGCAAACAAAGTGGGCTGGCATATACATAATTCTTCATATTACATAAGGTTCAGCCATTCCCACGTTCTAAGAACCTAACTCCTTTTCTTTAAAAAGATGTTGTTGTTGCGGCGGCCTGTGGCTCTGCGAACGTGGTGTGGCACCCCTTCCGTGGCCACAAAAGGAGCGAAAAGCATAAGGCGGAGGAGGCCGTAGCCCGGGAGTCCTTAAAGCGCTCCAACGCACGATCTGCCTTATTGCCAAAGGGGCGAATGTCATCAAAGGGCATGTCCATCAGAGTGTTCTGGGCATCTCCCGAGAAGCCAGTTGTCATCAGCCAGGCGTGGCGCCTAAGCGCCACCGTTGTGGAAATCTCCCTGCCCAGCTAGTTGGCGGTGTCAAGCCCACAACGTATGGTGAACTTAGCTGCGTCTCTCCCAGCAGCAATAGCATGGGAGAAGACTGTCGGGCCTCCTACGGACAGTTAGGCAATGTAGGAAAGTGGGCTTCTGTTGCAGTAACCCCCCCCCCCCAACGATTTTTGCCAGACTACTGATGCACTTTTTCTTGGTGTGCCCTGGGTCCCTGCCAATCAGGTTTCCAGGGCCTGTGTTCTTTCCCCAAAACTAACACAATTGGCATCTCTGGCCACATGTCAGCCCCTGGTAAATGGTACCACAGGTACCCAGGGCACTGTGGCCAGAGAAGGCCTCTATGGGCTGCAGCACTTATTGTGCCACCCTTAGAGGCCCTGTACCCTGACGCTCACACACTGCCTTTGCAGGGTGCGTGTCTTAGTACAGAACAAAGTGAAGAGTCGACATGGCACACATCACTCTGTGCCATGCCCACAAACCACTGCCCTGGCATACATCAGTCACCCCTCTAGCTGGGTGCCCTATGCCAGTGGTGAGGGTATATGTACATGAGCCCTGTACCCCTACAGTACCCAGGTCCTTTCCTGGGCACTGTAAGTGCAGTGCTGCCATTAAGAGTATATGGTGCTGGGAGTTTGCCATTACGAACTCCACAGCACCATAATGTCTACACTGAAGACTGGGAAGTTTGGTATCAAACTTCTCAGCACATTAAGCCCACACTGATGCCAGTGTGGGATTTAAGGTAAAATGAACAACAGAGGGCATTTCAGAGATGCCCCTGAAACTCGACAAACTCCTAGTGACCTGACTGAGTGGTTGCCTAGGCTGCCACTACCAAACATGCAGCGGGTTCTATTAAATAGAGGTCGGGACAGCTGGGAGGCGGGAGCGGGAAAACGCGGGAGAGGCCGCGGGGGCAGCAGCGGCGGGAAAGTGGTGGTAGGGGCAGGACGCGGGGGAAGAGAGTAGAATGGAAAAATAAGTAGAAAAACCAGTGGACAGGGGGATGTGGAAGCAGACAAGGGAAAAAGACAAGAAAGGAAGCAGACAAGGGAAAGAGAAAAGAGAAAAAAAGAGAAACAGGCCAGAGCAGTCCAGGGGTGAGGCACTGGGTCTCGAACCGCGGTCTGTGGCGATCAGAGGTAGAGCACTGCCTGGGTGAGCTGCGGAGCTGTGCGCTGGGAGAGCAGGAACCCAAGGGGTTTTGCTGGGGGTTGTCAAACTGTAAAGATTTTTAAGTAGAAGTGTTCTGGGGGCCTTACATGACAGTATAAATATTCTAAGGTTTATGACTCTCAGAAGTCAGGGCATTTGGAAGCGGCGGTAATGAAGTCCTGATGCCACAGAACCGAGGCAGATTTGCGTATCCTGCCTTTATATTTATCAGTAGGAGAATGACGGTGGTCTTGTCTTAAGTTCACAAGGGGAGCTTGTAAATACTGAAGATGGGAAAGAGCAGTCAGATAACCTGGTTACTCTACTGGCAATCATGTGCGATAGAAGAGAAAAGTACTGCAAGATATGTGCATTGTTTTAAGTTTTAGCAATAACTTATTCAAGGATGGTCCTGACTGGCTTGAGGCAGTCAGGGTCCTATTAAACAGTGTGCAGTTTATCAAAGATGCTATGCAAGAATAAAAAGATGAGCAAGGTCTCTAAGTTTTCCAACCCGAGCTAGGATGCAGTCTAATACAGAGTAGACAGGGGTCATTTTTGGGATCCTGTTTAAGTCTGTTGTCTGACTGACAGAGACCAGATGTAAGAGTATTAACAGAAGTAGTTAACAGCAAACATGCCCACATTGAACTACGGGGCCATTGAGTTTAAAACAAACCTGACCTCTGGCTTGATAAAGTGCAGTGTAATTGGTATTGTCAAATCTTCTGCCTACCTGATTGCACGGACATGGCACAAATTCGATATGAATTTACTCTCACTAGACAACCATTAATACTTCCTGTCATACTGCGCCTCGGTTAAGAGGGCGCCCCCTGGCTCCCTGAAGCATCTCATATGGCAGGCAATTGTATGTCAGGTAATAAAGCAAGAGAACTCTGTCTGGAATCCCCATTTGAACCACTCGTCAGGCAGCTTGCAGGCCCTAGACATATTGGGAGGGGGGGGGGGGGGGGGGCAGCCTTTCTCTTAAGTAGATCCCAAGACTGCTGTCAAAACATGTCAAACTTATCTTGGCAGACCTGGAAAAAAAGCGACCTGCCAAAAAAGCATACAGAACTTGGGCAGTGAATCTCTACAAACCACTACATTTGCCAACCAACTTAACCCAACCACTGCCCAAGGCCCAGAAACGGCAACTGATGTGGCTGAAATTTGGGCTAGTTCCATTAAAGGCCTACTGGAATGTAAGACTGTGTGAGGCCTCGGAGAGCACCTTCCGACTGAGTGGCAAGGCAGTGTGGTTGCTCAGCATCTGTGAGAAGTTGTTACCATACAGGAAATGCTGGTTCCACCCCTTGTTCAAAATTCTGAACACCCGCACTGTATTGACGTGACTGATGGCTACCTAAATAAAGAATCAGCACAGCTGGCTGTACTGTTCTTGATGTTTTTCAGGGGGGCCATCAGAGACTTGGTAGTAGCACTGGAACAACTTTGATTGGCTAAAGAGTTTCACTAAGTGACATACTTAACCACTGTTCAATGGAAAGAGCCCCTCGGTTATCTATTCTGGAGAGCCCCCCCTCCAAAAAAAGAGTGTGGACGTTTGAAAGTTAAACCACATATTGAACATCTGCTAGATTGATTGCCCTATTTTTATTCTAAATCATTTGCCCCTGTATCAGGTAAATCAATAGGTGCGAGCCCAGCGTAATGTTTTCAGGTTACAACAGTCCTGAATAGCCGTCAAGATCTTAAGACGAATCGGCGTACATTTTTCATCCTAGAGTGCTACAATCCCTTCGAGTGAATCAAAGGATGAACCTGCACATGGTATCTAGTTTAAATTGATTACCTTTACGCACACTTTTAGGTTATTTCTTTCTGATGTTTGAAGTATTTTAGCTTCCATGATATAAAATGTTTTGTAATTTGGCTTTGCTAACCTTGTTTTATGGTTTAAAGCATTGTATTCATTGTAAAGACTCACCTACACATAGACTGGCTAGGTAGATAACTGAGCAAGGGTAAAGGTGGAGGGAAATGGAGGACAAAGGAGTGGGGGCAATCTCCAAAGGGAAGGATATGGGTAATACAAGGAGGTTAGGAACTCGAGGAGAGAAAGGTAGTCTCCCCCGCTTAGGCGACCTAGCTGGTGGGTAGAAGCTACTTGGTGTCAGGTTCAGACTGGTCCGTTTATCCTGTTGGCCGATATCTGGCTCCGGCTGGGTGTGCCAAAGGACCCGGAGATATTTCGGGCAAGAGAGTTTGCAAAAGTCTTGTGAACGACACTGGAGGTATGGGCCCCACATTTTATCAAAATGCTGAAGTTTGTTATTGATGGACGTGGTAAGTTTTTCCATACTGATAATGTCCCAGAGTGTGTGCAGCCAGTCCGCAAGCATGGCTGAGGAGTCTGTGCCCCACTTGGAAGTGCTAACTTGATTGGCTGCACACAGCGCCACAGTGATAGCTTTCCCTCAGTGAAAGTGGAGTGGTTAGGTCAGTACATCTGGGAGTCCCAGCAGGGTGTAGCTATGAAAAGCTGGGCCCTCTGTTTCAAAAATGTCATTAACATCTCTTAGGCCCTCGCCACAGTAATGTTTACATTTGGGGCAGCACCAGAGAAGGTATGCCAGGGTACCTGTGTGGCCACAGTTGCACCATCAGTCTGCTTTAACGCTGGGCCTCCATTTTGCCACAGTCGCAGGGGTATAGTCAAAATAATGCGTTATTTTAAGCAATGCTTTGCCCCTGCTGAACTGAATGATGATATCTGGGCCCTCTGGAAGATATCAGTCCACTCTGACAGTGAAGATTCGTTCCAGTTCCTCCTCCCTTCGTCTTTTTGCCGGGGTTTGGTACTGTCCATCAGCTTATTTAAGAATGTGTATTAGGCTGAGAGCAAGCCTTTGCCTCCTGTCTTCGTGGTGAGACACTTTTTGAACTTTGTTAGAGGTCTACTGGGTGCAGTGCAGACCAGAGATAGGGCGATCCAGTGCTTAACAGCAGTTTAGTGCCAGATCTCGTTGGTTGGGAGCCCGTAGTTGGTCTGTACTTCCTTAAAATCCATGAAGCCTGTGTGATCAAATAGGTCTAAAATCCATTTGTATTGGGCTGTTTGCCAAGTATGGTAAGAGGAGTCTGACTGGGCTAGGGTAAGTCAGTATGCCAAGGTGGTGGTGGTGGTGGTGGTGGTTGGGGGGGGGGGGGGACGGACAGTGGTTCGGGTGGAGTTGTTGAGAGGCCCCTGGAAACCATGCCTATACTGTTGCCTATACAATAGGTCAGATATACACCCCACGGGGCAATGTAGCTTGAGGAGCCAGGGTAAGTGTAACCCAGCAATACTCTGGTCCATAAAGCACCAATTTTTCCTCAACAGTGGTCTGTTCCATTCCACCATGTACCATAACTGGGATGCTAGACAGTAGAGAGTACGGTGTGGGAGGCTCAAGCCTCCTTCTGCCACCAGCAGGTATGCCTCTTTTGGAGCCTTGCGGGGTTTCTTGCCCTTTCAAATATATACCGCTATCATGTGATGTAGCTTACTGAGCAGGTGCAGGGCGGTTCTAGAGGAAGAGTTTGCATGCCATACAGTATTTTGGGCAGCAGAGTCATTTTCACTGCGACTATCTTTATTTATTTTATGCATTTTTATAAAGCGCGTACTTTACCCGAAGGTGTCAGAGCGCTGTACAATAGAACCCGTTACATTACATGAGAGAAATGCTATAAAATAGAACGTACGAATATAGCAGGGCACAGTATCAAACACAGCAGGCAAGAGAAGGTAAGGTAAACATATAAGGCAAGAACACAATTTCAAACACAGCAAACAAGGAATGTCCCAAAAAATAAATAGATAAATATTACAAATTTACAATGACTATTTAACTTCCTGGCGGGGCCTGAGAATAAAGGAATTAGATCTGAAAGTGTCTTTGGAATAGAAGAGATTTGAGATCAGCTTTGAAGATCCGGATGGATGGAGGTGGTGGCACGGAGCAATGGAGGAAGCGAGTTTCAGATTCTCACCGCATTACCTGAGAACGATTGAGCCTCATCATATCATGCCTAGCCACGTGAGACCTACCCCTTCCATGTTTGTAGACCTAAGCGGGCTGTGGCTATATGGTCAGTGCAGCTGGACTCAGCTGTTTGGGCTCAGTGAGGGGCACATTTTGAGTCTGAGGTAGGGTATCCAGTGTTTAGCCCATGGGAGAGGGAACTGTCTTTCTAGGCGGTGCTTATCATGCTGGGATACTGTGAGATTATAGGGCCTGTGATTACTGGATGTTCACCTTAGTGGTGTTCAACCCCAGAATCTAAAAAGTGTTAGTAAGGGGAGAATAGACAAGAGTGCCGAGACATCCATCTCAGGCTGCGCACTGGCCGTCAAAATACAGTGTGCGGTCAGGGAGTAATAGATACAGGTATATGACTGATGTGCCGCTGAGAATAAATGATATTCCTTAACAGTGGGATGTTGCGATTGCCAGACATTTCTGCTTCTGTGAAGGCTCGTTTTGTCCTACTCTTTGGGCTGATCTGTCTTGATCGGTATGGGGCACGAGGGTAAAACCTTCCTATATTACAAGGCCACCATCAGTGAATGTGGTGAATAGGCCTAGGGCAAGGAGCATAATTTGCTCCGGTCAGTCAACGTGTGCATATAGTGGGGGAAGGGATAAAGTGTATTAATGTATGGAAATGCATACCGAGAGAAGTCTACCTGGTGTCTCTGTCTGCGTTTGGGGGACATGTCTCAAACTTAAAAGCTAACTGGATTCACACACTTGCTCTCTTGCATGGTTCTGAGGCGAAGTATTGCCCCGCAAACCCACTGGATTTCAGCCGCCTCCAGTCTATCTTCAGAAGGTGAGCCTCCTGTAGGAGACAAATATCGCAATCGGCAGCTCGGAGCAGGGGACACAAATGAAAGGCACTTTGTTGTTGCGTTAAGGCCACGGACATTTAGATTAAGTATTATAAGCATGTGCCCTGAGGTGCACAGAGGTGTGGTAGGGGTTATCACAACCAAAAAAGTTTCCTTTCTGTGTAATATATTTTCTTAGAGCGTTAGTATAGCTTGTGAACAATAACATTTGTTTTGATTGTGCCCTCTACTTATCATACATTGTATTCAAACCATAACAGAAACTTAAATGTATTTAAACAAATTTTATTTAAAAAGGTGTTTTCATAAACTTAATATAAACACTTGATCACAGATAAAAATGAAAATCATATAGTATTATTCAGATCAACAATATTTACTAAACATAATACTTGGTTCATAGTACATAGAAATTCATCAATTAAAAACAATTTGTCGACGCGTTTCGGTGCTTTGATGTTTAGGACACCTTCCTCAGGACTAGATTAAAATATATTCTTTCTAAAAATTAAATACATAACATCTGTTAGTTTGAAATATGTATGAAGATTTATGTTTTTACTCTTGGACTGTAGAGGGCAAAAATCTAATCATGATCTTACATTTATTCCAAATTTCAATTTGTAGTACCAGTTTTAATCCGGCGGCTGCAGTAATGGTAGCTACTCCCCTTCCACTCAGCTTTATCGGTCGGGGACCTATATGAAATAACATCATTTTTAGGTTGTAGTTATGTAAACCATAATGATTGGCACTAGTCTAAAAGATTTGAGATATCTAACATTCTCGCTTACTTAGTGATTTATGCGGGACCATCCAAGTCACTATTTGTAATTCTTTTCGACTTTGTACTTGTTGTTTTTGTTTTTTCAATCTGGTTCGTCTCAGTCCTTTGTTCCTTATGGACTTTTATGGTGATCTTCCCTCTTCATTAGTATTTGGGGTGATCAGCAACGTCTAAACAGACAGTACATGGTATCACTGGTTATATTTGGTACATATATACACATCAGTACTTAATCTCGCTGAACAATATTGTATTTAAAACTAAGCCCCGTACCTAATAAGAGAAGGGTTGAATTAAACACATCCTCTCATATTTTTTATATATATAGTGGGACCTCTTGTTGACTGCTATAAACCCTCTTCAGACATAGCCTCATTTAACATGAATCTTTTATGCCAAGCTAGTCTCTATCTGTATTACGTTAAAACATCATGTTACATAAACAGCACTTCCCCTTCTAGAATGGGTTGCTCGAATATCGACCATGGTATAAACAATTTGAAGAAAAAGTATTGCCGTCTGTTGGTAAGCTAGTCCATTTCTATATAAAATTTAGTGTTTCATAAAAAGCACACCACCTCTGAAAGGGGCTGCTCAAACTGCATATCTAGAAATTGAGCAGTTTAAACGGGAGAACTAAAACACTACGACAGGTCCCCTCCCCGTAGTTGCCTTTCCGGTCTAGTCTAGAGCTACCGTTGGAATTCCTCTAGACCGATAAACGAGCCCTCTAATACGTCGACTCTTACCTTTCAAGAACGCACGCTACGCCTGTCCGGTGTCTCTGGTTACCCGTGTGTAAATGAGGGTACCACTCGGCTTCTCCTTTTTATACGCATTGCGGTGCTAATTTGGAGGAAGGTTGTAATCACCTTTCTTCAATTAAGCAGTATTTACAATCGACGAGGGCGCCATGTTTGTAGTTTTTAAACAAACTTGTTCGCGTTTTCGTCCACAGTAGAGGACGGACCGACACGGATTTGCATCTCGTATTGCCGTGTTTGCGTTAACTAGAGCGCCCTGTTTATAGATTTAATAGAGGAAGTTTGGTAAGCCATCCCCACTTGAGAATGGACTTATTCAGATTTGGTCACTCAATAGCCACCGTATTTTATTTAAATTTTTAGCAATCACTCTCATGCTATCATCTATTCTTATTTTGTTTTAATAATAGTGTAGGTTCTATTGAGGTCCGACTGTCAATTTATCGTGTTATCCATAGTATTACCAAAAATATACATCCTACACTTTAGCAAGTTTCATTTCTATAGACCTTAAACAATAAACAATAAGAACAGAATTCTGGGTAGCGAACGCTTTCCTCACATATTATTACCCGTGTCCAGAAATGATATACCTATCATCTCGACTTAAACTTAGGTGTTAACGGAATTTGGTGTTTATAGGGCAATATTGTATTTACAGGCCAATGGATGTTTTTTTTTAATAAATGGACAAAGGCATCCCGAATGACGAAAACGTCCGCTAGACCCAATGATCTTAATGTACATATACATGGAGCCTATTTACAAAGATTCATATTCATTTGTATGCAATTGAAGTTAACATATGTATACGCTGCTTAGAATACTAAACATTTTTACAGATTTTTACAGATTTTTAATGAATTTACATTTCTCGAACAGGCCATAGAAAGTCTACTACACATAATGTTCACTTTTAGTTCAATGGTATGAATATTGGATGTACATATTCCAACATGATGCAAGTTAAACAATGTACATATCATTCTCAATTATTTAACAATTTTCCATCAAGTAATTTCCGCATTTAGAGTCACATCCTACCGTTAAGAAACATTGATCCAATTTTGGTTTCATAATTTTTATATTAGTTGTTTCCATCAAGTATATCTGGTATGTATATTTGGTGACAAATGGGTTTACCTAAGCAGTCTTTCCCATTCTTCTCTGCTGTTAAGGCCATGGGTGTATGTTCTGAATTTTGACAAAGAATTGTTTCCTCTGTTTACGTCTCTTTTCAGTATCGCCTCCTCTCAGTGTTGTTTTTATTTTTGCCACTATGAACCATTTTAGTTCATCCTCTTTGTGCTGTTCCTTTACCCAGTGTTCGACTAAGGGAGCATTTTTCTTTTGGTTTTTAAGAGCTGATCTATGTTCTGATAGACGTAATCGCATTTCACGTCCAGTTTCCCCAATATAACCCTTTTGGCAGGGACATATTAGTAAGTATATGACATTGGATGTTCTGCAGTTCACGTGTTCATTCATCCAGTGTCATATACCGTTCAGTTCTACCCTGTCCGATTTTATAATCGATTTGCAATGGGAACAAATTCCACAAGGCAGATTGCCGCGGATGGGTTTTCCTTGATCAATACTCAGTTGACAACCTTTCTTGGGCTCTCTGTACGTTTGGACCAAACAGTTACGTATGGTCCTATTCCTTCTATAGGAAAAGATTGGTTTCGGTAACGGTGTTTTACCTTCTTTATTTAAAATGGACCAGTTTTTATTAATAAGGTTTTTAATTTTGAAACTCATTCCATTATAGTTTGACACCATTACAATGTTGGTTTCAGATTTCTGCAATCTATTTTTGGGTTCAAAGAAAGTATCTCTATTTTGATATTTGGCTCTTTTATAGCTCTCTCTTATTAATCTCTTTGGATAACCTCTTCACGGCCAACAAGAGTCAAGTGGCAGTTGACTTGTTGGATATTAAGATCTTGGCACATGAAGGGAAGTTGTGTGGAACTATATGTAAAACCATCAGATCGAAACACGCTCCTCCACCATAACAGCTATCATCCTAAAAGTCAAAAGGATGGCATTCCCTATAGTCAGTTCGCTAGAATTCGACGTAACTGCACAGATAAAACTACCTTCGAAAAACATGCTGAAAATCTGAAAACTAAACTGCTTCAAAGAGGTTATCCAAAGAGATTAATAAGAGAGAGCTATAAAAGAGCCAAATATCAAAATAGAGATACTTTCTTTGAACCCAAAAATAGATTGCAGAAATCTGAAACCAACATTGTAATGGTGTCAAACTATAATGGAATGAGTTTCAAAATTAAAAATCTTATTAATAAAAACTGGTCCATTTTAAATAAAGAAGGTAAAACACCGTTACCGAAACCAATCTTTTCCTATAGAAGGAATAGGGCCATACGTAACTGTTTGGTCCAAACGTACAGAGAGCCCAAGAAAGGTTGTCAACTGAGTATTGATCAAGGAAAACCCATCCGCGGCAATCTGCCTTGTGGAATTTGTTCCCATTGCAAATCGATTATAAAATCGGACAGGGTAGAACTGAACGGTATATCACACTGGATGAATGAACACGTGAACTGCAGAACATCCAATGTCATATACTTACTAATATGTCCCTGCCAAAAGGGTTATATTGGGGAAACTGGACGTGAAATGCAATTACGTCTATCAGAACATAGATCAGCTCTTAAAAACCAAAAGAAAAATGCTCCCTTAGTCGAACACTGGGTAAAGGAACAGCACAAAGAGGATGAACTAAAATGGTTCATAGTGGAAAAAATAAAAACAACACTGAGAGGAGGCGATACTGAAAAGAGACGTAAACAGAGGGAACAATTCTTTATGTCAAAATTCAGAACATACACCCATGGCCTTAACAGCAGAGAAGAATGGGAAAGACTGCTTAGGTAAACCCATTTGTCACCAAATATACATAACAGATGGATGGAAACAACTAATATAAAAACTATGAAACTAAAATTGGATCAATGTTTCTTAACGGTAGGATGTGACTCTAAATGCGGAAATTACTTGATGGAAAATTGTTAAATAATTGAGAATTATATTTTTATGTACATTGTTTAACTTACATCATGTTGGAATATGTACATCCAATATTCATACCATTGAACTAAAAGTGAACATTATGTGTAGTAGACTTTCTATGGCCTGTTCGAGAAATGTAAATTCATTAAAAATCTGTAAAAATCTGTAAAAATGTTTAGTATTCTAAGCAGCGTATACATATGTTAACTTCAATTGCATACAAATGAGTATGAATCTTTGTAAATAGGCTCCATGTATATGTACATTAAGATCACTGGGTCTAGCGGACGTTTTCGTCATTCGGGATGCCTTTGTCCATTTATTAAAAAAAAACATCCATTGGCCTGTAAATACAATATTGCCCTATAAACACCAAATTCCGTTAACACCTAAATTTAAGTCGAGATGATAGGTATATCATTTCTGGACACGGGTAATAATATGTGAGGAAAGCGTTCGCTACCCAGAATTCTGTTCTTATTGTTTATTGTTTAAGGTCTATAGAAATGAAACTTGCTAAAGTGTAGGATGTATATTTTTGGTAATACTATGGATAACACGATAAATTGACAGTCGGACCTAAATAGAACCTACACTATTATTAAAACAAAATAAGAATAGATAATAGCATGAGAGTGATTCCTAAAAATTAAAATAAAATACGGTGGCTATTGAGTGACCAAATCTGAATAAGTCCGTTCTCAAGTGGGGACGGCTTACCAAACATCCTCTATTAAATCTATAAACAGGGCGCTCTAGTTAACGCAAACATGGCAATACGAGATGCAAATCCGTGTGAGTCTGTCCTCTACTGTGGACGAAAACGCGAACAAGTTTGTTTAAGAACTACAAACATGGCGCCCTCGTCGATTGTAAATACTGCTTAATTGAAGAAAGGTGATTACAACCTTCCTCCAAATTAGCACCGCAATGCATATAAAAAGGAGAAGCTGAGGGGTACCCTCATTTACACACGGGTAACCAGGGAGACCGGACAGGCGTAGCGTGCGTTCTTGAAAGGTAAGAGTCGACGTATTAGAGGGCTCGTTTATCGGTCTAGAGGAATTCCAACGGTAGCTCTAGACTAGACCGGAAAGGCAACTACGGGGAGGGGACCTGTCGTAGTGTTTTAGTTATCCCGTTTAAACTGCTCAATTTCTAGATGTGCAGTTTGAGCAGCCCCTTTCAGAGGTGGTGTGCTTTTTATGAAACACTAAATTTTATATAGAAATGGACTAGCTTACCAACAGACGGCCATACTTTTTCTTCAAATTGTTTATACCATGGTTGATATTCGAGCAACCCATTCTAGAAGGGGAAGTGCTGTTTATGTAACATGATGTTTTAACGTAATACAGATAGAGACTAGCTTGGCATAAAAGATTCATGTTAAATGAGGCTATGTCTGAAGAGGGTTTATAGCAGTCAACAAGAGGTCCCACTATATATATAAAAAATATGAGAGGATGTGTTTAATTCAACCCTTCTCTTATTAGGTACGGGGCTTAGTTTTAAATACAATATTGTTCAGCGAGATTAAGTACTGATG
This sequence comes from Lissotriton helveticus, assembly GCF_964261635.1. Lineage (NCBI taxonomy): Eukaryota > Metazoa > Chordata > Amphibia > Caudata > Salamandridae > Lissotriton > Lissotriton helveticus. The sequence goes on along the minus strand of NC_136071.1, from coordinate 347,654,756 downwards.
TGTATATATGTACCAAATATAACCAGTGATACCATGTACTGTCTGTTTAGACGTTGCTGATCACCCCAAATACTAATGAAGAGGGAAGATCACCATAAAAGTCCATAAGGAACAAAGGACTGAGACGGACCAGATTGAAAAAACAAAAACAACAAGTACAAAGTCGAAAAGAATTACAAATAGTGACTTGGATGGTCCCGCATAAATCACTAAGGAAGCGAGAATGTTAGATATTTCAAATCTTTTAGTTTAGTGCCTATCATTATGGTTTACATAACTAAAACCTAAAAATGATGTTATTTCATATAGGTCCCCGACCGATAAAGCTGAGTGGAAGGGAAGTAGCTACCATTACTGCAGCCGCCGGATTAAAACTGGTACTACAAATTGAAATTTGCAATAAATGTAAGATCATGATTAGATTTTTGCCCTCTACAGTCCAAGAGTAAAAACATAAATCTTCATACATATTTCAAACTAACAGATGTTATGTATTTAATTTTTAGAAAGAAGATATTTTAATCTAGTCCTGAGGAAGGTGTCCTAAACATCAAAGCACCGAAACGCGTCGACAAATTGTTTTTAATTTATGAATTTCTATGTACTATGAACCAAGTATTATGTTTAGTAAATATTGTTGATCTGAATAATACTATATGATTTTAATTTTTATCTGTGATCAAGTGTTTATATTAAGTTTATGAAAACAACTTTTTAAATAAAATTTGTTTAAATACATTTAAGTTTCTGTTATGGTTTGAATACAATGTATGATAAGTAGAGGGCACAATCAAAACAAATGTTATTGTTCACAAGCTATACTAACGCTCTAAGAAAATATATTACACAGAAAGGAAACTTTTTTGGTTGTGATATCTCCCGGTCCTTTCTGGGTTAAACAGGGAAAACTCTCACTTTCTTTAAGTGGTAGGGGTTATCACCCTGCTGTATGCCCAGGTCCTGTCTACGCGCATATCAGGACGGGAGGTCATGGAGTCCAGGCATGGGATGCGTGGGAACCTAATTGGGGAGGAAACTAAAAACCGGTCTGCTCCTGCCATGGGAGCCATACATACGGTCATGTTGGGGAAGCCAGATGGCTGAATTGCCAGTCCAGTCGCTAATGGTGGGGCCGCTCTACGGTCCCCTATCGGGACGAAGACATTTGCCTCCCAGGCCTCCTGTTATTGGTAACATCACCAAGATGGGGCCCGGGTCCCAGGTCTCATTAAGTGTGATGATCAAGGTGGTCAATCAGAGTCTCACATGGGAAGGATCTTGTGAAGCTGAAATTGTTGTCAAGTGTTCTTGGTGGCTCTCGTCTGGTATTGCTTCGCATGGATTTCTTTGGTAGGTGCAGCGTCCTCGCCTGCCACCGGTCTGTCGTGCTAGTGACCCCTGGGATTTGGTAGGCCAGATCCCTTCCTCCAGTGAGCGGGTCAAGCTCAAGACCTCTTGGGCTTCAGTCATGGGACATACAGAGCGTGTTTCATTACCTCACACAAAGGGGAGGTCTTAACTTATTCTGAGCACGCCACAATCGAGGATCAATTTTATAATTGATTATTTTAAATAATGGAGATAGCCCAGCATGTGAGCCCGTGGCATTATACGTATCTTATATGATTCTGGTTTTATTTTTTCATACATCTTGGCGACTGTTGTAAAGATTTTAAATAATTGTACAAATAAAAAATAACTAACAGAGACCAAAGATATGTTGAGACCTGATGAATTGCTGCAGTTCTAACGCCTTATTTTATACAGAGATAATATTATTAGTAATTGCCATATTTAGAATGTTCATATATTCTGTTGTCAGTGTAGGGGAAATAGGGAGGTTAGGGTCTTAGTAAGGATGCAGGCCACGGAGGAAGGCTTGGGTCTGATTTGGGGAAAATGGAGGTGAATTCAAATAACAGTTTCCAAAAGGTTCCAGCTAAGAAGGTCGACTGTTAAAGATGTCAATCCTGGTTAAGCATTAATAAAAAGTTCTAGAAAAAGGACTCACTAGAAGCACTGCTGTACCCTGCTTTCGGCATGTCCCTTGGGCCACTCAAGTTTCAATTTATGTCTCTTTGATCTCTTGACAAAAACTCACCTCGATCAATCAAAACCTGTCAAGTCTGCGTATCAGTTAAACAGAGTTAATCCAATGATAATTCTTTATTGTGGCACCGGTATCACTTTTGTTTAGTACAGTGTTTGTCCTTTTTTCTTGCTCGTAGGTTACAGCTGGCTTTTTCCTATGTTGGTATTCTCATTGCAGAAGAAACTGTTTTCACTTACAGGTTCTTTCCAACCGTAGGTATGATTGTTTATTTCAACATACATGAGAAATCGGATAGACAGCTTAGCTAGTGATGTGATCTATCTGTGTCTCAAAAAAAAGCACCAACTTAATTTCGACTTATTACAGCTGTGCTCCGCAATAGCGGAGGAGCGTCGCCCCACAGCCCGTGCCAGCAGACAATAAATAAAATTATAATAATGCAATGTTATTATCATTTTATTTATGCTGTCTGAGCCAAATACAAAAATATAGGGCTGGGCTGGGCCGAGCAAGTCAGGGAGGAGTAAAGTGCACTCATAAATGCACATGTGTGTTTAGCCAGCGTCCAAGGCCGACCAAACACGCATGTGCACTTAGGTTTCTCCAACCTGGCTGTGTTACACAGCCGGGCTGGAGAAACAGCACTGACTCCAATGCACCGTCTGAGCGGCAAACGAGGCCGCTCAGATCAATCCTGGTGCTGCTCTCATATTAGAGCAGCACCTGGATTGGGTGCGGAGCCTGTGCCTTGAGGGCCCATCCCTTTCGGCCGTCAGCAACCCAGAGGAACAGTGCTGCAGGAATCAGCAGGAGAGGAGTGGGGCAGAAGGTAAGTGTTTTTTATTTTTTTCTTCTTCTCCAACCCCCTGCTCTCTCCACCTGTGGCCGCCCTACCACTTTAGGTAGACGGCGGCCGCTACTGTTGAAATAGAGAAGAATATTTACTTCCCACATAAGAACCCATGGAAAAAGGTTAAAGGAGACTATGAAAATGATAGTAGGAAGACATGGATGTTGAAGCTTTAAGCATAACAGTAATTCACATAAATCATTTTTCAAGGATCCCTTCCCTAACAATCACAGAAATGACAAAACATCGAATTCCAGCTAGGCACACAGATCATTTAACCACATAGTATTAATAAATACGACCATTCCTCTGACAAATGTGTTACCCCTTCAGGAAGGTTTTGCCATCTTTAGGCCGGGGAAGTGGAAGAATGTGTCACTATAGGAGACTCAACTTAGCCAAGTTCAACATTGTTGCTGTGATATCTCCTCGCCTCCTCTGCCACTGCACCCATTTCTGTGGCAGAGGCCAGACGTCATGGTCTGCCCTTCTCATAAACCGGGTGGAAGGGTAAGTTGCTTTAAGGACAATAGCTATTAACTTGGGGAGAATGATGACTACACAATAGCCTTTAACGGGAAAACAGACAGGCATAATCATAAGTTAAAGTCCTAAAGTCTGCCGAAAATGTTGAATTGGACAGAAGCTATGGGGATGTTTTCAAATGGGTCACAGAACCTTGGCTCAATAGGCAGGGGCTGCAGAAAGTACACCATCGGAACAGCCCTTAATGGCCCACATACCTGTCCCTTATTACATGGTTCCTGATTTCCTCCACTAGCTGGAATACCCGAGACAAGGGTGAACGGAATACATCAACAGCTAGGAAGTCTGAGTGCCAGGGCGAGACCACTGCTTTCACATAGATCTGCAATATGTAGGCCACCGGGGCACCCAAGTACTGTTGGAGAAAGAAGAAGAAGAAATAGATAATTCTACATGTGCCAAGCAAACAGTGAAATAGTCTCTAAATCATAAGTTTGGTTTGCAGACCCACAAATCTAGCACTAGCAATATATTTTTGTCAAGGGGCTTGTTGACTTGTCCCTTACCTTTTCCCGGTCCCTCAAAACACTTTCTAAAGTATGCAAACATTGCAAATGGAGAAAGCAGATAATCTAGAGTATAGCTATTCAAAGTACACACCAATCCTAAAGACTAAATTGATCAACCAATATCGAAAATAACAAGTAGCAGCTCATACCCAATCAGGGCGTTCGCCAGGGTCTGTCGGTGGTGGAGCCGGTTCCAAAGGCGGAGGAGAATAATCTCTCACAGGTGTGGTGTACTCCACAGGACCTGTCCCTGGCAAAGGAAGCTTCAAAAGAGGGTAACTGGATAGAAAGAAGAAAGCAAGAAGGGGTAAATTTGCTGAACAGAAAAATGGGAAAACCTCAATACCAAGTAATGAGAAAAGGATGTAGGTTCTGCTGGCTGCCAGCCAATGAGACAAAACAGCAGACACTACTTTGTTGGGGCACATGGCTTCTATTCAAAGTGTGCATTGACTTTCAGAGAAGGACATCAGAGACATTGCTATATCAAAGACTGCACCTTGCCCCCACCCAAGTTAGTTTTTTTCCACCCAAAACATTATCAATGGCTAAAACTATAGCCTTACTGTTGGATGTGTGATGCACAAGCGCAGTGACTTTTCTATTGCTGTCTACACCTACCCCTCTACTGTGCTTTTCTCAATATCTATGCCAGCCCCTTTAACAAAACCATGGAAGACCACAACGTTCTCTGCCACTCAAATGCCTAAGACACAATATAACATAGGAATCACCAACAAGCAAAAATCACTAGAGAACTATCAACTCATGAAGCCAGGCATCCAAAGCGCTGTTGGGGCCGGGGCAAGATGGCTTCCAGGCTGCTGTAGAGTGAAGTCGCACCTACTCCTTCTCCTGGACCCGGGGAGTAAATGGCTGGATACGGACTAAAAGCATGCTGATCCTACGGGGTTTACTCTGGTCTGAAGGCGGTTCTAGCTTCAAGGAGCTTCAGAAGGTGATCACAACCTGGGGGCGCTATTATCGTGAGCATTTTATGAAGGCGATTGCGGACAGTATCAATACAGCCTTAAGGATGTCGCAGCGCTCAGGTGCTGTACCAAAAGTCATACTGAATAAACGCACATCAACTATGGCCACAAGCGGCACTTCCCAGAAAACGCAGTCCAAGAAGAGCGAGAGATCTGGTAAAGATAAAGACAAAGAAAAGGCCAACTCCAAAGCGGAAACGAAGGCAGCCTCACAAGCAACACAACAGGAGTCTCCTGGAGGTAAAGCGCAAGCACAACAGAGGCGCTCTCACTCCGAAAGTGGGTTAGCTAAACATGCAATCACTGTACCTGTCGCTGGCAAGGATCGGCGGCAGCCCACTGTGACAGAGGCTTTTGCCGGAAGAAATCAACAGTTAACCCTGGTCGCTGGAGGCGCGTCGGATGCCTCGGTTCCAAAACCAAGTCTGAATGCGGAAGCTCCCCTCGCCGACCGCGAGGACGCAAGCACGGCGGTTGCTAAGCAACCGGGGCCTGAAGCGCTCAAACCTCTAGCGGGAGACGCACAGGGGCTCGAGGATACAGCGGAGGTTGCCGAGGAGGCCGGAGAGGACGCCACTATGAGCAAAGTCGGTAATGCAGGCGGAGAACCAGGTTCAATGATGGCGACTAATACAAGTAAGATTACTACTACCCAAACAAGGGAATTATCGGAAATAAACATTAACACTGCCCAAATGCTCGAAGCTCTGAATGAAGTAGATCTAGTGCCAACGCCCGTGGGCAGCAGTGCAATGGTTCAGTCTACCTGGGGCAGCATGAAAAGTATTCAGAGCCAAACAGCAAAGGGGGCAAAAGGGAGGAGAGTATGCTCCCCGGAGGGGGAAAAGTTCTACTCTGTGACTGAGGGGTCAGACTCTTCATTGCTGGGTTCAGAGGAAGAGGAAGAGGATTCTAATACAGACCTATCATCTGGGACAGAGTCCGAAAGATCCCTCTCTGGCGAGCACAGAAATAGGGAAACACAAAAGAAAAGAAGAAGAACAATGATAAGGCGCGACAGAGAATTGGACAGAGCAGCAACAAGTACAAACAGAAAGCTGTTATGGGATTACGGGAGTGCTTCCAAAATTTTCCAGGACCAAGATCTGGGAGCGGCATCCGAGACTTATTCCTTAAACGTCCCTAGCGAGCTAAATGACATCCCGCCTCAAGCAACTTTGGATGGTGTGTTCTCTATGCTGAAGCAAATGCACTTAGAAGCTCGCCAAGAAAGCAGACGAGCAAGGCAGGATTCAAAGAAAATACATGCGAGCATCAGGAAAATGAACAAAAAATATCAGGAAGTTGAAAGCAGAGTGGAACAAGTAGAAGAAAGGACTGGGAAAATAGAGGACGAGGTTACAGACTGTCAGAATGCAAGAGCAGAACAAGGGAAGGCGATCGAAGACGTGCAGTGGAAGTTAGAAGCTTTTGAGAATCGCCAAAGACGGAACAATCTTCGCTTCTTAGGCATAGAGGAAGGACTGGAAGGGAAGGACCCAAGGGGGTTTATGGTCAAGCTGTTAAAAGAGGCATACCCAGAGGCGCAGTGGCAGTGGGAAGTCGAAGTGCAGAGAGCGCATAGATTTCCATTAACGCAGAAGGGGGGTAGTGGCAGTAACCAACACAGCAGTAATCAGAATAGACTCCCTAGGGCAATGCTGGTCTTTTTTGGTAATTTCTTGGCTAGGCAGGAAATCTTTGAGACCGCAAGGCCAGAGAGGAAAAAATCAGTTGAGGGGGTTACTTTTTTTACGAGGCCCGACTTCTGCCATTGTACTGTGGAAAGGAGGTGGAAACTGAGACAGCTTATCACTCCTTTTCAACGACAGGGCTCAGAAGCATACTTGATGTATCCATCTAAGCTAAAAGTGATTACAAGGGGCCGCACCAGAATGTTCTTCTCAGAAGTAAAAGCGGGAGAATACCTTGCAGAGATTACAGAGCTTCAGAAAGGCAGGACGGGTAAGGAATCAGAACCAGCATAGGCTAAATAAGAAAAATAGTAGGCATATTGTATATGGGGCTTCACGAGGGTAATATGGTTAACTAGGTCGGGAGAAGGAGAGCGACACTACAGTAGCGCGCAGCCACACATAGGTCAACATTGACCTATTTGCCTGTGACATGGGGGGGGGATAGCAAGGGGAGGGGGGGAAAGGGGGGGTTGGGGGAGGGGGGGCAGGAAGGGGGGGGTAAAGAGATAAGGTTTTGTACAGCACAAAATAAAAAGGTATGCAGACACATAAAGGTGGCAGGAAAATATCTTGAGGATCTGTTCTTTGGTTTCTTTTATGAAAACAGATGGCATTAAGAATTACTACAATCAATATATGCGGGTTAAATGATGGGGGTAAAAGGCAGAGAGTTGCGGCCATGTGCAGAAGGTTAAAATTGGATATTATATGTCTGCAGGAAACGCATGTGAGGGGGAAGGATAGGTATCTTATTGATCAGCTGGGGTTTGATGTATTAGCACATACGCACCAGGATACCAAAACAAAAGGAGTAGCCATACTGGCAAAAAAAGGTTTGATGAAAGTAGAGAGAAAGAAGGAGGACCTGGATGGCAGATGGGTGTTGATTGAAGGAGAAATAGCCGGCTCTCGCTACACAATTGTTTCTGCATATGGTTCCAATGAAGACGAGCCTGATTTATTTGAGTATCTAGATACCGAATTGTCGTTATGGACCGAACCTATAATTATGTGTGGAGATTTCAACATCAATGGGTTAACTGGGTTGGGTATGAGGGGAGGGGGGATGAAGGGCGAGCGTAAGAAGAGAGTAAGAAAAGCCATTGTCAACCTAATGAATAATAATGCGCTGGTAGACGTTTGGGCGGCATACAACCCTACAGGGACAGGCAGTACTTTTTACTCGGCCCCTCATAAAAGTATAGCCAGATTAGACTACTTCTTAGTCTCCAGTCCATTAGTATCAGAATTGAATATAGAAATTTTACCCCGGGTTTCTTCAGATCACAACCCACTGGTGCTGTCTTTCTCCCGGAATCACAATATTAGGCACAAAGAGTACCATTGGACATTTGAAAGAGGGTTGCTCAGAGAGGATGACTATGTTTGCAGAATGAAGGTATGGATTTCACAGTTCTGGGAGGTAAACAGAGGCACGGCAACCGCAGGCATGGTTTGGGATGCATTCAAAGCAGGGGTAAGGGGGGAAACACTGGCTTATACTCTACGTAGGCGTAAAAAGGAGGAAACGGAGTTAGCCAGTAGGCTGCAGGATTTAAGGAACCTGGAGCAACAGCTTATCCAGCATGTTATAAATCAAGAACCCCTTGAGCAGGTCTTACTAGAAATAGAATTGAAGAAGGCAGAAACTGGGGAAAGCTTAGCCATCAAATCTGCGGCTAATTATTTGGCAAAAAAAGAAAAATGTTACGAGTTCAACGAGAGGGTTGGACACATGCTTGCAGTGCGTATCAGGCAAGACCTGGCAGCTGGGGAGATTAAAGAAATTAAGAATAAAAGTGGATTGGTTGTAACCAAAGTGGCAGAGGTGAGGGAGGTGTTCAGAGAGTTTTATTCGGAATTATATGATCAAGACGTGGTTAGTAAGGGAGACGAGATAGAGGACTATTTGGCTGGCATCCCACACAAGGAACTCTCCTTGGAAGATAAAGAGACTCTAGAGGCACCACTAAGGCTGAGCGAACTACATAATGCGGTATCAAAACTCCCCCCAGGGAAGGCCGCAGGACCGGACCAGATACCGGCAGAATTTTACAGGACGTTTTGGGATACGCTAGGGATAGATATGATGGAAACTTTAAGGCATGCACAGTTAGGGGACAGTACACCACAGTCATGGGCTGGTGCAAGTATAGTAGTTATTTTAAAGAAGAATAAATCACACCTGGATCCTGGGTCGTATAGGCCGATTACGCTTATGAACGCAGATGCAAAAATATATTCCAAGGCTTTATCACAAAGACTTAGTAGAGTAATTGAGGGGCTGGTACACACAACACAGCATGGTTTCATACCAGGTAAAGGCACAACGGAACACACAAGGAGAATGATCACCATATTGGATGTCACCGGAGCCACAGGAGACCCTGCCTCAGCCATCTTTTTGGATGCAGAGAAGGCCTTTGACAGGGTCTCCTGGCGCTATTTGTGGAAAGCCTTGGAGTGGTTTGGGATTGGCATAGGTTATATACAGGCTATAAAGGCATTGTATGCGGCACCAACAGCGAAGGTGAGGATTAATAGAGGGTACACAGAGGATATTCACATAAAGCGTGGTACAAGACAGGGCTGCCCGGCCTCACCACTGCTATTCGCCCTATATCTAGACCCTTTTTTGCGAAGGTTAGAAGGAAACTCGAACATCCTCCCGATTGGTCTACATGGCTATGCATATAAGTCACTTGCATACGCGGACGACGTGGCAGTGCTCACTCCGGATCCTGGGTCAGCCATTAGGGAAATCGAACAGGAGGCTACACTTTTCGGCACATTTTCAGGGTATTCATTAAATAAAGGGAAAACACAAATAATTAAAAATAACTGGGTAAACTATCATGACATAAGAATAGCATCTGAAGTCACCTATTTAGGGGTGAAGATTACATCCGAATTAGATAGTTTAGTCGAAACCAATATGAGACCATTGCTGGAGAAAATTAAAACAAACACAGAAAGAATGAATAACTTGCATTTGACCTTAATGGGTCGAATAAATGTCATAAAAATGATAACATTTCCTAAAGTGTTGTATTTACTTAGATCCATTCCCCTTTATTTTGAAAATGGTTGGTTTAGCAAATTAGAATTGATTTTGAATAAATTCATCTGGGTGAAAGGGAAAACAAGAAGGGCATATAGACACTTGACGGTAGATAGGGGAAAAGGGGGTTGGGGAGCACCAGATTTTAGGCTCTATTATTGGGCTGCGGTATTACAGTACAGTAAGGTGTTAATAGGAGGGGGAGGTCCGGAGCAAGCAACGGATAGTGAGGCGGGCTTACCTAATGTGTATACTATATTGATGGGGGAGGAAGCTGAGAATGGTTTTTTCAATACTACTGAATTTACGTATTTCAAACACACGAGATTCAAGACGTTGATGGCAGTATATAGGGTGTGGAAAGCAGTGGCTAAAAAATTAGGGCTAGGCAGATTTAATAACTATACAAGTTTGTACACAAATAATTCACTGCCGAGGGAAATCTTTAAGGATGCCACTATGTCTGACTGGTACCATAAAGGTATTAGGCAGATAGGGAACTTATTGGATGTGCAGGGCAATATCATGCAGTTTGGAGCACTCAAAACAAAATTTGGTTTAGAGCACAATAGTTTTTATAAATACCTACAAGTGAGGAGTTTTCTAACACAAAAACAAGGTGGTCCGCTTGGGATGCAGCACTGCAAGATTATGGATTATATAAAAATAACAACCAAATGTACAATAAGGTATCTCTATGCGGAACTGAAAGGAACCAAGTCAGATGAAAGGGCCAAATATTCACAAAAATGGTTGGAAAAATTGGGGTCAAGCTCAGAAACTTTTCAGGAGTCACTAGATCTGGGTAGAACGGTGCTATGCTCGGCAACCCTTTAATCGCAACACTTCAAAACACTATTTTCACTTTACCATACACCGGCTAGAATTGCCCAGTGGGGTGGAACAACAGGAACAACTTGCCCACGATGTAATGCGAGCGGTGCAGATATTGTACATATGTTTGCGCAGTGCCCACAACTATTCTCTCTGAAAATGGCGATTGAAGAATTTTTTGATAAAACGCTTAGGATTAAGATTAAGCTGCTAGATGAATTAATTATTCTAGGGGTGGTAGATACGAGGGAAGCTATGCCAGTAGAGTTTATTTTTGTTTCATTAGCAGTGTTCCGCATCTGTATAGCAAGGAATTGGCTGAATAAGGCTCCCCCACTATTTGCAGACTGGATTGCTAGTCTCCTTACTATATATAATTTAGAAAAGGCGATATACGACAGGAAAGGTAGAAGGGCCAAGGCCTTAGGCAAAAAAATATGGCAACCAATTACGACGTGGAAAACTAGCAGGATAATTCTAGAATAAGGCAACAGAAGTTTGATTTGAGTTGCTTTTTTTTTTTTTTTTTTTTGAGGGCTGTTTTTTAGTTTATTATATCTGTTTACGATATGTAAATCTGTTTTAAAACATTGAAATGTATTTGTACTGTACAGTCACCTGAGTAATTGGTATGTGCTGTAATACATATGCCGGAATATGTGGAAAGTTGGGGGGGGGGAATTTTTTTAATAAATACGTTTAAAAAAAAAAAAAGAGAACTATCAACTCACATCTTAGAACAAACTCCTTGAAAATGAACTTCTCTGAAAGAGAACTGCTCATGGTAAGGTACCATGAAACTATTCTATGACTTAATTCCTGCACTTATCATACATTAATGTACACCACCAGCACCAAGGCTACATTTTTATGAATGATCAGACTGAAAAACCTTTACTAAAAAAGGAGATCAAATGTCTTCTGAGCATGTTCCACCACTTTCTCTGACAACTACAACATAGCTTGTCTATCATGCCCACTTAGAGCTGCTGGTTTGCAAATTAATTCAACTTCGGCATGCAAAGACCTCAAGATCACATCTGACTTTCCAAATGGTCCAGAGCAGCAACAAGACTGAGGACCAAAAAAGAAGCCAATACAACCCTATCTCCATGACCCTCAAGTCAGCACAATTATTCCTGGGTCTTGTTTAAGTTCCTTTGTCTAATTAACAAATGCAGCTCCAAAATATATATGAAAAAAACAACAACCAAACTCTCTGGGGCATCACCTACATTAATCCAATGAATGCCTCCTTGAAAGACTTAGCATGCTTCAGTTCAAAAAGGGCTAATGCTGGATTCCCAGCTAAGGAACATGATCTGTATGTTCAGCTGCAGTGACAGCTTGCTTTCAGACGAAAATGCCCTAATCTTTTCTGAGTTATAAATTACCAAATGCTTCAAATCTGAAAGCAGGTAGGAGGAATTCAATTTTGTGAGCTGCACATTTCAACTCGTGGATTCTTTTACTGTGCCAGGACAAGGGGACATTTAGTTTCAGAACATGCCTACGCTGCTTGCTTAGAGAGCCTTTTTAAAGAATTTACTACAAAAAAGTTTGAGTTACATAAATATTTGGTAAAACATTCATAGACCATACAAAATATTAGCTTAAGTGAATATTAAAAATGTTAAACTGAAGGTGCCCAACATAATATTAAAAGCTAACACAAGCATGCATTTTAATTATTAACTTTTTTGCAAAGAAATGCACAGTCTAATCCCCTCACCACTCACCAATATCAGCGATGGTTAGTTCTCCCATCATCTATCAGATGCTCACCTTTCACACTGCCCTCATTTATCAACTGTACCCCCTTGAGTCTTACAATGAAATAACATTATACAGTGCCATTGCAATAGTCAGACTACTGCACTAATTAGATCAGTGTCTTGAAATTGGGGGCTTAGCGAATGCAGGTTTCATACAGTGCCACTGGATACTGGGAACCGGTGATTACTGAGTATAGAAAAGAATATAGAAAAGTCACTATTAAGGTAGCCCTACATTCAATTTCTAGGCTGAATAGCAGCGACCGTGAAATGTAACCACATCTCACCTCTTTTGCAGGAACCTCATTGGCTTTCCAATGAAGCAGTGATCAAACTCAAAATAGACTACCTTGTTAAACAAGTTATTTATCTTTTGTCAGGCTGTGCCTACCCAAGATAGGGAAGAAGAGGAGACCGATGACCTTTTCCCCCTCCTTCACCTCTTCTGTACTTTATTTGCAGTCACCATCGGTACACTCCTCGGGGGACAGTAGAGGTCCCTTTAACTTTCCTTATTTCCGGGAGTCCGGAACACACCATGTGACAGTGTCACATGCTCCAATGATCTACGAGGACAACGAGAAATTGGGACTACATAGCCGGGAGTCCCAGAGAGGAAGGAGGAAGCCGGGAGTTTCATGAGAACGAGGAGCCAAGGAACGAAGGAGTGAGCTGCCATTACAACGATTGTCAGGAGTACCAGGTAGGGCCTCCAGGACAAACCGGACAGAGGACGTCTACCACAGTTCCAGGGTCACTGGACCCGGAGACAAGGGAGCCGGACCCTATCCGGTACCATCTACATGCCAGCCACGCTCCAGGAGGAACAAGCCCGTATCCGGGGTTGGTTTGGAGGAGGGGTGCAACAGGGCAAGAGCTGGTACAAAGTGCGTATAACTGAGTACATGCCTTAAAACCGATTTGTTTACGTTTGGTTTCATGTTTCTTGGGACATCCTGATTTACCGGCAACAAGGTTCATCACCACACCCTTCCTCTGAAGTAAAGACAAAAGAGAGCCCAAAGCAGAGTTGTACTATTGTCATGTATTCCTATAGGTCCTGAATCGATCCCCCTATTCCTGACCCTATTCTAGTTAAACAAACCAACAAGTTAACTAGCAGTCAGCCCATGAGGCAGAAAACCCCCATGATGCAGATACCGTTATCTGACGCAGTCACACTACGGCACAGGAACGTGTTATCTGATTAGGTCATAACGCTTGCGATCTAATTAGACAAGCGATATTTCTCCAGCCCCTGATAAGGCATACGGAGTTCTCATAACAAATCAAACCTATGACAACCTGGGCAAAACCCTGCGGCCATTGTTTTGATTTCACCGAGAACTTTAGTAAAAGAATGTGCTAACGAGCAAGTCGTATGACATCTTTATTGACGTATCTATGTCCATCCTTACGTCAATCTCGGCACCTTAAAGGTATAAATATTACCGATCTTGCCATATGCAAAGACACGCGTGGTGACGAGACGGAGCAGCCATACTTGCCGAAGCCGAGAGCAGAGCAGACCCCGCTGGCAGCAGCCCCGCCTTTCTGACGCGCTGAGAGACGCGCTGCTTTCTCCTGCCGAGAATCCAGCACCGGTGTTTCTGGGCAGCCCTCGCAGGCAGCCTGGAATATCGAGTCCAGAGAGAGAGATACCATTCCTCATTCATCCTAACTTCCAGGTACAGAACTGAATAACCCCTCACAGAGAATTCCTTAGTTATTCACTTGGCAAAAACAAACTTAACTTAAACTGTAACTTTCTATTCCCGCCCACGTATTAGACTTAGGTCAGGTACACGGGGTAGGCGTATCTAGAAACACCAGTTGAGTACGTTTAGTCAAATGTATATGTGTATGTAATATATTTTATTCATTTTAAAACATCTTATGGCTTAGAAACCATATCAATGTTTTTACAGTATTATTTTATACTATTGCTTTTAATGTATGCACTTTACTTAACTATAAGTATTGCAATAATATCGATCCATTTCTCTTGTATGAGAAAAGAGACTGATCAATAAATAACACCTTTTTATTGAACACGCCCGTCTCTTCCTTTTCTCTACATTCTGATGAGACTAAGAATGCACGTACTGACTGAGTAAAATAATTTGCCTTTTGTTCACACAACTCTCGAGATGGACTCTTGATTAGGGGAGAGCAAAGTTGTCATGTTCTATGGTTGTCAGAAACTAAATCCCTTCTTGTCTAATCAGGGAAGTTAAGTCCTCCTTGAACATTCGAGAAAGTTTCTAGTGAACTCTGAGCTAAGCTGGCAAACCCAAAACTTTAAGTCTAGTATCGACAGTAGTAGACCTAGTTAACGTCTGGCCTAGGCCTTTACTGCTGTAGGTATTATTCCAATGCGCAGAGCCTATTGGGAAGATAGGAACTACACTACACTATTTACCTAAAAAAGACTTGGAAAAAAATAAAACCTCTTTTACATCCTATTACCTCTCTGGCCCTTCATTGCCCCATTACACATGGTGTCAGAAGTGGGATCTAGGTCCATTGGATCACAGACAGAGATCCTAATCCAACAACTAATACGTGGCCAAGAAAAGTCAGAATGGGCAGTGGAGAGGCATCTAGTGTAGTTCCTATATTCCCAATAGGCTCTGCGCATTGGAATAATATATCCTATAGATATGACGTAGGACTTATGTCTACTAGGTCTCTATCGAATATATTGGACTTAATTGTGAGTGCCAGCTAGCTCAGAGGTCACTAGAAACTCTCGAGTTCACAAGAAGGGATTTCGCTTCTGACAACCGCATAAACATGACAACTTTGTTTCCCCAAGATAAAACTGATCTTCAGAGTCATGGAAACAATAGATAGATATTTCACTCAGTCAATCGTGCATGCTTCGTTTCACCAGAAGTGCAGAGAAATAGAGAGACGGGCGTTTTCAATAAAAGGTATTTATTGAACAGTCTTCTTTCTCAAGCAAAAGAAATGAACTGCTACAATCGTAATACTGGTTGCAAAATATAATGCATACAGTAAAAAGAGTAGAATAAAATAATACTGTAAGAGCATTGTATGGTTCCTAGACCATAGATAAATACATACATAATTAACAGAGGCTAAAAAGTACTCAACTGGTGCTTCTAAAATACGCCTACCTCGATGTACCTAACATAGGTCGAGTGCGAGGGAAGAAGTATGTGAGGTGTAGCATAAATTTAGTATTCTTTGCCAAGAATCTATCCAAGATTTCTCCAAGGGTCTAATCAGCTCCGTACCTTGGTTCTAGAATGAAGGAGGTCAGGCACAGGACTCTATTTCCCAACAACCCGCAAGGGTAGCTTGGAAATACTGGAGCTGGATTTCTCGGCAGAGAAAAGGCAGCGTCTCTCTCAGTGCGTCTGCTGGAGGGTCGGCTTCCTTTGGCACTTGCTGTAGCAGGATGCGTCGGGCAAGCAGATAGTCGAACTGCTCCAAACCACCGTGTGTTTGCTAAGGGAGAGGAGTTGGTCTAACGGCTAGGGCGCTCGACCTGGGGATCTGGGTTCGAATCTCGGTAACGACGCCAAAAAAAAAAAAAAAAAACCTCCTGTGATTCTGGGCAAATCACTTAATCTCCCCGTGCCTAAAATGAATGTGTGTCCGTCCTCATGTAACGTAACTGGTGCTATGTAAAGCACTCTGATACCGGATTCGGTTCGGGTCTAGTTCGCGCTATATAAAACTCTGCAAATAAATAAGGCAAGTGTGGGCATATTTATACCTTGAAGGTGCAGAGTTTGATGTAAAGGTGGACATAATAACGTCATCAAAGAGTCTCAGTTCTTTGAAAACTCCAGGAGTTCTTGGACAAGTCAGTATTCAAGCAAGGGGGAGTTTTCCAAGAAATCGTTGTGTATTTTCGGAACTAGTAGAAGTAGCCCTGACGTATTTGGACTGCATGAGCTATGCCTAAATATGGTTATGATTTATATGCCTATATAAGGATGTGATGTTTTATACCTATATAAGGGCATGAATCGGGAAAATTACAGTAGGGTCCTAAAATGTTATACAACACCGACTCCATGTTACCATGTTCAACTAATAATAATAATAATAATACTGAGTTTTCTAGAGCGCGAACAGCTACCTCACGAGGAGGTGTCCCGGCGCTAAAACGTACCACAGAGGTCCCGGGGCAGGAGTGGGAGACCTATCGAGGCTGGCAAAAAAGCCAAGTCTTTAGCAGCTTTTTAAAGCAAGGTTCAGATGGAGCCTGCTGGATTGCTTGAGGTAGGGAGTTCCACAGCGCAGAAACATTTGCTGAGAAGGTGCGACCACCAAGGCGTGCCTTTTTTGCTCGTGGGACAGCCAGCAGGATACGGTCATTAGACCGTAGTACACGGTTTTGGGTATACCTTGAAAGGCGTTTTTTTAGGTAGAGTGGACAGGAGCCGTGCAAAGATCTAAACGCGAGTGTCAGGGCTTTGAATTTTATCCGGTTGGCGACAGGGAGCCAATGCAGGGTTCGAAGATGCGGAGAGACTGACTGTTTGAAAGGAATTCGCAGTAGCAGCCTCGCAGCCGCATTTTGCACTACCTGCAGTTTATGGATTAAGAATTGTGGGAGGCCCAGATAGAGACTAAGTTCAAGCAATAAACCATATAGCATGTGTTTACAATCCCACCCCAAAATACATAATAAAAAATGCATTTGAAATGGTTGCATATAAAAATAAGCATTTGTACTGAACGCATCTAAAAGCAATGATTTCATCGTAAGCATATAGTATTATATTGGGAATGCTAACTGAATGAATCACAACATTATATTTATGAAATGGCTCTTAGTTACAGAAAATCGAGACCATCCCATAGCAGTTTTGGTTTGTCGATTAGGTCAATATTGTTTCTTAGGAAGTATTCAAAGAATTCTTGTTCTCTTAAAATAGTTCTACTTTAAGCAGATTGCGTTGTGCCAAAGTTCATTGTGTTTGGAGAAAGTCAAATAAAAAAATAGAGTTCCAAAGTTAGAAGCTTTTGTTTTGAAAAAAGTGAAGGTCGAATTTCAGAGTTGACAGAACGCTGTGTGCTAACTTCAAAAGTTATTCTCGGTGTCAGGAGAAAACATTAATTCGTCTAGGCTGGCAAAGAAATCGTCTACCACAGTAGATGAAAGTTGAACCACTTCATTAAGTAGATCAATCGTACACAGATGAGAAACCTCGCCATCAGCGTCAGTCGCATTAGCAATGTTCGTAGTTGATGGTACCTGTGTACCTGTTGATCCGCGTATCACACCTACAGCTGGAGTTGCCGCTGAGATCTCAATGAATGCAGTCATCAGGATTGGTAGCCGTTGTGGGCAACATAATACATGGGCCGTTACCGGACCCAGTAATGCGTCAACATTAGTTGGCATTGATGATGGAAGTGTTAGACAGATATCTAACATGCATTCCTCTCCCCAAAGCAGGCATCGTAGAACAAGTAAGATGCAATCTTGCCAGATTGGTCTGAATGACAGGAACCATGTGGTATTCAGATCTCTCAAACGAGCCAAGCCAAGGATCTGTGTTATTCTTTCACGATACTGCATTGCCAGAAGAGCATTCTCCATGGTAATTTGGGTATCGCTGGTGACTGAACTTGTCATAACGAAGCAGAAGAAATAAATATAGTATCCCTGCAAAGAGTCCCAAGATGAGAGGCAGGCCGCCGAACACAGAGTGCACGAAGTTAGGAAAAATGCAGAGGACTGCTTCAAACGGTGCTAAAATCGTCTTAAATACATGTACAATGCCACTGGTATCAGACATGTTTAAGATACGACCTAACATTTCTGCTAAATGTATGGGGCAGTTTGTTGATAATAATGCATGTATCTCTGCAGAGGACCTTGCAACTTGCAGATCATACGTCTCTCTGGACGAGGTCAGTGGCACAGTTTTTTGTAAAAGAGTGGCTTTCATTCTGCTTAAAGTATCAATTCGTATAGAAGAGATGTTCAGTGAAGGCCATAGTGGCGACTCCCAGTCTGTCTTAGTTTTTGGAAACAATACTTGCATACAACAAGCGACCCTGGCTGACACACTAACCAGATAGGCTGTCCCTGGCATCATTCCACAACAGCTGTGATCATTCAGCATTATGTAGCTTCCATTGGAAAGTGCCTAAAAAATGGATCTATCACTGCTGCCGGGGGACCCTGCAAGTGGCATGAGAAGTTGTTTGAAGAACCCTCACAGGCTCCATGTAAATGAATGCCTTGACACAGAAGTGTACCGCTTAATGTGGTTTTGCAATTTGTACCACAAATAATTACCTCCTTTTCCTCACTCCAACATTTGTGTGTGTATGGTAAATCCCAGGTCGACTTTATGTACTCTTTACCCAACCTTTCATACAGGCCTGCTGGTATGTGTTTTAAGCAATATTGAAAGTGGAAAATCGTCACTGGTATCGTGATGGTGCCATATATTATCCATTCAACTGATGGTTTCTCAGAAACAGTCAATGGTAATCTCTCCAGTTTTTCTATGCTCAGCACCGTATAGTCTGCTCCCCTCTGTGCCAAATAAATTTGTTTATCTGTAAGGTTAAATGCAGAAAACAATGACGTGGTGTTGATTAGACGCCAAGGCACATAGCCAGAAGGAAGGTTTTGTAACGTCCAGCCTAGCAGCATTATAGAACGTAATTGAGACTAGCCATGTTGTAACATTAGCAAGTATTGTTCCATATGTCTATGGCAGAGGATACAATGCTGTCCAAAGAATAAATTCTGGACGACAGAGTTGTTAATCCATTGTCAACTACAGAGAGTGCTTTCTCTAAATTAATACGATCAATTTCTCGTATTCGTTCTGCAGTTTCCATTTGTGTGACTTTCCAAGCTTCATTATAAGCAGCGTAAATACCGGCGTATATGAAACGTTTGTGAAGTGGTTTACGAGGTCCAAGTAAGAATTTTCATAAGTGAATGTCATTTTTAAGTAAAGTTAAGGGTTGTTTTATTTCTGGGAGTGTGGATTTTTGTAGCCATTCAAAGCACAGTTTTCCTACACTGTAAGTTGTTATTATCCCTGGATGTTGTCTCTGGACATATCTTGGATCTGGCCTAGTTACTGTAAACCCTTGTATCTTGTTCAGGAATCTATCTTGACAGTTATTTGTGTCTGTGGGCCAGATTAACCATTTTTTCCATTCAGGATTACTTCTACCTCCTCATCTGTAGTTCTATTACTATCATGTTTTGGCTTAGGTATGGACGGTTTGTTTAAATCTTTTATCTTAGCCAGGCCAAGACAAGATGTCTGTTGAACAGTTTCATTTAAGAACAGTATTTGTTCTGGGGTGATGCAGGCTCTGAATAATGCTTCTAAACCTTGTACCTGCTAGTCTTTTGTGCCTCAGACAGTTTTTGTCTCAATGTTGTCTTTCCAAAAGTCAAAACCTAATGTCGACAATTGAGCAAAAAAGGCAGCAGAATAAATTTGTTTAGTATTTGTTAACATACTTTTCATGCCTGTGTTATTAACATTTTTAAAACCTGTAAAGTAAGGGAACTTTCTATAGAATGTTTTAGAGCTACCTTTTGGTGGCGTTGGACAATGTTCCCATTGATTATAAGTTAAAACATTTCTAGGATTTGCTGATTTGTGCAAATAATGATGACCAAAATGATTAAAACAATACATTTCTTCATAATTTGATGAACCTTCTAAATATTCATGTTTTGAAAATGTTGCTGACATTTCTAAGTCTGCCATCATGTTATTAACAGTTTCAAAGTCCCAATCATCAGAAAATGTACTCGGTGAAACAAAATCACTCAAGGAAACCTTAAATTGGTGTGGAATTTTCAACAGCTCAACCGGGCCATAAATGTCATAATCACTTCTATCCCAAGCTATGCCACCAGGTAGAGGAATGGTTGTGATATTCACTGATGACAGGTTCGCGATGAGATGATTTGTTTGGCTTCAGGAGCAAGTTGATGTTCTTACTTGCTGTGTCCTTTTTACTATATTTTCCATCTATCAGCTTTCCCTAACTTAAAACAAAAATGAGCCATAGTAGGAGAAAAAGTACACCTAACAATCCAAAATTCAACCCATGGTGAAGTTAGATATGTAGTTGGTGACCAAGTTCTTTTACTTTTTCCTTGAACGTTTTGTTTGTTGGCGTGGTTTCAGGCTCTCTGGGATACTAAGAAAAGGTATCAAAGTTGATGAAATAGCCAGAGGCAGTTCTGTCAATGGTTGGTATTGCATCCGGATTATTTGAAAATCGCTGGAGCTGCTTGTTCCCTTGACATGTTCGTATAGTCAGAAGCTACATCATTTTAGACGGGAGTTTCTTGACTGTTATTTGGGTTTCAAGAAGCACAAGTTCCATGGCTTTGTTGCATAGACCTTCTTATCTTACTGCTGATTCTTTAAAGGTGATGAGTCTTTCAGTTTGAACCTCTTGGATGGTAGCAAGATTTGCTCTTCTGCTACATCTTTGGAATCCACTGGGCCTGCTACCTATTATCGGCCACATGGTGTGGTTTTACCAGGTCAATTGATACTGACTGGTTCTCCTTTTTTTCAGCAAGGGGCGGCAGTAACACTGTTCTTGATCCGTGGACTGCTAGTACAAGTACTGGTTTTCTGTAAGAAGGCACAAATTCCTTCTTATCTGCTATTTTCTCTCTGACCAGATCCCCAATCCACACAGGTCTTTGCTGGGACAGGTGTTTTTTCTTCAGTGGTCGTTGGCTTTTGTATGGTGTTGCTTAGACTTCTTCTTGTTTCGTTTAAGTCCTGTAAAATAGCCAAACAATCTTTGATATCAAAGGGTTTTTGTTCCACCACTGAAGTATGACGATTAAGGTCTTGAACCATCATTCTAGTACCAAAAAAGGATTTCATATGTAGTCATTCCACCCAGAGAATTTCTTGGCAGGTTATTAAGACTACGTTGGATACTTATTAGATGTTTAACCCACCCGTCACCCGAAGTCTTTTGTAGTTCTTTCTGTAAAAGAACTACTTATTCCCAAAGCATTTTATGCTTGATTGTGCCACCTTTTGCGTCTTTAAAACCATTTTGAACCCAGTTCTGCAGATATTCATTGTAAGATTGGATGCAGTAATACGAATCGCACACTATGAGTGTGGGGAATTCGCGATCTGTATTTTCAAGCGCCATATTGAAAGCCTGTAGTTCAGCTCGTAGAGCTGTACAGTCTCCTAGGGATTGAGTCTTTGTGACCATAGGTCTGAATTTACCAACGCGCCAGCAACCTTTAACAATCGCGCAAGCAGCACTGTAAGCTTGTTTACCCCCAATTGGGGGTTGTGCTGATCAGTCTGTATATATTATACAGCCGTAATGTTCTAGAGGCAGAATTTCAGTGGGCAGAGGACATTCTTGTTCGTATTGGAGAAATTCTTGTGTCTTCAAGTAAGGGTCAAACATGTATTCAACGTCTGTTGCAGCAAGAGAATTAACCCATTGTATCCATCTCGGATGTAAAGCTTTTGCATTTGGAATGCTTGCTTTTGTCACTGCCTCTAAGGCAGGTTCAGGAGTAACAACTTTTATGCGTTTTCCCTGCGCTAGGGCTCTCTCTTTTGCTACCGCAGTTTGAACCGCTGTCAGAATTTTTTCTGTTGAAGTGAATTTCATTTCAGATTGAGTGTACAAGTGTGATTTGTAAACAATTGGTGCCTTTTCACCTTCATTAAAGGTTAGGTATGTGAATCCGCATTTTCCTGGGATGATTCGGATTACAAGGTTTCGTTCATTTACGCGCCTGTAAATGTATTGTTGCTAACATGTCTGTTTCCACTGAATGCAAAATTTCTGTGTGTTTTTTAGTCCAATTAGTAGGTTTGTAATCAGGTTTGATTAATTCGTAGAGAGGTTTAACCTTTATGCGTAGTTTAGAATGTAAGTTCTTCCAAAATTCAGGAATCCTAGAACAGACTAAGTTTTTCCGCGTTTTTGGAGGTTGCAGCAGTGCATATTTGTCTAAAAAGTTTGCTGCCAGGCTTTTGCCTTCACTTGAAAGTTTGTATCCCAAGAATAGGACGTTCAGGTGGGCAATCCTTGATTTTTTAAAGTTGAATTTATACCCTTCAGAGAGCGAAGCCAAGTATTATGGTGTTCACCCTGTTCAAGTGCCTGTCCAAATAATCATCTGTAAGATAGATGTCATCGACATACGATAATGCCTCATCATCATACATTTGTAGTAATTCTGTTACTCTGGCGAAAAATAACCATGGACTGTTCTTGAATCCCTGGGGGAGACGACAAAAGTGTTGTTGTGTCCCCATTATTGAGAAAGCAGTCAAATACCTGCTTTCAGGTGCAATGTTCTGACAGAAGAAACCGTTTGAAATATCTAATGTCGTTTTATATTTTTTGCGCAAGATGTTATTCATCAGTGCTGCACTGTGTGCATTTTGTACTGCAAAGGTTTTGCAACAGGAATTTAAATGTCTGTAGTCCAAAACTAGACGATATGTATTGTCTGGTTTGGAGACAGGAAACAAAGGATTGTTCATGGACGAGGTACATGTTTCAATCACCCCTTGGTATTCAAGTTGATCTAGGATCTCCCTGACCTGCTTTTTAGATTCTTGTTTAACCGGATACTGCTTTTGAGCAGTTGGTTGATTTTTTTAACTGGATCTTGTGGTGAGGAGAATCCTCATCCCATCCCACATGATTTTTATGGAGTAGTGAGTGTGTTTTTAATCAAAACTTTTTCAGGACTTTCTGTTAGTTCAGGTTTTACCGGTTTCCCCCCATACTATCTCTTCCTAGTTCTTCATAGGAATTTTCAATTTATTCTGGCCAGTTCATATGGTTGCTCAGTTACATCAAGTTCTTTTTAGTTTTTGGCGGATTGCCACAGATGCTCCTTCACCTTTAATATTTGCTAATATTATAGCTGAGACCTGTTTGAAATCTTACAGTAACTTCATACCGAGATTTAAAGCAGGTTCTGCCCCGTATTCATTTTGAATCTGTTTCAGGACGTCTGGTATTACCGCCATGGACGGAACACCATGTGTTTTTTGTAGATTGCAGCAAAGACTGTACCCCAAGTGTCACAGTCCTCCAGGTGTGGTGCAATCCCCATTGGTAAACAGATTGTAAGAATCCTATGTTTCTCATGAGGTGTACTATTGGGAAATACTGCCTCGATCTGAGTAATTTTTTGAGCTAACCAGAATGTAATTTGTTCCCTTTTTGTGGGTAATTTACCGATGAATGATTGTATAGTCTGTGGTGTAATTTTGTTTGTGTTCCCCTGATGAGGGGTGTGCTGTGGAATTCTTATAGCAGGTTGGACTGTTAAGAGTCCGCATGACATATTGTACCAATTGTCTGTGGATTTTAATTAATTGTTTTAGCTGAGCTAACAGTTCTGGGCCTGTCTTTAGTTCAATGGCAGGATGTGGTGTATAGCTAGCTAGTACCGGCCATGTTACTCCTGGTCTACCTAGTGGACCGAGCCTGGTAATGTGATTTTGATGTTGTAGGGCGCCTTTAAACCAGAGCTGATGCTCTTGGTAAGTTAGTGGAATTTCAATGTCCTCTAAAGTAACATATTCCGCTGGATGTCCCTCTATCTTATAGAAGTGGAACACATGTGTTGTTGGATTTGCTTGTGGAAAGATAATCCATGAATAGAATACCTCTGTCTGCCGATATTCATGTGCTTCTATGACAAAAATTACCCTACCACCTCTTGCTGATAGGCCACCATTTTCTATTAGTTTTATAGCTATTGTTTTCCTTACGTTTTCCAGGATGATTGTAGCATCCATATCGTCTTGTAGAAAACTTGTAGTGTCAAGACCTGGTTGGTTTGCATTTACTGCAGGTCCATTTACCCTGGGATTATCCTCGTCAGTATCCGACATTTTGTTTGAAAGTCTTGCAGAGCAAGTTTCAAGGAAATAAAGATAAGGTGCATAGTATTTTGGAACACTGTATCCTTCAACGTTGAACAAACCAAAAAAAATAGGATTTTCGTCCTACTCAGTTATGGCGGATATTTTATCCTTTAACCTACTCCAGACGTCTATTGGAGTATTTTACAGGATAAAGGTGTCTCTGTGAAAGGCACGACTGAGTTACTCTAGTATCTAGCATTAAATTAGTGCCTTACCAAACGTTGGGCGCCATGTACTGTAGTTCCTATATTCCCAATAGGCTCTGCGCATTGGAATAACATATCCTATAGATATGACGTAGGACTTATGCCTACAAGGTCTCTATCTAATATATTGGACTTAATTGTGAGTGCCATCTAGCTCAGAGGTCACTAGAAACTTCCTCAAGTTCAGAAGAAGGGATTTATTTTCTGACAACCGCATAAACATGACAACTTTGTTTCCCCAAGATAAAACTGATCTTCAGAGTCGTGGAAACAATAGATAGATATTTCACTCAGTCAATCGTGCGTGTGCAGAGAAATAGATAGACAGGCGTTTTCAATAAAAGGTATTTATTGAACAGTCTTCTTTCTCAAGCAAAAGAAATGTAGTGGTACAATCGTAATACTGGTTGCAAAATATAATGCATACAGTAAAAAGAGTAGAATAAAATAATACTGTAAGAGCATTGTATGATTCCTA
Organism: Lissotriton helveticus; assembly: GCF_964261635.1. NCBI lineage: Eukaryota > Metazoa > Chordata > Amphibia > Caudata > Salamandridae > Lissotriton > Lissotriton helveticus. Next base: position 347,629,825 of record NC_136071.1, on the reverse strand, counting down.
GACCATAGATAAATACATACATAAATAACAGAGGCTAAAAAGTACTCAACTGGTGCTTCTAAAATACGCCTACCTCGATGTACCTAACCTAGGTCGAGTACGAGGGAAGAAGTATGTGAGGTGTAGCATACATTTAGTATTCTTTGGCAAGAATTTATCCAAAATTTCTATAAGGGTCTAATCAGCTCTGTACCTTGGTTTTAGAATGAAGAAGGTCAGGCACAGCACTCGATTTCCCAACAACCCGCAAGGGTAGCTTGGAAACACTGGAGCTGGATTTCTCGTCAGAGAAAAGACAGCGTCTCTCTCAGTGCATCTGCCGGAGGGTCGGCTTCCTTCGGCACTTGTTGTAGCAGGATGCGCAGGGCAAGTAGATAGTCGAACTACTCCAAAACACTGTGTGTTTGCTAAGGCAAGTGTGGGCATATTTATACATTGAAGGTGCAGAGTTTGACGTAAAGGTGGACATAATAACGTCATCAAAGAGTCTCAGTTCTTTGAAAACTCCAGGAGTTCTTGGACAAGTCAGTATTCAAGCAAGGGGAAGTCCCTAGCTGCTGAAGCAGAGTTTTCCAAGAAATCGTTGTGGATTTTCGGAACTAGTGGAAGTAGCCCTGCCGTATTTGGACTGCATGAGCTATGCCTAAATATGGTTATGATTTATATGCCCATATATGTATTTGATGTTCTATACCTATATAAAGGCATGAATCAGGAAAATTACAGTCGGGTCCTAAAATGTTATACAACAGGCAAATGACTTCAGCACAAGCTGATAGAGAAGTCTTTAGTAACTCTATAAATCAACATTTGGAAAATCTCCTTTAAATGTCAGAACATCAGGATCGAAGCGCAGCCCAAACGCCTGTCAGACAAGGCACCCAGCCCAGCTTCCCCCTATAGCCCTACAAAAGTACATTGCGCGAGATGACTAAGACGCATTTCTCCTGAACTTTGATAGGGCAGCCAAAGCTTCTGGGTGGCCGGAGCAGAAATGGCCTTTCTTTTAGGCTCCCCTATTAAGTGGCGAGGATCAGGAAGCCTACCAAGTGGCCAACCCAACAGGAAACAACTAAGGTCAAAGACATCATTTTGGACCACTTAGGAATGGACGCCAAAGCGTATACAGTGCGCTTCAGGAAAGAGAAAGGAAGTCCAGGGGACAGCCCGAAAACCCTATTTTTCAAATTAAAGGTTACCGCGGATAAGTGGCATAAGCCGCAGGACAGGTCTATAGAGGAGATTTTGTCCTTCATTTATCTCGAACAATTCATGGAAGCCCTTTATTTTTCCACAGAGGTGGCTTAGACAGCACACTCATCACTTGGTAGAACAAGCTGTGGAGATGGCCACCACTTATTCCCGAGCCCAACCAAGGCCTTCCCCCTGGGAGGTGGAGAAGAACATACACCCAAACCCAGGGAAACCAGAAAAGAAATACAACAAGCCATAGAACCCCCAAAAGTGCGCTATCCTAGACCAAGAACCAGTCACATTAAAGGGACCTTCGTGTTCTGAATGCTGGTCCTGAGGTCATATCGCCTGCTTTTGTCCGCAGAAGAAAAGCACGGATGAACCAATGGGTGCCAGCTACCTTCCCTGGCACGTACTGTACACCGAATAGATGGACACCTGTGTTTATGTAAGTTTAGTAATCAATGGGATTTATGTAAAAACACTGCTCAATTATTTAAAGCGCCCTAGTCAAACCAAAAGACATCCTCACACACCAAAGAGTGCCCATTCGGTGCGTTTATGGGGGCACCAAAACATACCCAGTGGCCCAGGTGGGGGTACGAGTGCCAAACGGGAAGGACCTACAAGTAACTGTAATTGTTCTCCCGTGTAGGATTTCCTTGGGGGATCCTCACAGACCAGGGCACCCTGTTTGTTTCCTGGCCAGGTATGTAAGTCCCTGAACATTACACAGATACAAACTTTCGTTTATCATCCTCAAACAGATGGCTTACGCAAATTATATAACGGGACCATCAAGCTAGCCCTGGAAAAAATTATGACGGCTGAGGGTACAAATTGGGACACTCTGCTTCCATTGGCTCTGTTCGTCATCCGATGTCAGAAACAAAGCAGCTTAGGATGTTCCCCTTTGTACTCCTGTATGGGAGACAGCCACGCACCCTCCAAGAAATTACTAAAGAAGCCTGGGAACAGGAAAACCCAGAGGAGAGTCAAACCCTTCTCAAATACACCCAGGGTCTAAGGTCCCGCCTGCATAAATTGCGGGAATTCGCCCATGCCAACCTTGAGAAAGCCCAGAGGCGCCAGCAGGTCTTCTACGACAAAGGGAAGAGATGGCGACACCTCCAACTACACAACTGGGTGTTGGTTCTTTTGCCCTCCTCCATTACCAAAGCCTGAGCAGAATGGAAAGGTCCCTATGAAGTGATCGATAAGATTGACCTAACCACTTATCTTCTACGCCTCTCTAAGAATAAAACACAGATCTATCACATAAATCTTCTGAAAAAATGGTTAGGCCCTTCCCCCCCTCCCAAGAACAGTCGTATGTTAGTCCAAGAGCCGGATGACTCTACCTCCACCTTGCACATGCTGAATATCAATGAGGTACTCCCCGAACTACAGCGGAGAGCACTGGACACAATGTTGTCTCCTGTCTCCCCCATATTCACAGACACTCCAGGTCGCACCACACTCCTGGGACACTCCATCCCTTCTATTCCCAGGTAAGTGGTGAGACAACGCCCCTACCGCATCCCCGCCGGACTGGTATAGAGGACGAAATCGAAAACATGCTCAAGATGGGGGTCATTCACCCCTCCCAAAGCGAGTGGTCTTCTCCAGTGGCCCTGGTGCCTTAACCGGACGGCTCCGTGAGGTTTTGTATTGACTTTAGGGACGTAAACACCATCACAAAATTCGACTCTTATCCCCTTCCTAGGGTCGACGAATTGATTGAACAACTAGGCGATGCCCAATATATCACCACACTAGACATCTCCAAGCGGTAGTGGCAGGTTCCTTTGTCAGCAAAGGACCAAGCCAAAACAGCATTTACGACACCCTCAGGACTGTATGAATTCACTGTCCTCCCCTTTGGCCTTCAGGGTGCTCTGGCCCTGTTCTAGAGACTCATGGACGTGGTTATGCGGGAGCACCGGTGTTACTCCTCTGCATACCTGGCTGACATTGTGATATACAGTCCTGATTAGGAACAATACCGGACGCATCGCCACAGAGTCTTACAAGCCCTTAAAGAAGCTGGGCTTCACGTGAACTCTAAAAAGTCCAGGGTAGGGTATCAGAAGGTCTGCTAATTGGGGAACAGGGTTATTGAACTGCAACAAGAGAAAACAAAAGCTATCACAACACCCTTTTTACCACTACGAAAAGTGACATCAGGGTGTTCTCGGGTCTACTGGGGTACTATTGTATATTCATTCCCCGTTATTCCAAGATAGCATCCCCTTTACCAATCTCCTCAAAAAGGACGTTAAAGCAAAAGACCTTCTCCCCCCCCCCTCCTCCCCCCCAAGCACGTCAGGCCTTTCAGGAACTAAAACGAGCCATCGCCTCCAACCCTGTGCTGATATCCCCCGATTTTACAAAGCCCTTCATTATCCAGACGGATGCTTCTGGTTCTGGTCTTGGGGGCGTACTATCTCAGTTGTCGGAGGATGGACTGGAATATCCAATAGAATTCATCAGCAGAAAATTATTTCCCTGTGAGATAAACTACCCTATCATTGAAAAGGAGTGTCTGGTGGTCAAATGGGCAGTAGATAAACTACGCTACTACCTGGAGGGTGCCCCTTTGTCTTATATACCAACCACGCTCCCCTTCAGTGGTTGAGCCGCAACGAAGGGAACAATCCTAGTCTCCTATGTTGGTTCCTCTCCCTCCAACCCTTTTCCTTTGAGGTCCACCACCGGAGAGGTGCATGCAACAGGAATAGACTTCCTATCGCATATTTTCCAGTTCCCCGACCATGAACTGTCAAGGGAGGGAGATGTGTTAGGCTGTGCCTACCCAGAATAGGGAAGAAGAGGAGACCGATGGCCTTTTTCCCCGCTTTTACCTCTCCTGTACTTTATTTGCAGTCACCATCGGTACACTCCTCGGGGGACGGTAGCGGTCCCTTTAACTTTCCTTACTTCCGGGAGTCTGGACCACACCAAGTGACGGCGTCACAAGCTCCAATGATCTAAGAGGACGACGAGAAAGAGGTCTACATAGCCGGGAGTCCCAGAGAGGAAGGAGGAATCTGAAAGTTTTGCGAGGACGAGGAGGCAAAGACCGAAGGAGTGAGCTGCCATTACAACGATCGTCAGGAGTACGAGGACTCGTCTTCAGGACAAACCGGACAGAGGATATCAACAACCGTTCAAGGGTCACAGGACCGGGGGGCGCTAGGTGGCGCACAAGCAGTATGGCCGCACTCTAGTGAGGCTCCTGCAGCCTGGCGCAGATATCCGCCAATTAACCTGAGTAAACGTTCACAGAAACGGGTGATTTTGAGGTAAACGGTTGAGGAAGGTGAAAGGGAGCTCCGCTGCAAGTTTCGTGAAATTTAGGACTGAACTGACCCAGCAACGTCCCAAAGAAGTTTCGCCGGGAGCTCGGACACTGTGGGGGCGGAGCGCTGAGCCAGCTTGGAGCACTGGGAGAGCCCGCGACCTGCCACGAGGAGTCAAGGTCACGGGAGAAGATCTGACGGGCCGAGACAGAAGGCACGGGTGAATGCGAAGGTACTGCTGGGCCCACAAGAAGAGCAGGAGCGAAGACGTTCGATAATCGGCCAGAGCACTAGGAAAGTGCATAATTTAAAAGAAGTTGCCGGCGCGGGAAGAAACAGGCTGCAGAGGGACACTGTTGAGGCCTCTGACTGGTCGGGGGCGGCGGCTGCAGCAGAAAGTCAAAGGGCTGCCCAAACACCAGTGCAGGGAGATCAGGGGCAAGTGCTGGCCCCATAGCGAGGTGAGCTCACATACCCAGAGTCAGGAGGGGAGGCGCGGCTGCTCACAGAGGGGCAGGACGGCGTGCGGGGGCAGCACCAGCGCTGGCCGCTATAAGGGGACCGAAAATAGAGCGCTGACAGCGGGTCCAGCGCTAACAGCTAAGCGTTAGGAGGATCGGACTCCCCCAGGAGAGAGACTGCTGGGACTGGCGGGAGGCGCGAGTGAGTACACGGCGCAGCCCCCACGACTTGGTGGGTAGAACATTAGCTGTGCTGGACCCTGGGAGAGGGGGTGAGGAGCGGTAGGCTGCCTGCCTGCCTCTGGGAAGGACTACCCTTTACAAACTGCACACGATAAGTGGGAAACTATTCAGGACCCACACCGTCAGTCAGAAAGGGCGCAATACAGAGGCCCTAGAGTTGCCTACTTTAAGCGAAAACTGACATTGCCACCAGTGCCTGGAGGGAGAGATAGGTACCATTAAGAAGGGGACGCATCCAGAGGCCGTAGCCTGAGCAGGGAACCAAAGAGCGCCAGACTTGCCGTCGGAGTGGGGCTGGCCGGGCGGAGGCCTTTTGCGGTTACAAACGGAACTGCCAGACGGAATAAGCTGCCCTGTGGCGCGCATTACAATGGCGTGCTCTACGACGATACGGCGTATACCGCTGAATGCACCTACCCCCAAGGGCTAAACGCGCTATACGACAGGCACCTTGGAGTGAGGTTGGTAGAGGGGAACCGAGGACTCTCCCAGAGTAAACATGGGCAAGCCAGACACCAGACAGCCCAAATTGAATTTTGAAACGGCGAAGCAAAATGCCAAAAACCTGCAGGAGGAACAAGATGGCGACAGAAGAGAGGAAACCCAGGCAAGTGGGACGACGCAAGCATCGGACGTGCAGAGTATCCTACAGGAGGGACGCCAAGGATTCGCCACCATTGTTGACAAGGTAGATAGGATGTCCTCGCGGATGGACGCCATCGCACATAAGCTAGAGGGACACGAGAACCGGCTGACGGAAACGGAGAGGACCATTTCGGACACAGACATGACAGCCAGAACCCCGTCGCAGCTCGCTCAGATGGATAAGCTCATGAAGCTGATAGCTGGCAAGATTAGGACTTGGAAGCATGCAGTAGGCGCAATAATATAATCATAGTAGGAATCCCTGAGTCGACAAACACGGGTAGAATGGAAGACTACGTGGAGCGGAATCATTATCCAACCACTTCATAGTAGAGAGAGCACACCGCTCGCTAGGACCACGACCGGCGCCTGGCAGAACCCCACGGCCTGTCATTGCGAGGCTGTTGAATTACAGAGACAGAGATGTGGCGTTGAGAGTGGCACGGAGTAAGCAACAACTGACGTTCAAGGGCTACAAGTTCTCCATCTACCCAGATTTCACCCCTGTTGTCCAGGAGGAACGGCGCAAATTCATGGCTGTCAAAAACAAATTGAGACTGGCACAAATAGATTATGCGCTGCTATATCCTGCTCGCCTAAGAGTCACCTACCAAGGGAATCAACGTTTTTTTACCAAGCCACAGCAGGTGGAGGAATTTCTCAAACAAGTGAAGCGAGCGAACCGCTCCTCAGGAGCTGCACCGGCGTCGCAACCTTCCACCTCGACAGGAGCGGAAGACGACTCGCAGTGACTGAAGGCACTTCCACGCACGAGCAGTTATTGAACATTTATAATGGTTGGAAGGAGACTGCAAGCTGGGGCGGATCTATATCAGGCGGACTTGCATCACGGACTGCGAATCCCGAGTACCCGGTAGGACATTCCAAGCTGATTTAATGTACACCAGGCACCCTTTACATCGCCGGGCCCAGACATACCACCGTCTGTGAAGGGCTCCAGGATGGAGGGGCAGTTGTGCTGTCACCTGGGAACCGCCCCCTAAACAACCACTATTTTTCACCGCGGACTTTGGCGGGAGCAGTTGGTTGATGTTGTTAAAGATGGGAACAAGGGAGGGGGGAGGGAAAATGTTTGGCATTTTGGGGCTGCTTCAGTGGGAGGGGGGTGGATGCTGGGGGGAATTGGATATTGCTAATTTGCACCTCACATATGGGAGGGATGTTTTTCTTAGGCCGGTAGGTTCGATAAGCAGTTACAAGCAGGAAACAGGACAGGCAACATGACACGACACACTGCACATAACTGGCTGACGCGTGGTACAACCCAGGGGCTAGATCCGACTTTGATGAATGTATGTGCACATGGCTTGCAATGACCCTGTGCCATTGAATGTAATTACCTGGAATGTCAGGGGGCTGGGAGACCCAAGGAAACAGAGGCAAGTTCTGGCGTATCTAGATAGGCAGCAGACGCACATAGCCATGCTGCAGGAAACTCACCTTGCACCCCAGAGGACCAATACATTTGCGAATAGATCAGCGACACACAGAATCTTTTCATCCTACTCATCCTACGCTAGAGGCACTGCTATACTGATTAAGAAGCAGGTCCCCTTTCACCTGGCCGGAACCTCCTGTGATACCCAGGGACGGTATTGCATGGCGTGGTGGAGACTGGGGGCAGAATCAATAACTTTGGCCTGCTGCTATGGGCCTAATACGGATGCCCTGGATTTTTTTTACTACATTATGGGCTGAAATTAATGTGCTGGGCTTTAATCATGTCATCTGAGGTGGGGATTTGAATATTACGTATGACCCTGCCATGGACAGGTCTCACCCTGCACCCCAACATACACCAAGGCACGCCTCATTTTACAAGCTACACTGGCTGACTACCACTGGCTTGATGCGTGGCGACACACCAACCCCTAGAGGCGGGAGGGAACACATTACACAGCACAAGCTGCGTCATGGGCGCAATTAGATTATTTGATTGTATCTAGGGGGCTGGGCCCAATCATACAAAAGGTGCATCACTTAGCTAGGACATATTCAGATCATGCTCCGGTCAAGCTCACACTAAACTCAGCAGACTTCAGTCCCCTGCGCAGAGCATGGAGACTCAATGTGCGTATACTATTAGATATAGTTTTCCAGGAGGAGCTACGGAAGGAGATTTTTTAGAGCGGAATAAAGGCACTGTAAAGAGTGTGGAGACTGTCTGGGAGGCATTCAAAGTAACACTCCGAGGGTTTTGCATCTCTAAAGGAGCTGGGGTACTAAAAGACATCACCACCACACTACGCAGGCTTGACTCAGAACTCAAGGCATTGGATGAAACGTTGGCAAGAGGTCCAGACAGTGCGACGCAACAAAAGTTTAGAGAGACACTCACAGAATACATGGACGTGGCGCAGAGAGAAACAAAGGTTTAGGGGTAAGCATTGGGTAGCGCGCAGATACAGAGAGGGAGAAAGGCCCGGCAAAGCGTTGGCAGACACAATTAGAAAACCGCGCTATTCTAACTACGTGGTAGAGGTGGTGGACCAGGGGGGAATTACTTGGCGAGACACGGAACACATCCTTCAAGCCTTCACACAACAATACACTGATCTATATACCACAACTAGAAAGGATGACTTAGACTTGGAAGCGTACTTGGGGGACGTGACCTTAGGGTGGTTAAGCGACGTGCACCGGGACATTCTACGTACTCCCTTTGAGTTGGATGAAGTCAGAGAAGCCATTACGCAATCACAGTCTGGAAAGGCAGCTGGCACGGACGGCATCCCGATAGAATTTTGCAAAACCTATATAGATTTGATGGCCCCCATTTTGCGTGAAGTCTACGAGGAGTCTCTGGAAGTGGGTAGCCTCCCACTGTAGGAAGGTGGATATCTGACTATGGTTACCCCCAAACTTTTTGCCTGGTGTTTAGCTGGTTTTTGACTTTAGTTGGCCTGGGATCCTGCTATCCAGGGCCCCAGGCTAATTGCTCTCTCCTTAAAATGGACTCCATGTACCTTAGGTGCATAACGAAATTGGAACTGGTTCACCTTATTGGCCCCTGTAACAGTGTACCCAGGTACCCAGGGCATAGGTGCTTCCAAGGCCTACCAGGGGCTGCAGCATGTATTGTGCCACCCCTGGCCTGGCCTCAATATTTGACACAACTGGCTGATCACTCAGCTGGGGTAAGTCGGTGTAACCACCCCTTACTTAGGTGTAGTATGCCTATACCTAACCTAAAATGGACACATATGTTCCTATCAGTCACTCCTATGGAAGGCCTCATCAATCCTGAAGGCAGAGTGCTTGGAAATATGTGAGATGGTGCTCTGGCATGAGCTGAGCCTGTCTGCAGCTTTCGGAACCATGTCCTTTAGCTGTTCCATGATATTGCCATACCATATACTCTTAAGTGCATTATAATCCTCGCGGTTAAATGCTATCTTAGGTTTGGCTTTATCAAAACATGTCGAGTAAGGTGTCATACGAATTGGAATACTACCCCCTCGCCAGTTCTGGCGACGGGGGTAGCATTCCACCATTCTAGAGGGACACGACATGTACCTAGCCTGAACCCCGGTTAAAGTTAAACAGAGCCTTAGCATCACAAAATGGATGCTGCCACCACAGACACAAGTCTGACCTCCTGCTGCTGGGAGTCCTTCCAGCGAGGGCAGTTTGGACAAAGGGTTTCCTGCCTGGGGAGGTGCTAGCACCACTCCAGACAGGATTTTTTGTATTGGGTAGGACAGGGCTGAAAAGAAACAGACATGCCTGGGGCACACAAGGTGTCCCTGTGCATAGGCCAGTTCAAACCGGTGCTGGGGCTTTCCAGCCCCAGTCCTGGCGCGAAACTGGACAAAGGAAAGGGGGTGTAACCACCCCCCTTCCTGGTCCCACCCAGAGGAGGGACCTAGTAGGTGATCCGGCCCCCCAGATTCGAATAAGAGTGGGAGCTGTGTCCTGAGACTTCAGATCATCCTGAATCAACTTGAAATACAGAAGAAGACTGGACTTCGACATTCTGCTGCACAGAAGACGGAAGAGAATCTCCCTTGTGGCCAAGGAGTGACCACCCTGTGAACACAGGCACCAACCAGCAACTCGACGTCTGCTTTGCCGCCGCCTCCCGCCGGAGCCCAAGCCCAGAGCCTGACAAGACCCAGACTCCCAGACTTCTCACAGCCCGATCCACAGTCCCTGCAAAGAAGGGACCCGTGGAGGCACCGAGAGACGTGGGACCGGACATCTTGGAAGACCCCCGAAACGCTGACTGCGCAGCATCAGAGGCACCCTCGACGCTGTGCTTTGGGGTTTGAGAAGCCCCAACCTCGAGCAGCCCTTGCACCGAAGATCAGCCCCCCAGCACCTCCACGATCTGCGTGGGGCCCTTTTGCATCGTGCCACTCGACGCGCCTAACCGTCCACTTGCCACGCGGCTTGTGGCCATCTTGGCGACGAAACCTACAACTTTCACTGCGGGTCTGGTTGCTCCAGACTTGCCCTTGCTCCTGTAAAAAGGAGTACCTGCTCTGACCTTGCTGGTCCGAGTAACAAGCCTTTTTCGATTCCTGCGTGGCTTGCATTAGCCAAGGCCTGTTTGCTTCTATCAAGTCGCCGACACCGCCAACAGCGAGAAGCCTGCGTGGGACAGCTCGTGACCGACTCCTGGACGTCTTCGACCCCTCGTGTCCACGTGGCTGCAGAGAGAAGCTACACCTCGACGCCTGTTTACACCCGACATCGCCGGGTTCCACTCTGGTTCCACGGTAGTCACTGGCTAGTGACTTTGAACATTGTCCCCTCTGCTTTCAGGTCTTCACCTCTTCAGATCCACCCTTGGATCCACCGGAACTCTTCACATCGAGCCGCCTGCAGCATCTTCAGCTCCAAGCACCATCGACCTGCGTGACGAAACCCGACACTACTTCGACCCTATGCACCCGCTTCCTGTGGGTGAGGTAACTCAGCTCCGCCGGTGTTCCCACACTGGTACACACCTCTAGTGTCTGTGTCTCAAGTTTCAGCTTTCTAGGTCACTCGGAAGGTTCCTCTCTAACTAACTTTGTACTTTTTACACACCATTGACATTGCATTGGTAAAGCGTGCACTTTCCGCACTGCTCCCGAGTCCCGCGGGCCTTTCCCGACTTCTTCACTGCTAGTCCCGAACAGCTCCAGCGATTCCCCAGGCCCTAGGCCTCTTCACTTTCCCCATAGTGGTTCTTATACCACTATTTTAGTATATGGTTTAGGTGGCCCCTAGGGCTCATCCATATTGTGCAACTTTTGTGTATTTAAACTGTGTTTTGTTTTAACGCATTTGCTTCTGTGCTCATAAAGAGTATCAGGGATATTTGTAGTAATAAATCTATATATATTTTCAATATATATCTGTGTGGTGTCCTTTCATTTGGTATTCAAGGGATTGTGTATGGTAAAACAGCTTGCTTCACATGCCTTTACAGAGTTTAGCCTAAGACTGCTTAGTCCATGCTACCCCTAGGATAGCTTGTCTATAAGGTTGACTTTACAACCTGCACCATAAGGGTTGCTTGGCATGATACAAGGTGATCACTAGAACTAGTGAGCATCATATATCAGGCCAACTTCTCACACCCACCATCAATGAGAGAAGCTCTAATAATCTCTTTTGAAACTGGAGAAACCACCTCAGCAATGAGGGTCTTACAGACCGCTGTCGCTCCTAAATTGTGATGCCAAGAACTTGACGAAACTCGTTGCTAATAGGCTCCGCTTATTATTAGAGAACCTGGTCCTCCTGGATCAGTCGGGATTTGTCCCAGGAAGGGCCACATCTGACAATTTGAGAACATTATTTACCATTTTGAACAACGTATCCCCTGACTTACCCTTGGCGGCGGTCTTTCCAGACGCCACCAAGGCTTTTGATTCAATAGAATGGGACTATATTTTTGGAATAATGGCACGGATGGGTTTCCCGCCCCTTTTTTGTCCTGGATCCGATTGATGTACCATAGACCCGGTGCTAGGGTACTCATGAGTGGACACACATTCCAGACTTTTTTGATCACCCGGGGTACTCGACAGGGGTGCCCCCTATCCCCCTTACTTTTTGCCCTAGCGACAGAACCATAGGCGGCAAGGCTGCGGCAGCGCCACAATGATAAAGCCCTGAGATGTAACATGAGGCAGATATCGATCTTGTTATATGCAGACGATATCACATTGTATGTCAGGGACCCCGAGCACGAACTGAACGAGCTTCTTAGAGAGTTTATTGTATTTGGGAAACTATCCGGGATCCAAATAAATTGGGGAAAATCTTGTCTATTCCCTCTGACCACGTCAGTAAACCGGTTCGTATTGGATTACCCACTTGAGTGGTGCGAAGACGAATTGCGGTATCTGGGCATCCGAATAACCAGGTATAGGGAGGAGCTAATGTGTCCTAATTATGGAACTGCGTTGAATCGCATCGGAGATTGTGTAACCCGCTGGATTGCGTTGCCACTTCCTATGGCTGGTCGAGCGTCACCGATTAAGATGGTGATACTCCCCCAATTGCTATACCTCTTCCTAAACATACCGTATTCTCCAGGGAGGCATTTCTTTAAGACTCTTAAAATTGAGCTGACGCGTCTAGTATGGGGGGGGGGGTAGGCAACCAAGGTTGCAATTGAATGTCCTGATAAGACCCTATTCAAAGGGGGAATTTGGAATCCCAGACTTCAAGCTGTATTACATTAGCGCACAGGCCCACTATTTGTACTTCTGGGTAAACCAACCGAAATACATGACACAAGTGGTGGCTAAACATTGGCTGGCACACCCGATGCCGATTGAGGGTGCAATCTTTGCAGCTCTGTGCGCTCAAGAGAGGACGCAGACTACTGTCAATGCTACTACCACAGCAAGGCGGCGCATTGAACAGCTGCTAAATGCCCCTATGGCTTATTCCCCACTCTTATCCCTGGTGTTTCACCGGGATATGCCACTTCTCCAGGAAACAGTGTTTCATAAATTCAGAGAGCGAACTGGAATCAATACCTGGGGGGGCCTGTACCAAGACAGACTGTTTAGGGACTTGGGAAGTATATTTCAGGACAAGAGACAGACCCCGCAAGATACTTTTTTGTACACAAGGCTTAGACAGGGAGTCCGATCACTGACTCCGGAATTCCCAGCTGAACCTCCAACGCTGGCACCACTACACCTAATTTTCCAAAACACGTCAGCTAAATGTCTGGACTCAATAATATATCGCACAGTTCACACACAAAGGGAAGTACTGACTACGCCGTCCTGCACGCGCTGGGTCGAGGAACTAGGCTCCACGCTGACTGATGAGCATTGGGACTACAGTTGTGCGCAGACTGAAAGAGTTTCGGCGAGTAGCAGATTATGAATAATCCACTATAGATACCTGCATAGGTTATATTACACACCGATGAAGATGTATAAATATAAGCTCCGGGACACGGACAGATGTGAAAGGTGTCCTACTTCGCATGCTGATTTTCTGCACCTGGCATGGGACTGCCCGGGGGTGAATGAATACTGGAGACAAATCTTTGAGGCTTTGACTTTGATGACTAGCACATACATTGAACCGACACCTCTAATGGCTTTGTTAGAGTACGTTAAAAACATACAGATGACACACCGCAGGTATGTAGCCCTAGCGTTACTCATGGCCAAGAGACGAGTGTCGCGTCGGTGGGGCAGGAGAAGGGCGCCCAAGTTTAAGAACTGGCTTGCTGATATGATATATTGTCAGGAACAACTAACCACTTATGCCGAACTGCTGCCCAGCTCATCCAAGCCCAGGGATATTTGGGCGCCACTGACTTTCTACCTAATGTCACACCCACGTGAAACTGGGATGGATGCCCAGAGGGGATTAGACCCCCCATGAAAAGCCTCAAAACAGAGTGGGAAAGGATGAAGGAGCTCAGGGAATGGATGTATGATCACTAATGAGAGGTGCGGGCGTGAGTTCTGGATAAAATGATATACCCGTTGTACAAACCGGGGCAAAGAGCTAATGGTGTGATATCCTTGAAAACTGTTCTTGTGTGAAGGAATAGGAGAGTCATACGGGTGGGAGCGAATGCCCTAAAATGTCCATGATGCACAGAAATGTATACCCCTGGAGATGAGCCGCATTGTGCCATCTGTGTTGTATTATTGCCTGTTGATATAAGTAAATTGAGTATCGGATACTGCCAGAAATGTAACCTACTGAACTTGTTTGGAAAGAAAATTACAATAAAGAAAGTAAAAAAAAAAAAGGTCACAGGACCGGAAGACAGAGAGAGGGTGCCGGACCCTATCCGGTACCATCTACACCCTAGCCACGCTCCCGGAGGAGCGTGGCTACCAGAGGTATGAGCCCATAGCCGGGGTTGGTTTGGAAGGGGAGTGCAGCTGCGCAAGAGCCGGTAGCAAGGGCAGAGGAGGGATAAGCGACTAACCAGCAATCCCGTTGTAGAGTGTTCGCATATACATCCAGAACGATCACCTGGTGACGGTAGTGTGTGCGTGTGTTCATCTAACACTCACTCCCTTCCCCATTGTACAAAGTGCAGAGAACTGAGTACACGCCTTAAAACTGATTTGTTTATGTTTTATTTCATGCTTCTTGGGACATCCTGATTGACCAGCGCCGAGGTCCATCAACACACCCTTCCTCTGAAGTAAAGACGGAAGAGAGCCCAAAACCTCAACCAAAACCTAAAAGAGACTTGGAATAAAAATAAAATCTCATTAACAGCGTATTACATCTCTCGACCTTCAATGCCCATTACACCTTCGTAACTCCTCACCTGGTAGAGTCTATATATATAGCCGCAGATTCCTTACCATAGAATTTTCCCCAAGCATCAGAATGGATCCAGAAAATTTTGATGAACAGTACCCCTGCTCGCCAGTAGGTGGCAATCAGTTCCACATGGCGTTGTCCATGCTGGATGAGACATGTAGGGTGCCTTTAAAGGCGTCACTACAGTGTGCTGACATCAGTTACTTTTCCAGACTTTCCACAACAGGAGTGCAAAGCCACGAAAAACATTGATCACTGGTGTAGAAAGCTAGGGCCCTGGGAGAGGAAAGCCTTGACCCTAGAAATCCATTTGCACAGTGGGGCGGATGGGTGGAATGGTAAGGAATCTGAGGCTACATAGAATCGCTACCAGATAAGGCGTTACCAAAGGTAAGCAACTTGTTCATCTGATACAGACTTCTAGCTGCAGATTCCTTACCTCAAAATGGCTTTTCCACTGCAACTTACCTTTTTCCTTTCATTAAAAAAGTTAAACATCAGTTTCCATAGATTGCATTGAAGAAGAACAGAAGAAGCGCCTCAGTCAAGACGTTTGTTTTGACTGCCTCCGAGGGCAGCTGAAGGTCCAGGACCTCAGCCACACTCTGCACCACAATTGCAAAGGAGGCTCGTTCCTCTGTTGCCACAGTGGGAGGAGAGACCAAGCCAGTGTCCGGTGAGTTGTCAAGCCCACTGGCATCTGCCAGTTCCTTGTACCAGTTGTCCTCTGGTTGATCTAGAGGTGATGGAAGACATCAAACCCCTCCCATTTGTCTCCTTCTTCAGGCCTAGCAAAGGTAAAAGGCACTGGTTCTGACGCAGAGGGCATGGTACAGGCCAGCGCCGGAGTAAGGTCTCAAGCGGCAACGATCTGCATCCATATTAGAGCAAGGAATGCACTTTATGCACACCAGCACTACTGATATTAAAGGAGGGGCCGCGCAAGCATCTGCAGCCTTCTGTAAAAAACCAAAGTGCCCTACGAGCGCGTAAAGCGGGCGCAAACGCCCGCTGCACCCCTGGTGCACTGGTATAATACGGCCCCAGATAGTGAACCTTTCTGCATCTCGCTGTCTGATATGGCTTGGATGAGTATGGCTCGGGCCTCCTCCAAGACCATAGGCAGCACAAGTGCAACTGAATCCCACACAGTGTGCATGTATGCATCGGTCCGAGAGGCACGTGGTGTTCACCGAAGTCAGTGCTAGGCTGGTGGAGGAGAACATCCTCTTGCTGAAGATATCCAGCTTTTGTATTCACTATCTAGTGGTATGATGGGGAACATGCCGGGGTTGGTCCTGGAGGCGGAGGCTTGGATCATCAAGCTCTCTGGGGGTTGGGTGCTGGATGAAAAGAACAGGGGCCCCAGGAGTGGAGCAATGGTGGCGGCAATTATACTATGCACAGGAGACCATGTGCAGGGCTTGGACCAGTCCCCAATCAGGAAATCAGTGAGGGCTTTGCTCAATGGAAGGAGAGGTTTGGAAAGGTTATTCTTGAATGAAGCGCCTCCATCAAGACGTTTGTTTTGACGGTCACTGAGGGCAGCTGAAGGTCCAGGACCTCAGCCACCATCAGCACCACCATTGCAAAGGAGGCTCCCTCCTCTGTAGCCACAGTGGAAGGAGAGACCAAGCCAGTGTCCTGTGAGGTGCCAAACCCACGGGCATCTGCCAGTTGTCCTCCGGTTCCTCTAGGGGTGATGGAAGTCAGCAAACCCCTACCATTGGTCTACCTCTTCAGGCCTCTCAAAGGTAAAAGGCACTGGTTCTGACTCAGAGGGCATGGTACAGGCCAGCGCCAGAGTAAGGTCTCAAGTGGCATTGATATGGAGCTGTATCAGAATTAGGAATGACAATAAGGTCGGTGGCTCTGGACCTCAGCAGCACCAGGAATGACAGCACTGAAGCGAGCTCAGAGAAAGGTTGCAGTCTCCCAGGTGGAGTCAATCCGGATCCAACACTGGATCCATGGGGCCCGACTGGGAATGGGGGGGGGGGGACAACCAGTCCGAAGACCCTCCAGAGGAATCAGGCTGCCCAAATACGAAGTACATGGCCTAATAGAACACCTTGATTTGTACGGGGGTCACTCAATCTCTGGGAGGCACGGAGCAGCACAAGGTACAGACTCTGCTGAGGAGTGAGACCGTGAAGTGTGTCGTCGTTTCTGTGCCTCGTTTGGCGACTTGGTCCAGCACAGAGAAGTCAAAGAACACATCACCTTCTTGTGCTTGTGGGACTAACCAGACGAGTTGGAATGCGACGGAGATAGTCAGGAGAGGCTCCACGAGCATTCTCTGGACCTTCCGCACGGACAGGATTGAGAGCGTTGCAGGTTTGTCAGGCGGTGAGGAGCTTAATGGAACATTCACTCTGCTCCTTTAGATTCACAGAGCAGCAGTCATTGCAGGCCTTGGACTCATGGTCCCGCTCCTCGTACCACAAATAAATTAAGTGTGGGTCTGTCACAGACACCTGCCTATGACACGCACCACAGGGGGTTTAAATCCTCTTGGTTTCTTTGGGGACATCCCCAAGCACACCAGGAGAAATATTTCTCAAAAAATGTTTTGACAAAAAAACAAAAAAACTTTCAGTCAAAACGTGACTGGGGATCGCTCATCCAGAGCTGCAGTGGCGGACTTGGAAAGAAAATAACTTATGTCAACGCACTGGAGTGGCGTTTATTTAGGTACTGCATGTCATATTTGCCGAGGAGCTCAATACGACTGCTAAAGGGGTGCAGGGGTAGTGCTCGAAAAGTCCCAGAGCCCGTTTGACATCTTGGGAATATTCTTAGGTAAGTTCATCTGCCACTAAACATCTCCATTAGATAGGCATGATTACCGGCCGGCCTGAGCCCATGAGGCCAAAGTGATTCATACCATGCCTGCTCTTTGCCTACAGGGAGGTATTACAGAATGGAATTGAGTTTAGCCCATCTGAGCTTCTCTATGGTCACCCTGCTAGGGACGTCTCGATTGTGGAAGACGTCCACTGGTGAGAAGGAAGCTTCCAAGGATCTTGAAGCTGTTGAGAGAGGAACAGAGTGCATCCAGCCGTACCGGAGAGTTTGCAGATTCCAGTCCTGGTTTTCCGTTCCAAGCGGTGGCGTTTCTGGCAGCGCCACATTGACAGCGAGGAGACTGCCTTCAGCCACCTTCAGCCTTTTTCAGCCTGCTGCAGACCTGCTGGAAAGCCATTCTTTAGGGGGGAAAAATAAAAACAAAGGGAAAGAAAACTCGGATCCCGTAGATAATTTACAGCTATCCTTCTTGCAGCAATACTTTGATCCTGAGCCTTTAGTTACATTGGCTGCATCGTTGTCTTGTCCTCAAGTTATGTAATCAAAAAGTCCTGTAAGCACCCGACAGAGTCAGATTCGAAAGTTGGATGTTCTTTTGTCCAAGGAACGGCCACTATGAATATATGTAATACTGAGTGTAAAAAAAAGAAGAAAGAAAGAGAAAAACGCCGAAGGATTAGCAAAAATTGGACAAAACGATTACGTTTTGATCCAAATCTTACTCAAAAAATGCCCAAAAAACTGCATTCAAATGTTTTTAAGGAGGAGGATGGCCATTCAGGAAGTAGACAATTTGGCCACTGCTCCTCTCTTCCAAATTTAAGGGTACCTAATGAGCAGTTACAAGAAGCAGTGTTGACAGACTTAAATGTTTCCCCTTCTGTCCAGAATACTCTGAATCCCAAAGCTTCTTTATGTGTTTCTTCCCTAGGTTCTGATGTCATTTATAACCCACACGAAAATGTTCCTAAGGTGACCAGTTTTGTTGATGCCACGCAACATCTCGCCCCCCATATTTTGGTTTTTTCATTTATTTTTTACCTTGAACCACATATGAATAGGTCCTTTTTGCTGGGGTGCTTTGCTGTAATTCCAGGCCTTCAATTGATTGAGAGCAATGACATCGCCTTGGTTGAGTTCCAAAAATATAATAATAATCTTAGGGGTGCAAGAGTAACATTTAAATCCAAAGTTATTTCATATTTGATTCTGGCACATAGTGACAAATTACGATCTAGTGGCATTGATGTGTTAATCCCAGACGTGGAGCAAGCTTCAAACAAAGTGGTTCAACGTAAGCTGCCTAACTTTTATTTGGAATCCTCCAATAGGGTTTAACCTTTGTTAGAGAGAGAAAGTACATTACAGGTCGTTCTCGGTAAAGAAGGTAGGAGGGTTTCCCTACACATAGAGAAAAATACTGAGAACGTGCTCCCCATAGAGGAGGAAAATAAGAAATGGAGCTGGCTATTAGGTACACTTAACGCAAATAGATCCCTAAGCCTAAAAGGTAGGAATCCTTCCTAGCAAGGATATTAGCGTGTTATCCTGGAACGCTGCTGGCTTAAGTACTAGTAAAAACAAACTGTTATTTTTAAAAGAGCAGCACGCCGATATTATTGGTCTCCAAGAGACGTGGATCACAAAGAATTGGTTCACTGAAGATTACATAGTACTAAGCAGGCCTGCGTTTCCAGTAAACAGAGGTCACGCTAAAGGAGGTATTGCAGTTTTGTTAAGCACAAGCCTCAACTGGTCATATAAAGAATTTCACCATGCCTCCAACCTAATTCAAGCAATTAAGGTAAACCACAAGTATGACCAAGGCAATTTGGATTCCTTGCTGATCGTAAATGCATATCTCCCCTCTGATAGGTCTTATTCCTTCCTATTGAATGATTTATTTGCTTTTATGTCCTCTACTTTGGAGAGGGAAAACTGTAGTTCCCTTATATTAGTGGGAGATTTGAATGCTAAAGTATCATCGTACAGCATCAAGATATTTACTAATTCTGAAAAAAATTAGGCCCTAAATATCCCCAAGGCTCAATTCCCGATTCAATGCAGGACTGACAAGAGAGAAACCCAACTACTTGAAGGTTTGAGAAACCTAGATCTCATAATTGTTAATGGGAGGCTAGAAAAGGATATTCCAGCAAATTATACTCATAAGGCGCCATCTGGAAGATCTGTCATAGAATATTTAATTACTTCGGCAGATTTTTTCTGTAAACTTAGAAATATGGAGGTCATGGGAAATGCTCTTAGTGATCACATGTTGATTTGTTTTACATTTGAATTTAGTTGTGGTAAGGTAGATCCCTGGAACTTCAAAGGTAGTATAGTTGGGTTTAATGCGTCTAATGGTAGAATTCACTGGAATTCTAAAGCTACCACTAAATTAAAGATGTAACTGCAAACACAACAATGATGGACAGAATGTGGATCAATGTCACACATTCACCCCAGTCCAAAGATCTGGGCCCAAATCCATCGTTTTTCCACTCCACACCACCCTGGGTTAGACAATGGCGATATGCAAATCAGCGCTGACCCTGTGCCCCATGGGAACAGTCCAGTCCGAACTACAAAAGCCATGTCCTTCCCAGAACGGAAACAAGCATCCGAGGACCGGCCCGGTTTCGAGGTAACACCTCTCTTCAGCCCGGCTAGCTTGATTCCAGTGGTGTGGAGTGCCTGGGACATTGATCCACATTCTGTCCATCATTGTTGTGTTTGCAGGTACCGCTCTAAGTGTACTGGGGATGCTCAGACGTGAGTCCCAGGCACTCCACACCACTGGAATCAAGCTAGCCGGGCTGATGAGAGGTGTTACCTCGAAACCGGGCCGGTCCTCGGATGCTTGTTTCCGTTCTGGGAAGGACATGGCTTTTGTAGTTCGGACTGGACTGTTCCCATGGGGCACAGGGTCAGCGCTGATTTGCATATCGCCATTGTCTAACCCAGGGTGGTGTGGAGTGGAAAAACGATGGATTTGGGCCCAGATCTTTGGACTGGGGTGAATGTGTGACATTGATCCACATTCTGTCCATCATTGTTGTGTTTGCAGGTACCGCTCTAAGTGTACTGGGGATGCTCAGACGTGAGTCCCAGGCACTCCACACCACTGGAATCAAGCTAGCCGGGCTGATGAGAGGTGTTACCTCGAAACCTGGCCGGTCCTCGGATGCTTGTTTCCGTTCTGGGAAGGACATGGCTTTTGTAGTTCGGACTGGACTGTTCCCATGGGGCACAGGGTCAGCGCTGATTTGCATATCGCCATTGTCTAACCCAGGGTGGTGTGGAGTGGAAAAACGATGGATTTGGGCCCAGATCTTTGGACTGGGGTGAATGTGTGACGTTGATCCACATTCTGTCCATCATTGTTGTGTTTGCAGGTACCGCTCTAAGTGTACTGGGGATGCTCAGACGTGAGTCCCAGGCACTCCACACCACTGGAATCAAGCTAGCCGGGCTGATGAGAGGTGTTACCTCGAAACCGGGCCGGTCCTCGGATGCTTGTTTCCGTTCTGGGAAGGACATGGCTTTTGTAGTTCGGACTGGACAGTTCCCATGGGGCACAGGGTCAGCGCTGATTTGCATATCGCCATTGTCTAACCCAGGGTGGTGTGGAGTGGAAAAACGATGGATTTGGGCCCAGATCTTTGGACTGGGGTGAATGTGTGACATTGATCCACATTCTGTCCATCATTGTTGTGTTTGCAGGTACCGCTCTAAGTGTACTGGGGATGCTCAGACGTGAGTCCCAGGCACTCCACACCACTGGAATCAAGCTAGCCGGGCTGATGAGAGGTGTTACCTCGAAACCGGGCCGGTCCTCGGATGCTTGTTTCCGTTCTGGGAAGGACATGGCTTTTGTAGTTCGGACTGGACTGTTCCCATGGGGCACAGGGTCAGCGCTGATTTGCATATCGCCATTGTCTAACCCAGGGTGGTGTGGAGTGGAAAAACGATGGATTTGGGCCCAGATCTTTGGACTGGGGTGAATGTGTGACATTGATCCACATTCTGTCCATCATTGTTGTGTTTGCAGGTACCGCTCTAAGTGTACTGGGGATGCTCAGACGTGAGTCCCAGGCACTCCACACCACTGGAATCAAGCTAGCCGGGCTGATGAGAGGTGTTACCTCGAAACCGGGCCGGTCCTCGGATGCTTGTTTACGTTCTGGGAAGGACATGGCTTTTGTAGTTCGGACTGGACTGTTCCCATGGGGCACAGGGTCAGCGCTGATTTGCATATCGCCATTGTCTAACCCAGGGTGGTGTGGAGTGGAAAAACGATGGATTTGGGCCCAGATCTTTGGACTGGGGTGAATGTGTGACATTGATCCACATTCTGTCCATCATTGTTGTGTTTGCAGGTACCGCTCTAAGTGTACTGGGGATGCTCAGGCGTGAGTCCCAGGCACTCCACACCACTGGAATCAAGCTAGCCGGGCTGATGAGAGGTGTTACCTCGAAACCGGGCCGGTCCTCGGATGCTTGTTTCCGTTCTGGGAAGGACATGGCTTTTGTAGTTCGGACTGGACTGTTCCCATGGGGCACAGGGTCAGCGCTGATTTGCATATCGCCATTGTCTAACCCAGGGTGGTGTGGAGTGGAAAAACGATGGATTTGGGCCCAGATCTTTGGACTGGGGTGAATGTGTGACATTGATCCACATTCTGTCCATCATTGTTGTGTTTGCAGGTACCGCTCTAAGTGTACTGGGGATGCTCAGACGTGAGTCCCAGGCACTCCACACCACTGGAATCAAGCTAGCCGGGCTGATGAGAGGTGTTACCTCGAAACCGGGCCGGTCCTCGGATGCTTGTTTCCGTTCTGGGAAGGACATGGCTTTTGTAGTTCGGACTGGACTGTTCCCATGGGGCACAGGGTCAGCGCTGATTTGCATATCGCCATTGTCTAACCCAGGGTGGTGTGGAGTGGAAAAACGATGGATTTGGGCCCAGATCTTTGGACTGGGGTGAATGTGTGACATTGATCCACATTCTGTCCATCATTGTTGTGTTTGCAGGTACCGCTCTAAGTGTACTGGGGATGCTCAGACGTGAGTCCCAGGCACTCCACACCACTGGAATCAAGCTAGCCGGGCTGATGAGAGGTGTTACCTCGAAACCGGGCCGGTCCTCGGATGCTTGTTTCCGTTCTGGGAAGGACATGGCTTTTGTAGTTCGGACTGGACTGTTCCCATGGGGCACAGGGTCAGCGCTGATTTGCATATCGCCATTGTCTAACCCAGGGTGGTGTGGAGTGGAAAAACGATGGATTTGGGCCCAGATCTTTGGACTGGGGTGAATGTGTGACATTGATCCACATTCTGTCCATCATTGTTGTGTTTGCAGGTACCGCTCTAAGTGTACTGGGGATGCTCAGACGTGAGTCCCAGGCACTCCACACCACTGGAATCAAGCTAGCCGGGCTGATGAGAGGTGTTACCTCGAAACCGGGCCGGTCCTCGGATGCTTGTTTCCGTTCTGGGAAGGACATGGCTTTTGTAGTTCGGACTGGACTGTTCCCATGGGGCATAGGGTCAGCGCTGATTTGCATATCGCCATTGTCTAACCCAGGGTGGTGTGGAGTGGAAAAACGATGGATTTGGGCCCAGATCTTTGGACTGGGGTGAATGTGTGACATTGATCCACATTCTGTCCATCATTGTTGTGTTTGCAGGTACCGCTCTAAGTGTACTGGGGATGCTCAGACGTGAGTCCCAGGCACTCCACACCACTGGAATCAAGCTAGCCGGGCTGATGAGAGGTGTTACCTCGAAACCGGGCCGGTCCTCGGATGCTTGTTTCCGTTCTGGGAAGGACATGGCTTTTGTAGTTCGGACTGGACTGTTCCCATGGGGCACAGGGTCAGCGCTGATTTGCATATCGCCATTGTCTAACCCAGGGTGGTGTGGAGTGGAAAAACGTTGGATTTGGGCCCAGATCTTTGGACTGGGGTGAATGTGTGACATTGATCCACATTCTGTCCATCATTGTTGTGTTTGCAGGTACCACTAAATTAAAAGCAGCCTTAACGGATCTAATAAGGGACCAACAGCAATTATTGATGGGTGAGAGTGATCCTTTCCAATTGGATTTATTTGAAGTTTATTCCCACAACATAGGAGCCTTGGCCAAATCTTGTAAATTACCGCAAGCTTCAACTAAACGAAGAATACATTTCAATCCATTATTACAATTAAATAGGGAAATAAACAAGCCTTTGCAATGCAATAGGTCTCGCATTAGAAAAGTTTGAGCTACTGGTATTGTAAATGACACATTTTTATTTATGTGTTGGTTTTGAAAATAGCGTAATTAATAGCTTTGTCATTTACAATGCCAATAGTTTTAACTTTCGTGAATGTGACACCTATAGCATTTGTAATGCAATATGTGTTTTATTTATGTGACTTAGATGTATTGATATTACACATAACAATGTACCCAAAATAAGCTTCACACATTCACCAGCAAACTAAATGATACTTTCCTTTGCAAGGAAAACATCGTTTTATATCGCACCTTTGTGAAACTCAAGTTACATTTAAAACAGTCACAGACACGTTTACCACTGTACTATTTTCTAGTTGGGGTTGCAGCTGCTGTAAACCTGCCGCTTTGGGTTCCTGTCGGGTTGTTTGAGAGGGAGAAGGCGGCGGTAGAGCAAAACACTCGCAGCACGTGCATTAACCCCCTGCGCTATGTGTCCGGCTGGCGTCAGGCGCTGCTGGGTATAGGCTCCGGTGGTGGGTTCACTGCAAGGGCTGTTCGTGTCACCGGGATATAGGAGGGGTCGAAGGAGCATAAAAAAGTGAAACAAGGCACAGTCACGAAGATGTCTGCTGCAGCCACTCGACCCCGCTGATCTATCCCATCACTGCTTCCGGGATGGGGCTGCCGGTGAAGGATCTGCACTGGGCTCCAGTCGCCGAGTGAGCTCAAGGGGAGGGGCCGAGGGAGGGACCAGAGACACACAGACAGGCACATTCACACACTGGGAGCAGCAGCCCGGCTGTCCAGCTGCGGACCCGCGGACGACGCCCCCCCAGGGACCGGACCAGGAGCCGTGAACATGGAGGCGTCCGACCGGTTCTCCTTCCTCACCCAGATGGACAAGTACAAAGGTAGGAGACGGCCTGAGCTGAGCCTACAGCAGCCTGGCAGAGGGGAGAGTGGGCGCTGTGCAGTGCTTCAGCACTTTTCGGGCACTGTGCAGTGCTTCAGCACTTCTCAATCTATTTGTACTTTTAACATTGTGCGGGCATGATGCTTTTTCTTCGCGCGTTATTCAAAATAAAAATAAATCATATTTGCGTTGTAACACAATTGCAAACCCGAGGGAAATCTGGGTGAGGTGCCTGTACCCAGCTGAGCCCCTCCTCGCCAAGTGTAGCATACCTCTACTTCTCCAAATTATTTTGGGGACTTTTTATATATGGATATTTGAATAACGCGGAGCAAGGGAATGGTCTTTTGTAACGTCAGCCGCACTTTAAGCGGAAAAGTGAGTGAGTACATGTGGAACCGACCCTTTTGGTTCTCGAATCATACTTCTCAGCGCTACATCTCGTGCGGGGGTCGTGGTTTCAAGACTGGCCGGTGTTTAGGGAGAACTGAAGTTACAGCGGAATGGGGCTAGTGCCATGAGATCCACTCTCTGTGCGCTGAACGCTACCTTCCGCTGTTTATTGACGTTTAAATGTCTGACTTTTCAGAGGCACGAGTGCAGTCTTCTAAAAGACCAGGGTCACAGTGTTCGTTCAGAGCAGAACAGCAGCTATGACCAAAAGCAACGAGTATACAGAGCAAGCCGTGAGCGTGCGCATCCCGGAAGTTCGGAAGCGTCACGCCTGTCGTGGGGCGGGACTTCCGTCTGCCGCAAAGCCCGCGCCCACGGAGTGGATGGCCCAGGAGCAGTCGTGACACACAGCAGAAGTCAGGAGTGGCGGCTGAGGCCGCTGACGCGGTAAGTGGGGTGGGGCGGTGCGGGGTGGGGGCGGCGGTATGTGTGTCTGTGTGCGCGTGTGTGTATGCCTGTGTGTGTGTGTGTGTGTGTGTGTGTGTGTGTATGCCTGCGTGTGTGTGTGCGTGTTTGTGTGTGTGTGTGTGTGTACATGCGTGAGTGTGGCTGTGTGTGCGCGCGCGTGATTGACAGAGACGAGAGGCTTACTTGCGGGATGGAGCTTCCGAGGCAGGGGATGTGCACGGCGCTGTGCGCGCCCTCGAGGAGGAATCTGAGACAGCGAGGCGCGTGGCCGATCGCTGTCTCACATTCCCCCAGACACGCCAGCAAAAGTTGTCTTCGCAGACAAAGCATGCTTCGCATGCTTTTTAGGTCTGCTCGACCTAATAAACTATTGAGAGCCCAGTTTTTGGATTTTTCTCATGAACGAAGTAATTTATTAAATTTACTCAAGAGGAAGCGACAAAGGAAAAAACGCTCTCTAAAGCGAACAAAAGAAGATGGA
The DNA here is from genome assembly GCF_964261635.1 of Lissotriton helveticus. NCBI lineage: Eukaryota > Metazoa > Chordata > Amphibia > Caudata > Salamandridae > Lissotriton > Lissotriton helveticus. The sequence goes on along the minus strand of NC_136071.1, from coordinate 347,603,909 downwards.
GTATGGGTGCAATTAAAAGAGGCTGTATCAAAAAATCATGCCAAAAGATATTGGGAAATAATCGCCAATTGCTGTGGCACCAGAGTAAATTTGCTTCCTATCCCCATTACAGAAGAGAATTGGAAAGTTCATTTATTAGAACTATACTCTGCTAATCATAATTCTACTAACTCTGCTAATCATAATTCTACTAACTCAAACCTCGCGACATTTAGCCAGCTTTTAACTCCCGAATCTAACCATGTATACGTAATCAATGATGTAGTCGGAGCAATCAAAAAAATGAGATCCTCTGGAGCGATGGGTCCCGACGAAAACCCAATGACAATAATTAAGAAAGAACCACTTCTGTGGGCAACCTATGTAGCTATCCTGTTTAATCAGTGTTACTCTCAGGGAAAAACTCCTCCATCTTGGTCCGGAACTATTCTAGACCACTTATATAAAAAGGGTTCTAGAACACACCCTGGTAACTACCGGCAAATAGCCCTATTGGATGCTGCGGGAAAGATCTTCGCCCGTAGCATTCTACGGAATGGGTGGAGTAGAAGAAGGTTCTCCCTCTAGTGCAAGCAGGTTTCAGGAAAAATCATTCCACCTTAGACAACATCTTCATGTTAAAAGTAAGAGGAGAAATATACAATTATCCGCAATTCAGATGTATATATGGCGTTTATAGATTTCTCAACCGCATTTGATAAGATAGATCGCACTTTATTATGGAGTAAATTGCAAAAAATGGGTGTGCCCCATCCTCTGTTATCCCTAATTATTGCACTACATTCGCAAACTTGGTGCAAGATACTAATGGGTGGAAATCAAGGTCTATCTGAAGCTATTCCTACTGAAAATGGCCTGAAACAAGGTTGCTTGTTAGCGCCATTGCTGTTTTCTTTATATATAGCTGATTTACCTGATTTTCAATTGGCACAGAGGTCCTGAAAAATTGGAGGTTGTAGACTCATATCCTTATTTAGGGAAACTAATGGCAGGTAGCACAAAGAACAAACTCCAAAAAAACACAGCGCATCTAAAGCAGTATTGCACGCCAACGGTTTGCGTATCTTTTATAATGCTATGGGTAGAAGGCCTTTTTTACATGCATTAATGGTTTTTAAAGTAAAAATTCCATCAACGCTGCTTTATGCCATTTAATCCATCCTGGTCAAAGATTGGAATTTTTTGGACAGAATAGAAGGTCAGATATTACGCAAATTGTGTCATTTTAATACTTTAGTCACAACGGCTGCTATTAGGCTGGAATTTGGCTTAATAAGCTCCTACATCCAAGGTTTAGCTAGGGTTTTGCGTTGGGGATACCAGTTGAAAATAGCGAGCAAGATTCATTAAGAGGGACCATGTGTCAAGAAGTTTTTGGTGTTGGGCAAATAATTATTCCTTTTATTATGATTTTTTACTTGCACAAAAAAACTTCTCTGTATATTAAGATTTTGGGCCAGATGTAGGTAGCCATATACCGGTCGGCAACGGCCAAAAATACCGATTTTCAGCCGTTACCGACCGGTATTTGGATATTGAGATGTAGGGACACAAAAAACACCGATTCGGTAAAAACCAGTCGGTAATTTCACCGAATCTGTAATTTTACCAATTCGGTAAAATTACCGAATCAGTAATTTCACCGAATCAGTAATTTTACCGAATCAGTAATTTTACCGAATCGGTAAATAAGAAATGCAAAAAAATGAATTTTGAGATGAAGGTAACTTCTAAAATATCGAATTTCATGAAATTTGGTATTTAAGAGTCAGTATTTACCATGGATTGAAAGCAGGTGGTAACCAGGTGCAGGCTACAAAAATGGGCCCAAAATGCAACAGTGTGACCAGAATGGCGGCATTCTACGTGATAGCAAGGCGGCTACGGCTACAGGAGAGAGGGTCTGGAGAAGGGAGGAGCAGGTCTACAGGCAGAGGATAACGCTATTCCAACTAACTGAGCCAGAGATACTGCAAAGGTACAGGCTACACCCCAACACCATCCTGGACTTGATCAGGCACTTGCACCCACTTTTGGAGCACCCAATCCCAAGGGGGCACGCCACCCCACCCCATGTGCAGGTGCTGTGTAGTCTACACCTGCTTGCTTCTGGGAGTTACCAGAGTGTGATTGCTGCGGTAGGTGGGGTGTCCCAGAGCTGCCTGTCCCGTTTCTTCCGCAAGTTCCTAGAGGCCATGATGCAGAGAATGCATCATTACATCAGCTTCCCTGAAACTCACGCCGAACTGCTCAAGACCAAGACTGACTTATCAAATTGCACATTTCTCACATGTCATCGGCTGTATCGATGGCAACCACATCCCAATATGCCCACCTGCTGTCACAGAGTACATTTACAGAAACAGGAAGTCAACCCACACAACCAATGTACAGGTAATCTGTGATGCCAAGTACATTATCACGGACATGGTGGCTAAATTCCCAGGAAGTACCCACGACTCCTACATCTTCCAGAACAGTGGGATCTACACACGCCTGACAGCGGGAGAATTTGGCGAAGGATACCTGCTAGGTAAAACACTGTGTGACACTCCCTTGATACATATTGCAGATGTATGTGTATGTGTGCATGTGAATAATGGCTTTCTCATTTACAAATAGGGGATAGTGCATATGCCGTCTGCTCTTTCATCCTGACACCCTACCTCAACCCTTCAACCCCCAGCCATCGACGATACAACGTGGCACACAAATCTACTAGGAACATTGTGGAGTGGACTTTTGGGCTGTTAAAAAGCAGGTTCCGCTGCCTCCACAAAAGTGGAGGGGCACGGCAGTACTCACCAATCATCTGCTGTCAGATGATTGCAACTTGTGCAATGTTGCACAACCTTGCTACTAAGAAGGGCACCGAGGTGGAATTGAGCGACTATGAGGACTATGATGATGAACATGCACTGCCTGAACCCAACACAGCAGGAGTTGCAACACCAACAGATGGCAGACACAGACAGGCAAAGATCACACGCAACTACTTTTAAGTAAGTAAAAAGACAGAGCCAGGGATTCAATGTGAAAGACGTAGTTTAATGGGCACAACGGTAAATGTCAAAAGACACATCTTTCTACTCCAAAGTGTGCCTAGCCTAAGTAGGCGGACACGGGTTACCTCACCCTAACATGTCCTCTGGAGTGTGGGCAGCATTACCGTCTGTGCCCACGCACAACACTGCGGGATGCCTGTGGTTGGGATTGTACATTGGCTGTTCAGCCAGGGCCTGTAGTTTGTCGTCTGCTGCTCCTCCTAATGTCCTGTATAGGGGTGCTGCTCCTGCTAGTGGTGTCATCAGTGTCCCCTACACCTTCATCTCCTGCGTTGGCAGACTGGTTTGTCAGCAGCACTTCCATCGCTGTTGTAACTCTCCCCATCCCCCTGGTAAGATCTGTGCAGCGGTGCACCAGCCCCTCATGCATTGCAACAGAACGGCGACATAACAGGGAAGTTGCTGTTGCAAGACGGTTCATGGCCTTTGTCTGATGTTGCATGCACTGCCTCTCCCTGCGCCTCTGTGTGCGGTCTTCATGCAGTTCATCACAAAGTGACATCACGCACTGGGACATGTCCCTCACCCCATCTGCCATGTCCCTCATGCTATCCGCCATTGAGGAGATTCCCCGGTTCATGTTTTCCATGTTACTGTTCAGGTGGCACATTTGTCTTTGTACTAGAGTAATTGCTTTTGCCTGCAGGCGCTGCACCTTGATCATCGTGGACTACAGCTCACAGAAGACCCCATCACCATGGCGACTTGTGCTTTCCTCCCGGACCCTACGGCGTCTTGCGCCTCTGTGCACAGATACAGGAGTGGACGGAAGACCAGCAATGTTTGCCTCCACTGGCTCATTTTGATTCTCCCCCTCCCTTTCCTCATCAGAGGAGGTTTGAAGGATTTGTAGGGGGGGGAACATCATGCCTCCTGGGCCTGAAGACTTCCGACACCTCTGAGGCTGCTGATGGAGAATGGGTTTGTGGGTCCTGCTGTGGAGAGTCATAGAGCAGAGGCGATGATGGATGTTGCCTGCCTCTGGTGTGGCAGCTGCATGTGTACTGGGTGCTGGAGGTGTTACAGTGCTAGGCCCTGCACTCCTGGATCCATCCTCACTCCTCTCCCTTTGGGGTGCCCTCTTCTCCCTCTCCTGCACAGTCTTGCGCGATGACTCTCCTGTGGACAGATATGTACATTGGCTTAGTTGTGCTTTTACCGTGTATTTCTATATTAAATCACAATTCAGTCACACAATTTCATGGTCCTCAACTGCCTCTAAATGTAGTGTGTGGCATGCCTGACATTCTTTCATGATGACTGGACTGATGTATGTTGAAATGACTACCACTCCCATGATGCATTGCTGGTGGATGCAAAAGCCTGTACTGGAGTGTGAAACACACAGCCACATTGGGGGAGGGAGGCAGGCAAGGGGAGAGGAATTATGGACATGTCACTTACCTTTTTTTGATGCAGCTCCGGCTGAGCTGTCAGCATCACCAATCCCAAATATGCTCTCTGGCTCCAGGATGGACTCCACTTGTGGTTCCAGATCCGTAAGGGCAGGTGCCCTGTTCCTTCCTCCACCTGTAACATTGGCCTCTTTTCTTTGTAAAGCCAGCTTCTTCTTCGTGATGATTCGCAGATCATACCATCTTTTCTTTAGGTCATCCACTTCTCTTGTTGTCACCCCTATGGCGTTCACCTTAGCCTGAATACCCAGCCAGGTATTCCTCTTCACAGCCTCTGCTACCCGCAGAGACTGTCTTCCAAACAGCTGGGTGTGGTGTTTTACCACCTCCTCCACCAACACCTGCAGTTCACCTGTGCTGAACTTCAGTTTTCTTTTCCTGCCAGCACCTTCCCTCTGGGAGTCCTGTGAATCCATCCGGCACTTCTGCACAGCTCAGCTCAGAACAGCCAGTTAGTCAGTCAGTTGCTCACAGCTCTCCTGGTTGTTCAGTTAGTCTGCACCTGCATGGGTTTGGCCACTTCCTGGTTGTGGGGTGGGGTGGATGCACAGGATTGGTTGGTTCCTCTGTTGCTTGGTTGAGGGGTGGAGTGGGGGCAAGTGATTGGTTGTTAGCTCAATTGCTTGTTTTTCGAATATCCGATTCGATATTTACCGAATCAGTAAATACCGAATCTGTAAATACCGATTCAGTAATTCCCATTCATTCCTATGGGCATCCAGGCCCATTGGGATGAATGGGAATTACCGAATCGGTATTTACCGATTCGGTAAATACAGAATCGGAGATTCCGACTTTTACCGATTCGGTAATTTTTACCGATTTTTTTCCTACATACCATTTTCCATTTCTAAAATACAGAATCGGTAAAATTCGGTATTTTAGAATCGGTAAAAAATATTTACCTACATCTGGCCCTAAGTGAATACTCTTCTTCCTTCAGAATTTAAATCTTTTTTAAAAACCTCTAGTGGTAAGATTAGTTTTAATAGAGACATTGTATTCTGTAATTCCAAAAAGAGACTAGAGTTAATTTCAAGGACAAACACACCAACAACTTCTCAAAAAATATGTATACTGGAATTTACAGCATGGAACCCGAAGGTTTCTCACACTTTGTCGCATGAATCTTCTACCTTTAAACGATTTAACTGCACACTGGTCCCCAAATCTGAGTAATGGAAAAATCTGTAATCTTTGCAATTTGAGTGTTCAGACCTTGGATCACGTCTTGTTTGCATGTCCTGCATTGACCTTGTGCCGCCGTCTTTGGCTTCGGCCAATGTTCCTACAAAATGGTGTAAAAAATGTAACTTCTGCACGTGACTTCCTATTTTGTACAAAAAATGAAGCAGTGTGTTTAAATCTTTTTAATTACTTTAAGGAGTTCATGTGTATATTTTAATCCTATTTTCGCTGCTGTTTGCACAAAAAGGAGTTGCTGTGTTCTTCTTCCCTCTTCCTTTCTGCTGCTAGCTTAAAGTCTCAGATAAAGTAAGATACTGGATTGCATCTTTTTGCACATGTACTGCTGCTACTGTATTGCTCTCTGGCTAGGACAGGATACGCTTTATAAATTCCGTTTGCTGCTAAAATCAAATAATCTGCTGACTATGAATTTTGCATTTTATTTTGTATTTTAACTTGTTGACAGTTATTGTCTCTCGTACATTGTTTTGTACTTTTTAGGATACATCTCGCCATTTTATTCTGTCTTCTGTCCGTGGATGATTGTTGCTACATTTATATTTCCATGCATTAATTTGTATGTATTTTATGTGGACCTCATTTGAGTTCCAAATCTTAATAAATATTTGAATTGAATTGAATTGGGACGTCTCAGTCTGGTGAAGGCAGGGTGGGAGCAAGCTCCAAGAAAACACCTCTCTCCCCCTCCCCCCCTAAGTTAGTGACATGCTTGAGCTCAGGAATCAGATGGAGAAGTTCTGGAAGAAGGTTTCTGTAAACTTAGAAGCCAGCCACTAAGTAATGAAAGTCTGGTAGGCCCAGAAGGGCACTCTGGTGGATTTTCAGCCTGTCCAGAAGGTGTGGTTAATGGAACCAGCTGAGCTCAGGGCACTTCAAGACCTCTGGTTAGGGCCTTATGAGCTGAAGGCGAGAAAGAGGTTACTTACTTGGTGGACCTCAAGATCCCCAGAAATCCCTTAAAGTACTCCATGTGTTTCAACCCGGGATGGAATCGGGCGCATTCTCGCTCTGGCGGGCAGCCAGATGCTGCGCTTTGTTTCACATATACGGTCCGGAGGGAGCCGTGTCATTTCAAGACCTCAGAAGGGACTACCACCTACCCGAGACTGAGCGTATGCGGTATCTGCAGGTTCGCCATTGGGCACTTCAACCGCAAGTGCGGGACCTAGCAGACCGGAAACTCACTCCATATGAGATGTGGCTGGCGACGCGCTCCTCGGACGCCAGGCTCATCTCGGACATTTACCGACTCTTACAGCCCCCCCCTTTCCACATTCACAACCCCGGCCGGGATCGCTGGGAGCGGGAGCTGGGAAGGGAACTGAGCCACAAAGACTGGGACAACATTTCCTACCGGGCGCGTCACTCAGCATATCTCACAGGGCTCACTGAAACCTTCACTAAGATATCCACTTACTGGTACCATACGCCTCAGAGGCTGCATGACATGAACCGTAACATCCCGAACACTTGCTGGAGAGAATGTGGGCAGACTGGCACGCTTACACACATTTTGTGGGACTGTCTGCTACTGAGTCCTTACTGGAAGGAGATCTTGGACGAGATAGACCACTGCTTTGATATTGAACTGCCTCGATTCCCAGCCTATGTCTGGCTGGGATTGCCGAACAGCTTGATGTAGTCTCTAAGATCTAGGAGGAGCAGGCAGATAGCGATCGCTTTAGGATCAGCGATTCAGAACATACTCATACATTGGCGCACCACCAACCTTCCCACCACTACAGGCTGGTTACACAGGTTATGGCACGTTCTGGGAATGGAGAAGTTGTCCCTCACAGTGGCGGGCGAGGTGGATGGGTTTGAGGACCTGTGGCACCCTTTCCACACCTTACTACTGTCGGAATTTAAGGAAATCACTTGCCCCCGATATCTCAGGCTACTGCGGTTGACATCCTTGACTAGCCCGCTTACCTAGTTGGAACACATGGAGAGCATGATGAGGGGTGCGGATCCGTCGCAGAAGTAATGGAGGTGTTCAACTTTCGCTCAGCACAGGGGGGAGGGGGGAGGTGGGGGGGGGTTTACAGGGGGGGGGGAGTTAAGTGGGGTTGTTGGTTTTGGAACTTGTCGTCATTGCACCCACGTATAGCCTGAAGCTCTGGGGAAAAAACTTTTTGATTGTAATGTCTAGAATACTGATGGCGCTCCTGGAACAGAGACTTTGCACTACATCCTTACGGCGACTGACTTCCTTGTATGTATTGTTTCCTTTGTTCATAAAATTGCAATAAAACGCTTTAAACCTAAAGTACTCCATGTGAACAGCCTCTAACTACACTATGAGAGGTCTGCGGTCACGAAGATCCTGGTGACGGATGATGGAGTGGAGGACGAAAGTGAGCCTCTCCCCGACCTCCTGTCCGCCACAGAGAAAGATGGGACAGTGGAGGGTGACAGCTTTTCCCCCTACCCTGACCCCAGAGCAGCAGCTGCAATTGTTGGGGCAGTTTGCCTCCCTAAGTCCTGGGATAAAACATGTGTATACCCATGACATTGATACTGGAGACAGTATTCCTATGAAGAATAACATTTACAGGCTGTCAAACAAAGTAAGGGCTAGCATTAAGGAGGAATGTTAAAAAATGCTTGGTTTGGGAGTGATTGCGCACTCCAGTAATCCCTAGTCTAGCCCAGTAGTGCTGATACCTAAAGGAGCGCTACCATGCACCATTCCAGAACTCAGGTTCTGCGTGAACAACAGGGGGCTCAACTCATGTAACCAAGACTGAAACACACCATACCCCAAGCTGATGAACTCACTGACAGGCTGGCAGCTGCCAAGTCCTGAGTACCCTTGATCTTTCATCAGGGTACTTAATGGTAAGACTGCCCTGACTGAGGGGACAAAAGAGAGGTCAGCCTTCTGTACCCCAGAGGGCCACTTCCAATTCAGGGTGATGACCTTTGGATTAAAGAATGCCAACTTGGAGCCTTCATCAATTACAGCTACGTTCCAAGGGAACAGAGGTGGAGTGCTATTGAGTGAGGGGCTTATGCAGTGGTCAGGGCACTGAAGTAGCGGACACCATGCCTTTTTGAGATTCGCTTCTGAGTTCTCTCTCACACTCACACACACACACACACACACACACCCCACAGACCCCTCAGATGGCTCATGCAAATGAGAGATGAGAATCCCAAACTGTTGAGGTGGTCCATCTCCCTATGGAATGGAGTCCACAGAGGAACACTATCATGGGACAAACCACTGCAATGCTGATGGTCCGGATTCTTCCATCTTAGTGATGAGAACTCACAGAAGGTTGGATAGTTCTCTTCACTTTCATTTTGGGGGGTGGAGGGGTGGGAACATGTTAGACATGCCAGCTTTATGGCAGCCTTCACCCAAAGTTGTGGCATGCTTGCCTCCTGTTTTGCTGACTCTAACTTTGTTTTTGTTGGCCTTAGGAGACTGTGCACTTTACCACTGCATATTTAGTTTACTAGTAATACCCCAGTGCAATGGCATAATATATACCATGGCCTGTAAACTAAATGCTGCTAGTGGGCCTGCAGCACTTACTGTAACACCCACTTAAGTAGCCTCTTCAAACAGGTCACAGGCTTGCCAATGTAGTCTATGAGCAGTTTTAAACTGCCTATTCAACTTAGCAAAAAAAACACTTCTCAGGCCTAAAACTCCCTTTTTAATACATATATGTCACCCAAAGGGTAGGCCCTAAACAGCCCATAGGACAGGTGCATTTGATTTGAAAGGATGGACATGTACCTTTCAGTTGTACATGTCATGGTAGTGAAAAACTCAAATAGTTTTTCACTAGTGTGAGGCCTACCTCTCTTCTATAGGATATCATGGGGTACGTTATTACCTAAAATAAGTGTTAGGAGCAGGTAAAACTGTCTTGTTTGATGTCTAGGGGATTGTAATTTAAAATCCTTTTCAATGGTAAAGTCTGATTATAAGTCATAGTTCTAAAATTGCCCCTTTTAGAAAGTTGCCATATTCTTGTCCTAACCATTTTGTGCCTGCAACCTGTTCCTGGGTCGCATGACTAGGTGTAGTTGGCAATTGACCTTTGTGCATTCCTCTCGGACAGCCACACAATAGACCAGTTTGAGGTTGGCAGGATGGCCCATCCAAGCAGGATGGCGGGTGGTTCTGTGCACAGCTTCACTTTCACTTCAAAAATACACAGCCTCTGCTCACACACAAAGAACTTCACACTAGCCTATTGTGACTGTAGACTGACTCAAATCGGGTCAGGGAGATGAGATATTCCAGGCACGTCTGTGGTGAGAAAACACCAAAAGTTTCTTCTGCTTATAAGTAGCACCAGGTATAAATTAGGCCCCTCAGACTCACAATTCAGTTCACTTCTGGACCTGCGGAAGGACTCTCAGAAGACCACCCTGCTGCCTGTGGCCTGCTGTACACTTCAGAGGACTACTCTGCTGCATCAAGAGGATAGGACTGCCCTGCTACCTGTAGCCAGTCCATGCCCTCAAGAGACTGCCCTGCTGCTTGAGACCTACTTTTTTGCTTGAACCCAAAACTTCCAGAGTGGGTCCAAGGGCTAACCATCTGGGCTCCGATTCAGAGCCTCAGGGTCAGAAAAGGCTCCAACCACCATGAACTTGCACATGGACACAGCCTAAGTGAGTCCTAACCCTCCAAGTGGTGCCCCTCCAGTCCTGGACTTTGGAAGTGGTGGTAGAGGTGTTCAGACAGCCCAAATTTAAAATTTGGGATTTAGAATGTTTTCTGCTAAAAACCGCTCTTAGAACCAAGAGGAGACCGGTGACCTACCTGTTTGCAGAGCCACCTAAGGTGCATCAAAGTCTGCCTGACTTCGCATCAGCTCCCGCTACGTTCTTCTGTGCAGCAGCAAACACTGTTCAGCAGCTCCTCGTAGAGTGCTCCTTTTCATACTAAAGTTTAAAAACTCATAACTCTAGTTATACTGAGTGGATTTTTGTTCTTTTTGAAAGTGGATTGGGCCTGACAATGGCAACCAATGAAAACACCAATGGCCTTGGAGACCCTGCTGAAGCCAAATATCAGTTACACCATCATGTTCTGCACTCTATGTAGTTCGTTGATGGCAAAGGCTGGGAGGGCCAAAGAGCGGGCATTATTATTGTACAGTCAGAAAATGATAGAAACTTTAGCCACTGGGTATCTCAGTAGTAGAACCGGTATTAAAGGAATGATTTTCTTCAGAATCCTCAGCTGATGGTAACAGCATATGAAAACAGAAATAATCAGAGAGTTGGGTGTGAGTTCCTGGACCAGAAGGCTTTTTACTTTTTCTGATGGAATTGGCATTGTCCGAGATGAAATAGGCATTGTCCAACAATTACAATTTGGATGGCCTTGGGGATTCCTGACCAAGCATCAGCATCTCCATTTTGGAGGAACTGATCTTGAAAGAGTTAAGATCCTTCCAATGGAAAATTGCAGAAAGACATTCACTAGTTTGATCATGAATATCCTCTACTGATTTGCTGAACCCCAGAACAATCTAAGAGTCATCCTCATCATTTTAAATCCATATGCCATTATGATCTAGGCAAGTGGATGGAGATAAATATTAAAGAGAACGGGAGAGAGGAGAAGTGTGAAGGACACCAAAACCAACATCCTGCGGGTTGAGTACAAAATGAGGAGAAATTAAGGATTATTTTTTCTTAGATAACCACCTTTCCCAGGAAGCCCATTCTTCTTAATTTGCTGGGTCAAGGTGGAAGGGTCACTTGTGTCAAATGCAGCAGAAGGATCAAGCAAAATTATGGCATGTTCTCATCCAGACCCCATCTGTGTTCATTTATGACTGCCACTGGTGCAATATTTGTTCCCAGGCTGTGCTTAAACCCTATATGGAACACATCAAGGAACCAGATAATTGGTTAGGAATCCAGAGAACCACCTGCCTAAAGAAATCTCACCTATTTTAGAAGTATAAGACTTGAAAAGATCTTAATCTGAGATTTAAGTGAAAGGTTCTGGATTAGGAGCTCAAAATCTGAGACTGAGGGGTGGTGTTGGAGCAGAAATAGTCCACAATGTAAGACTAGAGATGCCAGTAGTCATCTTCATCAAATAACTTTATTCGATTCATTGAATCATAAAAGTAAACATACATAAAACATCTTTAAAATGTTCAGTACAACATTTGGGGTGGATAAATATAGAAGTTTCACAATATAAAAATGTAAAACATGATTTTAAACTTTCAGCATATTCTATGACTATCCGAAAATAACAGAATGGATTTAAACTCTTCAGTCGCATTACCCGGTTTCCTAACACAATTCATATTGTTTCCTAATTAATAATGCAGTTTTGATTAAATTAAGCACAGCACTACAGATGGCAACCGAAGACAAAGATAACTAATTAAAACCCTCTTGATAGGAACTAGGACAAATTTCCTTCAAAATTGGCCTAATAAAGCGTGCCCTTTTATACTTCTATAGTGTGCAAAAGAGCATAAAGTGCATTGTGCTTTGTTGGGCTGAATTATTACATGAACAGGGAGTCAGTCGCTCACACCAGCTCACCGGTTTAAGAAAAGCCAGAAGAAAGTACACTGAACCGAGTCGAAACCTAGTCAGGAGGAAGCGTGATTGTATATGAATACTAACAGATAAATAAAATTCCTGGCCTTTTGGCTGCCTATAAACTAAAAGCTCGTCAACCGAGTCAAACGTTGCTAATTCTTCATAATAAGCATTTTTTATAATTGGTTTCCTATTAGCTGGTATGCTTTCCGGATTGTCATAATAATTTCCCAGACCAATCTTATTGAATGCATTTTTAACATAACAGATCCAAGGGATGGACAATACCTTTTCCAAGCTCATACAGTCCTTAATAATCCCTCTAGTAAATGACAATTCCTCTGAAGACCACACTTTCTCCCATAAAATTAATGGGGCAATTTTAATTCGGTCTTCAACATAATCGACTCCCAGTTCGGAGTGACAGAATTTTGTAGGAGTACTAATTGGGACCATCAATAGTCTTTTTAAAAATGTGTTTTCCAGGATTTGTATCTGGCTGCTTTTTTTGATAGCCCCATACTCGTGCCCCATAGGTTGTACCTGACCGGCATTTTGATTTATATAAAGTAAGTATTTCTGCAACCGGCTTATGACCCAATTTGAAGGCAAAGCGGAACAAGCCCTCTATGATTCTACTAGTATGTTGGGCCCTCATTGTAATCAGATGGTCCCAATTCAATTTATTATTGAAGACATTACCCAGATATGTGAAGTTAGGTACTTTGTCTAGAGTACTTTCTTTTACCACACATTTCCTCGTTTTTGTTTGTTTTAGGTGACACAAATGACTTACTAAAATTTACTTTAAAATCCAATGCCATCATAAAGTCAGTAAAAGCAATCAAAGCTTTTTGTAGGCTATTAGAAGTTAAAGTCATCAATACCGTATAATCCGCATATGACAAAAGGGGAACCGGCTTTCCTCCTATGCTTGGAAAGTCCAAGTGCTTTTTGTTAGATTTGGGGGTCTCTAGTTGGCAAAGGTAGGTACTTGTGACAAATAGGGACCCTCTCCTCTAGTCAGGACAAGGGGATTACACACCTAAAATAACCCCTGCTCACCCTCTAGGTTGCGTGGCGCGAGCAGTCAAGGCTTATTTTCAGAGGCGTTGTAAGTTAAGCAGTTGTGACCACATACAGTAACCCAGTGACAACACTACAAATAGACACCACGCAGGTTTTATATAAAAAATAAGTAGACTTTATATAGAGTTACCACAAGACCATAAACGACAAAAATACACACTATGATTACTTTAACTCCTTCGATGCTGATGAAGGAACCGCTCCGTCATCAGCTGCGGTGGCGATGTGCTGATGACGGAGCGGTTCTGTCATGGCTCGCTCGCCGCGCCTGCGCGGCGCGGATTCCGCGCCTACGCGTTCCATTGAGCGGGCGGGGCCATGACGGAACCGCTCCATCATGAGCACAGCTCAACCGAGGCTGGTGACCGAGCGGTTCCGTCACCAGCATGGGCGCGCCCCGCGGCCGCCCCGCCCCCTTAGCGCTGCGCTGGAATAGCCACCGCAGCAAAGGTGTTAAGATGGAAGATTTAAGTACTCAGATGCGACACTCTGCGTCAATGTACCTTAGGTAGCGTTGCGCTTCCACGACAAGCAATGTCGCAGCGATGGGAAATGCGGCAAAGTCAGGTGCAAAGAAATAAAGACGTGAAGATCTTCCTGATGCGGCGCGCTTCTCGGGAATGCGAGAAACTCTTCGTTCGATGCGTGGATTGCAGCGGCGACAGCCTTACGATGCGACGGCAAGAGCTCCAGCGGCGACGCTCTTTCCACGATGTGTGAAGCTTCCGCTCGATGCGACAACTACAGCGGCGACATCCAAGATGCGACGCCAGCAGCTCTGGCGGTGGCTCGCTTCTCGGGGATAAGAGGTGCTCTTGGTCGATGCGGTGCAATGCGACTGTTCCAGCGGCGACACCCTCCGGCTTCGGAGTTGCGACGGCAGGCACAGCGACGGCGACACGCTCCGACCTCGTAGCGTGATTCTTCTCGTGATGCGGTGCAGTGCGACAGCTCCAGCGGCGACACCCTCCTTCTTCGGAGTTGCGACGGCAGCAGCAGCGACGGCGACACGCTTCCTCTCCGTTGCGGCACGCTTCTCTCCGATGGGGTGCAGTGCGACAGTTCCAGCGGCGACACCCTTCTTCTCCTTCAGAGTAGCGACGGCGACACGCTTCTTCTCGTTGAGTCGCGCTTCCATCTCCTTGCGACACACAGTTCCTTAGAAGGCCCAAAACAGCAGCAGGCACTTCAAAAGAACTCTGGGGAGCTGGGGGTGAAGTCTGTTGTCCCTGAGACTTCAGCAGGAGGAAAGCTCTTTTCCAAGCCCTTGGAGAGCCTTCACAAGTTGAAAGCAAAGTACACAAAGTTCCTTTCTCCTTCCTTTGGCAGTAAGGCAACCACTGCAGGCCAATCCCCCAAGCAGCACTTCAGCTTGGGAATAGTCTCTCCTCAGTTTCTTCAGGTTCCTCTCCTCAGTAAAGGTTACTTCTTGTAGTCCAAAGTGATCTAATTTCATGGGATCAGGGTCCCAATATTTATACCCAGAAATCCTTAGTTCTCGGAGGGGAGAGGGGCCTTTGCCCAGTCCAAACCAGTTCTGAAGCACTCTGTTTACCAGACTTCTCCTTTCCTTTCACAGTGCAGGGCATGCACATCAGACGCCCCACAGGAGATGGAGCCAGCATTGTGGAAGGCAAGTACAGTCCTGGAGCACTTTGTTTACAGGACTCCTTCTCTTCTTTCAGTGTGCAAGGCAGAGACATCACCGCTCCCCAGGTGGTGGAACCAGCATTGTGGAAGGCAGGCACAGCCCTATTCAAGGTTCAGGTGCACTCCTCCCTCCCATCTAGATGCAGATCTCTCTATTCACCACTGGGTGACTCAGCCTGTCTCCTGGAATTCCCCAGCCCTTTCACTCACAAAACCAGACATAGGAATACACAAAATATCAGAGGCAGGTTTGAATGGTTAGACAAGCAAATACCTACTTTCTAAAGTGGTATTTGCAAACATAGAATATTAAAATAAACTTTATTTTATTTATTTATTTTATTCAATTTATATAGCGCGTTATACCCTGGGGTCTCTAAGTGCTTGTCCAGGTGACATCGCTAGATTCCTAATTGAGCACAAACGGACAGATTTCAAGTTTTACAGCCGGCCTTACAACCCCGCCCAACTTTACTAAAAGATGTATTTTATTATTCTGAGTTCAGGCTTACTAAAATCGAATTTCTACCATGTTCTCTGAGACAGTTAGGATTATAAAATGTAATAACTAACAGCCCATTCTGGCCTATGGAGAACAGGTAGCCTTGCAATAGTGAAAAACGAAAATGGCTGTAATTCACTATCAGGACATGCCACACACATCAGGGCTTGTCCTACCTTATACTTACAATGCACCCTGTCCTTGGGCCTACCATAGGGGTGCCTGATATGAAGAAAAGAGAAGATTGAGAGACTGGGAAGTGGGTGCACTTGCCCAGTCAGCATGACAGTACCAGACTGCACGCAGGCTCTGCAATGGCAGACCTTAGACACATTGTACAAGCAGCATTTGGATTACACGCCCTGGCACACTCAGTGCACTAGACTAGGGTCTGACAAGTAAACCAAATAGTCAAACATGGAACCACTGATTAGTACACCAATTTACAGTAGGGAGCACTTGCACTGTGGCACTGAATAGCAGTGGCACTGAATAGCAGTGGCATAGTGCCCAAAGCATCTAACACCAGAAAAAATACATGAGGGAACAGCAAAAAATGGAAGGGAGACCCACGCCAATGGTGCCAGGTCTAACACTGATCTAATAAAAATTTCCCCACCCATTTGTATATAAAAGAAATAAAAATGGGGCCAGTATGCATCCCTGTCTGACACCCTCAGTAGACACAATAGGACTCGTTTTTCGCCCCCTGGTCCGTAGCGTATAGAAACAGATGTTGTTGATTGCAATCTATGCAACAGGGTAATGAGTGCTTCCTCAAAGCCCATTCTTTCCAATAATGTCCACAGCTTCCCTCTGTTGACTGTGTCGAAAGCACTGGATAAGTCCATGAAGGCCAGGTGGATTGATCCACCCTTGACCTTCATGTACTTACCCATGACTAGGGACAGGTTGAGACATTGTTCATTTGTCCCCATTCCCTTCCGGAAGCCATATTGTGATTGAGATATAAGACCAGAGTCATTAGCCCAAGTTTCCAGACGGGCAAGAATTACCCTCCCCAACACTTTACACGTTGCATCAATTAGGGTTATGGACCTATAGCATACAGGATCATTCCTGCTGCCTTTCTTATATATCGGCACCACCACAGCCTCTTTCCATGTATTAGGGTTGCGACCCACTATTATTGCTTTAAAAACATTTGCCAAAAAAGGAAGCTATAATTGGAGATTGGCCTTGAACATGACTACGGGTACCCCATCTGACCCTGGAGCTTTTGCAGCGATGCCCTTTATCAGCGCCTCTTCAACCTTCCCGGCATAGATGGATAGACTCAATTGGGTCGCAGTTGTCTTTTCGGTCTTCCAAAGATACGCCATTTGGGTTGAATATTTGCGAGCAGTTGTCTCCCCAGGATTCCCCTGTTATATTTGATTCCATATATTTCTAAACATCTTCTGTAAAAAAAGGACGATTTATGACTTCCCAGAATCCCCTGGAATCCTTGAGAGCGCTAGCTCTCTCCGAGTCTTCCCAGGTAAGTCTTCTTTTTTCATCCTTCCTAAGCCCACTTACTTGTTTCTAAAGTTGTCTTGTTGAACTTATTAAGGCCCTATCGCAGGGGACCATGTGCAAGGTTTTTTAAATGTATTTTTGGGCCCTAGAACACTCTGCATTAAACCATTTAATTTCCTGTTGGTCATTGATGCCACTAGTCATTCCATGAGATGATAAGGAGGTTCAGAAGTAAGAGGTTGTGGTGCAAGACTGAACATTTTAGGAATAATAATAATTTAATATTAAACACAGATACAGTGAAAAAGTTAGGAACATGATATCAAGGTATGAAACTGGAGATAGTCCAGAACTAAGTTTAGAAAATGTTTCTCAGGTACAAGGGACCGACTGCATACATCAGGTTTGACCAAACTCTTGGTAGAAATATTAGAAACACTTACAGTTAATTCAAAGATCCCCAATGCAGACCCAGTGGCTCAACGGTACTACAAAAACAACCTGTCAGCATGTACGACTCAAAAACAAGGCCAGTGTTAGGGCTGGGAATAGTATTCAAGTTAGGATGTGCATGAAGACTTACCAGCAGGCTAAGATGCAGAGCCCAGTGAATAGGATGATGGGGATAGGATAAGATGCACACAACAGACCATGGGTGTAAAAGGCCCGAGATATCCTGTCGCGCAGCTTGTCAGTCAGGCTCATCCTCCTGGGCTGCTGTCACCTGCCCGCCATCACGGGGTGTGTCAAGATGTTAGCAGAGGTAGGCCATAGATGGCAGCTTCTTTGGCGTGCACCATGGGGTCGGGGACCTGTAAAGGAAAAGTAAAGAGAACATCAAGTATAGACATTTTACTGAGTTTTACCTGCACTTTATATATATTGTATGTTAACAGGAATGTGATCTCGAACTATAATTAAATAAGTGTTGTAATGCTAAATACCCATAAGCACTAGCGAGCCACAGATGTGTAGTGTTACCCCCTAGTTTGTAATTTTGTATTTTAGAGTGTATGTTTAGTCTGCACCAGTGCACAACAACACACACAAAAGATGCATACAGGCATGCATTAAAGACCCACTGTTGTTGCACTTTCTATGTATTAGAAATTGTATACTGCTACTTATTTATTTCTATTTTTTATAGGGTGGAGATAAGATAAAAACTTTGGAGTGCATGTTTTGGAGAGCTGCTACTCTTTTTGCATACTTCATGCATCACTATGGCTGAAAGGGTATTGTTTGGACTTATACTGGGTGCTTCCTTGTGTCTGGACAAATCTATACCTCTCTGAAGAGCTCTAATGAGACCAAAACACGTGTCAGGGGTGGCTTTTATTCATTTGAGGTCGGTTTGGATTGGATTTTACCAACTCAAAGCTGTAAGACTGTGCCTGGAGTGGGAAAAGGCTTTGGCCATTTACAGCTCAGCATGGATAGCACTGTGCTAATCCTATGCTTAAAAATGTTGTTGTAGAAATGGTAAAAGACTTTGTCCCTTTCTATCTTGGCATGGATGGCACTGTGCTAATCCTACGCTTAAAGACTTTGATAGAAAATCAGACATTTGAGGTGAGCAAATTTAGAGTGCCGCGGGTGTTGCGAGTGCTCTATTCAGGAGCTGCTTTCCACTTAAACTTGAGAACTACCTAGAGTTCTCTGCTTCTTTTTTTGTGTGTGTATATATATATATATATATATATATATATATATATATATATATATACACACACACACACACACACACGCACACATACATACACACACACACACTCCTGATTCTAGTTGTGCATTGAAATTTTGGGGTGATCGGTCAAAAGGGGGCTGGGGGCCGAAAGGGGGGGGGAAGCATGTGTAATAAAGAGCCCCCGCTAGCGAGGAACTCCAACATGGATCGTGGTTTTCGGCTCTCAGGGGGAGCGGTCGGCGGTCTAAAGGAAGGCCGAAGCCCTCCGATGACATTAGATGCCAAGAGAAAAGCAGGAGAGAACGAGGAGCCATGAAACGAGGGAAGAGGACCGGAGGCCAGCACCGAAGAGGAGGAAGCAGGGACAACGAGTGGCACGACCAGACCCAGGACCACGGAAGAGAGCGGCAGAGGAGCAGGAGACTGCTTCCAAGGAGGCCCGTGTCTAAGGAAGGAAAAGGCAGAAGTATCCAGACGTTCCAGAGGAGTGCAGGACGCCCCCATACCCCTTCCTGCTGTCCCGGAGGACCATGGCTCCAGGCAAGTGCCCTGGTTAAAATATTTGAAAACGGGGGCAGGGAGGGGAGGAGAAGAGTGAACTCTGAGTCAAAAGAAAGGAGTGGGGGGAACTACAGCACACCTGTAGAAGCCCTCACTCCTTTCCCTTCACCCTGGTGACAAAAAGCAAGCTGGTGACGGTAGCACTTCTTACGCACTAAGGACTTAAGATTGACCTCCACATTAATTTTTTTCCTTCTTTCCCTGGGACGACCGGAATCCTCATTGAACCAGAGGGAACCGGAAAGATGGGAAACCTGAAGTGAAGGCCCTACACCGGAACCGGGAAGACTAGGGACTGTCTGTTGTTTACCTCATTTCTAGGCTTACAGTGGGTTAAAACCCAGGACTTTAGTTTCTTTTAGACTGGAACTCTCTTTTGCCTTAAATAACTTCAATCTCCTTTATTTACTATTAAAAACATAATAAGGCTAGACAAGTCTTATAACCTTACACTGCCCGACGTCTTCATTCACAGCCCCTTGTAGTGCCTCACCCCACTCTTTTGGGCCAACTTACAACAAGTTTACCATGTTAATTCCCATAGATTTTGTAGACATTACTACAGCCCGAACTGCTGGAGGGAATTACACCAAATTTGGCAGAAGGCTAGCTCTTGGTCCAGAAAGAGGCATTTTGGTATTTGTTATAAGTCTGTTCAGTAGTTTTGGAGTTTATTAAAGAAAAAATGTGGGTGGAACCTTCGTGAATCCAACAGATCTCATGCTGAGATCCGATTGGCTGCCAACACTTCAGCCTGGAAGTGTTGGAAGTCATCCTGGGTCTCGGACTCAACCGAGTCCCACAAATAAGGTAAAAAAAAAAAAAAGAGAGGGGGGAAGGGTAGGAATATCCTGACCTCCTAGGCCTGATGCTGGTGTTCATCAGGGAGCGCGCCAGGGTCAAAAAACATTTTTTTTTTCATCATAGCGAAAAATAAAAAATAAAAACAATCGGTCTTCCATGCTTGTTTGTATTTGAACTCCTGGGTGGGTCGGGTCCCAGGGCTCATTATATGAATTATGGGGAGGGGGTTGCATGCAGCCCCCCATTATAATGGCCAATGGGACCACCACCTCTCAAGGGCTTCATTAATAAATTGGAGGGGGGGGGACTCGTGGACTCTCTTAATGGCCAGGGACCACCACCTCCCGGTGCCACAAATTCAACTTCGAGAGGGGAAGCAAGGCCCCTCTCACAGGTCATATTCAGCCCCGCGGACCACCACCTCTCCAGGGTATGGCCAAATGTAAACTGGGAGGGGGTGGTGAGGGTCTCTCCCCCTTTCCCGCTCCGCCCAGGCTGTTTTCAGCCCCGGGGAGCACAACCTCTGCGGGGCAGGCCCTAGAAGAACAAAGGAGACATTAATGACCCATGGGACCGCCGCCCCCCAGGGCCGACTTCCTATGCACTGGGTTGTCCCACCCCGGGATATAGCAGTTTGCTCTCGCTTGGCGTGAGCTTTGACAGATCATTTGAGATGTCATCAGTGATGTCACTGACCAAGTCATGATTGATGTAATTTACACAGCCCCCTCTGGAGATTTCGGCCCTCAGGAACCCATTCCTCGAGTTCTGGCCATTTGTTTCAATTATTGAAGGGAGGGGGCCGAGCAGCCTCCCTCTGGAGCAATTTTCAGTACCTGGGACCCCATTCCCAGGCGCCTCCCCTTTTTTTTATATATATATTTTTTTTTAAGGGAAGGGGACTGCACAGCCCCCCTCCCAGTGCGATGTTTGCTCCAGGGACCCAATCCCCTAGGGCCTGGCTACAGTACTGGGTGCCCTGGTCCCACCCAGGGCACCCAGTCATTTTTGTTGGGGACCGTGGGGGAGTCAGAATGCCCCCAAGGTCCCTGACGGCTCCCCGCCTCCTGCGGGAGTTGGCATTGCTGTTAGAGGGCGCTGTTTTCATGCAGCTACCTCTGCCCAAAAGCAATTCTGTTGCCCTTTGTGCATGCAAAAGCATTTTCTGCTCTCGCTTGCACGAAGCGGAGCAGAGTTTGCTATCAATCCATCAATCAGGGAATTGTAAACGCACTACTCACCCTTGAGGGTCTCAAGGCGCTGAGGGTGGGGGGGCTGGGGGGAGCAGTCCCAATGAGAACACCACAGGTGGACTTACCACAGGAAGATCCTACTGATGGAAAAAACACTGGGTCGAAATTGGCTCTTAGCACTCCTAGTAGCCTAATTGAAGTAGAGCCGAATAGGGCCATTGGCGCAGTGTCCACCTCGACACTTACGGAAGAAGTCCTGGTCAAGAATGAGCAATTGTCTGATCACTCCATCCTATGAAGTCCCTTATTATGTAACATAAGTCGAAACCTGGCCAGTTCTGAAATGCCTTTTAATACATTTGCAGAATCTACACCGTTCTATCGCAGAAGGCTTCTTGGACGGCTATACGAAGGCCTTAAGTCCTCAGTAGATTGTAAATCCCTTGGCTATTTCTGCACCGGTAAATTTCTTTGGCTCGAACAAACTGTCTCCTCAATTAGCAGATATGAATATAACTTGATGCTCTGAAATGGCACACAGTCTAAATATTTCAACATCTCCAGACATTGGTGAGGTGCTGTTAAATATGTGGCAAGCAGTCGTTGAAGTCTTGTCACACCATTCTGAGAAAATGGACGTACAAGTGGTTCTATTAAATACAGTAGCTGTCTACATTGCTGGGATTGATCACAAGCTAACTAATTCAAACAGTGTTATAACGAGTAAAAAAAATAAATAGGTCTTCTCTGTTTGAAACCAGATGTCACTGCTTGCCGATTTTAGATATACTAAGTACCCTGCCTATTGTTTTAAATAATGTAATATCTGATTTAATAAGTAATAATGCCTCTGCTTGGGGCGTCCTCAATCACTGCACTATCATCAAACTCCTACAGAGTATGAATTCACTAGATCATTTAGGCTCTTCAGAAATTGCCTCAATACAGTTTTTACCACCTTGAAACAACCAGCAATCTGAACTAATTTTGGTTATGTGGTCATCACATGAAGTAGCAGGTCTGGTACTCTGAAAAACATACCTTTAAAGATTGGGGGATAAAAGTTGAGATACTGTTCCTATGCTTAACCACTTATTCTCTATACAGAAGCCCAGAAAGGTGGTGCAGGATACCGCATTTCAGAAATCGCAAGTCAACATAACCTCAATTTTACGCAACCCAACTGGGAGAACCATAACTGCAGTTAAAACGCTTAAGATCAGTGAGGAACACCTATAATAAATGAATCAGAAGTTAAAGAACTAATTTCATTAGAACCCAACCAGATCTAGCTAGATAAAATCCTAAAAAACTTTTTGAACTTGTCAAACAACAATCTCATTATCTACCTGAGAGATTGCAATGGTCGTACCCCATCTTATTCAATTAGACGCCAAAACTTCAAAAGGAACTCCTACCAGAGCAACATACTTTCACTGATAAGAAAATTGCTGCCCAACATGAAAGTGATCACTATCCCCTGCTTCTTACCCTTCAGTGTAACCCTGAACAGACAGCCAACCCTTTGTATCAGGCTAGTGGTAGTCTATCAATTACTAATAATCAGAGGAATGTAAGATGGGAGTCCATAGCTAAAATGAAGTTTCTCTTGCCCAGAAATATTTATACATGCGTTCCATCTTGCTGATCCTCGTTCCTCCTCTAAGGCCATCATGGCCTTTCATGATAAGTGTTTTTAGAGCTAAAGAACATTTTTTCACCAAACCAATTCCCTCAAAAAATGTTATTCTCCGCTCACAGCCACTCTTGTTATAACAAGTCCTGCAGGAAGGCCAAACAAACATTAATATTGGCTATTAAAAGAGGCACCCATTCTGTACTCCAATCTGCCTGAATGGAGCATAAAGCTGCCCAAAGGCGGGAAAAATAGCCTTGGATACCTCTGTAAGGGACGACATCTTGAATGCTATTCACACGGGGAACCAGATAGCATTCTGGCGTTTGATAGTCACAGCTCAAAAACTTCCAGAGTAAGGCCTTAGAATTATATTCTCCCCAAGGATTGGTTTCAGCATTTTCAAGCTCTCTATAATGAGGGAACTGGCGAGTCCTGCCTTGTTCCCTCTATATCCTGTGAAGACTCAGGCAGTGACTCCCCTCCTCACAGTTCTTCCACATAGGCTCGAAAACAACAGTGGTTTTGACCCCTTTTTTACTTTGGGTGAAGCCCTCAAAGCAATCTGCCTTCAGAAAGCAGTTAAGGCCCCTGACAAAATCTAGAGGATCTCTTTAGGTCTGAACCTACAGTCTGGGCCCCATACTTGAATCATGTACCTAATGTGCTCATGGCTGGTGCCCAAATCGGTCTGAACCTACAGTCTGGGTCCCATACTTGAATCATGTACCTAATGTGCTCATGGCTGGTGCCCAAATCTTGTTTCCAGGAAAGGAGCGGAGATAATACCCATTTATAACAAGCAATGGCATAGCATAGCCAATAGGTCTCGCCTTTGGGACCGTATAAGTGTTTAGCCAGAGATATTGACTTTGCCTATGTTTTTAAGCTGAGCTGTACATTAGTTTGTAGAATGCTGCAAAGTTATAATAAACAAGTGTTCAAAGCATTTTTGTTACCTTTTATATGACCAAGAAAGCATTACGTATACGTGAAAGACTATATTAAAAAAGTATTACCTATAAATAATGTTTGGATCTAATTTTGTTCTTTAAATGCTGGCAACTTGTTTCTCTGTGTGTGCCAATGCTTGCTTGTTATGTTTTTTTTTGTTATGGGGGGGCATAAATAAC